>NC_135485.1:82529003-83129003 GCF_052094955.1 Ictidomys tridecemlineatus | reverse complement strand
TTGGGTTGACTTTGTAAAGATTGTTTTACTATAACTGGAGTCATTTTTAAAAGCTATTGAGTAACTACATTATGCTCAAGGAGAACATTTGTCAAAAGTAATTATCTGAGTTTCCTTGAAGGGCCTTGCTCCTGTGTCTTCTGGATTCTAGCAGAGGGTTTTAGATAATTGGCCCTATTGCCCTTAGAAGAAGTGACAAAAGTCCTTTTTAATTGCAATCTAGTTATTGGTAGCGGGAGTGGCCAGGCTCTTTTACTTATTCATCTCTTAATTTGGTACTGGTGTATGTTATCATTTCTCCCCTTGTCTGTGACTGTTAATCACTAAATCACTCTCTCTGCGGATGAATGGGCAGGTGATAGCCATTCTCTAATGAACTGCTTCTGGAAGAGGATACTTAGTTGTGGGGAATATGTGAGAAGTAAGCAGTAAGTGTTAAGTGGATGCCAGATTGATGTTATCACTGAGTTTTGCCAGAGCACAGTACATTACTTATTGTTTGCTGGGCCATTAATTCAGAATTGTGTGGGGGTGTACAAGGCTTCTGAAAATGCATTATTCAGGTTCCTTGGAGTGGCAATCAAGTACTATTACAGAGCTTCAGTGTATATATTTTAAACAAGTGAACAATGAGTTGATTTATAAATATTTAAAAATAATGATTCATGAATTAGCCATATCTGCCTGCAGAGAATTATTTAATAGATAACATTATTCTAATGGAATTTAAAGCTTAGCCATTTGTATTCAATCAGTGTGTGTTACTATTCTCAAAAAATGAGCTTTATTTGATTGAATCATGATATATATATATGTATTGTTAGATCCTGCAATAGATTTCTAAGTCACAGTTTTTTGTTGAAAGTTAAATTTTCTTCTTGCAAAGTTCATTAATAGGAAAAGACACACTAGGAGTCATCAACACAAAAGAATTAATGATAGACCAGATGTCTCTATTTTAACCAGACATATTGAACTAGTAGTTATGGTAATTTTTCAATTTGGTTCAAGTTATTTTTCCCCCTGGTAGTTGTACAAATGTGTATGTGTTCAAAATGTGACAGTTGAAATAAAATACTGAATGAAATAGCAAGTGATTGTGCTGGAAATATCATTTTCAGAGATTTGTGATTTTTAAAGTGAATTATGATAATTCTTAACTTATGAGAAAAGGAGAAATTGGTCCATTTGGGTAATGGTAACATTTCTTATGCTCTCTTTATGATTACATGACTGCATATGGACTTTGAACTCTGTTTCAAACTTGTAAGATAGGATATTTTTGCTTTTTAAATTGTTAGTATTAATGTATACTCAATGAAAAAGGGATTTTATAGATATTATCTTTTAATATACTGCTGATTTTGCTAATGTTCAGGACTTTTAGCCTTTTCTTCACAAAATATTAAACCAGGTATCAGATTTTAATAGTAAAAATGATTAAGAATGGAGGGTAAATGTGCAACTCAATATGTGGCTCTGCTAATATGTGAACTAAAGAAGGAGTACTCAAATTAACAGTAAAACAACAGTCTTCCAATTCATACTGTATGTGTGTATAAACTCTTATTGGAGTGTGTGTGTGTGTGTGTTGTGTGTGTGTGAGAGAGATTTTCTTAAAAAGGAGGATGGATACAAGGGGAGAGGAAATGCAAGATAGATATTTTGAACTGTGACCAAGAGCTTATGGTTAAATGTAGCTTTGTCTTCATTTTAAGAAAAATATAACTAGAAGAAGAATAATTCTTCCTAGAGTAAGTAAGAATTTTGTTCCATTCGACAACAAATTTTTGTTTTCTTTCTTTGTAAGAAAAATATATAGTGTGCAAATCTGTAAACTCCTGAGTGACAACTCCTGGGATTTTTGTTTTAGCTGTAGGTACAGCTACAAAGCCCTACCATGTCCTTCAGAGAGTATGCAATACTTGTATGTGGTGGGCTTTCTCAGCTTTTGAAAGAAGGAGTGGTGGAATAATTTGCCTGTATTTTCAGGAATGCAGTGATTATTAATAGGCTGCCATCTTAAAACAGTAATGCCACATTTCCCCCTTTTTTTTCCTTTCTGCCCTGCATCAGTTGCAGAATTTCAGCCTTTAGCCTCTTCCCCTCCCCCACGGCCTTCTGCAGTTGTAGTCCTTACTTTGCACATTGCCATTTAATATGGAGGCTGCTCCCAAACCAGATGCATTTTCATCTGTTTTATCTGCTCTTCTAAGGTTGTAGAGTCTCAGAGGACCACACAATCAAATAGAAGTATCTTCTGTCTTAATATTTGTAGACCACAATAAGAATAAAAATCAAAACCATAACTCATGTGGAGCTGGGGCTTTGACTTTAATCCTTTTGACTTTTATCTCAAGTCTTCACTCTGTTACTATAAATACAGTTTAAACCATTGTGAAAGGATCTTCATGCTTCTTTGTAAAAAATGGGGATTTGAGAGGACTTTGTTTTACTGCACTAAGGGGTTTCTTTGTTACTGGCTTAACACAGAACATACTGTTATTTATATATTTATTCTAGGTTAATTCTTCTTTTGACATGCAAAAATGTTGCTTTGAGCAGTGCTTTTTGATAGTTTCATCACTTTGTTCTATATGGAATGCAGCTTTTAAGATAATCATTCAATGTATTAATTTGCTCCCTGATTTCATTCGATTTTTTTAATTTTTTTTTTAATTTTTTACAATCTTTGTTTAGTCTCAGTGGCACCTGAAAACCTGGAAATAAATCTTAGCAATTTCAATAGCTTTGTGCTTTGTAACATGGCTGATTTATTTACTCATAGCTTAGATATATTCATACAGATAATAAATATCAGTTTGTTGGTAGGGTTTTTTTTGGGGGGGGGTAGTTCAAGGTGACCTTTGGGGGGAATTTTTTTTTAATATAGCAAATTTATCTCATTGTTGGAAGAAAACAGACATATATCCCTGTATGCCAAAGCGGGATTACTGAAGGTTTTAAGTAAATTGAAGTTTGCTAAGCCATGTTCTGTTAAAAATTAAGTAGGTGGGTTTATTAATTAAAGGAAATCTGTGTGCATCTTTTGCGAAGTAAATATTCTTTTGAATAATGCATTACATCCCAAATGAACTGTTAGTGTTTCTATAAAATAAAGTTGAATGCTGTTGGTAGCTGTTAAAATACAAAATACTTCCTAATTGTTAATTGACTGCTTGCTTTGCCTTTTGTCTTTGTATTTTATAAATAAATATAATTTCTCAGGATGATAAGCAGGGAGATTGAGAAGGATATTGGAACTGTTTTTGGAATCTTTTCATTGTGTTTAAATTCTAGGTTATGATCATTCCTCTTTAACAGTAAAGACAATTTTGAATTGTGATTTGGGGTCACCCCAAAAGGTGCACCTGAGCATAATTGTGGAAATTCTTATTGAATCCTGAGCCTGAAAAATCTATTTCTGCAAATGGAGTTTATTTTCACTCACTCACATTTCACTCAGTTTGATTCAGCTGTTTTCTCTGATCCACACATAGCATCATTTCTTTATGTCTCTATCTCATCATCTCCTCTTTCAGCTGTGGAACTTAAATTTCCATTTTGCAATTTGAAAGATAGGGAAGAGTTTAGTGATCTGTATGCCTATTTAGAAAGAAAATGAGTTTTAAGTTTGGAAAAAAATGTATTTGAAATTATGAGTAATGTTAAGTTAGGCCTACTGTTTAGCTAGCAAATTTTTACCTCAGCTGACATGACAGTGAATTTTAAGAATTTAGTGTTTTTAAAGTCTTTCTCTCCTTTGACAAATGCTTTCCTAGCACATGATTCTTTGGCTGTCAGACATGAACTACATTTTGGTAGACCGATAGAGTCATACCTGTAAAGGAATTTCATTACAGAAAAGTTAACCAGTAAAGGAATTAAACTCAATATTTAATAATGAAATCATCGTAAAACTTTACTGAAATGCTTGGAAATGTGAAATATGGTTCAAATGCTGGGGAGGATGCAAAGATATATCCTAGAGGAGTATAAAGTTCAGAAGGAGAGGGAGCAAGAAGGGGAGGATGACTGAGCAGACACCATCTGTAGGTGACACATGAATGATCAAGCAGGTGCAGATTTACAGACTTGCAGAAGGGAGAAGCTGTGTGGTATGTGGCAATTGTGGAATGCTTGGTGGATTAGGTGAAGCTGGGTTTGGTCTTGAAATAGGAGTAATTTTAAACAGTAGACGTGAGGGGAACATTCTAAGAGAAGAACCGCATGGGCAAAGGTGTAATGTAGGGTGAGAGGGTGGATTCTGGTGTACTCATCGAGCAGATGAGTCTAGAAAAATGGGAAGACTGAAGGAGTAGGCTCTTCGATATAATTGAAAGTTAAATTGTGATCAGGTTGGAAAGAGTTTTGAAAATCATTTTAAGGCAGTGAGTTGTAAGCATGGGACTCATGGGGGAGGTGATAGTAGTAGGAGAATTTAAAAACACTCCACTTGTCAACACTCATGAAGAAGCACAAAACAGACTATCCCTTATATGTATTTTGTACAGTGTGAGAGGGGGTATATCATTGAGTGCTCCCATCAATTGGCACTAAACAGTCTGAAAACAGTTAAACAATACGACTCTATTCTGTCCTATGTTCTTTACTAAGTGAGGCAAAATAGAAATCTGTAAATAATATACATCACATTTGTAGAAGACTTTATACAGAGTGCTCTAGTTGTTCCTTAAAATACCCTCTTGAGATCAGTAGATAGGTGGGATCATCTCAGTGACTGTCTATGAGTGTCCAATATCCTCACTGTGTCCATAAGGAATAG
Organism: Ictidomys tridecemlineatus; assembly: GCF_052094955.1. Lineage (NCBI taxonomy): Eukaryota > Metazoa > Chordata > Mammalia > Rodentia > Sciuridae > Ictidomys > Ictidomys tridecemlineatus. Next base: position 83,124,217 of record NC_135485.1, on the reverse strand, counting down.
GGCTGAACAGGACTTTTTTCCCCAGCTGTGCTACCTCCAGTTTTTAAAAACAGTATGGGCATTTTGACTGTTGGAATTTTAACTGATTTTGTTGCTTGTAGGTATAGGGAGGATCCAAGTCTACATCAGATTTATTCCTTGGCTTTATTCCCCACCCACCCCCTTTCTCTCTCCTTTCTTCTCTCTCTGCCATAAAACTGTGCATAAATTGTTACTATTGTTATTGTACATCCTCAACTTTCCCCCTAAGGCTTGGAAGTAGCAGCTCCTGGCTCCTTCCTGATGGGGCTGGGAGGAGGGGTGTCCTTATGGAACCACTTTCAGCTCTTTGCCAGCACTGAGTGCCTTGATTTTTCTGCTTTTGTCCCTGCACAGTTGGTAGCTGCTGTAATCTAGCCCAGACTGAAACTTTCCTTGAAGAGCCCTTGGGGAACAAATAGAAACATTATATGATTAGCCACATTGTTTTCATTATTAAACAAATCTACATAAAGGGGTGGCAATTAACAGCTTTATGGACCTGAACTTAAGACACCTTCCTCTCCTCTTCCCTCAGTATTTCCACTTGAAGTGGTTACAATTAACTGTTGCTGGTTTTAATGTCAGCAACTGACAACTGATAAATTGGGAATGGGCACTTCTCCTAGTTGATTGACATATAGCCCTCTGACACATTCTTATGTGGGTTTAAGACAAATTCATGCCCTGGGGTTAGAGCCAAAGAGCTTGTCAGAACATTGACTTTAATAGCTGAAATATATAACTTAAATGACATTCAAGACCTTTGCTTTGGAGGAACTTTTAGAACCTGAGAAATTCTCCAAGGTGGCGCAATTTATAATTCATGGACAAGCTTAAAACTTATAAGATTTTTCTAAAGATGTACATGTATAAATTTAATTTATGGTATAATTATTTGTCACCGGTTTACTTTGCATAACTCTAACATGGATTAGTTCAAGGAAAAAATAGATTATGATTTTAAAAATAATTCTAGAGTTGATATTTTTTTGGCAAGTGTTTCTTTATGTAACTATTATGCAACAGTTGGTTTTTGAATAAATTAGAAAATCAATAACAAATCAGTTATCTATGACCTAAAGAAGGTTGGACCCTGTTCACTTTGGTCACAAGATAGATGGTCTTTCTTTTTGTGCTGAAAAGTGAACCTGGGGCCTTGAGCATGTTAGGCACGTATTCTACCACTGAGCTGCACCCCAGACTTTTTAATTTTATTTTGTCTTAATTTTAGTTTGAGACAGGATCTCACTAAGTTACCCACAGTGCCCTTAAACTTGTGATCTTCCTGCCTCAGCCTTCCAGGTTGCTGGAATTACAGGAATGTACCACCATGCCCAGCTGACAGATGGTATTTCTAAAATTTTATTAACTAAAATATATTAAACCTATTTTAGTAAAATTTCACTGAATTAGAAATTGAGATTGTATACTTGTTGTTTGTTTTCATGTTCAGTCATTGGGAGTCATGATATAGTGAATCTGTGGTTTATTCTAAGGTCTTTTTTTTTAAATATTGAAAATAAATGGGCCAGGCACCATGGCATATGCTTGTAATCCCAGCGGTTTGAGAGGCTGAGACAGGAGGACTGCGAGTTCAAAGCCAGCATCAGTAAAAGCGAGGCACTAAGCAACTCAGTGAGACCCTGTCTCTAAAAAAAAAAAAAAAAAAAAAAAAAAAAATACAAAAGATGCTCAGTGGTCAAGTGCCCCTGAGTTCAATCTCCAGTTACCCTTCCCATCCCCCCCAAAATAAAAATGGTTACATATGTAATTTGTATATATATCAAATATTTTTGACATTGCCACTGAAATAAGGTATTCTCTGGAACATTAGGACTGTTTATGACCCTCCATACCCCCTCACCCACCCCACAACAGATAAATTCTCATTTAAAAAAAAATTTCTAAGAAAATTTCTGTTCTTTAATAGTGTTCACTTTAAAATCTACTAGGCAGAATTTATCTTAATGTCTTTCCTAAAGACTGTCTATTTAATTTCATCTTTTTAAAGTCAAGTTTAGATATTTAATTATATACTTGTTATTATCTTTGATGCTTTCCTTGTTTTCTTCCCTTCTGTCATCTTATTCTTTCCTGCCCACTTGAGTTTCCTGTTCTCTCCTTTGCCCCTTAAGTGCAAACACGTTCAGGGTTCTGCCTGTTCCCCACTTTTTTTTTCTCACTGCCCTCCTCCCCCAGGGCAGTCTCACCTATACTCTTGGTGAATCTCCCATGACAAGGAGTACAGCCAGATGTCCCTGAATTTCAGACTTATATTAATGGTTCCAATGGTTTATCTCTAGGTACTGTAGATGTTTCAAATGAAATTTATCAAGTTCATGTAAACGTTTATTGAACACTTCCCATAAATATGTCATGCACATTGGGTGCCCAAAGAGAATGTGACAGCATTCTTCTCTGAAGGGACTTATCTCTGTGTACCTAAATACTTGAGTACCTGGGGAGTGGTGAATTCTGTCTTCTGAATATGGCTCCCATTTAGAGCCTCTTCTTTTCATTCACTTCATTTTACTGAGTTCTGACTTTCCAAATCGTTTTTGTCTCTAATCTCTTTTCTAGTTCTTATTGAAAGTGTATGGATATGTCTAGGACAGAACTGATCTCACTGAGTCATTCTTCTGCCAAAACACTTTTATAGACCAGCAGGCCATGAGAATCCTTTTTCAATATTGGCAACACTTTTTAAAAAAAAAATTGATAAGTGTTTTTCCTAATAATCTGTGAAATTGAGGGTGTTATGTCCATTTGTTATAACAACCCTCTCATTTTGTGGTACTTTCTGCAGGCTTAAATTTATTTTGTATTCTTTTAAAACACAAGAGACTGGTTATTTTAACATGAATTAATTAATTAAGCTTATCAGCATATTTTATCAGCTTTGGTTCTCAACTTGAGTCATTGTGTTGTACTTTCCCTTCTTTCTAAATTGCCTCCTTTAACATCTTTTTTATTTCTTACATACATGACAATAGTGGAATGCATTATAGTCATAACCTTTAACATCTTTAATTTTGTGAAGGCCTCTGGGTCTAAACACTTATTGTTTGCACATCTAAAATGTGATTTCACTTTTTATACTGTTTTGAAACATAGACTCACATGATGTTATAGGAATTAGAAGAGTACCAGTAGCACATCTTTTATTTTAAAAATGGAGAAACTTACAGGAAAAAAACTAAGAGACCCCATATTGCCCTTAATTCATAATGATAATTTAGCTAGTTACAAAAGCCTCAGTTAACTATCCATAGTGTTTTAGAAATGTTTCTTCTTTGTGTTCATTCATCCTTGAATGTGAGACTTCGTCTAATGTTATTCTTTTTTTGTATTTTATTTAGAGGCAGTGTCTCACTGAGTCTCTTAGTACCTTGCTGAGTTGCTGAGGCTGGCTTTGAACTTGTGATCCTCCTGCCTCAGCCTCCTGAGCCCCTGGGATTACAGGCGTGGGCACCCTGCCTCAATTGTTATTCTTGAGGAGGAAATAAGCTTTTTGTATCTTATATTTGTTACACATTCTCTGAAGTTTTTTGCAGGCTCCTCCTCTACCCCCACACCAGGGCTGAGAACTGAGCTCAGGGCCTTGCATGTGCTAGGCAAGTGCTCTGCCACTGAGCTAAATCCCCAATCCCAGTTTTTTAAATACTCTGTCTTAATGTTGATGGATGGATTTGTCTTTATTTTACTTGGTACTTAGAGCATATTTTATTGTCACCATTTTTTTTTTCTTTCTTTTTTTTAACCAGAGATTGCACTCAGGGACATTGGACCACTGAGCCAGATCCCCTGCCCTATTTTGTATTTTATTTAGAGAATGGGTTGCTAAGTACTTTGTTTTTGCTGAGACTGGCTTTGAACTTGCAATCAATCTTCCTGCCTCAGACTCCCAAACTGCTGGGGGATTACCAGCCTATGACCCCACCCCCACCCCAATTGTCACCATTTGGATACTTTAAAATGTGAATCATATTGTATATAACTTGCTTATTGCATTGTATCCCTTCCAGACTGAATTATTTGAACTCTTAAAAAGAGTCCTCTTAACATCTAGTAAATATAGCATCTCTAGCTTATGGGTTAGAAATTGTATGAGAGCCATGGGGAAAGGACTCCTTCCTCATTCAGTATTACTGAACAGAAGACAATGATGGCTGTGTTGACTTTGTCAGGATTATGGGCTTCAACCAACACTGAATAACTGATAATTTGGGGAAGAAATAGAAGGCTTTTTGTTTGTTTGTGCTGTGAAGTAGTTTATATAAACTATTAGGAGGAATCTGGAGAATCAAGCTTGAATTATTGTCAGGAGTCAGTTGGGGCTAGGCAGGAAAAAAACACAGTTCAGGTCATGCCACAAGATTAGGCCAATTGGGATGCTGCTACAGGCACCACTCAGACCAGTGATGGTCACTGCTGTGACTCAGTGGGTCACTGCAGTGCTGCCAGTGTATCATGCATGTGTCATAGTCTGCTGTGTTTATATCCCATGTTCAAGATTCGTGTTCACAGGCAGAAGCATCAAATTGGCAGAATCTAGGTTCCTTCTATGTTCCTTGGCGGCCAGGGAAAGGTGAGAAGTTATATGTGGCTCCTGTAAATCCTGAAGTAGAAACATATCCATTTGCATTTTCATTGCACATAAGGTCTACGAGATTAAAGCTGCATGTCTTTTCTCTTCCCCATCTTCTCTTCTCAGCAACTCTTCTCCCCTTTCTTTCATTTTTCAGTGAAAGCCACCCCTAGCTTCACAGTTGTTCCAGCTGCAAACCCTGTTGTTATCACTAATACCTTCTTCTGTTTTTCCTTTTATCCAGAAATTACTGATTTCTACTATTTTTGTCTCTTTTTCTTCAACTCTTTTCAATCCTATCTTTAAAATTGGTTGTAATTTACCTTTTATTCAGTCACTATGAGGGTTATGAAGACAGAATGAATTCATGATAGATTTAAAAGGAAGACCTGTTGGTCTTTGAATAAAAATTCAGCCCCTTGGGCAAGGTATTTAACAGCTCTTCATTTTAGTTGCATTGTCTATTAAAGAAGGAATAACGTTAATATCTACTTTGAAGAGTAGCTTGAGTATTTAAATAAGATATTATTCTTATTTAAACATATATAGTAGAGGGTCTGAAGTTATAAGATGCCAGTTAATATTCCTATGTGGCCACCTTCATCTTCTAGTTAAGTTGCTACAGCCAGTATGTTACTTGTTTCACTGACTCCACTTGTCTCCTCTGGGATCCTCCTCCTTGAATCTGTAACCTCTGTAAAACTAGCTGTGGTTACTTCCCTCGAGTCTGACTTAGTCCTTCATGGAAACAGATGGCATTATCTTAATGGGGTGATTAAGAAAGTTAGGGCATAGTAAAAGAAAATCACAAGGGAAACCAGGCAAACCTGTGAGGCAAACCAAGGCTTGTAACATTAGAAAGTGGCTACAGTCCTTAGAGTTGGAGGACTAAGATTGGAATGGCTGTTTGACATGAGGTGGGCAGAGATGGTCCCAGAAAGCTTTCTGACAGAAGCTATGGCATTTCCAGGAGGGGAAGAGCCTTAATCCCTGCATGAAGGAATGCCCAGTTCATATTCTGAAATCGTTCTCCTATTCTCTGATCTCTATAATTGATGCCTCCTCCTATCAGCCAAATCATCCAGAAGCCAAAGGACAGGTGATTGCACTGAGGAAATTCATAGACATTGTCTTACTGAGACATAGGACTAGGTGAACATGGGTAGATGGTGGATCTGGAGGTGAGACTGTTCAACATACCTATTGCAATGTTTTCTAATAGCTTTCTATTATTCCAGGAGTCTCATTCCCAGATGAAAACCTGCAAAACCCAATGGTCTTTTCCATATTCCACTGGTCTCATTACTGGACTTTCCTGCTACTGGCATTCCATACTCCATAGTAAAGTACTCTCAGGTCTTTGTGCAGGTCCTGCTGTTTGTAATTTGCCTGAACTTTGTATGTCTTGTTTTTTTTTGGGGGGGGGAGGGGGGTTGAACCTGGGCGCTGAACCACTGAGCCACATCCCCATCCCTATTTTGTATTTTATTTAGAGACAGGGTCTCACTGAGTTGCTCAGCACCTTGCTTTTGCTGAGGCTGGCTTTGAACTTGCCTTCTTCCTGCCTCAGCCTCCCAAGCCACTGGGATTATAGGCATGTGCCACCGCACACGTCTTTCCCTTCTTTTTAATCTGGTAAAATTTTAGGCTTTCTTCAGATTTCAACTCCCATTGAGATGCATTTGTGTGCTCCCAAAGCACTTTGTAGTTGTGATGGTATAAGTTTCTGCTTACTTTCTTGTTTAGACTTTTTGCACTACTTAAGTTGGTTTAGATTATAGTTGAATTCAGTGAATAAACCACAGGAGACTGATAGATCCAGGTCTTCAGAAGTTTTCAAAAGATCTGTAAAAATGGAGGAGGATTTTTTCCACAAAACTTATGGTTGATTGATTGATTTCTGTGTCATTGGTACTGGACAGTGTAAAGGGATCAAATTTTCCAAGATTCAGTCAGATAACTTATGAATTTTGAAAGTCTGTATCTACTTTCAACCCACTAGTGGCACCTTTTATTTCATTGGGATTATAATTTAATAGTCATTATAATTAATAGCACTGGAAAAATATTCAGTTCCTGCCATTAATATGTTTGGCATGATGTGAATGAAATAAGATATGGACCTTGACCTTTGGGTAATTAACTTAAAAGAAAAATCCTTAGGGCTCAAATAAGATTTATTTCTGTAAATTTAGAGTTATGCAATGTAGAAATTCAGTGACCTAAAAGTAATTTTATGTGTTTGATTTTTAATAAGCTACGGTGATGATCTATAAAGGCTTGTTTTGATTTCCAAATCAAAAGAAGAATTATCCGGTACACTGATTACAACACATTTTAGATATGTTTGCAAAGTTAATCATTTTTGTATAAGTAAATAAAATATTCATAAACTTATGTTGTTTCATCCTTTTGAGAACATAGGAATTTGACATGATCTAGCTTTAGTGTGTATGAATTATATAAAATATTAGTGTCACTAAATATAGCTCTGTAGTTTAGATCTGGAATGTCCTCCAAGGTTCATGTGTTAAAGGCTTGGTCCCCAACCTGTGGCACTCTTGGGAGGTAGTAGAATGTTTTTAAGGAGTGAGGACTATCAGGAGGTCTTATATTACTGGGGCTGTGCCCTCTATGGGGATTCTGCAATTCTGGTCTCCTCTTCACTTTTTAAAAAAACAATAATTAATTTATTTTAATTAGGTATATATATATATATATATATATATATATATATATATATATATGTGGTCTCCTCTTTGCTTTTGTTCTGGCTATGAGGCTAATGGTTTTTCCCTTTGTCACTACCCACCATGGTATGCTGCCTTGACCCAGGCCCCAAAGCAATGGGGGTCAGCTAGTCATGGGTTGAAACCTCCAAAACTGTTAGCCAAAATAAACCTTTTATCTTCATAAGTGGATTATTTCAGGTATTTGTTATGGAGAGCTGTATAATAAAAAGCTGAATAATGACTTTACCACTAACTAATAAAAACTAGTAATTTTGGGGTACTTATATGCCTTACACTGAAGAAAACTTTGTATATGTCTTAAATTGCCTAATCCTGTGAATAAATGTAGGAGTTATTTTGCACTATTGTCCATGTTTTTCTAATGAAGAAATTGAGATGTAGACATTTTGTTAATTGACTTTTTCTCAGTTGCAAGCAAAATAAGTGTAGCTCTAACTAGTTTAAGGGAAAAAGGCTCACGTAACTGAGAAACGGACTTCAGTTGTAAGTGGATATAGAGATCAGAGAATATCATGCAGGTATTTGCTTTCTCAGACTTTTTTTTTCTTTTTTTTTTCTCATGGTGTCATGCTGCAGACAGGGTTCTATCCAAGTCTTGGAGAATATGGTCAAGGACACTACAGATTTGCCTCCTCTAAGCTTAGCCATGCCAGTTTAAAGAGACTCCACCTCAGCCTCCATCCTTGTCCCCTGTCACTTTCAAAGTACCAATCCCAGGGGAGATTTTTACCTTTTCTTTGCTTGGCTGACATGCCTATTCTTGCACCAGCAATAGTGCACGATCAGGTATTACAACTGATTGACATACAAGGATCATATTTCTTTGGTCTGTTTCCACTTAAACAGACTTTCCTAATTTAGAGCCTAGAAGTTACCATGGATGATGGTAACTAGTTTCTAGTTTCTAGTTCTAGTTTTCCCATACACACTACTTTCTTAGAGTTATATATCAATAGCCTTATGTAATACTTATGACTTGGTTTAATACAATTCAGAATCTGATCTGTTTAGGTCTTAGCACACTGAAATGCATATGTCTGCATGAAGCTTCCAGATAGTTTCTGGATGTAAGTAAATATTTTTATTCACTGACTAAAATGCCAAGTTTCTGAGTAGATCATCACCCTTAGAGGATGCTAACTTTGTCAAAGAGAACACGCTTTCCTTCTATCTGGAGTGAATCCCCACTCCTCCTTGTCTGAGTGCTGAGGTTGGCTAAATAGGATGATGACTCCTTGTTTCACATAGAAGGCTGTAAACTCCATGGTGTCATTACTGCCACATCCTGATATTTAATGGCACTCTTCTTCTAGATCCCAGGAGAAGCAGACACAGCACATCAGAAAACTCCTCTTCTCTCTTCTTAATTCCCGCCCTGCTCAGCTTTGTGAAAATTTTCTCATATTTTTCAGCTTGGAAGGAGGTGGATATGCTGAGGGTTGATATTTATTCATACTCAGCTCTAGGTAGAGGTGCCCACTATGCACAGAGAGTCAAATGTGCCTGTAATCCCAGAGGCTTTGGAGGCTGAGGCAGGAGGATTTCGAGTTCAAAGCCAGCCTCAATCACTTAGCCAGGCCCTAAGCAATTCAGTGAGATCCTGTAAATAAAATACAAAAAGAAAAAGGGCTGGGGATGTGACTAAGTGGTTAAGCACTCCTGGGTTCACTGCCCCTGCCACCAAAAAAAAAAAAAAAAAAGTAAAACACATTTATTCTAGACCCACCAGAATCTTTCAGGAGAAAAATGAACAAAAGACACTATTCAACATAAACAAAAATGTTATCTCCTTATTCTCAGTCCTTTTCCAATTTTTGTGTGTGTGTCTCATCACTTTTACTAATGTAGCCTTCTTCACTAAATTACAGGAACTAAACAGGGATAGTTGGATTGTAAGAAAGAAAAAGAAAAATCAATGGTAAATACCGATATTGCATTTCCTTTTAATCTTCTAATGACTCCACTTTTTTTTTTCAGAATTCATTATTCACTGAGCTCAACTTCATAGCACAAAATGCATTCCTGAAAGTTAAACACATTTTTTATTTGTTAAAAGCTTCTTGGAGATTGAAGCTTTTTCTTAGCTGACTCCACCTACTTCATCTTTTTATGAAATTTTTATCTCTGTTCTCTCAGTGTTATGTGCTAGTGGGAGGCAGTTTTAGTGCAAAAAACAACTTGTAAGCACATGAAAGATATGATCTAAAAATATGAATGATGGAGAAACAAACAGTAGTACTTAATAAAAGTTACTGTTTTGTTTTAATGCTTTCCATGTGTGCTTGTGCATTTATCTTTATGCTGATGAAGAACATCTGTGAAGAACAAAGATTGTCTTCTATTAAGTTCTTAAAAATCTCTTTCTTTCATACATAGGCAATGAGATATTTTCTTACAGTCAGTAGGTTGGTGCACAATTCTTTCACATTTTCTCCCCAGGGACATGTAGTAGGATTGAACTCCTTTGCTGCCTTGAAGTTAGGCCAGGAGCATATAGATCATTTTGTTACCTTTGTCTTGAAGCTTTTCAGGACAATGTTTGAATCTCCTTATTTTTTTCTTAGCTTCATTCATCACAGAAGCCAGTGGAAACTTGGGACCAGGTTAATCTGTTTCGTAGTTAGACATACAGCTGTGAGTGAGAAGTATCTGTTGTACTGCACTGTGATTTGGGTTTGATCTTGCATCTCTCTGCCTTTCCCAACAGATACAGTACTTACAGCAAACCTGATATTTTATTCCAGGCAACTTTTTTTTTCCTTTATGAGATGCTAAATGTATAATTACATGCTCAGAGGTAGATTAGACAAATAAGGTTAAGCCCCCCTTTTTCCCCATCTGTATTACATTAAATTGATTTATAAAATTTTCCTCTCCACTATTTGTGCTCTGGTATGTTGTTACACCAGTAAACAATAAAGAATTTTTATTAGCAAGAAAGTTCTTTTTATATTTCATTTTAGATACTTGTTTATATTTTTGCCTTATGAAATAATTGCTTTCCCTCCCATCTGCATCTGGAGGGAGGAACATTTTCTGACCAGAAAGAATGGAACAATTACTGTTAACAGGTATTAAATTCTACGATAGTTGAAGAGATAGAAAAAGGGCACCTGAATATTTTAAATGTGTTCAGGTTTCCAAGTCCAGACAAATTGTGTTTCACTGACAAGGGGTGGGAACAGGACAGCAGACCCTGTCTCAGTACTGCTTTCTTCCTTTCTTTCCTTTTTCACACTCCCACCGGCTCTCTCTTTGGCAGAGGGGAGTACTAATCCAGAAGCACCCCAAAGAACAGATTCCATTTCCCTGCCATTCTGTCTCAGAGAGCCCTGGCTATGTTTCCAACCCACAGAGGGCTCAGCCACCCTGGGGCTGTTTCCCACCAATCCCCACTCTTCCCTAAATATAGTATACAGCAACTCCTGACAGCCCACAGACTTCCCATTGAGCCTTACCCCTTCATGTAGGAACAGGAAAGAAAAATGAAGAAATCCAGGCTTGGAAGCCTGCAGACTTTCATTCCATGAGGAATGTGTTGACCACATGCATCCTAAACCAGATAAACCATGTTTGTCCAACTCTTCAGTCCCAATAGCCAGCCATTTCTGTTCTGTGTAGCAAACCCCAAACTCAAAACCAGAAAGTTTCCTGAAATTTTCTCCTTTTTCTTTTTCTTTTTAATATTTATTTATTTTTTTTAGTTGTCGTTGGACACAGTACCTTTATTTATTTATTTTTATGTGGTGCCGAGGATCGAACCCAGGGCCTTGCACATGCTAGGAGGGCAATCCACTGCTGAGCCACAACCCCAGTCTTCTCCTTTCTCTTTTGTGTTAACATCTATTAGTAATACAAATTAACATATATCACTGTGACATTACTATGCATGTATACATCTTCATTGATCATGTTAACTTTCCTTTTTTTTCCTGGAATTTTCTGCCAATCCTATCCTCAAATGATGAAAGGAATTGTAAATACACAATCTCTGACTTTTTCTTTTCTTTGTTAGTATTACTTTATTTTTTTTAACCATTTAAAAAATTTATTCTAATTAGTTATACCTGACAGTAGAATGCATCTTGACATACTGACAAATGGAGCACAACTTCTCATTCTTCTGGCTGTACACGGTGCAGAGTCACACCAGTACTGTAATCATACACGTATATACGGTAATAATATCTGTCTGATTCTACTGTCCTTCCCATCCCAACAGCCCCCACCCACCCCCTCTCTCGCCTTTATACAAATGAAATTTCCTTCATTCTCCCCATCCCCCTGCCTCTCTTTGGATCAGCATCCACTTATCAGAGAAAACATTCAGCTTTTGGTTTTTTGAAATTGGCTTATTTCACTTAGCATGATATTCTCTAGTTCTGTTCATATGCCATAATTTCATTCTTCTTTAAGGCTGAATAATATTGCATTGTGTATATGTATCACATTTTCTTTATCCTTTCATCTGTTGAAGGGCATCTAGGTTGGTTCTATAGTTTAGCTGTTATGAATTAAGCTGCTATAAACAATCAACATACCTAACTTGTAGATTGTAGTTCTTTTTTTTTTTAAACTCTGGAATGATTTATCTGCAGAAGGAATGGATTTTCACAGTGAATTCCTTATCTATGAAAATTTTGACCTTTTCTTGGGGATATAGCCATTTAATTATTATAGGTAAGGCCACCTATAAATTGGTTGGGTCATAAAACAGAATTTCATCTTCTCACTTTAATATCCCACCATACAGTGCTGATATGTTTTATCTTTACTTCCTGTACTAGAATATATACAGATTATCCACGTGTTCATCATCTAATGTGTTCTCCGCACCTGATGGCAGATGTTTTCATACCTAAAACCTGAAACCACCGTATTTCATGTTGGTTAACAGTACTCTCCAGATTTCCTGTAGTTTGCTTGCATTGGGAGGACTGATTCCTTGTGAGCTTAAGGCCTACCCTCTGTGGTTGAGTGAATGTAAAAGAACAAAATCTGGTCTAATTTATCTTCAGGCATAATTTAATAATGCTGAATGGTAACCTCCGGGAACAATCGAAGTAAGAGTTTATGTTTAGGTTTGGGTAATAGGTAACTCTTTTGGTGTTCTTTGCAAAAGATAGAAATTTGATCACATCAGAGTTGATCATTTTTCTTTATTCTGATATCAAAATGTGGTATCATAGAGTAGTGAGCTCTCAGCCTGGTGGAAAGTAGAACTCAGCTTCTAAAATCAGAACTGTGGAAGGCGATAAAGCAATAGGGACTCTCTGATTTCATAAAGAATTTTTGGTTGGCAAAAGTAAGTTTTAATATTTCATTGCCTCCTTAACTCTTTAAGACCTAGCCTGTATTTCAAATCAACAAATACTGACTGATTGAAACCAGTTCTGCTTGCTGTGCATCCTAATGAATGTGGCCTTCAATCTTATAATACATAGCTTAAAAGGCAGGACCAGAGAGAGAGGTAGGAGGGAAATAGGGTTGGAAAACTTGGTTATTAAGATGGTATAGTATATCAACCAGCATATGAAAATAGCTAATCCAAGAATTTATTCTGCATATATCTTAATGTGGATATTTCAGTGTATCATAATTACTTGAGTATAGTAAACCAGGGTGAGAGATCTTTGAGTTCATTTTTATATAAAGGAGGATGGTAGTTTTTTTTTTTTTGCATGACTCTTATTAGAAATAGGGATGCAGTATTGCATAAGCCTACTTGTCTGGAGAGAGGCCTCTGGGTCATATTTCTAAAATCTTAGGCTACCTGCTCATATTTTAAAAATGGTAGTACTCTGTCTGAAGCCTGTCTGATCAGGAATTCTTTCACTGTTACTCATCAAATTTAAGTTTGAGATGAAGAACTTTTACTATTGGAATTATTTATAGCTTTTCCCAGTAAGGTTCCAATATTATAAAATTGTTTAATTTTTAAGATATCATCCTTGGATGAATCAAAGTACATATTTAACAAAGGGATACACTTTGCCTTTCCAGCATTTTAGTTTATTATGAGTTTGAATTGCCAGCGATGATGAGGTTTTAGTAGTGGTTTCTCTTCAAGCCATCATAAAAATTAGCATCTGACTTACAAGCATTTATTATGTTTTGTACTTTTAAATTTTATTATTATTATTGTTTGTGGTGCTTGAGATCAAACTCCAGGCCTTTATTTGATATCCTGTGTAAGGAACCAACTATGAGCTTAATAGTGTAACAGACATGTGGTAGCATTTCTTATCTAACCAATTTAATGAAAAGAACATGTCAAGAAAGCTCTCAACTCTACTACTTTCTGCACAGTGATTTATTTTCTGAGTTTGGCTTCTTCTACACAGCTAGGAACATGGTTTCTAGCAAATCAGGGCCACATCCCATGGTGTCATTATCAGAAAGCTGGTGAGATTTTTTTTTGCCAAATGATCAGTGACTGCCTCTCTTGTGTACCAACCCCAGACATCCCCCTATCCCATTGTTGGTTGTCAGGTTTTTAGCATCTATGGCAACATGACACCTCCCATTGAAACTAAAAAATGGCAAAGAAGAGAGTAGGGAGTTGTGCACAAAATCTAGTAAATTGAGTACTTCAGTAACTCTTTGTCATTTGTTCATCATTGTTCATCATGTTTTTATTCATCAGTTTTTATTAAGTACCTACCATATGCTGTGCAAACACACAAACACAGATACCATGATAATCACACTTGCACGCAGTCAGAATTATAATATTGCTGCTAGAAACAGGAAAGGCAGAGGTTATTTCTATGTAGACTAGATTAGCATTTTGAATGAAGATGAAAGAAGACATGGTTTAGTGTCCTTTCATTTTAAATTTGTTTCTAAGTAAATTAGATTCTTGCTTCCCTCCCCTCCCCCACTAGAGTAAGCCAGAGAATACATGTCTCTGGAGAATAGTGATGGCTTGTTTTATTGTATTTCATTTTGGAGAATGTGTGTGCTTGGCAAATATTTGTTAAATCAATGAATTATTGAGGAGGTGATGCTGTTGCCCAACTATAGTCAGGATAAAAGGTTTACTATTAACTATGACAAAATGAGCATCATTATCTTTGTCATTCTTCATCATTTAAGTGGGCAGAATGGAATAATTCCATATAGCAATGTAATTTCATACAGTTATCTAAAAATATATTTAGCAACTAATTCCTTCTGGCAGATACATCTGGATGCTGTGTCATTCCAGTCTAGTTTGTGGGAATAAGACTGAAGATTTTTCCTGACTCAGATTGAACGATGATTAATATTTGCTTTAGAAAAAAAAATTGGTCTACCTATATTATATTTTCTCCACTGTGCTTTACAGTATAAGTCATATAACTCTTTTGTTGTGTGAGTGTTCATTTTTGGTTCTTTTTGGAGCAGATTTTTCAATTAGTTAATAACCATTTTCATAACATGCATAATTAGTATAATTTATATAATATAGATATTGCATAAGTGTACAATTTAAAGATTATGAAAGTCATTAGTGATTTTACATACAAAAGCATAACAAAGTATGAAATTACCTTCTTTGACTTTTTTCTTTTTTTTTTTACTTTATAGGGTAACAGTTGTTGACTGAATGTTTTTATATGATTTGCATTTATATGGATGGGGATTTGTGGGTGTGTGTATGTGAATACCACATACACTCAACTGTATACTTTTCTCATACGTATTTTGGAGGATGTGCGTGTTGGCAAATATTTTTACTCATTTTTTTTTACTGACATCCTTCCATGTCAGTAAATATTTCTTACCCTATTTTTTCTAATGACTATATATTATTTTATGACATTTGTGTATCTTCATTTAACTATTTCTTTTAGAATTGGATCTTTTTGTTATAATATAGTGCTTTATTAAAGATGTGGCATGGGTTGTAGATTCCTGTAAGGAAAATACCTAAAAGTGCACTAGGTTCCATAAATGGTACTGCCTATTTTTATATTTTAATAGTACTGCTAAATTACCCTCCAAGTAAATTTGCACCATTTGATCCAAGAGAGTATATTGTGATGGCAAAACACTTGGTGTAGGAAGCATGGGTTTGAATCCCAGCTCTGCTTCTGACTTGGGAATAGATTGGTATCTTGGTTCTATGATGTACAGAAAGCAGTAATACCTAACTTAATGGGTGATTATGGAATTAAATGTGTTAACATAAGTCAATTCTTAGAAAAGTGCCTGGCCTATTTCTATCACAAAGTGCTTCTATTACAAAGTGCTTTCTAGCATTATGTAACTATTAGTTGCTATTATTAACACCAGAACCTTGTAAGGCTTCCCAAGGTCTCTAGTGATTGCTGCTTCAGATTGTCACCCTGCAAGAAGGCATGGTGGTGCACGCCTGTAATTCCAGTGATTTGGGAGGCTGAGGCAGGAAAATCATAAGTTCAAGGCCAGGCTCCGCAAGTTAGCAATGTCCTCAATGTCCTAAGCAACTTAATGAGACCTTGTCTCAAAAAAAAAAAAAAAAAAAAAAAAAAAAAAAAAAAAAGGGCCTGGGATGGTAAAGTATCCCTGGGCTCAGCTTAATTTCTAGTATAAAAAAAAAATCATCCTGCAGAATGATGCTGGTTTTGACCATCAATATTCTGTTGTCTATTTTCACACGGACATCGGTTTTCTCTCCATATGTGATAAAAAGTACACATGAAGCACCATAATTTGATGATACTGCATTAGTCCCACCATTGGCAAATCTGTTTTTCAGAGTTACCTATTTATCCATAGTTACTAACAAAATATAAATAAATTCTAGTTTTGCCAGGCATGTTGGTGCACGCCTGTAATCTCAGTGGCTCTGGAGGCTGAGACAGGAGGATCATCAGTTCAAAGCCAGCCTCAGCAATGGTGAGGGGCTAAGCAACTCAGTAAAGACTCTGACTCTAAATAAAAATACAAACTAGGGCTTGGGATGTGGCTCAGTGGATGAGTTCCTCTGAGTTTAATCCTGGGTAACAAACAAACAAAAAAAACACCCAAATTCTAAGTTGGTAGAACATATGATCTTGATTTAATCATATTAGCCTATGGGAAAATTATTTACCTGGATTATTTCACCTAATATTCTCAATTATTTTTTAATGATATATATAAATGGGAGTTTCTACAGCACAATATATATCTTCTCTGTTTGCTTTTGCAAAAACCTCAGTGAGGTGATTGTCCTTTACTATCAAGGACTATGAATTTGATAACAGACAATTCCTTTAGTTTAGAAATAGAAAAAGCATTTATCTGCTTTGACAAACTTTTGTTTCTTTCACTCAACTAATGTGAATTAACAAATTCTACTTTTGAACTGCCATGAAGAAGAAAAAAAGAAAAAAATAAGAAGAAAAAAAGAAAAAAAAGAAGAAAAAAGAAAAAAAAAAGAACTGCCATGAAATTAGGACATGTTCTAGATCAGACACAGCAACTTTATCATCATTTAGTTTTGAAACATTTCATTATATTTGTCTCTTTTTTAATTATCATGTTTCTTTTAAGAAGGTGTCATAAGAAAGTTATATTGACTACAGTTGGGATAAGTAATGATCAAATATCTGCTTAATGACAGGACACAGAAATAGTACAGATGGGACCTGAGAGCGCTGCTGATAACCATGAGAAGGACCACGAGAACAGGAGAACAGTTGTCCAGATGAACTAGATTCAAATCTTGTGCTGTCTCTTTCTAGATATAGAACTCTGAGAAAATTAAGTTAACATTGCTGTGCCTTAGTTGTTTCTCTGTGGTTTTTTAAATGAGGCTGATAACAGGCCCGACATCATAGAGTTGTTATTAGCATTGAATGAGATTATATGCATCACAGAATAAGGCCTGCTTCAGAATAACTGTTATGTAAATATTACCAGAGATATGAAAACTTGTGCTCTATATATGTAATAAGAATTTTAATGCATTCTGCTGTCATATATAAATTAAAAATGTTTTAAAAAGGGAGGACAAAGTTTTCAAAATCATAGCTTTATCTCAACTCTCAGTAAAAATTCTGGAGTCTATTATTAAACATATAACTATGAACATTTAGAAATTAAAGTAAAGATCCATGAAAGGCATTATGGATTCTCTCAGTTAATTTATGCCAAACTAAATTAATCTATGTTTGATAGGATTATCAGACTTATAAATCAGTAAGATGTGACTATTAGAGCTATGCTTCAGCTAGTTATTTGACATTAGTCTACTTGAAACTCTTTTAGAAGTGATGGACAATAATGATCTGAGTGATAGCATTAGTAAATGGATTTGTAGCAGATTGAACACCTATAGGCAAAAAATATTGATTGAGTAATCAGTATCAGTCTACAGGAAGATTCTAGTAGCCACAAGTTTGTTTTCCATTGCCTTGTGTGACTCTGCCATGGATCACTTTAAGTCATACATCAAAATCCTGCCAGTCAAGGGTGTGGGTATTACAGAATAAAAAAGGAACTTGATATGGTTTGGATGTGAGGTGTCCCCCTAAAACTCACGTATGAGACAACGCAAGAAGGTTTGGAGGAGAAATAATTGGGTTATAGCCTTAATCTATTCTTTTTTTTTTAAAAAAAAATATTTTATTAATCACCGATGGGCCTTTGTTTATTTATATGTGGTGCTGGGAATTGAACCCAGTGCCTCACACATGCTAGGCAAGTGGTTTACCACTGAACCACCACCCCAGCCCCCCTAATCTTGAATTAAGTGCTGATGGGATTAACTGAGTGATAACTGATGCAGATGGGGTGTGGCTGGAGGCAGTGGTTCATTGGGGACATGGCTATGGGGTATATATTTTGTATCTGGAGCAGGAAGTCTCTCTCTCTCTCTCTACTTTCTGATCATCATGTGAGCTTGTGAGCTGCTTCCCTCTACCACAGGCTCTGCCTTACCTTGAGCCCTAAGGATTGAGACCTCTGAAACTGTGAGCCTCCAAATAAAATTTTCCTCCTAAAATTGTTCTAGTCAGATCTTCTAGTCCTAGCAGGAAAAAAAAAACCCCACACACACAAAAAAAAACCAGTTGATTAAAACAGAACGTGAGCAACTGGCCAACAGAGTACTTTATAAGCTTAAACAAATAGCCTGCAGCTTAAAGATAAAATTTACTCAAGTTAACAGTGTCCTTTTTTTTATAGGCCTTTTTTCTGGGCATGTAGAAATCTGGGGGAGATTTCTTGGATGAATTGACCTTGGATAATCAAATACTTGTGACTAATAAGATTTTAGAGGCTGCACAAATGGATTGAAACAAACACAAGTGCAAACAAAAATCTGTTTGGCAAGCTCGGAAAATGCACCACAGAATTGTGGATGTGATTTCAGAAGCAAATATTGAAAGATTCAGAAGTTTTCATTGCCTGACAGTGTGAGATGGTTGCTAAAAAAAGAAAGCGTTACATTAGGTTTCATTAATGTACTTATAGGAGATAGAAAAATGGATTTAAGGGTTACACAATATTGTATTTTGATTAAACTGTAAAGTATTTATTATTGGTATTTGGCTAATTTATTGTAATGAGTATAATTCTCAAAGACAAAGCTGTGTTTTAAAAGTGAATTGGGAAACTGAGGAATATTCAAAGGAGGGTGATATTGATGGCATTGTTGCAAACTGTTTCACTTGAGGACTGATGAAAGAAACTGAAGCTCCATTAACCTGGAAAAATAGGGAGACTTGGCTCCTACTAGTGTTAAAAACATGTGGCAATATGTCATCAGTAACAAACCTTTTTTTTTAACAGTTGCCTTTTAAACTTATATGTAAGGACAGTGCTTATAATTTAATATAAAATAGTCATTGTTATATCCAAAGGCAAAAATTAGGATTACTCGGTAGAAATAAAAGAGAAGTAGAATTTTTATTTGATGCATGTAAAAGACTTAATAATTTTAACAATTATTATTTTACTTTTTTAGAACATTGAGTGAGCTCTGGGTGTCTCTTGCTTTCCATTTTTCTGTGTACCCAAGTAATGTCAACTGTGCCATGAAATTGGGCACTGTGTGGTGCAGATTTTCCTGTGAATCTATGGTGGAATATGTTTGGCCTTGGCCAGGAGATGAGGAATGGGAATGTGTGACCTGATTTGTACAAACTGGTCTAGTTTACTCAGAAGATCTCAAAGACCACTTCTAATGTCCTTCATTTTCTTATAGCTCTATTATGGGTTTTGACAAGATCTGTTTCTAGACTAAATAAAGGGTCTTTATTTATTTTTTATGATAGTGCTAGCTAATTTTTATCAACTCTAACTAGTGTAGGTAGTCATTTGACTCATTGGAATAATAAGTACTTGACATTCATTATCTCATTTAATCCTTCACAATGTTTTTTATGAATGACAGAATGAAAAAACTGAGACCCAAGGAGGTTAAACATCTAACATCAGTCAGTTAATGAGTAGGGGCTCCTGGTTCACCTGATTGTGCCTTCAGTATTCTATAACATTCCAAATATTGGATGAATCAGTATATCCCACCAAATTACCTTGATCTTTATTTATTAGAGCCTATTTAGCAGTGCTATAATCTGGGGATATAGATGTGAATGAGAACTAAGACCCTTGGTCTCATGAGGTTTGCAGTGTAGCAGGAAGAACATCATTAAACAGGTTATACTAATTAATGACAGTTTTGACAGGTGCTATCGAGGGAACAGATAGTTTAAACCATTATCTGAGAATTCAAGAAAATGTCTGATTGTTCTTAAGAGTGAGATTGTTGTAGTGGGGTTTTGAAATAGATCCTCTGTATAATATCTTGATTAGAGGATCTCCATTTCTGTAAAATCCCTGTGCTCATGATGAGGAGCAGTTTAACTTGTTAAAAAGAGCAGAATGGGCTAGTTCTCTCACTTACTAGCTGTACCATCTTGCGGCATATTACCTTCTCAGAGGGTTCAATTTTTGGGTGTAGTAGGGCTGATTCTCTGGGCTATTATAATGCTATTTTCCCTGCCAAGTCACATAAACATGAATACTTTTATAGAGTACATTTTTTTCATAAAATGCATTAAACTCAAATGGAAAATTGGAAGTATCATCTTTAACTCCTTAATTAGTAACCACATACACTGTCAGTGGAGGAAAACCTAAATGAACTGTAAATACCAGGCAGCTGGCAAGGTGCTATAACTTTTTATGTGATTTATTTTTTTATCTGAAGACTACCAGTGATCCAAATTCACGTTTCATCAAAATGACATGGACCTTTGAGATTTTTCAAGAGTAATAGAAATAGGAAATGTTACCTGTGGGAATTTTGGAGTCTATTATAATAATGAGAAGCTCCTAATAAGGTCCTCTCACATAAAAGTTGTCTAATAAAATATTAGCTGCTCTTATTACATTTAAACATTCCCATCATCAATAACATCATGTGGATAGGTCCTCTTCACCCACTTACTAGCTTTATGGCCTTGTTCAACTCTGTTCATCACACAGAGTGTTAATGATACTGTTTTTTATGCATCTCATGGCATTGTGAGGATCAAATAAAATAATATGTTGTGGGAAAGCAAATAAAATACTATATGTTGTTTGAAAGCACTCTGCAATTGTGGAGAGCTATATAATGGCTTATTGTTGTTATAACCCCATAATCATTTACCCAGGACACAGGCCTTAAACATCTAAACACTTTAATGAACTGCCACTATGGATTAGAGGAAGAACACAGTAAGTTAGAAAAAGGGTGACAGCCTGGTCACTGATATCCATTTAGCATTTTACAGTTGTAAACACTGAAATAATTTTTAAATTGTACAGAATTTTTTTCTTTTTTTGCAATCACATAAGTAAACTCTCTGAAACTTTAATTTAGGACCCAGAAGGCCAAAATTTTAACCTTTATGTGAACACTGTTCTAGTGTGTTTATCTTATCGACACTTAAAGTGAGTTTTCTGTTTGAAAGGCACTAAGGAATTTTTGAGTAAGCCTTAAAATGTCTGAGCCAATGTTCCTGAATCAGAAAATTACTTAAGAGAGTGAACTTAATGCATAGAAAGACACATTCTTCACATGGCCTGTGCCCTAAATGATTTGGCATACCAGCCCTGCCCTTCCTGTAGCTAAGATTGTGGATAATGAGGGAAGGAAATATCTGGGACGAGTCTGTCTTGCTTCAGTTGCATGAATTTAGATGTTTTTGACATGGGCTCTAATACAGTAAGTCAGAAACCTGAAATCCAGTGGTGTATCTGCACATTTATTTGTTCACTTCCTGGGAAAAAATAAAAGACCTGTCTCTAGGAAGGTAGCTGATGATATGTATCCTTTGTGTCCCTGGCCACAGGGGAGTTCCCATTTTTGGAGACCAGTGTTGAATTTGAAACTTTTCCTACAGGAGCAATGCTGTAAAAAGAAAGTAGGTAAGAACTGAAAGGATTTGAGAGTTGCAAGGTAACTCCTGGAGAGTGAGAATGAACAAGAATCACAGATATGGCTCTCCCACAGGAGAGCAGTCACTGTACAAAGAAAGAAAGGGCATTTCATGTAAAGATTGATCACTGGTACAGACTAATTTGTGAAGAGACAGTGAACATCCTGTTCACAGCATCCTGTTCTCTGCTACTGGTAGTATTCAGGCTCCATGTTTCCAAGGTCCTGGGAACTTAGGAAACATTTTAACAGCCTGGAGACATGACTTTAACCGTGAAATATTAGCAATTTTTCACATAAAGGAAATTACATACATTTATTGACCTTTTTTGTTAGGTTTCATTTTTTTTTCTTTTTTGGTGTGTATGCCTTTGTGACTTTTTTTTCAAGAATAGAACCCCTATATGTTGCAGAAATTGCCATTTTAAAAGTTCATAAAAAAATTTGGACATCTGAGCTGTGTGATGGGAACATAACGTTCACATAAAAGCCTCTTCCCCCTTAAAGCTTTAAATAAAAACTGCATGATTTAAATATATTTTCAGTTTTTATATTTCCATATAATAATCTAGAAATTTTATGTTTATTTTTTAGGCACTAGAAAAACATCCCAACTCACCAATGACAGCAAAGCAGATATTGGAAGTCATTCAGAAGGAAGGGTTAAAAGAAACAAGGTGAGTATTCACATTTAAAACATTTTCCTTTTTCATTGACTAGTAATTGTCACTAGTTGTGCAAAATAGGCATACCTAGATTTTGACATTGTAGCTGATGGTGAATTAAGTACTACCTGCAATTTTTTTTTCTGTGATTGCAGAATATTTGGATGACCTAAGATTTCCTTGGAACTGCCTGTTAATAAATTACATTAGATGGGTTCATATAGAATGTACTTTGTTAACAAAGAGAAGCACTGTGGGATTTAGCCCCTGATTGCAGTTAGTCCTGTTTCTCTTTTTTGTTAAGTGGAGATTGTGTTTTTAAAATTAAGCAGTGAAATTGAAACTTTTACAGGCTTAGTAGATAGATCCAGGATATAAACATGAGCTGACACTGATAAAATTCAAGTGCCAATAAGTGTGGCTGGGAATTTAGTCTTCCTATATTGAAGAACTCTACTTGTAGTGTCTTTTATCATCTGTTGAGCCTTTAAAAAAATAACAGCTTTATTGAGAGTGAATTCACAGACTACAAAATATGCCCTTATAGAATGTACATTTTAGTGGTTCATAATATATTCACAGAGTTTTGCAATATTACTTCTGTCTAACTTTAGAACATCACCCTAAAATGAAACTCTATACCCGTTAGAAGCTACTTCCCATTCCCCATTTCCCTTGCTTCTGGTAACCTCTAATCTTTAGTGTCTGTATGGATTTGCTATTCTGGACATTTTATCTAAATAGAATTCATATAAATATAGCTTTTCAAAATTTGATGATTAACATGTTTTCAGCATTGATCCATGTTTTAGCAAAATCAGAACATCATTCTTTTTTGTTGCCAAATAATATTACATTGTATGGATATACCACAATTTGTTTACTTCTAATGGTCCTTTGTTTTTATTTGTGTGTTAATTTCACAGTTTGGGTCTTAACCAGCAGGGTAGGGCTGTGTATATATTGCTTACAAACACACACACAAAAGGAGATTCATTATAGAAGGGAATGACTATAATAATATCAAGTGTAGGCCATTGACCACATTTATCAAGTACGTTATTTTGCATGAGTTGTCTGTCTCTGACTAGCAACATCATAGTGGCAGTGGTTGTAATTTGGTAAAATGTTTTGATCAATATGGAAATAGAACTGCTAAGAGAAATGAATATCTTCCTGAGCACCTATAACTCTTGTAACTTTAAAGTGTGGGTAGCATCAATCTCTAGCTGTTTAAAACATATCTTTTGCAAGTTAGACCCATCAGGTATAGGACACTGATGTACAAATTTTCATCTCTGTTTTGGAGACTTTTATGCCTGTTCTGAAGAAACAGGCTGAGATGATGTGACCACACCCATGCTTGCAGTAGTAGCTCCCCCAGGCAGTGGTGGCAGTGATACAGTTAGTTGCTATAGGAGCCCAATAGCTCTGTCGAAGTAGATGTTGTTCTCAACCTGGGGTCGGTGTGAAGAGGTAAGGAACAAAATGTGGAAAACTGGAAGTTAATTTTCTCCTGGCCACCTGTCAATACCCTGAAAATATTTATGACATTTAGCACCGGAAATGTATGTGCCACAGCCAAAAGAAAAGAGGGAGTAAATGTCTAAGGAGATGCACTCCTGTCGAATGTGAGCTCTGTGCCAGAGGAATCTGCCAGCACAGACACGAGCTGCATCTCTTACAAGCAGATGTTTGAAATTTGTTCATTAAGATAGTCTTCTCCACAGGAGTGACTCTGCTGCTATTTATTGTTGCGAACTGTGAGATCTAAAATTCCTGTACTGACTCTTGGCAGCATTTTAATTACACTTATTATCATAACAGCACTATTTCATGTTTTTCAAAATGCTGTTCCTCCCTGAATGGCATTTGAAAGGGTTTTAAGTATACATAGTTAGTAGAAACAAGCAAACACCAAACAAAACAACTCCTTTTTTTTTTTCTTCTATTTTTCTTTTTACTTTCTTTCTTTTTAATTTTTTGTGGTACTGTGTATGGGTCAAACCCAGGGGTTCTCGACTACTGAACTACATTCCCAGCTCTATTTATTTTTTTATTTCAAGACAGAGTCTCACTAAGTTGCCCAGGCTGACTCAAACTTACGGTGCTCCTGCCTCAGCCACATTGCTGGGATTATAGGCATGCACAACCACACCTGGCAAAACAATTTCTTTAAAGATTAAAGAACATTAAAGTGGGAAACATAAACTCATGCTCCTCTAAATGTACTTCCCACCCACTCTGTGTATTATTATTGTGTCCTGTAAGGGGGAAAATGTCCCTTATTTCTAATATTGATGGACCAGTATTGTGTTAAAGTAGTACCTACAAGCAGTTCCCAAGTTCAATAGGAAAGGGAAAAAAAAGTAAGAGACCACTTTTCTTTTACGTTCTCACCTTAAAATCAGTTCTGCATCAAGTAGCCTCAGACTATGCATTTTGTGTTCTCATTTCTTGTCACTTTCCTTAATTCCTCCCTCCTGTCATTTGTGACCTGTTATAAGTGGCTCATGTGTCTCTGCTCACTTTTCCCTGGTTTTCTAGTTACAGTTTGCTTATTAAACTTACCTCTAAAATAAACATATTTTGAGTGCATTTGGGACTGTCCCTATGTAGTTGTAGGAAGCAGATGCTGACATTTATTTTGCCTACTAAATGTACTGTTTTGCTGCTACTTTTTACGTTCTTAAATGTTTTCCAAATATTTAAGGTAGCTGAGTAAATGAAGTGTAACTCTATGTATTTTTCTTAAATAAAGTTTAGAAATTCCATCATCCGAAGGTCAAACATGGCTGATTAATGCTAGGTATTTATTTAATGATGTACTTTTTCAAGAAATGCAGATTGGTGATATGCCCAATTAAATACGGAGAATTGATTGTGAAGTTATTGATGTGACCATAGCCCCTCTGGTCTCTGGGGATGACAGATAATGGTGATAGTCTTCACCCAAATCGTCCACCACTGTTTTGGGTATTTCTAGGAAAGAGAAGACAGGGTGTTTATCTATCATCATTCCAACCTGTTAGGCCGCTGGTGTCAGATGCTACAGAGGGTCTTCATTCTTTGCGATAGACAGGTCTCTCTTGCTTTGACCTTCTAGGCTGTAATTTTGTCCTTGTGTGTCTTTCTTGATATCCTTTAGAGCAGGCTACCTTAGCACTCTTAGCACTCTGCAGATACTCAATAAATAGCTGATGAGCAAGTTATCTTTCTTATGATGTTAATTTGCCGGCATTTAGTGATGACTTTGGCCTGCTTTCAGAGTTAAAAGCTTCAAATCAAAAGGAAACTGAACTTTTGGGGAATCCCTTTTAATATATGCATGCTGATAGTCTCTAGTAGATTATCTGTGAACAAGTAAAGTCCTTGTTCTGTTGCTTATTTTCAAACACTGTAAGAGCCACTGGTTTAAATTTGTAACTTAGAATTTTTTAAAAAAGAAAACTACGCTAGTAATTTTGGCAAAGCTAGTGCATACAGATGAATATGTTCAGTATATATGATCTCGTTACTTTGAGATGAAATTCTTGACATTTTATGCAAACTTTTCAAGTGACACTTTAAAGCACATTTTTAAAATTTAGATATGATAAAAAGAGGACAGTCTTTTATATCATATTCTGTGTATCATTTTCATGTTATTGATGAAATGTGTAATGTATGATTAAATTCTACTCGGAAAAGCCAGAATGGAATAAATATTTTTCATGTGGGTTTGAAAAGACATCTGAATATAATAAATTGTTAGATGCGGTTTTAATGAAAAAGATTAATGGCATGGTCATAGCATGATTTTTCTAGACCCAGTTCTCTTTTTAGTGAAAATATATTTGGTAAAGTTTACTTCACCTTTACATAAAGGGATAGAGGAATTTATCAGTATAGTTTTTTATTATAAAACATCTGGTCCACCTTTGCTTTTGCTTTACTGGTTATGAGGTTTTCAGGCTTCTGTTCCTTTATGTGTATCTGTTGTCAGCAATTGATCAGTCACAGTCATTTGGAATGCTTTTCAGATGATCAGAATCTTATAATCCATCAAGTAGCTGTGCTGCTTGGAGAGAGATTATGTGCACACTGCAGTCTGCTGCTTTTGCCGATGGATATTTGATATTCTTGTGGACCCCTTAGCTAAACATTCCCACTTCCTCAGGGAGTTAGGCTGCTGTTGCAGAATATATTCTTGTCTGCAGTCAGGAACAATATTTATGTGGAAAAAGAAGAGTAACTTCAGTTAGCATGCTTTGGGTGATGGGGGCGGAGGGTTATCTCAGTGCTGCTTTTCTGTATTTGATTTACTTATTCAGAAGTTGTCATTTATTTATGAAGAGGAACTGAGACATTTTTGATGCCTGGGGATGTTTTTCTTTGCTCTGTCTCCTGTAATATTTAAAGAGATTGTTATGGTTTGGATGTGAGGAGTCCTCCAAAAGTTCATGTGTGAGACAATGCAAGGAAGTTTAGAAGAGAAATTATTGGGATATAAGAATCTTAACCCAATCAGTGAATAATCTCCTGATAGGGATTAACTGGGTGGTAACTGTAGGCAGGTAGGGTGTGGCTGGAGGAGGTGGGTCCCTGAAGGCCTGCCTTTGGGGTTTATTTTGTCCTGGTGGGGCAGACTCTTTCTCTGTTTCCCTGGGCCACATTGCCAGCCAGCTGCTTTCCTCCACCACACTCTTGATGAAGCATGATCTCCACTTAGATCCCCAAGGAATGGAACCAGCTGTCTTTGGACTGAGACCTCTGAAATAGTGAGCCCCCAAGGAAACTTTTCCTCCCCTGTTTTAGTCAGTTTTTTTCAGTGCTGAGACCAAAAGACCTGACAAGAACAGAGATGCTTCCAAAGAAATGTGTGTTTGGTTATTGTCACATATCTAGTGGTTGCAGGTTGTGGAGTAAGGCTTGCCTCATTTACCTAGTGTGAGCAAAAAATCAGTATGAGCTAGATTTTATGTACTGGGCATACTTAAATACCTGTTACTAATGTGGCATGAACTGTGATGTTAAGTGATAATAGATACATAGTTTCTAATGAGAAGAGGATTATAAAACAAAGGAGGAAAATACACAAACTATAGAAAGCAATAAAAAATCTGTAAGGTTCAAGATAGGCAGTATTTATGAGGTACATTTTTGCAATATTACAGATGCCCTACCTACATAAGCATCTATTAGAGTTCATCATCTGGTTACAAAGCAGTAGCCTGTAATCACATATCACAATAGGGACATTGAAAGACTTATATATACACAAACTTTATTGGACTTATGTCTATATTCTAGGTAACACTATTTTAGATTTTGCAATGTGGATAATATCCACTTGACAACTCAAGATTTTGTAATTATTCTAGTATGAAGGGTTTTTTTTTTTAATTCTTGCTGTTAATTCTTATCATAAATTTGTTTTTACCTGCCAGTTTAAGGATTTTTATGTTTTCTGTTTTGCTCTTTCTGTGATGATGTGCTGTAATTGGGATCTCCATTTTGTACTATGGTTTATTAAAGATGTTGCATTTTTTAGGCGAATAAAACATCAGAAATTCTATTTCTATGTATAGTGAAAAACAATGCAATCTTTTGGCATTGCTCCTGGTGAGATTTATGTTGCTAATTAGTGCTATAGGAGATGATTCCTTTTTTTGCTGCTGAAATGTTTTGTCTAGAGATAAGAGAGAGACGCAAATAATTTCTATTGCAAAATCAATTCTTATCTCCAGTCTCCATGTTGGCAGTCCTCCTTTCATACTGAAATGGTGGTCTAGTTTGTTTGTGTTGGGGCATTTTAGAATTATAGTGTCAGCACACAGTGTCATCCCTACCATTTGTTAATATCTAATTCTCTCATTGTGTAAATGGTGTGCACAGTCAGCTACTGAGAGAGGGATGCATGAGACAATGGCTTTATTAAGCAGAAACATAGGGTAATTTGCATATATTTATGTGTGTGTCCATGTGTCTAAGCAAGCCTCTAGAGGTTGATAGCAAAATTTTACTTGTCATCACTGTGAGATTAGAAATCTCCATTAGAGTCATTCTTAACAGTCTTCTCCCAGCCCTTACGGCCCGTTGGTTCATGGATAGTGTCAGTTCTACTACTCAGGTACACATTTCTTTCTCTGTATCCTGCTTTTTGCCATTCTTCAAGCACTTATTATTTCTTACCTGTATTATTGCACTGTCTTCTTATCTGTTGACCATACTCCTAGGTTTCCCTTTTCAAATCTATTTTCTCACCCTCAAACAAACAACAACATTTATTGTAGCATTTCTTAATAATGATCCATAATATTCTAGAACCAGTATCACACTTGGTGAATTATGAATCAAAAACTACTATACATTGTATGTTTGTGGTTAATCAGATGAAATTAGGCATGGTATTTTCCTATTTTTTGGTCTCTTTATAAATTATGATATTTCTGACAATATATGATATGAATGATGAATGCATGTTGTTATACTTTACATGTAGGTGAAATTTTGAATTTCTAATCTGGTCATTTTAATATACATTTGACTTTTCCCAAAATAAATCTTTAAAAATATTTGTTGGCATTGTATGTTTTGTGTAAATAATTTTCAACTTAAATGGTATAGTGTTGATTAAATACATAGTCATATATGAATATTACTAATTGTTTAAAAATAATTTTATAATCTCATAAATTAAGTTTTTGTTAAACTTAAAATTACTTTTTTATATAGTGACAAAAATAATTAAAATAATTCTTGAGGGGAGTACCGTATATTTTACTGTGGAAGCAGTTCCTAAGTTAAAAAGTAATTATGTGAAACATTATCCTACAAGATCAGGTTCCAGATCTTTATTACAATCCTAATTAACTTGGACTTGGGCAGCTGTAGAGCCTCCAAAGTCAAATATCTGACATTGCAGCCTCAGTTGATGACTTGTCTTTCATTGTGAAATTTCCCCCATTATTTCTTTAATGGTTTGAAAAATAGAAGTAGAGCCCACAAGGCATTTATGAATTGAAGTGTGTGTGTGTGTGTGTGTGTGTGTGTGTATACACTCCCATATACTTTTGATAGTTATCACATTTTTGATATAAGATTGAATTGCTGAGTGAGTGGGTCTAATGTACTTTTCACATGCAGTGCTTCACAGTGATATAGTAAGTTTAAAACAGGATTCTCCACATCAAAGTCATATTAATAGTGATTGTCTTAGTTTGTATATGCCACCATATCAAAATGTTATAGACTGGGTGGCTGAAGTAATAGAAATCTATTTGCTCACAATTCTGGAGACCAGAAGTCCCAGATCAGTCTGGCAGGGTCAATTTTTGATTAGAGGTCTCTTCCTTACTTGTAGCTGACTTTCTTGCTTATGTCCTGATAGGGCCTTTCCTCAGTACAGTTTGCAGAGAAAGAGAAAGCTGTCTGTCACTTCTTATAAGAACACTAATCCTATCAGATCAGGACCCCTTTCTCATTTAAGGTTAGTTATTTCCTTAGAGGACTAAATATAATCACATTGAGGGCTCAAGGTTCAACATGTGAATCTTGAGGAAGGTGAATGGCATTCAGTCCATAACAGTGATTTCCAAATATGGAAAATTTTCTGAATTTCATGGCATATCATAAGAATATTTCTAGAATTGAGTGGATATTTTGGAAAGTATTTATACTTGTGTGCTTAACATTGTAGCATACGTCCATTTTGTGTACTGCTAATATGTGTTTTTCTATGTTATTCCTAACATACAAACCGATGGAATACTTGGCTTAAGAACTTTCATGTTCAAGTATAATGTGTATGCTCACATAACATAAATTGATTTGGATTTTATTTGAAGCCTTTGGTAAAAATAGCTGTGGTGACTGCATATAGCCCTCAAGGCATCAATATCCACTAAGCTATGCAATTATAGCTATGAAATGGCCATTGCTTAATACATCTTTTTATTCTGTCAAGCTTTCTTTCTCCATTCTTCCAAATAATTGAGCAAAAAAGGTAATTTAAGTGATTTTAGCTTTACCAAGATCTAGGTATAATTTACTCCAGAAACACTGAGCACTCTATAATATTTCAGTGCAGAAATAGAACCAGAAATGGATATAAAATTACACTGTGCATGAGTCTTTGTAAGTATCCTGTGCAGGTGAAAATCTTTGGGGAGGAGCAGGCTTGTAAGCAGCGTGATTTTGTTTCATTCTTTCCTAAGTGGTGCTTTTCTCTTCATCTTTTCTTTTCTTTCATTCCTTGTGCTCTTAATTGCCACATGCCTAAATGATTTTAGTTTTGCTTCATTGTTTTGAACTTGACAACATAATTCAAATGCAAAATAGTTGATATGCTGACATGGGGACTTCTTTTTATAGTTGATTTGTTTTCAGAAGGAATAAAAATTATGGTATTTTTTTGAGCCAGGTTTTCTAAAAGCTATAGTGCATAATTCCTAAGAACAAGTTGTACTTCTCTTAGGGGGGAAAAAGACTATTTGTCTAATGCCTCCTCACATACCCAAGCAAAATTAAATTGCTAATTGTTGGCTGGAGCTCTGCCTAAAATTCAGGTGATTATTTTGTTAACCTTTTTTTTTTTTTTTAAGTCAAGACCTGTGCTAGGTGTAGTGTAAAGATTTTTTTGTATTTGGTCTCTTCAGTCTGTTGGTTATCATCTTTTGGGCTTTTCTCAGTATGCAAGTGTGTATGCCCAGGATGCATAGCAGTTACATTATAGGGACATAAGAGAAATTAAAGGGCATCAAGGAATATAAGTTGTAGAGAGAGACTATCGTTGCACAAAGTTGGCCAGTTAAGGGCCTACTCAGTGTTCACTTACAAGATCGTAGGGGCTTTGTGGAAGTGATGAGGCAAATATTTATTCTGTTAGCATTTCTAAGCCCATGTTGGGGTTAATAGAAAAACAAAATGTGGTCTCTGCTTTGGGGTTTAACAGTGTGGTTCCAGATCAGTCTTTGTGTTATTTAATTCAATCTTCTAATCTCTGTGAAGCATGTCTTAAACCTAGTGCATAATGTTTAACTTTTATACTTGGGAATGTCTAAACTCTTGATTTTTTTTTTTTACAAATATCTGGTATTCCAACATGACAGTAAAGATTATCTTTCTAGCACAAATCTAAAATCATTAAAATAAGAAACTGATACCTTTATCCATTAATTTTCTTAGCAGAGTGCCAAGACATTGTGTTTTATGTAGCATGTCAGGCAAATTAATGAGTAGGGACTTGATGATAAAAAGAATACTGATGTTTATTGATCCTTTATATTAGGCTAAGGACTTTGTGTGAATTATCTTTGTAAAATAAGCACTGCGGTGAGTAGATATTCTGCTATATCCCATGTTACAGAGAAGAAATGGAGGCAGGTGAGGTTAAGTACCTTGAGATAATTCTTCCAGTGGCTAGTGATAAAACAGGATTTCAACTTTACAAAGTTAAAAGCTGTAAGATTCTATTAATAAATATTCCCCCCATCTTCTTTAGTGGTTTTTCTGGTTCATTGTTGATTTCTTGTATATATTACTCACCAAGATTAAAATCTAACTTGTAGGTAAATGTGTTGAAGTGCTTTCAGTTTATAGTCTATTTGTAATTAGGATGGATGGATAAAAAAAAAAAGCCTTCTCATAAACCCTGAGATTTGTGGGATGCCACGCCTTTGACAGACATTGATGACTATGCTTGTCTAATATGAGGAGGTGATTTATGGGCAGCAGTAAGACATTCAAATGCAACGTTTTTACTTTTTTTTTTTTAACAAGATAACACTGTGAGAATGTGACTTTTACTGTGAATAAAGGGAGAACCAAAGACTTCATAGGAATATTACTGTTTCATTGTTGATCTTAGACTTAGAAATTAAAATTCTTCTTTCTGGCTAACTTGATTAATCAAAGCATGATTACTAACAAAATGTAGATAATCCAAAAGACAATTTTAGAGATTAGCAGTCTGTCCATTTGTGGAAACAACTGAATGAAAATAGATGGTATTGTTTAAAATGTGGTTGGGTGGAGGTACTGGAACACTGGGTTATTAATCCCATTTTTCTTTTAAGAGAGGCAAGTAGGAAAAGACACTAGAAGGCTGAGAGGCATAAGTGAATATAGTTTCAGAAGCACCATCAGTGCTTCCTTTAGGAAATTTTGTTAAGCAGAAAATGATCAGAGACAATTTACTGTTATTTGTAATTTGTATCATGTCCACTTATCCATCAGCCTTCCTATACTCCTGCTGGGAGTCACAAGATCGTTTCTCTTTCCTTTTAATTTTTACTTTTACAATAGACATGCAAAATTGCCAGGCCATGGTTCTCCTGAATCTATGACTTAATTCTTTCCTAACATGAAGTATAATGATTTATATAACAAATTATTCAACTTGTTGTTTATGTTGTGTTCTTTGAAGAAGACCTGCTCATTGCTAGAAAATGGCATTGCTGCAGATCTAGGAATAGGCTTTTGTTAGTGGGATAGTTGAAAGAATGCCTCCAATCTTAAGTTGCTAAGTGTTGGGGTTGCTGGCAAAGTTCACTTAGGAATCCCCCACATGTTCACTCCAAGAAGGGAAGTGCACATCTAGGAACAGAGATTCTATTAGGCATTACCAAACTAGTTTCTAAAATTAAAAATTTTAATTTTATTTATTTATTTGTTTGTTTGTTTGTTTGTTTATTTATTTATTTAGCAGTGCTGCGGATCAAAACCAAGGGCCTCATGCATGCTAGGCAAATGTTAGAACACTGAGCCATATCTCCAGCCCCCCACCCTCTTAAAAATTCCAATTTCAATATTGGGAATTTTAACTTGATTTTTAAGATGATCATTTAATGCTTATTTTTACAAATCATTCGTCTGTCATGTTACCAAAAAAAAAAGTTACAAATTTTAGTTTTTATACTTTCATAAATTACTTTGTATAATCAGGCACAGTGGTAGACTAATGTGAACCTACAGTCTTCTTCGAAGAAAGGGATGGGTACTTATGAAATAAACTCAAAGGCATTTTGGGAAATTAGGATAATTATCTAAAATTTAAAATCCAGTCTTCCCTTTACTCAACTTCAACTACCTAGTTTCCCAAAACTTCTAGTCTTTATTTAAACAGTGTGGCCCTGTGAAAACAAAGTGGACGGGTAGTGAGAGCCCTCAGTATCAGGAGGGGTTAAGTGCTTTGGTAAAGAGAAGGTCAGGACTAGTTTTACTGTTGTCATTTGTCAACCTTAAACTATACTTGTGAGAATTGTTGTGAAGCACAAACTCCCTTCTAGAAGCAGATCCTTCTGACAGCTCAGACTTACGATGCAAGCTAAGATGTGAAGAAGTTTAATTTGGAATTATACCATTGTGTTTCTGGGGAGGTCTTCACAAATCATATAGTTTTAGATTCTTATTTTACAGATAGTACACTAAGACTTTGAAAATGTAAGTCACTTGTCCACAATAGTAGAGTTAGTGAATATTTGAGTCATCTTTCAACTTAGAAGAGGGTGATTGTTTTGGAGTTTGAGTAGAATATACAAAAGCCTACTAGTGAGTGAAGACTAGACTTTATAAAGAAAACAGGTGTGTTCTAAGGTACTATTAGAAGGATCATGCCTTTCAGTTGTTTTTACTGAAGTGTTGAGTTAAAGATGACTGTGATCCAGTCATCTTCCATTACCTGATTTTATTATCATCTTTATTACCTGATGACCCATTTGCCTCCAGTAGCACTCTTGGCATAAGGGTAAAAGAAAGATTGTACTGTAGATTATAATAGTGATCTAAAGTTCTTGGTTCTGGTCTCATGGGCTCCTTGGTGCCCCAAAGGAGTACCAGGAGAATAGACTTCCCTTGCCGGGGGCTGATTGAAGAGATCCAGCAAGAGCCAGGCTCAGTGAACCAATGAAAATGGAACAGATAATTTTATTGACTATTCCTAGTCTAGTTGTTCTTTCTAATGTACATGAGAATAAGACGAGTAAAACAAGGGCCAATAGATTTGCCTGCAGATAGTTTGAATAAAAAGGTTCATCCAGCATCCATTTTTCTCTTGATTTCAGTATTCCCAAGTGGACTTGCAGCCCATTGTGCTTTTATGTATTAATATTCTTAAATGTTATTCTATTTTATGCTTACTTATTATGTTTTTCCTTCTGTTCTCTATATAAACACAGGTGGATAGCAGTTAAATGCACAAATATAAAAATAATTAAATATATAAATATAATCAATGAAATTGATGTGTCTGAAAAGTCCATTGGGTAAATGAAAACATAGACCAATGTGAACCTGCAGCAAAAATCAAGTTTTCAATCATTGATTCCTATTTTTCTGATATTAATAATTTATTTGACTTAATGAGTGGGTCTTTAGGTATCAACGTAGCATGGAATATGTGTAATGATTTTTTAATGGGTTAAATGAGGTTAAATTCATTACAATTTGTGGCTATCAAATATCTTTTGTAATTAATTATATGTTTTATTATTTCTCACATATAAAATAATATTGACCCCTGAATTTTCTAATGTTTATGGCTGTTCTATAGATTAAAATTTAAAAATACACTTAAAAAATCTTACAACTGCATGTTGCACATTTTATTTTAGCCCTTGCAAATAATTTACATATTTTCAGATTGTTTTTCTTAGATTTTTGAGAATTACTTTTGATTGCTATTTACTTTATACAGTAACCTATTATACAAGCTTATGTATAAGTTTGCTTAGGTATGATGGATTTCCCACATAAATGGCTTAATCAAATAGGTATTTGAAGGGTAGTCCCAGGAGTGATGGGATTAGCTTTGCTCTACCAAGATGTTCCGGGAACCAGATCCTTGCAGCTTGTTGTGTTCCCATCTCTGTGATTTTCTTCTCATCTCATTGATCTGAGAGAGCTTGCAGTTGGAAGAAGGAGCACATGTAATCCCTTTGTAGATTTGTTCTGGATGTTAAGGGCATCAGTTCTTTCCTTATGTCCTATTGGCCTTACCTATACTTGTACTAAGCTCAAAGAGAAGCTGAGGAGGGGGGTGGTGGTTGGGGGTGGGCAGGGGGTGGGTGTACTATGGTTATTGCAAAAGAGGCATATTCCCAGTTAAACAGTGGGCAGGACTTAAGTGCAGGGAAGTCCTTATTGAGGATGAAATAACAACCTCTCCCATTCCTATTTTTTTTCATTTAATCTCATGCTTGGACTTGATTCATGTTAAATATGTATTTTTATATTGAAAAAATTGTATACTTTATGTAAACATTTCATGTATTTTTTAGGTCTGTCACTGCCAGCCTATAAGAACCCTCACTGTTTCTTGCTTTCCACCCCCATCTTCAAGGCTCAGATGTGAAGTCCACTTTCTCAGTGTAGAATTCTTTTAACTCCTTTAGCTTCAGTTCATCATCATATCCTTGCTTTTCCATTATAACATAATGTGTGTGTTTCTTTGCTGTAGTATCTAATAAACTCCCTCAAATTTTCTCTTGTTGTAATAGGACTACAATTTCCTTAATGGTAAAGTTCATGTCTCATTGATCCTTTTCTTCCCTATGGTGCCCTTCACATAATAGGCTCATGATGTTTTCTGATTGAGTGAATGGAAATTTGAATTCCAGATTTATTTCTGCTTCTAACATAATGTGTTATCCTGGATAAGTTAGTCAGTCAGTCGTCAGTCTGTCTGTCATTTCTTTCTCATCTTTCCAGTAAAATAGAAGAAACTTAACTTTATTTGCATTATAAGGCTATATAAAGATATAAATAATGTGGAAAAATTTGAAAATGTGCTGCCAATTGTAAGATACTTGGTTTATGAGATTTCATGTTGGCCATTTTGTTAGCAATTTGGAGGCAGTTAATCAAGATGGGATGAAGTCCAATTTATATTATTCCTAAGCTATTTATAGTAGTATTTTGGCACACTGGTGCCAAATGTTTCACATTTCAATAAGAAATGTGTAATATCATTGACCAGTTAAGTTCTATCTAAAATTTCATCCAAGATTAGAAAAGGGATTCTAGTTAGTTTCTTAATTCAGACTCCATGACAAGATTTTAAATTACTGTGAGTTGGTGGCGCAAAGCCAGTTGTTATTAGTAATGAAATATGCCAGGGATGAACGTTGGGAGTGTGGGATTAGGGATTTTCCTGAGATATAGAATACCAGGAATTAAATTATTTTTTGTGAAATAATATGCTTTCCTAGGTCTTATTTGCAATCTATAGAGTGTATTTCCTTAGGTAACTCCCATCGTTCAGCCACCCGAGCCTTCTGAATCTATAGTCTTGATGTAAAATTTCCTCTGCTCCCTCACCTTCTAAATTCATATGCGTTAACATATAGTATCCTGAAAGTACTCCTAATTATCTAATTGGCGTGGTTTTATTTTTTATTTTTGGAGGAAAGAAGATGCGTCATAATGTCCTGCGTATTTACATATCACCTAAATTTTGTTTGAAATTCAATTATGAAATTTTAAAAACACAAAATAAAATTTTGGAGAAGAGACTTTAATGAGCAATCCCATTTTGCTTCTTCTTAGCTCTAAATTTATATATGTTGTAAATAATTCATTTCTTGGAAAATCTGTGTCATTATTTTGTACTTCAGTCACTGAGATTCTCACAGATTTTATATATTTGAATGTTTATAATATGTGAGGAGTTTTCTGTTATAATGAAATAGTTTGCTGCCTGTGAAACTAAATATAGCATAGTGTATATTTTAGTTGCAAGTATTGAACTGATTTCCAAGATTCTTGTAAATTGCATAGATCTAATGGCTTAGCTTCTGTGGGTTATTACTGTCACTGTCATTTGAATGCCTGTTGTCATTTAGGACACAGATTGTCACTTTCCTGATGAAACTTTCCCCATAGCATCCAAGCAGAATAAATTTTCTTTTGTATTCCATGGGAATTTTTTTTACTGTATCATTACTACAATTGTTTTGTTTATACCTCTCTCTTTCAACTGAATTATGAATTCCTCAATGGTGAGTGACATACCTTATATTTGCACATCCTGTACGTTTCCTAGTTCATAGTAGGCATCAGCGCAAATGTTTATTGACCAAACCTTTATTACTTACAGATAACCTTTAGCCTTATCTGCATAAGGGATGGTTTGAAAACTGATAAACTTATTGTGCTATGGTTAGAAACCAGATAATGCTGCAGGGTTCAATTTGAGAACTTAACATTTAGGAGGAAAACCACTATTTTGCAAGCACCAAGCAGTCTGTGAGCTTGAACTAAACAACCAAGTACACTGTCCCTTCAATTTTTATATCCCTATAAATTTTTAAATAATGTTTTCTGAGTCTTACCTACGTGAATGATCCTTAATGAGGGACATGTCAGTTTTAGGAGATGTAGTGAGGTAGTGGGGACTGTGCAGAAAAACATAGTAAGTATTACAAGTCCAAATATATCTGAAAGATTTCTGGATATTTAATGTCCACAGAACTTAATGGATTTGGGAGTGAATGTATGTAGGCAGGCTAGCAGATGGACATTTCTAAGCTCTTTTAATATAAACTGAATGTAACAGATAAGGATGGAGTGAGTCTGGCCAGGAGAGCAAGTGAAAATGAAGATAAGACAGAATTCTACTAACTTTTAAATGGAATTACATGGGACAAGCACTTTCATAGGTAGCTGTTTGCTTGATACAAAATAATTTAGGGTAAGTACATAGAAAATAATGTTGCAGTGATATAACTCATTTAAAACATATTCTGGAAATAGAAACTTGGTAAAATTTTGTGGAGGGATTGAAAGTTGTAGTTGTCTGTATTTTCTTTTAGGTAAAATGGGCAAGCTGAAAGGAATAGTCTTCAATCTTTTAATAAAGAGCTCAAGATAATAAAAATGGTGACTCTTTGGTTAAACTTTGTATACTCTATCATCTTCTTTCTAAAAAGTCTATTCATTAAGGAGAGAGAAGGAAAATTTTTTTAAAGTTGTCTTGAATTTTATTTTATTTTATTTTAAGGTATAATAGATCTTGGGGCTCGATTGATCACTTTTCTGTTTTTCCTCCCAGTTGAAGTTGTGGTTCACTCTAAGGTTCCTAGCCCTCCCTGTCTCCACGATGAATAAGCGCAGTAGAGCTCTTTGATGAGCACAGAGTCTGATAATGTGATTAAGGTGGTGGTAGTTAGGATTATGAAAGCAGTATCTACCCAGTGGGATTCAGGAGTTGAGGCACAATTGGTAATAACAAATTGAGCTTCAAGAATTAATCTGGCACTGTTATTCTATCCCCTGAAAATGCCAAGGCTTTTAAAACAATCAGAATAGTTTGATCTTGTCCACCAAGTTTAGAAAATTAGCCTTGGAAACCAATATTGTGTTTTCTCTCTTCCCTTCAGGACAAAGTATGTTCCATTTGGGATCGCCTCAACCACCTTACCAGGCAGCACCAGGTGTTCATATGCTTTAAGTTTACCTTCCACTATGGAAAGGATCTTTCCTTGAATGGTCATATTTTCACCTTGCAAAGGTGATGCATAGAGGATGGGATTAGCAGTTGTAAATAAATATGACAAAGTAGAAGAGTGGTTTGTGGGAGTTTTACTATATTTACACATATATAATATTTTCAAGTCTGGTTTCAGACCCCAGCATGGTTGGGAGACGGCGTTGATGTGTATGAGGGATCTTCCTTGAATGAAGGATTTGGGACAACTTTCCATGATGATTATATTAGAGCCTCAGCTGCTTTGGTGTTGGTCATGAGGTGATGCTGAACCAAATGCTTGAACTAGCAGGAGTGGCTGGGATTGCATTGGAGTGGTTCCGTTCATTCCTTCCAGGTAGGTACCAGCTAGTGATGTGGGTGAAATGGACATTGAGGATCTTCCCATATGGAACCCCATAGTGGTCACTCATTCCCAGTTCATGTTTAGTGGACATGAGAGGACAACTTAAAGACCAGGCAGTGCGATCTGAATGACTGGGTAGAAGGTTATGAGAGTGATTCCCAGAATGATGTCGCTCACATACTTTCCATCTGTCAGTGTGGCAGTGCCGTCACAAATGGAAATTGAGAAAGGGTAACATGTAGGAAAGTGAAAATATGTGGGGTGCTCTGGTGTGCTTTCTAATTTCTCTGTTAGAATTACAGTTTGTGTACACTGTGGCCATATTTTTAAGCACAAATTTATCTCATCATAAAAACCCTATTACAATTTGAGTAATGTTTTATTTTTCTTTCTGGCGTGTATCCAGAACCTTATTCCCTGTGAACATAGACTGCATCTCCATACTCTTTCTTGCTGAAGTTGTAGTCTACTTGTTCACACTTTTGATTGGGGCTCTTTGAAGCAAAGTAGCCTGATGACATTAATCGATATGCTGGAGGCTGATGGCTGATTTTTCCCAGTGATTTTGTTTTTTTCTTCATTGAAAGCACTTCATTATTCTGACTCTGTTTTACTGAGAATCAAATTGGGCTGTACTTTTAAGGAATTCTGCAACATAATTTTCCTTAAGCTGCCCAGGCATTTTAAGTTTTTTACAAGCAATATGGTAGATTTTCGTCAATTTTGGACATGTTTTCTTAGAAATTTGGTGCCTCTTTTGGTTGTTATTTATTTATGCAATGCAGTTTCAGTTATTTTCCTTCGGAAGAATGAAAATCATTTTGAGCACTGCACATAGAGGAATCTTATTAGGCCTGTGGGTGGAATACAGGTAAAGAACTGAAAAGAAGAAACACAGATGTATGTGTCTGTAAATATCATTAAAATTGTCTGTTGAATGTCATTTTGGCAAAAGGGCAGGAAACTAACATTTATGCAGTAAGTGAACAGTGTCAGGCACTGAGCCAAGCATTTTCTATTTTTTAGCTAATTTAATCCTCACAGTAACATTGAGAAGTGGGTGCTGTTTCTTCATTTTACACATGAGGAAATTGATGCTGAGAGAAGTTGGGTATATTGCCTAACTTCACAGTTAGAAGTGGAAGACCTGGTATTTGAGCCTAGGTTGGCTGATTCCAGATTCAATCTTTTCGTCACAGTGAGCTATAAGCAAATGTTAAACTTTAAGTGGGGTCTCCAGAGAAAAGAACAAAAAGATGAAAAAGAAAAAAAAAAGAAAAACATGGCCTTTTAGGAGCCATGAAAAAAAACAAGGAGGAAATGAGAGACATAGGAATGTACTAGCTGAATATTTATTTTGAAAACTTTCAGAGTTTTTCTTACAACCCAGTTTGACAAGCCAAGTGACAAAAGGAATAATTTTAGGGTCAGCAAATGTTTACCATTTAAGAGATGAATAGGTTTAGAGTTTGGATTTTATATCTTTGTTCTGACATTTGTTCACTATTGGTGCTGAAAATGAAGTAATGATACCCTGTATTGGATCCTAGGAAACTACTTTTAAAGATCAATGCATGAAGTACTCAGGTAGTAATTATTTGAGAAAAAACAACGTTTGAAGGCAAATACCAGGTGTTTACTGTGAATAAAAGCTTTTAAAAAATGTGCAGAATTTTTCTGTGTGGAACCTCTGCTTACATGTTCTCACATGTGAACATGATAGATGTGGCCGATAGTGTGCTGAATTTTTGGGATTCTGCCTAAAGAGTAATTTGTATGTATTTTAGTAAATGGTTGTCTTTATCTTTGAATTGGATTCAAAGTTGGGATTTGTATTGTTAGTCTTCCTTTTTATATTGATGGGTAGCTATCTCTTACCACCACAATAAATTTATTTCAGGAATAGCCTAAAAGAGTGTTGTTTCTGGGCTTACAAACTGGCATCTGGAAATAGGAAGGTGCTATATAATATATTAAAGTTGTTACTGTTATCCTAGCACAATGTTGTTATTAATTACTTCATTGGTACCTTAGAAAACAAACCCCTTGCAGTAAAGACAGGTAAAACTCTTTGACGGTAGTGGTGTTCAATTTCATTGCTATCTTAGCAACTCATAAAGCAGCGTTCATATTTGAGTTCAGTGCCTTAGGATTTCCCAGCTTGGCTCCAATGAAATATTGATTTCATGGAATTGGGTGGCAGGTGCATCAAGGAAATATTTCCTGAAAGCTTTATGCAAGTGGCAGTATAAAAATTCAGGAATATTGATTCTAGTTAACTGAATGGATTGGAGTTATGCTTATTTAAGTAAGATGTTTGAAAAATTGCTAGAAACCATGATAGCTCGTGTTGTGTTTTTAAAACAATTAAGTCATGAAGACAGAAAAAATGTTTCTCCTGCAGTTAGGTTAAACATACATGGTTTTCTGTAATTTTAACAACTGGTTAGTTGGTTGAGTAAGACCAAGAGTTTGAAGTAGTTTTTCTTGAATGTTACCTTAGCTCACCAGTTCTTTTTCTTGCCACCCCAATTTTGTTTATCTATTGTTCTCCCTCTTTCTTACTGTGGTTGTTCTCTGGGGAGTCTGTGTATGCCTGTTTGGAACATTGATATTGCTGTCAAATAATGTACAAGAAATCTTGTTTTATCTAAACATGTATTTCTCCTCATGGGTAATCAAAATGCACAATTTTCTGGAGGAAGATATTTATTACTGTAAAACAGAAGTAATATATACATAACCTATTAGTAGCATTACTTTTGTAGTTTATTAATATGTATGTATATGTGATTTTATAATTTTCAAAACTGGTAGCCTGAAACATTAGTATTTGTTTGCTTTAAACATTTACATTGATTGTATGCATCCTGAACTTTATGTTATTTTTTTTTTCTTTTACTGTATGGAAGAGTATTACTGTGGGTTACAGTAAACATAAGCATTTCAGCAATTCCCTGCTTCTTATTTATATCTCTCATGAGTCATATTTCCCTTAGGGTGAAATTAAAGCAAGAACTAGGTGTATTGCCTTTCTTTTAGACCTCCTGCTGATTCTTAAGATATATTTTTAAGTGTTGCATGCTAAGTTTGGGAAAAGGAAGGATACTTCTTCAAATCATTGGTTTTTGTATTTATACTTCTTTCCAAAGCACATTATTTCCATAATAAGTATTATCTTGAAATTAGGCCTTTGGTAAAATAAAGTTTGTTTTTACAGTATAATTCTATCAAAAATTTATCATTATAAATAACTATGGTGTTTGAATTTTTAGCAGAAAGTTATCTTTTTCCTAAAAGATCATTTTTATTAAATATCTTTTTATGTTAACACTTCTAATCAAGTAGAAGGCATTATGAACAAAGTAAGAATATGTGTGGGCAAAGAAACAGAAGGGAGAGAGGAGAGAAGAAAACAAAATCAAATTGGCATTTGTTTTGTGGTGTGAATGCCAATCTTAGCAGTAGTGGTCCGTTTAGTTATTTTTAGGCATTTCCTTTATCAAACATTTAAAAGTAAAATTTTTCCCATAGCCAGCAAAATTCTGAGATGAATTCTTTTGACATTCTGCTGATCAAGGAATTTCAGAGTAGTAGTGCCAGAGTCTTTTGCAGAGAAGGAGTGGGAGGATGCATTTGAACTGAAGTAATGGACAAGGGAACTATATACCTTTTCTTTCTGAGCCATAGAAAGCCATTACAAATGATAAATTTTTATTGAACCTGTAATGTAGTAGTTGTGTTTTATGTTGAAGAAGATACAAGCCTGATAGAAAATTCAAATATGAAACATTCATACCATTGGGAAAAAAATAGAAAAAAATCAAATCTAACATTTAAATTCATCACTGATAGAGAAATAGCTTTTCACAGAAGCTATAAAACAAAGCATGAGGGGAAAAGGTGGATGTAATTGGCTTGTAATATGCCTGCATGTAAAAATGACAATAAACCCATGAAGAAAATATTTTAGTGCACATGTTAGAAGGGCTATATAAAGAAATTATTATAACAATAAGAAAAGATAATAACTGTCAAGCATCATGGTGGAAGGATGTGAAAAGAGGACCTCCAGTGAAAAAGATTAATGAATAATAAACAAATAGTTGGATAAATATCTGTTCTTACT
Organism: Ictidomys tridecemlineatus; assembly: GCF_052094955.1. Classification (NCBI taxonomy): domain Eukaryota; kingdom Metazoa; phylum Chordata; class Mammalia; order Rodentia; family Sciuridae; genus Ictidomys; species Ictidomys tridecemlineatus. Next base: position 83,080,867 of record NC_135485.1, on the reverse strand, counting down.
AATAATCATCAAAGTGCAAGTTAAAGCAACCCTTTGAGATTGTTTTTGGGCGCACCAAATACATTAATAAGTCCATGCTTTTGTCCTGACTCCAAATGGTGCTTCTTGCTTATATGAAAAGTCAGTTGATATTACTCACCAAAGGTCATTAAATAACCTCCATCTCATGAATTAATAATGCCATTTCTGCAAACCATCTTAAGAAAGTATTCTTGATTCCCAGGAAAAGATATTAATTATATGCACTGAGAGATTCATATTGATGCTATTTCAATTGTCAATAAAGAATATAATGTAAATGTTCACTGGTGATATCAGTGTTTCTCAAATTTGGTTGTACATTGGAGTCATTTGGAAAGATTTAAGAAAATGCTAATGTTTGGACACACCCAAAGATTTTTATTTAATAGATAAGGAATGGGTCCTGAAATTCACAGTTTTGAAGAGTTCACTTAAGATTCTAAAATGCAGCCAGGTTGAAGACCACACTGACTTGGAACAATGTGTTCAACCATATGTGATATGATGTTAATGGTGGTTTTGTGGTAGTATGGAAAAGCGTTATCATGAGTTGTAATATTTAGGTAAATTATAACTTTAAAATAGAGGAATAATAAAAATAGTCTAAAAGAAAATTCACAAAATGCTGAAAGTATTTTAAGGGGTTATGAAGTTGAGCAATTTTTCTCATCTTTTTTTTTTTCAATTGGCAGATGTTTTGTAATATTCTTGTTAATTTGAAAAAGAAGACTGTTAAAGGAAGGGTTTCTGCTGGCAAGATTCTCTAGATAACATCCTATTTATAAGTTGTTTCTCCTTGTGAAATCAGATTTTTTTATTCTGGCTTATAAAATAATCAAATGTTGATGTTAAAATAGATCTTACAATATTATAACAAAGTCTTCATAGAATTTTTCCATTCTTTGGTCTCAGGAACATTTTCTTGTGTAGTTTTCAGAAGTTGGAGTATAATAAACTCAAATGAGTAAGTTTTCTTTTGTTTCTCTACAATTGTGCCTATCGTTTGTCAGTATTCTAAATGCTATCTAGGAAATGATGGTTCCCAGTGTTTATCTCTAACCCCAGTATTGACTCTGTGATGTCTGTGTCTATCTGAATTTGGATGCACACCTTAAATTAGAAAGTCCAGAACTAATTTCACCATATTGTCTTCTGACCACTCTTCTTATTGCCCATCTTTTTTTTTTTTTTTTTGGTAGTAGGAATTGTACTCAGGGATGCTTGAACACTGAGCCACATCCCAGCCCTATTTGTATTTTATTTAGAGAAAGTGTCTCACTGAGTTGCCAAGCGTCTTGCTTTTGCTGAGGCTGGCTTTGAACTCACTATCCTCCTGCCTCAGCTTCCTGATTTGCCATGGTGCCAAGCCTTATTGTCCATCTTAATTAATCAAAGCATTATTCACATTTAGTTCCTGAAGCAATCCTGTCATTGTCTGCCCTACTTCTCCCCATGTGTTTCTTGACTTTTATCCACATCTTTTGTCCTAACACATTTTTATACTAATATCATTGTCTGGTGGAGCTCTTCCCATCTTCCCTGCAGGCCAGTCTTACAGGTTCCTAATTGGTCTGTATCTAGGAGTGTCTCAGTTTAAATCTGTTCTGCTGCTGGCTGAGGGACAAGAGCACTTTCCCTGTTAATCCTCTGGGCCTCACCATCACCTCCTACATGAAGTGTAAGCTGTTTGCTGTGTTAGTAAACGTCATGCACTATGATGGAGTGCATGCCTTCCCTCAGGAATCTGCTCCCTACCCTAGACTCTCTCCTACTGTCTTCTCTGGAAATGCCAGCTAATTATGTTGTTGCACTGGGCATTCTGTCCTTTCCATTTATGCCTCATTTGTGCTGTTCCCTCTACTTGGAATGATCTTGTCACACCCACCTTTGATTGGCTTATCAAAAATTCAAAGATTTAAGATCCTTCATTAACTAGGCACTCTCATTGGAAGGTACCCGTCAACATTTTTAAAGCACTCTTCAAATTAAAAACTCAACTTTTGGAATTGGTTCAAGATATATAAAATCTAGGGCTGGGGATGTGGCTCAAGTGGTAGCACGCTTACCTAGCATGCCTGAGGCACTGGGTTCGATTCTTGGCACCATATAAAAATAGAAGATATTGTATCCACCTAAAAAAAAGCTAAAAAATAAATATTAAAAAAGATTTATATAAAATCTAGAATATATACACATATATATGTATATATTCTAGAAAGTATAAACAAGTCTCTTTATTGCTGCCCTATTCAAAAGGACAAAATTATATGCAAATTGATTACTTTATAATAGGGAAATACTTAAGTCATGATACAGTATATGGATTCTATAGACTCTTAAAAGCTTTAAATGAATATTAAAATCATTCAGATTCTGTAGACTATTAAGAATAAAACATAGGGCTGGGGATATAGCTCAGTTGGTAGACTGCTTGTCTAGCATGCATGAGGCCCTGGCTTCAATCCAAAGCACCACCAAAACCAAACAAACAAAAAGAACAAAAATTATTCTGTGGGGAAATCTCCCAATCATGTTAAGTACAAAGGCGTACCTACTATGATGCTCTTGTTTGTTTTGAAAATAAAGCCTTTAAACCATTTGAATATGTGCATAAGTAGATGTAAATACAAAAAGAGCTAAAAGAAAATATTGTACGTTTTTCAGTAGTTATTGCTTCTGAAAATGTTGGGTAGGATTGAGGAGAGTTGAGAGGCACTTTTACTTTTAACCAAGTATAATGTTTATCTTTACACTTTCTATGTACATAAATATTAATTTGCTTGCATAAAAATTAGCCATTAACAAAAATTGAATCAAGCAGGAAATCCGATAGTATTAGAGAGAAGCTGAATCATGGGTAAAAGAACAATAACAATGATCAATCATATATATATAAAATTCTGTTTTGAAAATACCACAGAGTGCCCATATACCAGCAGAAACCAGTTGGAATTATAGTTCTGGACATATTGCCATAGTTTTTCAGGTTTTGTTTTTGGTTTTTTGTTTTTTAAAAAAGTATCAGAAAAAGCTGAAATTCCTTCAATTTCCTTCTCTTTCTGCTCAGAGGCAGCCACTGTTATAGATTTGTTATGTATTACTGAAGTTTGGAACTTTACATTTTACTTTGATTATCTGCATGAAAAGTTTGCCTATAGTTGTATCCTACTGAACATTTAGAGTATTTATAGTTCCCCCCACCCCCATAGTGAGTAACATCTCTTTGTAAAAGTGTGAGTTTCTCTAGAGTTATACCAAAAAGTGGAATTACTGGTCTGTAGAGCATGTATGCTTATTTTCACTAGATATTGCCAAATGTCTTTCCAAATTGGTTATATCAGTTTATGTTCTCACTAGAGTATTTCATAATTCGCATGTCTGGACATCCTCAGCCAATACTTGGAATCCTCAAGGTTTAAATTTTGTTCCTCTCTGTAAATTGTGAAATGTTAGCTTCTTAACAAGCCCTGAATTTTTCTGAGTGTTCAAGGCCAGTGGGGTCCAATGAGGGGAACAGGAAGAATCATTAATAAAGCAGCTATTGCCACAAGCATTGCAGTGTTAGACTGGCCAGAGCTAAGTGCTAGGATAGCAGCACAGACTGCACTGCCTGTGGAGGTGCAGAGAGGATCCTTAGAGGCTGGAGAGGTAATTAGCAGTTTATAGGAGCAAAGGGCATTGAGGATGAGGGAAGCATGTAGCTAGGCAGCCCAAGTGGAATGAACTTTAGAAAGCTAATAGTCAACCACTAGCTGCCCTTAAAACTTTAGCCAGAAAGAGATTAATAGAGCCTTAAAACATACCTGTTTTAAACTCATCATTTTATAGATGAGGAAATTGAAATTGAAACACATAAAAATAAGGTCAGCTTATATAAGTCATTTAGGCTTTCTATTAGCCAGGTATCGAAAATAAAATTAGCCAGATTTATTGGCTTATTTGACTTCAACATCGAATGAATGGGTTGATCTTCAACATGATTACATAATGCAGTAGATTCGGTGGGGTAATTTTTCTCCCTCTTCTTTCTGTGTTTTGCTCTGCTTTCCTCTTGGTAGCCTTATTTTCAGTAGGCTCTATCCTTGTAGAGGCAGAGAGATATGCACCAGGTAATATTTTTTTATGTTTTTACAGATAATGTTCCTACTGAAAATTACTTATATTCCTTCTCTTTATTTATTTAAAAATTCTACCCACTCACCCCCCACCCACCAAAATACTCAGTTCCCATCCGAGGACTAATCACTATGATCAGGAACATAGTTTAATCTGGTCAGTCTTCTTGGGTTCTTTTTTTGTTTTTGTTTTTGTTTGGTGCTGGGGATTGAACCCAGGGCCTTGAGCATGTGAGGCAAGCACTCTACCAAATGAGCTATATCCCCAGCCTAATCTGGCCAGTGTTCTTGGTGGGAAAATTGGACCATTTCATTGATTTCTGCACTGGAATCACATTAATAAGGAAGGAGAGTTTCTGCAAGAAAGACTGCAGGGCATGCCAGTTGTAAGATGACCTCTGCAGACGGGTGTGTGGAGTGTTTTCAGACATAAAGGGAGCCATTATGATATTCACCACAGGCATTTTATGTCTATGCATCCATGGTTGCAACAGTTTTATAGCAGTAAGCAAACTTACTGCAGTGAACACCTTTTGAGTATATTGGAATGTTTTGTCAGCTGATACAGAGATAAATATATGTCTATCTCCAGGGGAGTTTCCAAACATTTTGGAAGTAGGAAGAATAGCAAAGTTAGAGCTATAAACAGTTTTTGAAGACAAGAAACTGTGCAAGAGAACCTCAGTGTTAAGATTTTCCAGAGGAAGGGGGATATACTCGAGTTCAAAGGGCTTCACTGTATAGGTGGTGGTTAACATCTCCTTTAAAAATTGTATTAGAGTGGCAAAATGAAACCCAGTAGGAACGAGGCAATGGTTCCAGGCACAGGTCCTAACCTGAGCTCTAAAGCACAGAGGTAGAAAACGGCAGAGGCATTGTGATTTACTGAGTTGGACTGGACTGGGAGAATGTCTGAGGGTTGGAGCCGATGAAATGAGATGAGAGCCAAGCATGTTGTATAGGACTACACTGCCGGTGGGGTGAGATTGTACTTCCTTTGGTGGGCAAAAACCCCCCACAAATTAAAAAACAAAGCTAGTGAATGGTATAGCCTAAGAAGCAGTCTGAACAATGTTTTTTGTTTTAAAGTAGGAAAACTATTTGGCACCAGTATGTTGGATGAATTATTATACAGCAGGGAGATATTGAAGGCAGAGAAAACATTTAGGGGCCATAGAATTATCCTCTTGTGAGTGAGGCAAGGACTGAATTAGGATGTGAGAAAGTAAAATAATAATAATAATAATAATAATAATAATAATAATAATAATAATAATAATAATAATAATGATGTAGTAAAGTTAAGGTGAACTTTGAGGAGGCTTTGTGGAGGCAAAATAGTTGGAATAGTCTGAGAAATGTTTGTCCCAAGTGATGATGATGTTGAAGAGGAGGATGGTGCCGCTCACTAAGCAATTGGAAATTGGGGAGGATGAGCTGGGTTATATAGTTTTGAAAATTCACAGTATTTTCAATTATATATGGTTACTGCTTATAATATCTCAATACTACTCAAAATTCTTGTTAGTATTTTTCAATTTTATAAATGTACACAGGAAAAAAACTCATCTTGCATTATGTTTTCATAAATAATAGATATATTGTATCCTTTTAAAATAATCTTTTTAAGTTCTTGCTAATAGAATTAAACACATTGGGAATGATGACTACTAGTACTCTCCTCCAAATGATCCTAACCATATAAACATAGTATTGCATTTTTTTACCATGTATATTTTTTGGCATATAATTGGAGACATTGCTAAATATGCTGTGGAGAATTCTTTTATTATATGCAGTTAAGAAACAAGGAGTTAACCAGAATTTTTCAGAGATTTTTTTTTTTTTTTTTTTTTTTTTTTTTTTTTTTTTTTTGAGCATCACTTGGGACTAATATCCCAGAGAACAGATTTTGGGAAGGGAGTTGTTGCTGACAAGATGGAACTGTTGCTGACAAGATGGAAGAGGATGCGTAGGTCCTAGTAGAATGTACAAATTTTTATTTTGATCTGGCAGTATTCTCTTTGGGCTTGCATGACTGGGGAAAAAGTGTATAGTCCCAGAGAGTCACCAGTGGACATGGATTGACTGTTGCATTTGGAATTGATGACATGAGAAATCTACACATGACCATATCTCCAGTCACCTCCTTGGAATAAACTAAGGGCAACATTTCAGTTCTAAATGGTTCACCTCACATTTGTAATGTGCCCCATGGCAGCCTTTTTCCCGAATCCCAGTCCTTTCATGTGTATTCAGAAAATTTAGTTCAGTTCAGCCTACATTTCTATTATGTGTGAAGCACTGTCAGAGTGCAAATTTATTTCAAGATTATCTTGACATATATAGTGTTTGAATAAATGTTTGTTCAATGAATGGATTGTTTTTCTTTAATGATCCAATTCTACAAAGGCATCTCAATTGTAGGTCTGAATTCTCTCTCATATTTTCTCAAAGTTTGTTCTTCCTTAGTTCCCAGGGATAGTGTTACCCAAGTAAGAAAACTGACAAAATCTTCTATAGCCTAGGTCTATATTTATAATATTTAAAATCTGTGCTGTGGAATTCAAAGCCATATGCAGTGTTGACTTAAGATGGAGCCAACCACCTTACTGTTCAGCAACATCTGGCTTTTCTTGGTGTGTTTCCTTCAAGTGCTAAATATTCTTCCTTTTGTAGTCAAGATGGATGAAGTGGAGCAGGCAGTTTTGTGGAGACAGAATATAGGACAGTGGAAAGTTTTGGAATTAGATTCAATTTTGGATTTCACTTTATCACTTAGTTGTTATTGTACGTCAATAAGATTCTTAATATCTGAGCCTCAGCCACATCTGTAAAACTGGGAATCATGCTTACATCTTATGTAGATGTCAGGGATATAAGAAATATGGATCAGTTGTGAAAGCCTAGACACATTTTAGATGTTCTTAATAATCAATAACTGTAATAATCATTTATTGCTGTTGTTTTCTCTGTATTCTGACTGTGTAAGTCATCCCTGATTTTCAATATTATTCACATGTGAAGGACTGCAGACTAGGAGTTTCACTGTCTTTGTCTTCACTTGCTAATTCTTACTAATGAGATGAAAATTAAATTAGAACTTAAACAGTATCTTAACTGAACCAGTTCTTTTTTTCTTTCTTTCATGTCTTTATACATGTATTTTTTTCTGAACCAATTTTTTAAACAAGATATGAAATACTAACTTCTTTCCATTTTCCATTCTTTGAGCCTCCAGATAGATATTGGTTATGTTGAGTAGCAGTGGTAACTTTTGAACACTTAGAACATGTCAAACATCATTCTAAATGTTTTCCATGTTTTCACTTATTTAATCTTTAGAATAGTTCTCTATGATATTGTGACTTTGAGTGTTCACATTTTGTAGTTGAAGAGAGTGAGACCCAGGAAGGCTGAGTTCATTGTGATGCATCTTGTGAATAGTCTGCTTCAGTTGAACTCAGGCTGCCAGCCTCCAGGGACCATAGCCGTGTTCATTCTGTGGCCTTCCGTAGTGAGCAGGCTAACATGGCGTGTCAGGACATGCATGTTCGTAGAGGAAGAGTTATCAATATCTAGCCCCATATGTGGCATACAGGCTGTTGGATGTCTTCAGTCAAAGATGATATCTGTCCTCCTGTTTTACTGGAAAGACTTTGAATATTATAATATAGATTTTATACTTTGTTTATACTTATAGGGATATTTAATGTTCTTATAGGTCCTATTTTAAAATGATACTAATTAAACTTTTATCTTTCTTTTAATGTTTTGAAATTTTTGTTTTCTAATTATTGTCAGTTTAGAAACAATGTATGAATTATTACCATCTGTTTTGTAGTAGCATCGTAGTCTATAGAAATGGATAAAACGTCTAAGTTTCAATATCTTCTTATATTGAAGTCCATCAGATGTGCAAGGTTGAAGTCTGAAATTCTCATTTAAGAATTGAAGAAATAAGTTGCATAATATATGGCATTTGATGATCATTTCTTGCCTCAATGTCTTCATCTGATAAAAGAGTACTAGGATTACATTTCTATTACAGACATGCCGAATATTGAAAATCATGTAAATATGTTTACATAGAAATTTACCCAATATCTTCCTTTAACCCATCTCTTATTTGAGTTCCTGACTTATTCCTGTTTTTCCCCCTAACCTCTAATCTTTGTTATTTCTCCTGTGTCAGTGTTCATCAAACTCTCATTAGTGAGCTTCTTGAAGGGAATGTGCAGTTTAGGAGACTGTTCTTCAAAATCAATTTCAAGCTTACTTTGGTCATTTTTGTGCATGTTTTGTGCTGGGGTTATTCAGATAACAATTACATACTTACATGCATCTATTATTCATATAACATACAAAAGACCTTAGTATTTAATAAAGGTTTTATTAGCAGTCATTTAAGAAAATATCTTACTAATAGTAATATTTCTTTAGAGTAGACATTAGTTTGGTCTTTACTTTTAGGGTTCTTTTTATTCATCTAGGCCTCTGCTTTATCAGCTAATATATGCTATATTACTATGTGTGCTTAGATGTTATCCTCATTCACTGGTAAAAATAGTTTAATTTTCCACTTGTAGAATGAATAGTCAAATATATCCAAAGGTACATTATTTTCTTTTCAACATTCAAAAACTTTTTTGTGAAGTAAAATGTGTAGATTTAAGTGCATATATCCTAAGTATAAACAATATAATTTTATAACCCCAACACAGAGATCAACAGCTGAAATCATATTTGCACTGCCAGAGGCCCACATACTTTTCTCTTAAAGATGTGTTCTTTATAATTAAGATATTTTCTGAAAACTGATACTGGAAATACTTGAACAAAGCAATTATAATTTTTCTGAAAGGAGAGTGAGCGTATAATTGTTGATATTAATAGTACTTCTAATAACTAATGGTGCTTAATAATTGCTTGTTCAATCTGTTTTTACACTTATGTTGCAAAGAATTTTTTTTATATTTCCATATCTGAAAATGAGATTTAAAAATGTTTATGAGAAATAGCTTCCATCTAAATTTTTTTATAAAGTAACAGGTACATTAATAAAATAGTTTAACATTAAGCTTACTTCAGTACTGTCATGTAAAGCATTTTACTTTATATATAAAGGAATGGAGGCTCATGATTATGATATTTCTTTGTCATGTTTGCAAATAGTCTTTCAGTCACATTCTCCACTATTCTTCCTGGATTTTAAAGTTATTTAAATAGAGAGGCTATTCATTCCCTTCACCAAGTGTCTACTATTAGTAAAATGTTGTATGTCCCATCAGAATTTTGATGGTATAAAGCAGTGGTTTTTCTATGTTTCACACAGCACTGGGGCTCTGCAAAGTGTCTCTGGGGGTTCTTTGATGTTTAGACAGTTTAAATTATGCCTGCTCCCCTGCCTCCAGATTCCACCCCTGTTCTGCTTCAGGGGTTGTGGGAAATGAAAACAAACTAGAAGGGTTCCACAACCTTACAGTCTAGGGGAAAAAAAACAAATAAACAGAATAAGCTGTATATCTACCCTGGCAGGTGTATAGGAAAAGGCCCAGTTATAGAGGATGGAAGAAAGAAAAGAATTGGGGGTGTACATTGTCCTGCTTATTTGTTTCTTATTGTATTTATAATCTGAAACTATATGTGCATTATGAACAAAATGAAAACATTGTAGAAGAATTAGGAAGGAAAGCAAAGTCACTTTTAGCCCACTGACCTTTTTTTCCTTCCCATCTTCTCATAGGCAGCCAAATCTAAGGCTTTGGTCTAGTTCTTACACATTATCCTATGCATGGAAATGGTAAAAATGTGGAATCATGTTTAATGTTGAAAAACTAACTTTCTTTTCTTCTTTTTTTTTCTTTGTTTTTCTTTTATAAATTGGGACATCATGATTCCTCCAATGCATCTTGATAGAAAGTAAGTAACTTCTGAACTTTTAGAGATATTTTATTAAAACATTGAAGTTTTATTGCTTTATATATAAATGTATATATGTGTACGTGTGTGTGTATGTATATGAATATATACACAGAGATATAGAGTTTTAAACTGTGTAATTTTGATTAGGGTGATTAACTTTTGCATTAACTGTAATTTTAAAAAATAAGTGAAAAATAAGAAATGTTACGTAAGTGTTCCTAATATCTAAGAATAGAGATATCTGGAGCAACCCATTGTTAATTTTTGTGTTTTAACTACAGTTAGCTATATGGAATGTACACTTGATAATTCCATTATTTTCTGAAGATAAAAATAACAAAAAAATTATTTTATTTATTCCCAGTCAATATCAGTTAACTAAGATCATATATTTCCTCAAGAAAAGTAGTCCAAGTTTTCTAGACTTCACAGAATTGGTGAGAATAATAGCAATAAGTAAAAATGATATGCAAGATTTTTTAAATATATTTTCCTATTGTGTCTGTTGCATTGAATGCATCACTTATGTTTTAATAAGCATTAAACACTTGATAATTTTAATTGTTTTAAAATGAGATAGATCAGAATAATAAAGTATTTTGCCATTAAAGAAATACCCTTAATATGCTTAAAATAAGTGAATCATTGAATGATTTGAGTTATCAAATGTTATCGAATTCTTCTAAAATGTTGAGTACTTTCAAAATAACATTTCATGTTTGTTTTGGGAAAGAGTTGAGGAAATGATGGTAGTCATTAAGTCTTTTGGAGATTTTTTTTCATGTGATTGTAAATTACATATTTTTAATTTTTTTCATAGTAAACAGTATGATTTAATAATATATTCATGCTCAATAGAGCTTATTATTTGTACATAATTGGGTACTTAGCACATATGTTTCCAGCAGGCATAGCATCAAACTGATACTTAATAGTCAATTCGTCTTGTACAATTACCTTTACCTTAGAAAGAAAATATAAACTACAGTGGTATTTTATTTGTTCATTATTTCTTAGTTGCCTATAGATCCATATTGTTCCTTAGTGTTCTAAATCTGAGTTCTTGAATTGTATGCATTAGGAGTAATCAAAAGCAGGAAGATTATCATGAGGTTCATGTTAGGTGGATGGTTTTAGTGTTATATATTTTTTTTAAATCTACATTGCCTCGTTTTTATGTATTATATTTTATACTTTTAACATCTTCTTGCCAAGTCCCTATGGAAATTCTGTAGGTCTAACAGTCTCACTAAATTAAAACTCCAAAAATCTGGCATAATCATTTCCAGCTTCTAATTTTCTGTGCTTTTGTCTGAGAGTATAATGTCGAAGTATATGTTTTGTAGAGTTCTGTATAACACACATTGCATTATTTATCTAGAATTCATTCATTGATCTTTCAGTTGAGATAAATGTATCTTACTTTATAGGTATGCCTGTGTCCACATAAATATGAATAAAAATCTTTTGTAAGGGAAAAATCATGAAATGAGGTCTGTAAGCTTTTAGGAGCCTCAAAAAAAAGGGTAGTGCATCAGCACACCGATTATTGTTCTGTATACTTTAGTGTTACTGCATTGTTCTATGACCAAATTTATTCAGACTCTTATTTCTTGTCACACCCAGTGGAATCATATTTATGTGACAGCATAGAGAAGCTGCTTCCTAAAATAATGCAGATTACTCATATTATTATAATATTTATAAACCTTTATAACCATGATGTGTATATATGCTGATTTGTTATTAAGAGTGTTTTGGCAATTCAGCTAATTCAATTTTTGCATTTTACTGGTTAGTTTTAGTAGTAAGAGATTAATTTAAATCTACATTAACAATGACATTTTTATCCTCGGAATTCAAAATTTGAACACTTAATATCTTCAAAGCCTTCTTTCCCAGAATATTTTAAGTTAAAGACCTGTAAGAGATAAAAGCTTGTCAACAAAATTGGTTTGACCAAACACAATAAAATAAAAGTGCAATAATTGTGGCTTTAAATTCTGGTTTGCAAAACTATTAGTTTATAAGTCAACAACAACAAAAAGTCTAAAATTTACCCCAAGGGGAGAATATATGTGTGTGTGTGTGTGTGTGTGTGTGTGTGTGTGTGTGTGTGTTTTATGCATTTCATAACCATCTTTGCAAGTATACAAATTCATTGCAATAATGTTTGTAGATATGTGCATTGATATTTTAATCATAATTTAATATTTGATTTCTTTAAGAAAACTGATTTCATAATTCAGTCACTTGCATCTTTTCTACAGAACATAATTGCTGGGCAGAATTCTCAAACACATTTTTTTATTGACATATCTGAGAAAAAGATGTCATTGTGTAAGTTGTATCAGGGATATGAACACAGATATATATTCTTATTTGGCCATGTGAAAAATGCAGTCCTGTGAGTAAGTTAAATACTTATAATTTCAAATCAGTTCTTCCCTGGTTCTTATTATTCTTTTTTTGCTTTTCGACCTATGAGATGGAGCTGCCCTTGAACTTGGGGGTTCCACCCCTCGCCCCACCCTGATCATTCAAGTGCAACCATCAACTTGTCTGTAATATTTTAAATCTGAGGCCCCATAGTGTTATTTTACAAAATAACACCACATAAAAGTCTGGGCTTTGGTTTCCTTAAAATACAGTGTTGGTTGCTTTATGAATAAAAGCATAATTTCAATTTAGGAGACTTTTTGCCTGAAGCCTGCAAGACAGATGCATCTGATTAACTTTGGGGAAACTGGCTTGGCCTGTTATTGTAATGTAGATGTTTTCGGGGTTGGGAGGATATTTTAAAAAGGCATGCAAGAAGGTCTCTTTTTAAGAGAGTCAGAGAACAGTTTTGCTACAGAAGCTGCATCTCAGATCGCTTCATTTTTCCACACTTTTATTTTCTAGTGGAACCTCTCCATTAGCCTGTCTGAATGCAATGCTTCACACTAACACTCGGATAGGGGATGGAACATTCTTCAAAATCCCTGGAAAGTCAGGCCTCTATGCTCTCAAAGTAAGTTGTATTGTTCTGCATGTTATGTGTGTTATTACCATGTATCATGCATTTTTTTCAAACATAAGAAGGTAAACAAAATTAAGTTTGAGTGAAGGGTTGAAGAATGACCCCTATGCCTTTTAAATGTTTTCAGATGTCATAAAAATGATTTCATACTGAGAATAAAACAATGACATTTTTCTTTAAGGAAAGCTTATCTGTGGTTTCTCCACAGCATCTGGCAATGGAAAATAGCTATGGCTTCCTTAAAACTTTTGATTTTTCAAAATTTATAGGGAGGAGTATCATGAGTCATCAGTGAGGAGTTTAATACAATCACAGTTGCCAGAAACTCTTTGACTTAATGACCATCAGCTGATAGGTCTTCACACCTGTAATCTTTCCTGACTTTTGTAAAAATAATCAATTTATTCCTTCTTCTTGAAAACTTACTGATTTTTAATTGGGCATTCAATTTGCAAATAAGCAGTGACCTCAAGGAAGGAATAAAATAGAATAAGTTTAAAATAGTTAATTCTGAATTTTTTAATAGCATTTCTATTTCCATATAGAATGGGAAATGCCATCTAAAATTCAGAATTCCAGATGATCAATGCTTATGTTCTACAAAGGATTGTATAACACAGAACAAGTAAACTCAGAATATTATTTTTATAGATTAAAAATAAATTACTGTTTATTTGAAAATAATTACTGTTTATTATGAAAATCCTTTAGGATGTTAAAGATAAATGATGGATTATATTTTAAGTTTATTTATTTCCTTCGAGAAGATTTATTTTTAATGTCAAAAGTTACATCCCATCTATGTATGATATCTCAAAGTGCATAATAAATGCATTCTACTGTCATATATATAACTAATTAAAAGAAATAAAAAATAATTTAAAAAAGTTATACCTGGCAAAGAAAGTAGGGATTCTCTCTCAGCTATAGTGAATGTTTCTGAAAATAGCGGAGGCTATTTTCAAAATGACTTTTTTTTCCCCTTTGCTTTTTGAGGCTACTTGGATGTTCAATTCACTGATGAAAATGCAGAATTGTTAATCCATTTGTTTGCATCAGGAAGAACATATAATTGATTGGAAACAACTCCTTTTAAGGAGACTTCCTTTTTTTGATGTAGATTTAAAAGGTTAGACAGTAATATCTGGAGTGGTAATGGGCTTTTCCTCTTGACCCCTCCCCAAAGGAGTGACTTTTACATGAAAAAGTAAATCTGTATTGAAACTCCAAATCTCATAAAACTGTGAAAATCCTGTAAGATGCTGAAAGTATTTAAAATAATTTTAGTTGCTAACATATCTCTATTTGTCATCATTAAAAAAATAATATAGAAAGAGGAGTCATCATGCCCAGCAGATGGAACACTGGATTTAGTCTGTGACTCTGAGCTGGATGGCACAGAGATGGCTGAGAAGAAAACGGAGGTGAGTACGAGGAGCTTCAAATATCATCCCAGGTTCTCTTAAGTTAATTCCAATGATTTTACTACTTGAATTCCCCACCATTATACAATTTCTTGTAAGATTTTATCCCTTACCAGGGTTTATCATCAGTCATTTTTTATTTAACAAAGTTAGCACTTAAGAAAAGTATACATTCATTAGCTTTAATATATATATATATAGATGGACACAATATCTTTATTTATTTATTTTTATGTGGTGCTGAGAATCGAACCCAGTGTCTCACACTTGCTAGGTAAGTGCTCTACCACTGAGCCACAACCCCAGCCTGGTTCTTTACTTTTTTGTGTGTATGTTTTTGTATTTCTTGAATAATTTCTGAAGTATTATTAGTATATTTCTCATGTAAACTAAGATGGCGCTAGAGGTATCTTATGGTTTGGATTAAGAGTGCAGTGCTTATGACTAAATGTGCTGACTTTTCCTATAATCACAAGTAGTTGTTTTATAATAGCTTTGTTCCTTGTGTTGCCCTTTGTAAATTAGTCCTAATGTTACCATTCCTTACAGAGAAACAAGGCTCTAATAAGATATTTACTCCTTAAACACTTTTGAAAAATGAGAGATCCTTCCTGAATTCTAAGAGAATCTTTTCCACCTGTGAACTCTGTTATTTCACTCTCATCTCTCTGAAAATCTGTTGTGATTTGTTGCTGCATGTAATTCTGTTTTGCAGAAGCTGCTGTACTCTCTTCCACTCTATCTGCTGGTCTCAAAAATGGTCCCTGTTGGGCTGAGGCTGTAGCTCAGTGGCAGAGTGCTTGCTTAGCAAGTGTGAGGTACTGGGTTGGATCCTCAGCACCACATAAAAATAAATAAATAAAGGCATGATGTCCACCTACAACTATAAAAAAATTTAAAAAAAGGTCCCTGATCATGGTTTGGGAGGAAGAGTGTGTAATTAAAGTCTCTTGTTGGTGGACTCATCGGAATCAGTAAATCATCTTTAAACAAACCTTAAAACAATCCTTGCAGACATATCATATTTTAGTAATAACCTCAACCCATACATTTTGTTAATGGCTATAGGAGTCCCTTTTTATGCTCTCTGGGTGGACTGAACATTCCTTCCCTTTACTTTAAACTGATGGTCCCTATAAGACTGATGTGACTTCATTTGTGACTGATCTGCAGCAGAGGTTGTGAATTGAGCATAGGAAATTCAGATTGTTGTCTTAGTCCAATGGAAGCAGACTGTTTTATAGATTGTTTACCAAATTTTCCCTCGTCTTGATATCCCTGTTCCTACCCCTTTTGAGAACGACCCCCCCCCCATTGTTGTTGTACATTGAAGTTTGGAAGTTCCTTAAGGTTAGGCAGAGGACAAGCAGAGACGCACAGTTTCTGGCATTCTAGAAGGGCTGGCAAATTGAAGAGAATCTGACTGAGGTCGTTCCCCTTGCTGTATTACTTGCCTGTGTGAGCGCTCATGTGTTCTCTCTCAAAATGTACATTGAGCTTCTGGGTGCCAAGTTCTGCTCTTGGCATTGCAGTTCCAGCAGTAAATAACAAAAACAGATCTCTCGTGGAGCTTATGTTCTTTGAGAGATAGACAGTAAGCAAAGTAAATCTGTAAAATTTGTACCTTTTTCACTGGTAAGAACTGGGAAAAATACATAAAGGCATAAGAATGGGGAGAAGAGTGTGTTTAAAAAAAACCCTGAGTGGAGTGAGGGAAAAGGTCTTCAAGGGTCGAGAGTTCTCTGTAGAGGGAACAGCAATCACAAAGGCCTTGAGGCAAGAAAATGCCTAGAATGTTCCAGAAACAGAGGTCGATATATTTGGGAGGCCAGATTGAATAAGGGGGAGTGTGGTAAGATACAAAGCAAGAGAACTTGTGGGGGCTGAGTTATAGAGTATCTTGGGAGTGGGTTTTTTTTTTTTAAACATGGTGTCATTTTTAATATCTTTGTTTTTTGTGTATGTGTGTGTGTGTGATGCTGGGATTTGAACCCAGGGCCTTGTGCATGTGAAGCAAGCACTCTACCAACTGAGCAATGTCACCAGCCAATACCTTTGTTTTTATTTATTTTTATGCTGAGGATTTAACCCAGTGCTTCACATGTCCTAGGCAAGTGCTCTACCACTGAGCCACAACCCCATCCCAGTGGCTTTTGTTTTGAGAGAGAGTTTAAGCCATTGTAGGTTTGAGCCACAAAGACAATTTCATATTTTATCAGGATCACTAAGTATAATAAAAAGATGAAAACAAGGACGAAAACATGGAGATGAGGTAGAAAACTTACTGCCATAGTCTGGAGGACAGATGATAACTGATTTGAATGAAAGGAGTATCAGTAGGTATGATGAAAAGCGATGGGATTCTGGATGTATTTGAAGGTAGGTCCAACAGGAACTGCCAGCAGATATATGTGTATATAGGAGACAAAGGAGTTGGGGATAACTAACTCCAAAGTTTGAGTGTGAGCAAAGAGAAGAATAGTGATACCTTTAGCTTAGATGGAAGAATTTATAAGAGTAGTAGTTTTGGACAGGATGGATATTGATGAGCTCATTCTGGACATTGATTATAAAATTCCGGTTCACCATGCAGGTAGGTATGCTGTGTGACTGACTTACCTATCTGAAACTCCAGCGGAAGACCTTGCTGGAGATGCACAATTGAAAGCAGTCAGTTTATACACGGTATTTGTAGCATGAAATGGAATGAGAACACCAAGGAATTGAAAGTGCATGGTAAAGAGAAGAGGCTCAAAGACTGAGCTGAGGGACTCTTGAATTTCAAGAGTTTGGAGAAATTGTAGGAAACGGCAAATGAGACTATAGATAAATGGACTGGAGAACAGGTTTTCTGTCCTGGAAACCAAGTGAAGATAAGTGTTTCTGGGAGGAAAGTGATTCAAATATGTCAGGGATTTTGATATGTTATTCTGAAGATTAAAAAATTTTTACTGGATTTAGTTTTATGAGATGTTTTGGTTTGCTTTTCATCTCTGTGACCAAAATACTGGGCAAGAACAGTTTATAGGAGGAAAAGTTTATTTGGGGCTCACAGTTTCAGAGGGCTCAGTCCATAGACAGCTGGCTTTATTGCTCTGGGCCCAAGATGTGGCAGCACATCCTGGGGAGGGCTCAGTGGAGCTGCTTAGCTCATGGCAAGGTCAGGAAGAAAAAGCAGGTGTGGGGGATGGAGCCACAGGGAAGTTGCACCTTTGGGGCACACCTCAGTGTTCCACCACCCCCTGCAGCACCCCACCTGCCAATAGTTACCACCCAGCCCATCAGTTCAAACTAGGCTAGGCTGATTAGGTTACAGCTTAGTATCCATTTTTCCTCTGAATATTGCTGCATTCACAGGAACTTTATAACCAAATCAGAACATGAGGGTATTGGTGAACTTGACGTTGACAACTTCTGTGGAATGTTAAGAAACCCTGAATGGAGTGGGTTCAAGAGAATGTGAGGAAAAAAGGGAAAGTAGAATTCAGAGAGAGGTGTTTTTTTTCCTTATAGAAAATAAATATTAGAATAATTGCTTATTAATAAGAAATTCCAATTGAGGAGGAGAAATTGATGACATGCAAAAGGTGCTGTTTCCTCTGTGCTTGATGAGATGACTGAGGTCAGGAAAGGAGCAATAGGAAGAGTCAGCTTATTTCACTAGAAGTGAATGTTGGTATTTGTGGAAGAAGCTTATGGAATTTTCCTTCTTATTGCCTCATTTTTCTCTAAGAAAAGGGAAATAAGTTCATTAGCTGAGGTTGAGAATAGAAGTGGTTTTGTACATATAATGAGAAGATGTAAAATATTTGTCTAAGACAATCTTGTTGCATTAAGGGCATTCATTAAGGTAATTAATCTTGCATTTAATATGGCACCAGTCCCCCTGTTCTGTTCAGGATCACTGTACAACTTCAGACAAGTACACCAGCTAGATTTGACTAGAAGCAATCGAGGAATAAAAGAATTGAGGGTGCCAAATGAAGCAATCGAGGAATAAAAGAATTGAGGGTGCCAAATGAAGCAATCGAGGAATAAAAGAATTGAGGGTGTATGAACTGGAGAAGTTAAGGTGAAAGTCCATAGAATTTAAGTTGGATGTGGAGCTAAGTGAAGACACAATTAATTGAGGGATGGTGTGGAAGTGGAAGTCTCAGTGAGGTGGAAAGTTTGTTGATTTGGTATGATAGAGAAAATGAGAAAAGCATGTGAGAGTGTAGCTCATGACATTGAGTTTACGGTAACATTATGTGTCTGAGATGAGAGAAAAGAAAAGGGCTAGGTTTAATGGTGTCATGAATGGTTAGGCATAGTATTCACTCTGGATCATGGGACCATCAGTGGCTGGAGTTAAGCACCTCTCCATTTGCTCAACTTACATCATGGGATTGGGCAGGTCTACCTGGAGGAAAGGTTTCCTTGTCCTTTTTTTTTAAAAAAATATTTGTATAGTTGTGATTGAACCTTTATTTTACTTATTGATATGTGGTGCTGAGAATCGAACCCAGTGCCTCACACATGCTAGGCAAGTGCTTTGCCATTGAGCCACAACCCCAGCCCTGCTTTTTCTTATTAGAACAAAGATGTTGTAAAAACTGATTGTGGTCCTGGCCTAATATATTAGAGAATCTTCTAATGTATAACATAAGTGAGAGTAACATAAGAGTAACCCAGGAGTTGGTGGATAAGTACAATTAAGGGGAATAGTTGGTAATGCCCTCTGATGAAATGAGATACACTTCTGGAGGCATCTAAGGAACAGGGAGGGAGAATGGTCTAAAGGAATAGGCAGGAGAACATATGTCACCTATCCATGTTCTAGGCCCAGTGATATAAGATGTATATTCCTTCTACCTGAGAGTCTTCCAGGGAAGTGGTATCCATAGGAGAGAGTCAGGTAGACCAAGAAGTAAAGGGATGTTCAGAAGAAACTTGGAGGTTGCAGAAGATTTTTGCTTGTGGCTCATCCTGAATCGATCCTAAAAGGAGATGGAGGGGAGGGTGTTTAGAATCGGGAAGGGGTAGAAGATAGGTTGAGACTTAGCCAATAATTGGACCAAAAGGAGTAAGCAAACCTCCTAATTTGACATGTGAATAGGTACTGCACAGAATAATCCATACACAGGCACACATCTGACTAATATGACCTGGATAGATTTCCTGGCCTCTCCTTTGAAGTTGCATTAGGGAGATAGCTATGGGAAATCACTGAAAGAATAGTAAATAACTTATTTCCTTGAGTATTGCTTGGCTTGCCCACTTTTGTATCTTATTGCAAACCACAATTGCCTCTTGCAGGACAAGTATATTTCTTCTTCATCTCTGTGTCACCTACTTCTGGTGTAGCCTATTAATCTAGCCTCGGGATACATTTTCAGACCAAGAAGCTGAAAATGTGTTGAGTGTTTACAATGTCCAGCCTTTGTACACTGTTTACTTTTATACTTTTTAATCTTTGCAACATTTCTCTAAGTAGGTAATATTTTTAGGCTCTTTTATTTTACTTTCTTTTAGTTATTTTATTACCAGTGAGGAAATGGACTTAAAGAGGTTAAATGGCTCATTCCTGTAACGAACCCAGATATGTGTGACACCAAAGGTCAGACTCCCACTGCCTGGTGGTTGCTGATGTAATTTGCCTAACATTAGATCACTTCTGTTTTGATCATAAACTTGAGACTCTGACAAAGAGGAACCCTTGGCTTATAAAAATGAAGGAACAGGATACCACATGATTGCTTATGAATCAGTAACCCATTCCAGGAAAGAGAACTGCTTTAGGAGATTTCCTTGCTCTGATACATATTTGACCAGAAGTTAGAATGGATAGACCTTCCATACTTTTTACAGCTGTACAAATACATGTTGAAAGTCTGATCAAATAAAGAAGGTGGGGTACATGTGTGGATGTGAGTGTGAAGGGGTTAGGGGGAGAGGGGAGGGAGGTCTGTTTTTCTGTGTTCTCCCCCACATCCCTTTGGGTGAAAGAGTAGAGGGTATTGAGGTAAATGATAGCCTTTAATTGGTAAAATACCCCTGACACCATTGAAAGAATAAGCTTCTGCTACCATAGAGTTATTTCAGATTAATGAAGATTAATTGACATTTGCTGCTCCATTGGAGAGGCAGGCAGAGAAGAAAGTATTTTATAAAAACAGATAATGAGAGAGAAACCTTAGTGCTTGATGCTAGGTATTAATATTGAAGTTCTTACATAGTTAAGGGACTTTAGTCTTCTTCTTGGAATCATCGCCCAGAGAAACATTCTTTGTGAAGGGGAGATGCTTTGCCAAGATGTTTTTTTTAAAGATTCATTGAAAATTTTTACAATGTGGGAAAAGGGGTATATTATTGATTGTAGTAGCATTTATGAGACACAGAACTGTGGTTATGGGTATGTTTCTTTGGCTTCTGAACAGTCTGTCAATAAGCATTGGAAGTATAGACTTGAGAAAGTAAACTGTTCAAATTTTACAAGCTTAGAGATTTAAGAGTGACTTAGGTGAATCACTTGAGGTATCTGTGTTGACAACCCATGACCATTTATGCTTATGTAAGTATATATCCATGTCACCCAAAGAAATTATTAATTTTATGGCCTGTTTTAGTCAGAGATTTATGGGTGTGTTTGTGTCAGAATATTTTTTTTTCTGAGCATAATGCATTGGTATACCCTGAGTTTCCTCACACATTAAGTTGACTTACACTGTGCTGCTGGTTTACAGAGAACCCATGCATATTTTATATGAAATGATATCATCAGTAGACAGTCTTCATTCTCTTCATCCTTTAACTTAGATTAACAAGAACAAAAATGAGTTTCCCTTTTTATGGTGGTCATATATTTCAAATTTAAAATCAACAATAACCATCCTATTTATTTTTTTTAAATGAGGAAACCAGAGAATGTACAATTTTCATCCACAGAGATCAAAAAAGGTTCTGCTTGCTATTAACCCTAATGGCTTTCAGGGAGGAAGCAGCACTCAAGCAAGGGAATTAGTATTTTAAAAGTCTTCATTTAGGGGAAAAAATGGAGAACACATATCCTATGTTTTAGACCTTAGATCCCAGGATAAATAATGATTCCAACATTTCAAGAATTTTATATGGCCCTTTTTCATTCTTCTTTATGGCCAGTTTTATAAGTGAGTTTCTGATTGTGTGATTTTTGGCAGTTAACTTCATGAAACTTTATTCAGCTCATTCTTTGTTTTTATTGGCTCAGAGGCCGCAGTTTGAGGGGTCTTTTTATCAAACATGAAAAGTACTTTAAGATGGCCTGAAGTGTGTGGCTAGGATCTCTGTTGAGACATCAATTACATACAGATGAGGGGCTTCCCGGGGAAAGTGAGGGGGCACCATCCGGGCTCTGACCCCCAGGGAGTTGTTACTCTGAGAGTTTATGGAGCACTTTCACACAACGGGAAAGGAAAGCAAAATGACACAGGGATAGAGGAGTCAGGAAGGGAATGTTCGGAATACCTCTAGAGGTTGCTCTCCTACTTAGGGTCTCTTTCCCCGTGGTCTTTTTTTGGTGGAGATTTTTTCAGTACCAACCTGTGAATGCCCAACTGTGAATGCCCTAGGATGGTGTGTTTGGGGTGGGGTGTGCTGGGAAGTGTTGGTAGGTTTGGAGGGAGAAGAGAAAATACAATCAATTTGCAACTGGTAGCCCTTCCTAAGAACCTTGTGAGTAAATGAAATTCCTCCAGGGTCTACACCAGCCTCCCTTACTTTCCTGGGTTAAGTTAGTTTGTCTTTCATTCAGCATCTCTGCATTTCAGTCAGAATCTTGTTAGCAGCTCATGGAGACACCTGCTCCACATTGGTGGCCTAAAGAAATTTAAGTATGTGAAAATTATGTTGTTTTAGTTACACATGGAAGAAAGTACAAAGAGAACAATCTCTACAGTCAGAAATGACCGTTGGCAGGATATAAAACTTCCTCTGCCCACTCTTTCTCATTTTCCCTCCTTTCATCCCAGCCCACTGATTTCATAGTTCACAAGAAGCATGAGAGATTTCAAAAGATCATTCAGGCCTGGGTCCTCTCCCATGCCAGCGTTTTTCTTAAACCCGTCAATTCAATTGGACATTATTCCAATAGCAGATGTCCAGCAGGATAGAAATCCTCGTCTCCTAGTATCTGTCCCTCTATGTTTTTGATAACCTGTATAGTGAAGAATTTTTTCCCTCTGTTGAAATCTTTTGGGCTTTTAATTAAACTAATTTCCTCCTTTTTCCCCTCTTTGATGATAGCGAACAGCTGGTGACTATCCAGTCACTACCCCCTCCATCTCAACTTCTCCAAGTGACTGACTTCAACTCTTTCAGACAGTACGTATAGATACTATTTTCCATTTCTTTTATCCATTAGGGGCTCTTTTTTTAAAAAAAAAAACATATTTCCCCTTGAACTGTGAACTTTGTTCTTGTATAAATGGATTTTAATCAGTTTTAACAGTCCAGAGACATGTAAAAAAAAAAAAAGTTTTCTTTTCATTGCAGATAAAGTGACCCATTTAAATGTACTTTCCCCTTTTTCTTGTGTTATGAGAAGAATATTTCATAATAAAGAGATAAAAATTGGAAAGAGTATGATCTCATAATAAAAACAAACTCCTTTTCAAATAAAAACAAAATTAAAGGTATTCCCCCAATTACTCATCTTAACTAGCCAATGTTCTGTTTGATTTATACAGTCTGTGATTTGTATGTAAGAACAAAGCACCCGAGTTCTTTAAAAAAAAAGTTCTTTTCATTGATACCAGATGATCCATTCTCTCTTCTGTCTCTAAGTGACTATATATAACCATTTCTCAGTGAGCCACCTGGGTCCCTTACCTAATTCCCTGTTGCTACACATTGGAGTTGATATATGTTGAGGTATAAAGTAATTAGTAATGATGTCTGTGAGTGAAGCATTTACTCTTGACTCATGCTAACCTTTTGCTGATAGCCTTTCTGTCTACTTTTTCTATTTCTCATTTTCTAGGTTGATTGCTTTATGTCTGTTCAGCTGTTTTAGGAAACTGATTCAACATGGAAGATCCCAGGTGTTGTACTAGGGCAAAAGCAATAGCCCCTGATATTTTTACCACACACACATGCTGTTACATGACTCTCCATACTTCTGGGAGAGAAATTCTTATTGGTTCTGTGGTGGAAGGAGGGTTAGGTTTCAAAGCTGGCATCAATAGGATAGGGTTTTCCTACTAAATATATTGATTTGCAGTTTGAGTTTCCTCTTTTTCTAGTTTGTATCTGAAGGGTATGTTGATGAATATCCAGAGGTATTTGTATCACTAAATTGGCTTGGCTGATAAATCAAGTGCTTGTAGGAAGTATTTCTATAGCTACATTTTCCCATGGGTAAAATGTTCTTCCTAGGTACCTATGTAGTAACAGTGTCCTATCCAGTGCAAATTTGAGTGAACCTTTTGTGGACATTGTAATGAAGTTGTGGTATATCCAGTTTTGGGACAGCGACACGTGAACATCATTTGCAGTATTTGTATTAGCCATGAAAAAAAAATCATTTAGGTATCACCATGATGCATCTCATAGGAACACACACACACTTTCTTTTTTGTTGGTTTAATGACCATCTTATTTGATACTGGGGATTGATCCAAGGGGTACTTTACCATTAAGCAACATCTCCAGCCCTTTTTTTATTTTTTATTTTGAGACCAGGTCTCAACAAGTCACTTGGAGCTTCTCTAAGTTGCAGATGCTAACCTTGAAATTGTGATCCTTCTGCCTTAGCCTCCTGAGTTGCAAGGATTATAGGTGTGTGCCACTGTGCCCAACTTACTTTTTATTAATTAATTTATTTTTTCTGGAAACCTCTCCTGAAGAAAAAAAGAGCTTTATTAGGCTTTGTATACTTTATATAATCTGCTTCCGAAGCCTAAAGTATAGTAAAAATTTCAGGTATATTAGGTCTCTTTTATTCATGGAAAATATTGCTCTAAATATTATCAAGAACATCAATAACTACAATGTTTTGACTCCTTGTCCTTTGAAAGTTTCTTAGGGAAAAATTGATATTTCCATTATTTTATTGCTAGTATTGCTCTATGTAATTGCTAGTTTTTCTTGGCATATTCTTTGAATGTTTTCTTTTAAAGCAGCAAGAAAAATGACTTAAGCCCAAATACCTATACCTATCTTGGAACAAGAAATGTTTTTAGAGAGGGCAGCTCTCCACAGACTGGATCCAAAAGGAATTAGGGAATTATCTTTCTCTGAAAGAAGTGGAGTCCAAGAAAGATTTAATTGGGGTCAAATGGGCTTCCATGTTTTTTTTTAGATCAATTTTTACAATTTGGCACATTTAGTTTGTTGCTGCATATACCCCAAATAGCTAATGCATACAATTTCAAATTAAATTCTGTATATAAAACATTAAAATCCAAACTAAATTCTTTTGATTACTTGCTATTTGGGGATTTTTTAAAAAATTATCTGCTTATTGATCTTTCAAAACAAAGTGTAGTTATCACCACTATGTTTTTGTAGGCATAGTTTTTCTCAGAATCAATGGTTCCACATCATTGTTCTTTGGATAAAAAAAAACGTAGAAAACTCTTGTGGCCTCAACCTCACATTTTGTTGTTGTTCACAGTTTTCTTCCCTACATTTTCCCTGGTGCTTGACAAGAAGAAAAGTGCTCATTAGAAGTTGTACAGTTGAATTAATAATAAATGAAAAACCAAACTTCTAAGATCCAACCCTCTTTAAAAATATAATTGAAGCTGGGTGTGTGGGTGCATGCCTGTAATCCTAGTGGCTCAGGAGGCTGAGGCAGGAGGATTGCAAGTTCAAAGCCAGCCTCAGCAACGTGGTGAGGTCCTGAGCAATTTAGCGAGACCCTGTCTCAAAGTAAAATATGAAAAAGGTCTGGGGATATGGCCCAGTGTTGGGTTCAATACCTTTAACCAAAAACAAACAAACAAACAAAAAAAACATTTGTCACAGTGCCTGAATTAATTTTAACTTTCTTTTAATTCATTAAGGCATTATTAAACCTATATTTCTATAGAAAGCTGTTGGGCTTTTAGAGAATATGGTTTTACTATTCAGAAAATTGAAAGGTAGTAGTTAGAGGGACAACTGATAGAAATGAAAATGTTCGGGCTGGGGTTGTGGCTCAATTGTAGAGTGCTTGCCTAGCATGTGTGAGGCCCTGGGTTTGATTCTCAGTTTGATTTTATTTAAATTAAATAAAGGTCTTTTGACAACTAAAAGAAATATTAAAAAAAATTTAAAAAGTGAAAACGGCCAAAGGATGTATTATTACTTGACTTTACTAAATGTTTGAACATCAGTTGCCTGGGGGATGTGTGGCTTAGTGTGGGATATATAGCAACTAATAGTACAAAATATCTGTGTTGCATTTACTATATAATGATAATGTCCAGATTCTGGTCTGTGTGCAGTTCTGCACCCCACACCACTACTGAAATTTTACATAGCATAATGATTTCTAATTTTGACTTTTAAATTTTATTTATTTTTATTTCCCTATGTAAAACCACAAAACTCTGACTTTCCTCTTAAAATAAGGCAATGAGTAAAGATAGCAGAGGGAAATGTATCTATAATTAGTGGCAAGTCATGCAGCTTCCCACAGACTTTCATAGGAAGGTCTGTGGTTTGGCTTTTATATTTTTCCCTAATTGACTTTAGGATAATTTTAGAGAGTTTTTTGAAAACAGGCTTCTGTTTTCAAAATTTTTAAATTCTATTTTTATATATGCTTTTGCATAATAAAAACTAGCTTTGCTGACCTCCCCTTCCATGATTCAGGTTAAAAAGAGTAATTGAAAGTTAGCTTCAACAATGGATTCTTTAAACAAATTTAATGAAAATCAAATTAAAAATTTTAGTTTAATAACATTTATAGTTTGCCTGCTCTGAGCCCATATTTGCACAGATCCCAGTATTGCAGGGATTCTCAGTCCCTGAGTTGCTGAGCCAGGGGACACAGGTCCCAGTTCTGCAGGGACTGTCAAGAATTCATCCACTAGGTTCTAAGGAATCATGGTCAGAGGAGAAGCAAGTTGGCCCCATTCATACTCTAGGAAGCTTTGTGGGAAGCTCTTTGAAGTTTCATTTGCCCAGATGAGTTTGCTAGGTAGAGTAAAGGGGAGGAGAATCTAGAGGACGGATCATCAGAGCCAGTGCATAAACATAGCAGGTAAATGGATCAGAGATGGTGGGAAATCAGGAAGATATGAGAATAGAAGTAGTGGCAGAGCAAGTTTATGTTCTGATTTCTCCCTTTGTGTGTGTGTGTCTTGAGTTAAAGGTCAAAGTTAGAATTGTGGGTGTCCTCTTGCACACCAGTCAGTGGGTTAGTAGTGAGATTAGGAGGGGATACCACCTGTATCCTCTGTCCAACATGCAACTTTAAACATGGGTCCCAATCCACATATTGTAGTTCAATTGCATGCTCAAATTGAGTGCTAAGTGAAAAAGAGACAAGATGACAACTTGGGGATTCTGAAGAAAAAAGAAATAAACCCACAGTTTTGCTAGAATATAGTCATCCGTGTCCCTGGACTTTGAAGCTGCCTCATGGTTACATGGGTTACATCCACCTGTCTTTGCTCCTGGATCTTGTAAACAGGTTATTTTGGAGATTTGGGGGAGTGTGAGGTAGATGATAGGCTGGTCTAATATCAGAAGATTGGCGTTAACTATGTGTTTTGCTCACCTAATTTTGGGAGGCAAGTAATATGTAGACAGAAATACTATTTCTACACATTAAAAAAAAGTGTTGAGGAATGTAAGTTCTAGGGAAAATCAGTGTTATTTTTGTTTCTTCATTTGCAGTTTGTACACCTATGGAAAGGGCAGGCTGTCTTTTGGGGTTTTGAGGTATAAAGTTCTGGCAGTGATTTTGTGATCATGCCAATTGCCAATTAGAAAAAAATAGCTCCCATTCTGTCCTGAATGCCAAGAAGATATCCATTTCTAAACTGCATGTCAGTGTTTGATATTTATTGGATAAAACATCTGTCCTAATTCTTCAGTTTCCTGGCTCCTGTTGTAGTTTTACTTACAGGGGATTTTCCTTGATCCTTCCTTTAGCATTAATTTATCTTTGGCTTGAATTTCAGAGGCTACACTGAGTCCTTCAGATAAATTTTCAGGGAACTGTTTGGAATAGGCCCTTAGTTATTTATCCCATCTTTTATTAAGAAAGCTTCAAAAATAAATTTTAAAAAAGGCTGAAAACCCTGTGTTTTGTCAGAGAATGAAACTGCATTACCCTGTACAGTTCAATTACCCAGTGATTCATATATTCATGATAAGAGTCTGTATTTGTCATTACTTAAAAGAACACATACACACCTCCTTCTTGGAGCTTGTGGATGAATTATGTGGGTACCCCATCAGTAATTTTCTTTTTTGATTTTTTTCTTTAAAAATTTAAATTTTAACCCAAAGGAAAGAATCATGTATGTATTGTACTTTTTGATAACATTGTACTTTTCTTTAAGATTCTATAATCATTCTATCAGAAGAAAATAATTAGGGAAAAAATGGTTTGACCTAGAGAAATGTGTGAGGACCAAGTTCCAGAAAGAGCAATCAGGGA
Organism: Ictidomys tridecemlineatus; assembly: GCF_052094955.1. Classification (NCBI taxonomy): domain Eukaryota; kingdom Metazoa; phylum Chordata; class Mammalia; order Rodentia; family Sciuridae; genus Ictidomys; species Ictidomys tridecemlineatus. The sequence continues at coordinate 83,052,745 of NC_135485.1, read as the reverse complement.
GAAAAATGGCTACTTAATACAGGAATATTCATAGTGCTTCATTTAGTCTGGAATGGAATGTAAGATAAAGCAAATAGAGTTGGGTAGAGGAAGATGAATCATTTTGAGAACTAGGTTCATAGTATTCCTTAAGGATGGACATTAACTCCATTGTCCTGGATTCCCTATAAAGTTCTGGGCTCCAAATTGAACAGAATCTTTCTTTTGGAAACAGTGTATATAAATGTATATGAATCACTGTGAACACAGTGTCATCATAAACTTAAATCATGTGGTTTCCCAATATTGGATGGTTTCCTAGATCAGAGAGAAATAGAGCAAAATGGTGAGCTAGTGTTATCCTCAGGAGAGTCGATTGTGCACTGCTTAGTTAGCAGTCAGAAAATAGGAGGGACACAAAGGCTTTAATTGTATAGACAGAGTTTGTTGTTATTTGATCCTGCTGTACTGTAGTTTACCTTTGAAAGACATGAATAAAAGCATTTCCCAAGTAAATTGGTAGTAAATTTGAATTTAGAGGTCCAGCATGCAGGAACATTCTCATATTTTTCATAAATTCCTTAATACCCACGGTTTGCATTTGGTTCTCCTTTCTAATCAGTAAGTGTTCAGTTTTCTAGGTGCAAGTGCTTCTAAGAATGTGAAAGTAATAAAATATATTTGCTAACGCACTCTTTACTTTTACATTATATCCATTTCAGTCTGTCTACTTGGGATTACGTATCCTGTCTGCCACTTTTTTATCACTTCCCTGATTTGTCACACTTCATAGAGACTTCAACACATTGAAAAGACCATCTGTATAAACCAGTACACACACACACACACACACACACACACACACACACACAGAGTAGATTTATCTTTAGAGTATAAATTGATGATTATTTCTAATATTTTTTGGTAAGTAAGCTTCAGTAAAGTATTACAAATGAGTAATAATTTCAAGGAGAGGTGTTAGAAACCATACATGGTTTATGCAAACAGTGTTTAAAAACGTTCACACCATCTTAATGAAACATTTACACCATCTTAATGAAAAATGTCATAATGTATCAAGTAGAAAAAAAATCACTAGATCTTTAATTTAAGGACTTCTGTCACTATATGTGCAGATATTTTGAAACCATACAATTATATTTAAACCTACAATTCTTAATTTTTTCATGCCAGGGGCTAAATGACTTGTTCCCTTTCTGAAACTTTCTGTTTTAGCATTTACAACATCATGCAGTTCAGTTATATTTCTTTAGACGTGGAATTTCCTGCATCTGATCTTGGCTTTCGAGGCCAACTAGTTTACATGGAATAATCCTCGGCTCCAGAACTAGACCGGGCTTGCCTTGGATCCAGCACTGCTGTGTCATTGCCTGTGTGACCATGGGTGACTTATTGGCCTTTCTGAGCTCTCTGGCTTTCTCTCTTCCACATGAACATAATACCCATTTGTCTTGCGAGCAAGCTGTATGAATTAAATGAGATCACATATGTAAAGTGCCTAGATTAATAATTAACAATCATTTTCCTAAACTCATTCATATGGCTGGCTTCCTGGTTGCTTTCTGAATTAAAACAAAGCTTGATTAATGCTTGATTTCCCCAAATTCTTTTCTCATGAGCCACATGTACATTCATAGGCAAGACTTGCTAGAGTCTGTAGAAAGAAACTTGACTCTTCTCAGCACTATGTATGTGTATAGCTTCAATTTTTTACTACAATTATTATTATTAATTGTGCTGGGGATTGATAAGTATAATAGTTTTTACTCCTCTACATACCTTTAAAACCCTGTTCAGAATCCCCCATGTTACCATTACTTGGAAAGTTTTCTTGACATCCTGTTTACCCTGTGCCCTTAAAAAGTCATGTTTTGTGCATTTACAATATGTTCTCAAGTTATTTTCTTCTATCTAACTTCCTCTTGCCTCCTGCCTTTGACATATGCCTTCATTCTGCTACTACTAATCATAGTACTTCCTTACTTCGATTCTCCAAATGCCTCCCTTTCTTCCAGTATACACAGAAAAAGACCTGTGTCAGTGCCCCTGCCAAGATCATGGCAGGTGTTAAACCTTGTCTGTCTGTTGGGGTAGGACTGAAGGAAGAGTTCTAGCTTCCAGATAAGCTCCTTGGTCACCCATGTCTAGACATCAGTTCTCCTAAAAAGTGGTCTTTTGGGAGAATGTACTGGACTGCTGTACAACTGGCCAAGGGAAAATCTGACTCTGGTAAAAATGGGCAGATTACATTGCAATCGGTAGAGAGCACCATTTCTTAAAAAATAATTGGTCTTAATTTGAAAACAAGTATCTCAGATTTCATTTTTCCCTCTCCATCCTACATGTCTTGTCCCATAGGAGAAGAGAAATAAGTCACAGCAGGTCATAGATTCTACAGAAGAAGGGTCGTTAAATAGAGGAAACATTATATCTATGAAGCTGGGTGGATTTAAAACATTTTTGCTCATGTAGATAGTTTTCTTCAGTTTGTGCATCATTCAGTTGCCATATTCAGATTCAGATAGTGTCTACTGACTCCAAACTACAACTTCAGAGGCAGGTATTGTTCTGTTTGTTATGTCCATACAATAGCTCTGTGACATAAAAATTATCATCCATTAGTGGGTAAGGCAACATGGAGGCCCAAAGAGGTAAAATTGAACTGTGGCCACACATTTGTTAAATGATCCCTTCTCTTCGAATCTAGATAACTTTTCTTTTTTACTGTGCTATTTTGCTTCATTTTAAGTATCCATTTTCAATTGGAGAAAAAGCTCCAAGTGAGTTAATTACAGTGAAGGTAAAAAAAAGGAATTCAAATTAATAATATCATTATCTCTCTCTCTTTCTAGTTTGTGCGAAGCAGGTACCTGACGAAGCATCTTCCACTCGAGATTCAAGCCTCACGAACACAGCAGTGCAGGGCAAGCTAGTGTCTTCCTTTCAGCAGCACACCAAAAAGGCGCTCAAGCAGGTAAGAGAGCTGCCATCTGTCCTCTTCCTTCTGTTCTACCTACCTCTTCCTTTCATTCTACCTACCTAAAGTAATGTGTTCTGCTGATCAGGTAAAATAAATAAGAACCAAACCATCAGAAAGCAACAGACATTCTGAGTTCAACTCCTTGCATAATATTTAATATAATCATTTTAGTCCACACTAAAAAGTAGGAGAGGCTTGGCTGAGGACTCAAGTCTGACATAGAGGAGGAATGTTCTTGGAAACACACACAAAAAATTGTGTTAAGATTTTTGTTGGTGTGTGTAAACCAGTTCGGTTCATATAAACCAGTTGGGTTCATGAATATATTGCATAATTTGAAAATAATATCTCTATGATCTCATTGTGCTTATCTGTTATATAAAAATAAATGATAATTTTCTTTTTCATTATTGTTACAAATATCTACCTACATCTAGAATATCTATCAATATGTGGTGTTGGATGCTGTATGAAGTTACATGGTCTCATGCTAATGTCACATGCACTTTGGTGTCACATGGCTTTGTGTTGAGGTGGTGGTGAGAGGTAACAGTTTTAAAGTTGGCTCTGGGCACTGATATATCTCGGTTGGATCATTGTTACCCATGCTGTGAATCTAGATAAGCTGCTTTTCCTCTCTGATTCTCAAAGGCATTCTCTAGAAAATGTGGACATGATAGTATACGTGGTTGATCTGAGAGTTAACTGGGGTGATGCATTGGAAGCACATGGACATGTCTGGGCCATAGTGATCACTCAGGAAGCCTTAGCTACTGCTGTCAGTCCAGCAAGTGCTGAATTGTTTGAAGAAAAAGAAGAGATGCTGTGGTTAGATGGATCCATCACATGAGGATATATTAATCATCCTAGCAGTGAGTGGAAGGCCTGCTTTGCTCCTGTTCAATTGCTTTTCTCTTACAACTTCCTTTTGATCAGAATTCTGTCCCAATATTCCTTAATCTGTTCACTCTAACCAGGACATAAATAAAGGTATCATTCTGGTAATATGAGTAAAGAAAGAGAAACCATGTATTCTAAAATAAAGCTGATTAAAGAAACAAGCCTCACCAACCTCTAAAACTTCTTAATGCTCACACCCAATCTCTTAGACTTGGAATGTTCTCACCCCCCTTCTCTGCTGTAGTAGATAAGCAAGCATAGAAAAAAAAAACCTTAAGATTTTTGGAGAGAAGTATATTACCTTTCATTCTGAATTAACTATTGAAATTGCAACATTCCCATTCTTAATATTATCTTTTAGGTAATAATAGTATTTCATCCTGCACATATCTTTGGGGCAGCTTTCCATTAATATTATGGTTTTTTGTTTGTTTGTTTGTTTTCAAATAAGTTGTAGTTGGACACAATGCCTTTATTTTATTTATTTATGTGGTCCTCAGGATTGAACCCAGGGTCTCGCACATGCTAAGCAAGTCCTCTACTGCTGAGCCACAATCCCAGCCCCTCATGGCTTTTTGGGAACATTTTAGAGACCAGAGAACAAAACTATAATTACTGTTGAAATTAATTGGTGAAATAAAGGATGAAGTAGATAGGAAAATCTGAGCAAATGCTTACTCAGGTGGCAAATAAGATGTAGGTAATAATAAAATAGCAAGCAGGATGGAGCAAAGGACACAAAACTGGATACTTGTATCCATGATATAAGAAACAGGAACGGGAATGGAATGGGAACATAAATGAAACTCACACTTGTGAAGTGCAGAGATTTGGAAAATGTGCACACCGTGAAATCTTCTAGTATGTGGATGGGAAAATAAAGATTCAAGTCTGTACTGTTATGTATCATTATTTTTTATTTTCTTTGTTTCAGTTTTATATTATTTGAACATTTTTTTATAAGTCCTAAAGTGTTATACAACTTTGGGTTAGCAGTGTTTTGTTTTGTTACGGAGCATGTTCGTGACAAGGGCCACTTGCTTGCTTGTCCTGTAGGCTTCTTGATGCCCTAGAAGTTATTTATTCATTTCTTAAAATTTCTATTTTATAACTAAGTAGAAAATAAGCAAGAGAATATGCCTCAATATGTAGCAGATATACTAATGTTTGATTAATAATCAAATTCATATTGGAAATACATTTAGAAGAAAAGCTGTCCTTGCAGAATTTTGCCCAGATTCCCTGTAATTGCTGAATTTTTAAAAACAGCATTTCAAAAATTGACTGAACATATGGAATTTTAATTTGTAACAGCCACAGCAAGATTGCAGCTTTCTTTTCTTTCAGATAGTCGAATGACTGTGACCATCTATAATATTTTGTAAAGTGTATTATACAAATATATACATATATGTCAATATGCATGCTTTGTGCTTAGGAATATATGGTTTGTGTGTCTGTATATAAGCACAAGTCATTATCACACAAAGTTCATTAATTGAATGACCTTAATGATAATCACATTAGCTGATGATTTCATTATGCCTTTATTTTTGCATGTACACTTAATCCTTATATGAATTCTTTTGAAGAGTATACTTTTATCCCTGTTTTTCCAATAAGGAAACTAAGGCCCAGAGAAGTTAGATAATTTGTCCCAGATCACCCAGCAGTTGAATATTGGAAATGATATTTGCATCCAGAATTATAGTTTCATATTCTAACCTCTTCACCAGTACTGCCTTTCAGCACATAGAGTTTAAGTAGGGCAGATCAAATTTTTGGCACAATTCAAAGAAATTTATATACTTGACTATTTGTATAGCATCAAGACAGCAATACAATATATTCCTTTAGAATACCATCTCTAAACAGACTACTCACGTTTAGGACCAGCGTATATTAATAGCCTACAATCAAATATATAAGTCAATAATATTTTATTAGAAATATATCCTGATTCAATAGGTCTTTAGTTATCCATCTATAGCTTTGCTGTTGTAGATTTTTAGGAAAAAGTAGGTGAGAACAAGAACAAAAATCCCTTAAGAACCCAGGAACTTTTAGCATCATAAGTATAGCAAAAAATAATAACTTAAACCTCCTTACAAAATAAGCTAGTAATAATTTCCTAGCCCCATAGTCCTTAATCTTTCTCCCACCTAAAGCATGCTAGCAAGTGGGTTCTTTGACATCCCTGCATTGTTGATTGCATTGTAGGTACAGGTTGGGCAGCATGCTAATTCTACTGCCCTGACTCTTCACATGGAATATTCTCATTGCTCCCAAATTATTGGTTCCATTTTACTTTCTGATCATCAGAACATTACTTAATACCACATGTTGAGCATAATTCCATGAATAATACATTGTTATTCCAGTGGGTTTCTTTCTGCATACACATATGCAGAAGACTGGAGAGTAGCAGGTTGATTATTACCTTGTTCCCTGTCTTCTTTCCGCTTTGGTATTTTAGATGTCATGATCCTAAAAAAGCATACAACGGTTAGATTTTGGATTTTAAAGATAGATATTTAAGAAAGATTAAGTTTTGGAAGTTTTTAAGCAGACAAGATGAAAAAAGGAGGGTGAGCTCTGCCGCAGTGGTGGGGTACAGGTGGATGCCACCTTTTCACATTGTCTCTGGTGCTTCTTTGCACTTTCTTCACTATGTATTTAGAGTGGGAGAATTTATTCACAAAAGTGCAGGTCCTTTTCCTTCTTGATAATGCAAGGCAGGTAGTTTCTTAGTGCTTTGCTTCTTTAGGTTCATATGTTTGACCAGGAATATGAATGCCCAAGGTTGTGGCGTGCCATAGTGGTTTCTGAACACGGATGTCAACGTTTAGCAGACTCGCAAGAGTGTGTGTTGTACCTGACTCAGCCAGCTGTGTTCTGTGTATGTATTTCTGATTATTTAAGTGTTAGCATTTGAAGCATGTGATGTTTTCAGATTGTTGGTGAGGACTAATCACATTCAGTGTATTCTTAAGTCACTTTGTTGATGATGTTTCTCCACTAAAATAAAGTAAGCATTAATTTAAAATTCCCAGTTAACACAAAAATTTCTGATTCCCCATTTTATTTTTCCATTAGGGAAAACACTAGAACGGTTTCTTTTCTTTTTTCCTCTCTTTCTTTTCTTTTTTTTTCTGAATTATCTCATAAGATTTTTTGTGTAAAAATGAAATATTTAAGGGTCTCTCCCTCCACCTTTTTTGTTTTTAAAAAAAACAAGAAAACATTGTGGTGTGTCTCTCAAGAGAAGCAGTTTGGTCAGCATCTTTTGATTTCTTTCCTTTCACTTAAAGCCAGAATTGAATTGATGTGTGATATAACCTTTATTTTTCTAGACTGATTTAGCTTCTTATGTTTGTTTCCAGTAATTGTAAAGTTTAATGTACATTTTTTTTTTCAAGCTTAAGCCTGGAAACCTCTTTCTCATTGAGTAGTACCTAGAAGTATCAAGCTTAGTAAGTCTAATTATAGTCCTCCTGATAACGTCATGGATACAGAAATTTCACTTTACCTAGTTTGAGCAGTAGAACATTATAATGTGGCCAGCTTGTATAGAAGACTGCATTTATACTTTCTGTCTGCTTATGTATTTGGTATAATATTATGTATTTGGTATAATATTGCTGCTTTCTGGGTTTAAAATGATAGGATATAAAATTGATCAATAAGATAACCATTAGCATAGCAAATTACAACTAAGGCTGTTGGAGGTACCTTATTGATATTATACCCGTGAAATGAATGTTGGCTGAAATAGTAAGACTGACTATATAATATTAATGTCAAATCCATGTTATAGACTAATGATCAGGGCTACCTGATGAGGCCTGGTGTGGAATAGAAAAGACCCCAGCTCCCAAAGATGGCACAACAGAAAGCAACAAAACCCTCTTTTAAGGTGCCCTTATACAGGGCGCATCTCCACAGCTAGCCCTTCTAGTCCTATTTTCTTGATCTCTTCTGTGGACTTACACTTTTCAGACCATGGAACACTTGTATTTAGATAATTTTAAATTAAATTGCATGTAACATACATTTGTAACATAATATGTAATAGAATTATCTTTCTTGGAATTTTTGTAGAAACTCAGAGCTGAAAATGTGATACAAATATTCCTTATTTTGAAGAGAAGTGCTAGACACAGCCCCAGAAAACTTAGAGAGGCTAGGTGGTCTATTGATCATCCCCCAACAGCTATATGAAAAATAGCTCAAGACTGATTACTGGTGTGTGTGTGTGCACCCGCGGACACACACACGGTGGAGGGAGGTGTTAGGGAGGGGGAGGGAATATTCCATATCTTGTATTCTTATATTTTGAAGCATTATGAGACTTGGAGAATTCTGCAGGCAGAGGGCTTACCTGAGCAGAAGGAATCAAGATATATTGTATGCAGTGGAGCAAGGATACTGAGTGTGCTTATGGTGGGTGCTGAACAGTTAGATAGCCGTGGTGGATTTGTTAAGACCTTGCCCAGGAAGCCTGCCTCTCTAGATAGAAGAGCCCGGGTGTCTAGGTCTTATGTTTAGGGGAGTCCTGGAGGTGAATCATAGGGTGCATGGTTGATGTCCAGGTGGAATGTAGTTTCAATTGCTCCCCGTGAAGAAGTCCCCACTAATGCAGCCCTAAGAATCTCACAGGAGGCCACTTGCCTCCCTGAAGGTTCAGATGCCACAAGTATGATGGTACTGGTTAAAACAAATTTATCTTTATTTTTACTCCTCATTCTCAGTGCTGGTGTGTGGGGAACCTAGAAAGAAAAGAGGAGGAAATGGGGGGTGAGAAAAATCAGGAATGTCTTTCCTAAGAAAGTTTCTGATCTGAGGTATAGGCATAGCCTAGGGAGCAGAGAGGGAAGCTTTTTATTTGACTCCATCTTTTCAGACTTAAAAATGAGACTGTAGAAATACTCAAAGGTGATGCAAGTAACTATACATTTTACATAAAATATTCTTCAGGAATGGGCCATAGAATTGGTCAGAGTATTTTGAGCAGAATATTAGAAGAAAAAAGTTAATTGTTGATTATTCCATGCTGATTTCAGTCTTGTAGATAAAGCACTTATGGATTTTCGAGAGATAAATGAGGGTTTTTTTATTTTGATAAACTTATTTTTGAGAATTTTCATTTCAATTCAGTAAATGTTTACTGAGCACCTAATACATTGCAGGCATTCTTCTATATATTTGGTGCATGTCAGTGAAAAAAAGCAAAGAAATCCCTGTCTTTTGTAGGGTCTACGTTCCAGGATGGGGAAAATGATGTTTTACAGTGTACTACAAGGTGATACGTCCTTGGGAAAAAATAAAGCACAGTCGGTGGTGGAGATGGAGATACAGTGGGAATGTGTTCTGAGCAGAGCCTTCAAGTATGTGAGGAAATGAGCTGCCCAGGTTTATGAGGGAAGAGTGTATCAACCAGAGAGAAGAGCTAATGTAAAGAGTATACGTGTGCCTGATATAGAAGGGACAGCTCAAAATGATCGAGAATTACTAAGACACTTGTCTGATGTGTGAGATGCCATGCATTTCATACAATACAGCCTTTGCATATAAAACAAGTAAACAAATAAAGGCAAATAGCAGGTGTTTGTTGGAAGATAGCCCAGGCTTCCTGTTTTCTCCTCCTAGTCTCCATCTTTGGGCAGAAGGGCAAATACGGTGATGTCAAGCTGTGGGGAAAGGACCAGATTCACAGGGCTGTCTTTGCAAGGAACCTATGCCCGCTGTTCTGGGACATCTGGGCAGCCATCCTGAGAGTAGTTCTTCACCATCTCTGTAAATTTCCTAGTCCTCGTTCACAGCCACCCTGGTTTTCATTTCATTCCCTGAACCACCAAACACCTGTCCTGCTAGGGGTCTGGTCATTGCTTCATTTACTGATGACAGATGTCACAATGTTCATATGACTGGGTTCTTCTTGTTACTGGGATCTCATTATCTTTGTCACCACCAGCATGGCCTCTTCTGACCTCCTAATCCAGGTTAGTTCACCTGTTCCCACACCCCACTCCACTATCTTTACTTTTTCTGGCATAATATTCTTAGTACTGGTGTGTGTGTGTGTGTGTGTGTGTGTGTGTGTGTGTGTGTGTGTGTTTGTGAAATTATTTTGCTTATTTTATGCATTTCCTTGTCAGTCCTTCATGAAAATATAAAATAATTAAAATAAAACTTTTTTATGTTCAGTACCATGAATCAGCAGTGCTTACATGGTAGTTCAGCAGAATAAATCCTCAAAAAATCATTTTATTTTTGTAGCATGGATAAATTATAGAAATGTCAAAACAGCATATATTGAATATTTACTTTGTGCTATAAATTGTGCTAAATACTATTCTGTAGCTTTCTTGTTTGAAGCATCTTGCTCACACTTTTGTCAAGGGTTTTTAGGGACATTTGTCCAACTCAGTTACCCAGTATTATAAAGCTAGTTAGTTAAGCCTTTCTTTGCCTCTGTAACCTTGTAACCATTGTACCACACAGCCATTAAGAGAGCTCTGCAGGGGTTGGTGTTGTAGCTGAATGGTAGCACGCTTGCCTAGCATGTGTGAGGCACTGAGTTCAATTCTCAGCACCACACATCAATAAATATAATAAAGGTCCACCAACAAATGAAAAAAAGAGTACTGCTGAGTCCCCAGTTTCTCTGCAGATCAGCACCTTAGAAGACCTATATTAGCCAGTACCCATACTTGGTAGTTTAATACTTACATTGTGCAAACTTGTTTATTTTGATGGTGGGGAATGGTATTTAGTAGAAATTAAAAGTGGCTGCCCTTAGACTAAATTGGGCCCATAGTTATCTGTGTTTGTCTGATGACCTTGGTTTTCTTCCTCAGTCAATATTCTGATATGCTTGGAAGGAACTTCTGAGCCACATCCACAGCCCTATTTTGTATTTCATTTAGAGATAGGGTCTCACTGAGTTACTTAGCGCCTCACTTTTTGCTGAGGCCGGCTTTGAACTTGAGATCCTCCTGTCTCAGCCTCTCTAGCTGCTGGGATTATAGGCCTGCACCACCATGCCCAAGTGAAATCTTGGCATGTCAAGTGAATCTTGCTTCCAGGAAAGTGAGATAGACTCCTAAAAACGACCACAGATACACTCTAACATGACTGTAAGTCTAGAATGCAAAATGAAGATACCCCTTTCCTATTCTAATGACTGAGCTCTGACCTGCCTGAGTTTGCTGGCGTGCCTGTGCTTCACTGTTGTCACTAGTGTCAGAATAAGAGACACTTCCGAGCTTCTGCTTATTTAAGCCCCTACAAATATCATTTAGGAATAATAAATTTAATGTTTATTTTTCAGAGATAAAACAAAAATATGCATGAATACTTTTAATATATTTAGAATACTAATTTTTGTTACATGATGGTCATTTGGTTTTTGTCCATATAAGCAATTGGTGTTGCATGACAGAATTTAAAAAAAAAATATTGTGTTGAGAAATATTGCTTGAATTTTCTAAGTATGAAGTACATATTCAGAAAACAAATCATGCAAATGGGCAATGGTTAGCAATTTCTTTTATCCTGTCAGACCTTAAAATTTAAAATTTTTCCTTTTTTATTCTTTTTAAATTTTTTTCTATCATGATTTATTTCTGCTAAGTTTTTTATATTAGAGTCCTTTCAGCTCTAGAAATTGAGTCCAAATTTTCATTATTTCATTTATTATTTACCACAAATCCTTCAAAAAGGAATATCATCTTTGATTTTTTTTTCTTGGGGAGGGTTACTGGGAATTGAAATCAGGGACACTGGAGTGCTGAGCCACATCCCTAGCCCTATTTTATATTTTTTTTAGAGATAGGGACTCACTGAGTTACTTAGCACCTCACATTTTTGCTGAGGCTGGCTTTGAACTTGAGATCCTCCTGTCTCAGTCTCCCTAGCTGCTGGGATTATAGACCTGCACCACTATGCCCAGCCCATCTTTGATATTTGATTGTAGATTCTAGACCTTTAGTTTGTTTCTCTCATTTTTTCAAAATTTATCTAAAATAAATTCTGTGACTTCACATGTATATATACACACATACACACATGCACACTGAATATTTTTTAGGGCATAATATTTTGCCAAGAGAAATAGTTGAATAATCTGTAATGCATAACTTCTAAAAATTTACTCCTGTTTGTACTTTTGTGAAGTCTTACATTGTGAACAAAGGTGGACTTAATTATAATTTAAATCACTGTGTTACCTCATTTGGTTACATTATTGGATTGTTAGGTTAATGTCTATAAAGTGCTTTGAGTTCTTATACAGGACTAGAGAGATTTATGCAAGTATGTGCACAATTTATGTGCAATTATGTATACTCCTTGGAAGAAAGAGTAAATGTCTTAAATATTTTATAGCACATATGGTCTCATTTGCCATATTATTGACAACAGGCTAAAGGTGAGAAGGATAGCATCTTATTAATCTTTATACCTCTTGTCCCCCCACAGCACCTGATACTTTTTAAAAGCTCTGTAAGCGTAAGAATCAAAGGGAACATGTCTTGTGTAATCATCAGTATCTGCGTCATTTATGATAGATTGCCCCAGCCTTTCTTTCTCATCTGGCTTTAACTCTTGTCTGAATATGTCTTCTCTCATTTATGTGGCATTTAAGTTTTCAGTTCTGTAATTACTTGATTGCTAAATCTTAAGGTCAACAAGTTGAACATTTAGCTAATACCCTGAGCAAATAACCTGACATCGCTTTTGACAGCAAGGGAATATACAGTCGATGCAGTATTTCAGAAAATTCTGACAACTGTTAGTCAGAGATCATTAATCAAGTAACTGAGATGCTGTAAAATTGGTATAAATTGCACAGAAATCAGGAATAAAAAGGCTTCATACCGTCTATGGCCAGCCTTTTAACCTTTCGAGGAATCTTAGCATTCCTGTTAACTGTGAATTTAATGTTTCTTCCGCTTCATGTGCTTAAGACACCCTCCCCCTTTTTTTATTACAGGTAATTTTCTGCATAAAGCAATCAGATAAAGCTGTATTTAAAAACTTTTAAATGTCTTTTATTAAATTATCATCACCATGTTATTTCAGTTAAATCTTTCTTTAGCTTTGTATAGTAGAGTGATTTCTATTTTATAGATAAAGAGACTGAGGCCCAGAAGGGTTAAGAAGGTTGCTCATAAATGGCACAGCTAACATACAAGCCAAGGCATATCTAGCCCCACAGTTCCAGCCATTCATCTTGGATGGAATCCAAATGTCAAATCATCCAGTCTGTATTTTGCCCATGTAGGAACCACCGAGAAGCACCCAGCTCTGTAATGTCATGAGGAGTTTACCTGGTGTTGACAGTGCAGGTGCCAGAGGTATAGATTTCTGTGTCCTTCGTGATAACAGGGACAGGAAATGGTGGGATCTGAGATAAGTCAATTAGGGTAGAAACCTGTCCAAAACAAACGGCAGGTGATTACTGGGAAGGACTGCAGCTGACAGCCTAACCTGGCAAGCAGTGGAACAGAGTGGCCTATTTTGTGCCAGTGTGGTCAGAAGTGCTTATTAAGCTACCAATTTATGCCCTGCTGTATACCATGAAAAAAAGAAAACTGGGAGAAAGGACCTTAAATATAGCTGTTCCCAGACAGTGGTGATATTCTTGATGTTCTATTAGAATCAGGATGTTTAAGTTCCCTATGAGGCATCTTTGCGAACATTCTGCTCTCTCTTTGCCATTAAGTTGTTAGCTCCTTGGAAACAGTGACCTTCCTATGGATCTTTGCAGTCCTTACTGTACCCATTATATCCCTCCTGTTTCATATTTTCTGAGTAAGTTTTCAATGAATGAATAATTCAGATTTACTGAATTTCATTCAATCTGTATGAAAGATACATCTAGTAGGTTTCTGCTACTTATGTGTACTTGGATAAAAAGGCCTCTATGTATTTGGGGAAGGTCATTCTTTGTGAGGCCTTTTTGTAGCTGTTGAACCAGTGCACAGGAAAGATCTCACCCCTGAGCCCTTAGCCAGTCAAGTGGCAGTAGCTAGCTCTTCCTCATCTGATTCTCCCACTTAAATCCCATGTCTAATTCAAATAGTATCTGAAGTGTAGTTTTAACTTTGCTTGCCTCCTTTTGGTCGGCATAGCTCTAGATAGGTCCTAACTTGTGGAAAACATTCTGAAATGAAAACAAATGCCACCAGTCTGTTCTAATCAGTTGAGAGTTCTGAAACAACATCCAATCAGAATTGAACTTCAGAGTGTAAGTCTAAATTGTCATTGTTATTGTGAGATTTTCCTAATAGGAAACAAAACAACAAGAACAACAACAAAAATACTTGTAATCCTCCCCCAAGTGCTTCCTCTTGATATCTGGAAACCACTTAATTTGTCAAATTGTAGGATAGTCAACCTGTTTACTTGGCTCTTGGAATTGAATGAGTGAGCTTGTGTGGTTAAGCACACAGTAGAACCCTGTGATTTCCTGAAATCAATAGGGGACCCACCATAGCTCTTCCCACACACTTTCATATGCCCACTTTCCCTGAAGAGGATTCCCAGCCACACAATTTAAAAAATTACTATTATTATTAGTAGTAGTAGTAGTAATAATAAAGAGGTACACAATTTTAAAAAATAGTACTAGTAGTAGTAGTAGTAATAATAATAACAACAACTACAATGACTTTCAGCCTTTCTCAGCCATTGTAATTCTGATGGTAATCTTGATGTTCATATGAGAATTAAGTCATTCAGCATGAGAACTCACTGCTCTTGATGTAGGCGTTTCCTTCCTTTACGTTATGTGTGAAAACTGAGTATTTCCCTGAGGAGCCCTCTGATAAATAGACTTGGTAATGTGGGATGAGTGAGTCCAGCTGAAAAAAATAATTCTAAATAGTATTTCTCTGATGATGGTATAATCAAACAAAAAATTTGTCTGTCCCTCTCCTTTTTCTGAGTCAAGCATGGTAGGAAACACAGTTCTAATATGCATAAAAACAAATTCTAACCATGTCTACAGGGGTTCTTTTATTTTCACAGGCCACTAAACATTAGTCTACCAAATAACTGGAGCAGAAACCTCATCTGATGAGATGCAGGATAGGTGTGGCTGCAAATGATGTTGAAAATACAGATTTTTTTCTTGCCTAATCAGTATTTTCAATGTTCTCTGTTCTTGTCTTTGCAAAGGATAAAACTTATTATTTTAAGACCTCCCCTATGGAGTTTTCTGAGAAAACCTTAATACTTTATCATGTCACTGTCTTTATAGCACTAAGAGCATGGATTTGTGAACATTTCAAAAAAAGTTTCTTAGTAATACACTGTCTTATCACTTGCTTCATATGTTTGCAATTATTTAGCTTTATGTTTAGAGCAGTTTTTAAGTTCACAGTAAAATTGAGCTGGTGTACAGAGACCCCCCCAAGCCCCTATCCCACCCCTCCACAATCTTCACCTCTATTTACATTCTGTGCCTCATGGGTGTATGTGTTATTATACTTGGTCAACCTCCATTGACACATCCTCATCCCAATGGTTTACTTAGGGTTCACCCTTGTTGTGTATATTCTTTGGGTTCTCACAAACAGACTGTGACTTTGCCATTGTTTTAATAATTATTTTAATAATGGCAAAGTCACCTTTATACAGAAGAATTTCATTGGCCTAAATATCCTCTGTGCTTTGCTTATCCCTTTCTTTCTTGTTTTGTATTTCTTTTTCTAACATTTTCCCCTAAAAGTTCCTTGGTTTCAGGGTCATGAATCTAAATTAGTTTTTAATTATATTTCTTTCCACCGAATAACACCCGATAAAAAGTGCTTGCTAAGCAAACCCAAGCTGCTGAGGGATGTCTCTGAGGGAGGATTTAAATACTGTCCTCATTGAGCCCAACTTCTGAAATCCATTCATATAGTTACGTGAACATATTTGGCTTCATATTTTTGTAGTAAAGAGTTACTAACTATTCTGTTTTTTTAAAATGGTTACACCTTCTTTAAATAAATCAGTACAGAATAGTATGAATGAAATCTGAACAATACTCCTACACCCTCTCATCCAAAATTATTGTTCTCTGTGTTTTATAAACATCAATATTTCTTAATGTGCACACATAGCCAGATCTTACTTTACACCATTATTTTTTCCACTTTAATTAGAAGTACTAAATTTAATTAATTTTAGGCTAATTAAGAAACAGAAGTAAAACAAAAAGACCAAAATTGTTAAATATTTGCCCCAAGATAAAGTCATATGTCTCCAAAGATAATAAAATTAGGAAAAATAAATAGGAATGATTGTCTGCTAACTATTCATTTCAATTTGGGGCAATATATTATAAAAGGGAAATAATTGTCTTTACAGTCTCACTATCTCCATGTTTTTGTTATATTATTTTTTAAACATCAAGGCAGGTCCCTCAGAAAACACAAGTCCCAGTTTTGTCCATTTTGAAGAGTCTTTATTTAACCAGTCGGTCTGCTCCCCACAGGACTATCACTGCCTCTGGGAGGAACAGCCCTGAGCCTGAGCATTTTAGGATATTTAAAGGCAAAAAAATTCATCTGGGTTGATGTAGCTGCAAGCAAGCTTGTACAGAAGCTGAATTGGGCAGTTAGTGAGACAATGCAATGGGTACATTGGCATTTCCCACAGGACTTTCCAGGTTGGCAGAGCAGCAAGCAAGCAGAAGGGAAGTGGGGATCAAAATGACTCTGTTCAGTACAAGTTAGAAAAAGGTTACTCATGTCTAGACAATCAATCTCTGACAAGGTACATTGACCAAGAAAAATGGAAACCAAAGAGTACAATTGTATAAGAATTGCTACTTTGTGTTGCCAAGTATGCTATGCTAGGTAACTATTAATGGGCACAGAGGTGGGGCTTTCCCATGGGAGAAGCATTTCTTACATGACATGGCGTCTCAAAGTAAAATGGAATGTGTTTGGTCATTAGCCATTTAGCCTGGCCCATAATAGGTGGATAACATTCGTATTTTATTGGTTTAACCTTAATGGCCATAGGTTGGTTTTTTTTTTTTTAAACCCTGGTACTGTATTTTAATGAATTCAGTGCTCCATTCCTATTTATGATGCAGTTTTTGTCTTCTTTTTCCCTTATTCTTTATGTTGAAAGCCCATTTTCCTCTCCCTCTGCGTTTGAGCTTGGTTTCAGAGACATTTCTCTCCATTTTCCCTGAGACAATAAAGAACCTCTTGGTTTTCAATCTGGCCTGTGTTTGGGCATTTCCCTTTGTTTGCCTGGTCTGCCTGACATTGTGCTCCTTTTTTCTCCTCCTCCTCCTCCTCCTCCACCTCCTCCACCTCCTCCTCCTCCTCCTCACATTTGTGCTCCTTTTTTCTGGATGGCATTGGAGAAGATAATGCTAAGATAATGCTAAGATAATGCTAAGTGAAATTAGCCAACCCCAACAAACAAATGCCATATATTTTCTCTGATATAAGGAGGCTTAGTCATAATGGGGTAAGGAAGGGAAACATGGAAAGAACTGATGAATTCTAGATAGGGCAGAGGAGTGGGAGGGAAAGAGGGTTAGCAAGGATGGTGGAATGTGATAGACATCATTATCCAAAGTACATATGAAGACACGAATTGGTGTCAACATACTTTATATACAACCAGATATAGGAAAAATTGTGGTATATGTGTGTAATAAGAATTGTAATGCATTCTGCTGTCATTTAAAAAAAAAAAAGACTTCATCAACCCTAGCCAGAGCAGTTAGGCAAAAAGAATAGGAAAAGAAGACCTCAAACTACTTCTATTTGCCAACGATATTCTATATTTAGAAGACCAAAAACACTGCACCAAAAAGCTTTTAGAAAATTCATAAATAAATTCAGCAAAGTAACAAGATATAAAATTAGCAGTCAATTGTGTTCCTATACACCAATGATGAATCAGCTGAAAGAGAAATTAGGAAAACTATCCCATTCACAATAGCCTCAAAAAAATAGTGGAAATCAATCTAACAATAGAGGTGAAAATCTTTAAAATGTAAACTGCAGAACACTAAAGAAAGAAATTGAAAAAGACCTTAGAAGATGCAAAGACCTCCCATGTTCTTGGATAGGCAGAATTAATACCATACAGATTTGATACAATTCCTACTAAAACTCCAATGGTGTTCTTCACAGAACTAGAAAAAGCAGTCATGAAATACATTTAGCAAAATAAGAGGCCCAGAATAGTCAAACTAATCTTTAGTGAGAAAAGTGACGCAGGAGGCATCACAATACCAGACTTTAAATTATAGTACAGAGCTACACTAACAAAAAGCATCAGCATAAAAATAGACATGATGACCAATAGAACAGAATAGAAGACACAGAGACAAACCCACACAAATACAGTTATCTTATATTAGATAAGGCACCAAAAACATACATTAAAGAAAATATAGCCTCTTCAATAAGTGGTGCTGAGAAAACTGGAAATCCATATACAGTAAATGAAATTTATCTCCTATCTCTCACCCTACACAAAACTCAATTCAAAGTAGATCAAGGACCTAAGCATTAAACCAGAGACCCTATAGCTACCAGAAGAAAATGTAGGCCTGCATCTCCATCATGTTGGCTTAGGAACAGACTTCCTCAGTAAGACTCCTAGAGCACAAGAAGTAAAATGAAGTATCAATAAATGGAATGGTATCCAACTAACAAGATTCTTTGCTTTTCTCCCAAGAATTGGAGAAAATCTTTTCCACTTGCACCTCAGAACATTAATATACTAAATATATAAAGAACTCAAAAAACAACCCAATCAATGAATGGGCACTAAATAGGCACTGAATAGGCACTTCACAGAATAGGCATTGAATAGGCATTTCTCAGAAGAAAAAAATATGAATTGTCAAAAGTATATAAAAATATTCAACATCTCTAGCAATTAATGAAATGCAAATCAAAACTACACTGAGATTCCATCTCACCCCAGTCAGAATGGCAATTATCAAGAATACAAGTAACAGTAAATGTTGGCAAGGAAATTGCTAGTGGGACTGCAAATTGCTGTAACCACCATAGAAAACAGTATGAAGATTCCTCAGAAAACTTGGAATGGAATCACCAATTGACCCGTTATCCTCAGAATATACCCAAAGGACTTGAAATCAGCATGTTATAGTAAAAGCCACATCAATGTTTATAGTAACTCAATTCACAGTATCTAAGCTATTGAACCAACCTAGATGCCCTTCAACAGATGGATAGATAAAGCAAATGTATAGTATTACTAAGCCATAAAGAAGAATGAAATTGTGGCATTTACGGTAAATGGATGGAACTATTTACTATCATGTTAAGTGAAATAAGCCAATCCTAGAAAACCAAAGGCCAAATGTTCCGTCTGATATGTGAATGCTAACACATAATAAGGAGGGGGAGGAGGGAAGAATAGAAGCATTAGATTACACAAATGGAAATGAAGGAAAGGGTGGGGGATGGAAATAGGAAAGACAGTAGAATGCATCAGACATAACTTTTCTGTTATATATGAGTACACAGCCAGTGAAACTCCACATCCTACACAACCACAAGAATGGGATTCTAATTAGAATAAGTTATACTCTGTGTATGTATAATATGTCAAAATAGACTGTACTATCATATATATATATATATATATATATATATATATATATATAATTTTAAAAATCTTTTTTGGAAAGTGGGGTACCAGGGACTGAACTCAGGGGCATTTCACCACTGAGCTACATCCCCAGCCCTATTTTCTATTTTATTTAGAGACATGGTCTCACTGAGTTGCTTAGCACCTCACTTTTGCTGAGGCTGCCTTTGATCTTGTGATCCTCCTGTCTGAGCCTCCCAATCTGCTGGAATTACAGGCGTGGCACTACTGAACCTGGCTAAAATTTAAAAAAAAATAAAAATATTTTAAAGAACAACATCAGATTTAAGTACTACTACTTTGCTACACATATAAGATACTTCTGGTGGTCCTAGAGCTGGAGATTTTTTTTTTAACTCAAGCATATAATAATAGAAGAAAACTTTCCTATCCAAATTTCAGGAATTTCCTGTTTCTTTAAGGATTAAATACATTTTTATGGGGCATTTTAGATTTGCTACATCTTGGTTTCTATGTCCTTTCCCCTTTTTATTCCAATTATACCCTGCTTGAACTCTCAGCATCATGATTTCAACCTGGTACCTGTGTCCCAGATATGTCACAGCATTTCTTGCTTCATTGCCTGGACTAATTGTATTCCTCTTTCTTGCCACTTGTTCAAATACTACCTTTTTTCAGGACCGAACTAGGTCTCCTTTTGCCTACAAAGCCTTCATACTTCATACTTCATACCTGGATCAGGTAACCAATAGCTCACCTTCTCTTCCTGGAGCCTCTAGTGTCTCTCCACTCATTTACTACTTAGTCTCTACTGTCTGGTATGCTAACTTCTCTTTTATGTCCATGTCTTTTCTTTTTGATTGGATTGTAAATTCCATGAGGTTACTGGTGTTTTCCCCTCTCCCCACTCCTCCCCCCTCTTCTCTCTAGTATTGGGGATTGAACCCAGGGTCACTCGACCACTGAGCCACATCCCAGCCCTTTTCGTATTTCATTTTGAGACAGGGTCTCCCTAAGTTGCTTATTGCCTTAGTGAGTTGCTGAGGCTGCCTTTGAATTTAGGATCCTGCCTCAGCCTCCTAAGTTGCTGGGGTTACAGGCATGCACCAATGCACCTGGCTCAAGTGTTCTCTTTATTTTATTTTTGGTTTTATTTAATATTTTACAGATTATCAGAGTAATACATGCTTGTTGTAACAATTGAAACAATACATGAAAAATATTAAACTGTTGAACCAGGCACTATTTAAGCACTTTAAAATATTAACTCATTTACTCTCAGCAACAAATCAACAAAATATGTATCACTAAAAAATATTTTTAAGTAGTTGTCAGTGTTATCTATATTTTACAGATGATAGAAATAGGTTGCAGAGAAATAAATATCAGGAACTTTCCACCATACATTGTAAATAAAGTTTTGTTGGAACATAATCTACTCCTATTCAATTAAGAGTGTCCACAGCTTCCTACATGATAAAATGGCAAAATCAACTGCAAAACCTAAAGTATTTACTATGAAGCCCTTTGACAGAAAAACTTTCTTACCTATGACCAAGACCATACAGTTTTCTAGTAACAGAATAAGGACTTAAACCTGAATCTTTGACTGTACTGTCCATCCCCTTAATCATTCTACTATACTCCCTTACTGTTATCCTTCTACCCTCTAATCACCCTCCGAGGTTATGCTGTTAAGAACTTCACCTGCTTATTTCTACACCTTTTTCCTTGCTGTTACAAATGTGTACAATTATCTGTGAATATATATACATACACACACACACACACACACACACACACACACACACACACTCACACATGCACATACTTATTCATGCCTAAAAGAAAGTTATCTAACACATGCATTTTTTTTCTCTGAGGGATATCACAGGAACGTAGGAATCAATCAGCATTTCCTTATGCATGGGGGCATTTTAAATAGCAAAATCATAAAAGGAAGCCCAAAAGGGTTAAATGATTCGACACTAAGTAGAGTTAAGAAAAGTACACATGTTTACAGCATGATAGCTGAACTGAGAAGAAAGAGAGTGGATTTATTTCAGCTATCATGCTGTAAACATGGTAACATGAGCTTCAGATGACAAATTTGTTGCTGCCCTATGCATATCTGTAAATGATTGCAAAAATGAAAAATTGTTGGTTCTGGATTTACTAATAAATTGTAGTGACTAAGAAAGTATACAAATGTGCAACCTACTAATAACAAGAATCGAACGTAGTGCCTAAGAAAGTATACAAATGTGCAACCTACTAATAACAAGAATCGAACGTAGTGCCTCACACGTGCCAGAAAAGTGCACCTCTGCTGACCACAGCCCCAGCTCCTTTTTCCCCCTTTCGAAATGTTGGGGATTGAACCTCTCAAGTTAGGCAAGTGCTCTAGCACTGACTACATAATATAATGCAATATAAAGCCCTTTTTCCATTTTATTACCTCTAAATGTATCAAACTTGAAATAAAATAACTTTCTATCCTAGCTATGATAATAGTATGGTTGGTGGGATGAATATATTTAAAAATACTAATTTTTTTCACCTTATTTTTTTTCTAGGAAACAATTTTTCCATCCCAAATTACTAATGAGCATGAGACACTGATAACGGTGAAGAAACTTTTTGCTACTTCTAGCTCATGCATAAGATACCTAAGGGGCCTGTTCCCAGAGAGTTCTTATGGAGAAAGCCATTTGGATGGTAAAATTTAATTAAAATAGTTGCTTTGGTTGTTATAGCCATTTTCTCAATTTAGCAGGAGTAAATTCATTTCTCACAATGTACTAATTGCAACTCATGAGTCTACAAGACTAAATTGCTAATCCATTTTCCATTTTAATTTCACTATTTTAGTGGTTTTTCTTAAAAGAAACATTAATTTTTGACAAGTCACAAATGAAAAAAATATATCTGTATGGACAAGCGTAGTAGTATTTCTAAGCTATACCTGTAAAATAATAGCCAGAACAAAATCTGATGCTAAAGATTCACTTTAGTCTTCACTTTATTTGAATTTGTTCTTTGAGAAAGTTCAAAGGAATCAGGTGAAAAACTCTGTTCCCTATTAACATATATAACTATGCTGGGGGAAAAGGGCAAATCTATTTGTTGATTTTTAAGGATATTTAGACAAATTACTATTCTTACTAGTTCTGTCTTTTTCTCAATTGCCAATTTCACTCCTTTTGTTTCTTGTGCCCTTAAACATATCACCTTATTGCCTTGTATCATAAGCTATTTCTGGCTCCTTTCCTTCCTTCATATTAAAAAAATGTACCTGGGATTCTTCAGTTTTTCAAAATATTAGTGTCTTTTTTTTAAAAGCTGGAATTTGAATCTTTTTTGGTTTGTTATAAAAATGGGAACTGTCATTTGGAAAATTAATAAGTTTCCTTGTTAAGAGGTTATTTTTTTAATCTAAATTTAACTCTCTCACATTCATATTTTATGGCATAACTTAGCCTTATCCCAATTGAATTTTTAAGTAGTATTTAATTTTCAATGGAAGCATCAGTGAAATGCAGGTGTACTGTAAAAATGTCAGCATGATATTGTGATCATGATAACTTGTATTATATGATATTTTTTTTTAAAAATATGGTATATAAATCTGTAGTAGTAAATGTTTATATATAGCATCTCATTACAGTTTCTTCTCGTATTTATAATATGGAATTGTGAAGGAAATGTTTTAGGTAATTAAGCACTTACTATATGTCAGTCACTATCCTAGACATGGGGGTAAAACCATTCCTTTGACAGTTATAGTAGAGATTTTGTCTCCTTCTCACCATTTGTACTTAAAGTAACCCACATTATTAAAATGCTCAATTCTCCTATATCATTTTCTTTCTAATAATTTTTAAATGTTATGCCAACCTGGAATGATTTTCATATTCTTCAATTGAAGAAGAGATGATGTCTATTTTAGGGTAGGAAAACAATATGAAAAGGTAGTTGACTCATACAAAATTATAACAAATCAGTGATTGACTTTTGACTGATCTTAATCAAGACACTTTTAATATAATATTTATTTTCTTCCCTAAACACTTGCTTTATTACCAAACATTATTTCCATCTGAAACCCAAGTATTTAGGGAAGAAAAGAATCTTGAGAATAATCCATGCAAATATTTTTCATTTTTATTAAGTGAGATGGAGAGAAATGAGATTGAGGTGTATGTTTTAAATTAGTAAATAGAGTTAATCTCAATACTATGATTACTTAAAATTGAAAAGAAGTAAAGAAGTAACAAATTAATTTTTCAATCCAGTTTTTCTGTGTTGAAAACATGAAAGACTGCTAAACTGTCATCAAATTGGGACTAATATAATTATCAAAATAGGATTTATTTTTAAAATGATATTTGGAGATTCAAAATGTTTTATAGGCCATAAAGCTAAATAAGTTATTTAACTAAAATAATGGAAAAATCCTAGAATGGACATTCTCAGTACTGTACTCAGAAGATGAAAATAGACTGTTTCTATTTTTATAGATCTCAGTTTAAAAATTTTTTGAGAAGACAAAAATGTCCTGGGTCACTGCACATTATCAAATGGTAAGTAACTGAAATTTCAAAAATTGAACAAATTTTTATAATAGCTGAAATTACCCATTAGATTTGATTTAGTATGATCATTTCCTTAAAACCATTTCTTTCTTTAAAATTTTTTTTTCTAGAAATTTGTTGTATTCTTCAATAATACTTTAAGATTATTTTAAAATACTGATTTGTTTTCAAAAGAAAATAAACTTGTATTAAGAAAAACATCAAGATTTGTTTATTATCATTTGTACCTCAGTGTAATAAACATTATGAGAGAAAAAAAAAGTTGTTCCACTGCCTTAGAATTGCTTAAAGTTCTAAAAGCATTTAAAAGATGTTGGAAGATTTAAAAATAATTAAATAGGAAAGGTATAATGGTTATCAATTCAATATATTTAAAAGCAGAGAAAGGGTAAACTACTTCTGTACTTGGCAATATTTTTGACTCTTTTTTTTTTTTTTTCATGTGGTCCAAATTGACATCAAACGTTTATTTCTTGACAGGAATCAAGGCTGTTTTGATGCTTTGGAGAAGAGATACGTAAGAGTGTTTTTAAATCTTTACCAGGGTCACACTCATCTTTTATCTCAACAAAGTTTAGACTTTTATCTTATATTTTATTTTGTTGTGTTTAACAGTGTATCAGTACCTACGTTTGCATTCACAAACCAGTTTCCCTTTACTTTATGTCTTTGTTGTCCAATTGATGTCTCCTTTATGACAATTAGAAGTGAAACCCTCATTTTTTTTTTCATATGTGTATTTTTGACCACAGAATTTCCTCTGAAGTCACTGGAAGGTATCCACAGGATGTGGGATAGGTGAGGCAAGAATCTGATAGTTAACACATTGAACATATTCAAAATAGTGGTGATTCATTTGCAGATATGAAAGGAAAAAATTACTTGAATAATTGATTTTTATTTTTAGTTATTTTGGTAACTGTGTTCGATTAATCTATGTAACCTTTTCTCTGAATTAACTACTGTTTTACCTAGAATTTTTTTAAATGCAACTGAATAGAAGACATTGTATTTTATATAAAATGCAAACATTCAAAGAAAAAAAACATGAAAGTATTTATTATTTGATAAGTTCCTTTTATTTAGCCTAAATTCAAATTTGAAGATTTAAAAATATAATATTTATACTTATAAGATTTCAATAAAGCTAAAAATACCAGCCAGAGAAATTTGTTTAGAAAATTCAGAAACTAAAAATAATTATAAAGATGTATTTTTAAAGTATTTTTAGAAAACTTTCATTTAATTTTAACCATTTCTCCAAATACTAGTAATTTAGCTATAGAAGTAAAGTTTTTGTTTCTTTGATTTTCATATTTGTTTTAATAACCCTCCAAAATTCTCACAATTTCATATGTTATGTGAAATATACCACTATTGAATATGAAGTAGGAAACTGCATAATTGCTGAGTTGCTGCAAAGCAAAAAGGTAATACTGTTACCCTTACCATTCAGTTACTTGCATGAATTAAGGTTGCAGTTCAACATGGCATAAGGGTCATGTGGTATTTAAATATAATTAAATATATCTTATATCTTTGTGAATAGTATTTTAATGAAACTGTTTCCATTATTTTCAGTCATGATATAGCAATGTCATAATGATACCCAGAGCAGGAAACTGTGCCAAGGAACACTGGGTTATAAAAACTTTATAAACTTCATATCAATCACTAGTTTTTACTATTGTTCTGGACAATAAAGAATGTGCTGCAAAAGCCCATTTTACAAAAATAAGAAATAATAAAAACACGGATGAAACTTAAGTGCATCTGATCTTTCATGCTTCCCTAGAGAGCTATGAAAGTGTGAAAAATGGAGGCACTGGTCTTAGTTGAAGAGACGAGATGCATATAAATTAAATTTCTACCTCAGCTTTCCCTCCTTCTTCCCATCTATGTCTTCTTTTTATTCCTCAATTCTGATTTATTTAAGAAATTTTATGTTATTAAGCCTTCATGGGTAGGAGGAGCCTTCCATTCTATTATTTAGTACATTCATATATTTCCTCTCTTCACTGAAATTATTACTTATGACTTATTCAACTCTGTCCTTGGGGAACCTAGGGATACAAATATAAAACAGGTGAGGGCAAAAGCTCATAGACCACAGTAGAAGATGAACACTACTTATATGCAGGGCTAATGATTAATGGTTACATACTGGCCCAGCTCTACCTGCTGAGAAAATGTTGGTTGTACTTCTGTAAGCAGTGGCCCCAGGTGAACCTTCACCAACTTCCTTCCTGTTGCCCTACCGTTTTGTTTTGTTTTGTTTTCTGTCTAGACTTTTCTCAAATCCAGCAACTAAGGATTAACATCTGTAGTCCAAAAGTTGTGTCTACAAGTCCAGCTCTAGACTGTCAGCATCCCTTCTGATTGGTCAATTCTTGTGTCATATTGGACTTCAAATATTGATTTTTTTTCATATCAGTTTTATATTTTTATTTAAAAATATGGAGATATATATATATATATATATATATATATATATATATATATATATATCTCCATATTTTTGACTATCACCCCTATAACAAGTATAAGTAATTATAAGACTCAGAAAATTATGCATGGTGGGACTGGGGTTGTGGCTTGGTGGTAGAGTGCTTGCCTAACATGTGAGGCCCAACTGGGCTCAATCCTCAGCACCACATAAAAATATAAAAATAAAAATATTGTGTCCATCTACAATTAAAAATTTTTAAAAAAGAAAAGAAAAAAGAAAATGATGCCTGCCAAGTTGGGTGTGATGGTACATGCCTGTAATCCCAGCTACTTGGGAGACTGAGATAGGAAGATCACAAGTTGGAAGGCCAGCCTGAACAACTTGTTAAGATCCTGTCCCCAAATTAAAAAGGGCTTGTAATGTAGCTCAGTTGCAGAGCATCCCTGAGTTCAGTCCAATATTGGAAAGAAAAAAAAGTGATAGATGTCAAAGGAGAGCTACTAATCAGCTGCAGTATGAGGAATTGAAAAGGAAATATTGTACTCCATATGTACATAAGGGGAAATTTTGAAAGACTTTTGAGCTTTTGAGACCCTGAATTTTTGAACAGGTTTAAAAAAGGAGGTCATCACTGGCATAGTAAAGAGCATTCTTTTATTCTCCTTCATCTATTCATTTAGCAACATCTTCTGGGTGTTCATCATTAAAGGGCCATACAATATACTTAAGAGCTAAAATTTCAGAATCAAACAGTCTTAAGTGAATCCCAGTTTTATCACTTAATACCTGTGTGACTTTGGTCTAGTAACCTACCTCTTAGTACTACATATATAATGGGAATAATAATAGAACCTACCTTTTAGGGTTATCTAAGAACTAAGAATTCAGTGAGTTAATAATTGAAAACAATAGTTCTCAAACTCTAGTTCATATCTGATTCACCTGGAGGGCTTGTTGAAACACAGATTGCCAAGCCCCATCCCCAAATTTCTGATGTAAGAATTTGTATTTTAGACAAATTTGAGGTGATGCTCTCACTGCTGCTCTAGGAACATACTTTGAGGAACACTGATCTGAAATATTTAGAACAATGCCTGGCACATAATATGCTCAGTGTAGATGTTGACCATTTATGCCTTCACTCTTTATCCTTGACTGTTTAATCTGTACCAGACATTGTGCCTAGTCACTGGATACAAATGAGATGATATACAAATGAGATGAAGATGTGATTCCTCCTCTCCAGGGGGGTCACAGTGTACTAGAGAGTTACTTCTTAAGTAAAATAAATCTAACATTCTATGTACTAAAATAACACGTAATGTACAAAAATATCTTAACTAGTTTGATGCATTTGTTATACTAAATGGTTATGTGTATAACTGATGCAAATTGTTTCAGAAATTGACTTAAGCTCTTAGATAAATAGTATCTACATTATTTTCAGTTGTTAATATTTTATAACTTCTCTCAGGTGATTTTTGTGCTTGTAGATTTTTAAAAGATTTTAAAAGTAGTTTAAGTAAAGTCAAGTTGGATTACCTAGAGATTCCTAGAATATGTGCTGGTAGATGATTATTTACACTTATGAAATATTGAGTGCTTTTTACATTGTTTTCCTTGTGCTGTATGTGTACTGTGCTTGAATTATTCAAGTAATTATGTAATTTTTTAATATAATTATTATTAAAAAGATTATATATTTATCTCTTTACTCCCATTCTCAGTTCCCAACCATTGCAAATCCCTGTCCCTATTACATTCTTTCAGAAACCTGAATCTGATTATGTAATTCTTTTACTTAAACAATATCCAGGGCTTTTAAAATAAAGCTCAGTCCTTCACATGACCTGCAAGACCTGTATTATACCTATCTGCCTTCCCAAAGCATTGCTCTAATTTCCATGTTCAAGCAACACAAAGATTCTAATACATGCCAATCAATTATATGCAGTAACCAAAATAAACACAGGGTGTCACTAAAGTTTTAGTAATTTGCACTCCTAAAATTTCCCCTTTTGAATTCTAGGCTTAAAAAAAAAGCTTGATTATTTCTATCTATGTCTATATATATTCTATTCTATGAATCAGAAAGAATCTCTTAATAGTAGTGTGTATATAGAGAGAGGCAAGAGTTTTATAGACATCAGCCTTAGATTTTTATTCTAGGAGATAAGTTTCAAAAGAGATCCTTTTTTTTAAAGATACTTGAGGTGTCTTTAATTTTTAGAAACAAGGAATTATTTCATATTTCTTGATGCATTTATTGCCTCCAAAATTCAAGTGTAACTTCTTGAGAGTAGGATTGTTACCATTTTTTTTTGTATCCCTTTTCTTTCCAGCAGTCATGGGTATGTAATAGGTACTATTTGAATGAATGAATAATTAGTACTCCTTTATCTGAATTTTGAATAATTTTTTTCTACCTAAATATTTGTAATATGACTGAAATGCTATCTTTTCCATATTTTTATTTGTGCATTGTAGTTGTACATAATGGTATGTTATACATACATATAACATAACAATATTAACTTGGCCAATATCATTCCTCAATATTTCCCCTTTCCATCTCCTTTTACCTCCCCTTGGTTCCTTTCCTCTACTTTCTCTAAAATAATATTTTAATTAGCTTTTGTTGAAAATAACATTGATATAGATGTAATTATATTCTAACAAAGTTTTTTTTTCTTGAAGCTACATATAGCAGTACTTAGAGTAAGTACACACTTAAAGACTAAACCTCTGTCTCTACTTCCTTGATTTTTGTATTCTCCCTCTTCCTTTTTTTATCCATATTACATTTGGGAATTAAAAAAAATTATCATAAGTTTTATTAAAACATTTATTATATATTTTGTAGATTATAGACATGAGGAAACATATGGGATATACTATCTTCTTCATCTGTTGGCTATCAGGATTTTTATAGTTTTAAAGTTACTTTACAGGCTCAAAGTTTTTTTGTTTTTGAAATTTTATAGACTCTTTTGAAGTTTTATATACTCCTGATTATCACATGGCATATGTAGTTTAAAAAAATGAGAATATGCCATTAAGATTCTTAGATATATAATTTGTTTAAACATTTAAAACATGCCAATTATTTAAAATTTATTGTAGCTCACTAACAGTAGGTATAAATACCTTATATTACTTTTATGGAATTTTTTTAATAGTGTTCATAAAGTATTGTAATGGATCCATATTCACAAAACAAGAGCTTATCCTATCTCCACCTTGAAATATGTATCAATACAGTACTCAATAGAGTACAAATTGTCCTCTTTATGTAAAAAATGTATTCTGTGAGGAGTAATCTAGTAAATTTCAGAAATTATATGCTGTTTATTTTTCCTTTAAAAGCTGTACACAAATCCAAAGAAACCTGAGGTAAGAAGACAAATGTATAGGTGGATAGTATATGTGTATTGTATTTAAGTATGTTTACCTGAGTTGAGACTATAGACTATGTTGCTCCACTACTATTTGAACAGTAAGAGTAAGCTCTTTCAACATATTTTCTTATAAATGTGACCAATCCTTTAGTATGAGATTTTCAAATATTACCTAGGGGTATTTTTTTTTAAAGGCATTGAGTAGAACTGGGCCTCTTCTATAACATATTAACACTAAAAGACTCTCTTGACATATAAATATATAAAAAAACATTTTATTTATTTTAACGGATTCTTAAAATTGCTTATGGTCTTTTAGTAAAATAAATCAGGCATGGCATAATTCTAAACTTTTTTTGCCAACTAAATTCTCCCATTTTGACCTTTACAGAGTTTCAGAATTTTTACCTCTTTACTTCTCTGTTTCTTTCTTTTCCTTAGTGATTGCTACTTACTCTCAAGGCCAACTTAAATTGAAATCTATCATAAAAGCTTCTTTGTCTAGATTGTCTAAACTAACTTCTTCTGTAAATTTATTTTCCAGAAGAACCCCACAATTTAACACTCTCAATTAACTCATGCAGATAATTTTCCCAAGCAGACAGTGAATTCTTGAGAACAAGGTTATTGTCTTGTTTTCTATCTTCCAGAGTGAATATTATAGTCCTAGACACGTAATAGTTACTTTTGCCCCTTTGGCTTCTGTGGCTGTAGTAGTGAGTTGGAAGGAGAAGCTCTCTGTTCTCTCCTTTTTTTCTGTTCTCTTCATCTACTTCCTAGGTTTCTTTACTTTTTCCTTGCTTTCAGTTTTTCTTATCTTAGCCAATGTATTTGGTCTAACTTCTCATATTCAAGACAAAATTGTTTTTAACTCTTAAAATTATCTCTTTGCAAAATTATGAATAATTATGTAAGCAAAGGGGAAGCAAACTTTGAATACAAATGGATCACCATTTCTCAATGTCCAAACTACTTTTATCTTTCTTTATCTTTGTTTCTTTTTTGTTTTTTTTTTTTGAAGTTGTAGATGAACAGAATGCCTTTATTTTATTTTTTTGTGATGCTAAGTATCAAACCCAGTGTCTCACTGCTAAGAAAGTTCTCTGCCACTGAGCTACAGCCCTATCTGCCTTTGTCTCTTGTTGTCCTTTTTTCTTAGGTTTAAACAGAAGTTTTCTAAACTACAACTTTCTGATAAATTGTTAATTGGTTATTTTCTTGGTACAGCATTTATCATATTTTCTTATGAATGTAAAACTCCTAGTGATAAATCAATAATTTGGTGAGTAGTGAAATGCTGACTAACTTACCCTTAAATAAAGAAAAATCTTACAGAATGGAAAGAAAAAACTGTTAAATACGTTTCAATGCTAGCACATACAACAATGAGGATAAAAAACAAAAACTTATTATATGGTAAGTTCTAAGCTATCACTTATGACCCAAGAAAATATCTTGAATATTTGTAAATTATTCCCTATAGTGATGATCCCTAACTACTAGATGTTCAAGGCACCCTTCTGATTACTAAAAGATTTGATGGTTCCTTGAGGATATTAAAAAATCTCAAAAGAATAACAGAGTCAGCAATAATTATAGTATAACTACTACTATAGCATAACAATATTCATAGTGCCTAAAAGCATTCCTCCACAAGATTACATTGTTTTACTTGCTGTTTAGCATTATGTCACTGATACTACTGTTTAATTCCGTGATCATATTCTTTTATGTACTCACAAAACAACATTCTCACTTAAACAGTCTTTGGCATTTATCTTATATTGTGCCAAACATTTGAGTCATATCCCTAAAAATATATCCTTCCCTAGACAAAATATCAGAAACAATAACAATGTTAATATTTAACTAAAGCAGCAAAAATATACTTTACACATCAATTAAAATTTGCAGGACTCTTATGACAAGTATGTTATGATACAACAGTGAAAGACTTTGGCTTAAGACAAATTGTGCTTCCCTAGTAAAAAAGGCCAACAAAGTTTGGGGTGCTGCACAAAGTTTTGGCATTTCTGCACATGAATTTTTGTTCTGCTTGCTCAGTCTTTTGAAAGAGAAATTGACAAAGGCAGCTGAAATAGTAAAGAATGATAGCTTTTCATAGACACAGACTGCAAAAAGTATGGTGGGTATTAATAAGATATGTAAGCTGTATGTAAATATGTTAAATAAAGGTTTAATTTATGACATAAAGAATTAGTACATATGAATATTGTAAGAATACAGATATTATGATATTATTATCTATTCTGTTGTGCTTATTAGAGGTAGTCAATGTCCAATTATAATAGTCTCCTTCAGGAACTGAACTATAGGTGGTCCCTGTTTCTAACCACATTATGCTTTCAGAAATTTTGTTTTTTTATAAAATGTTTATAAGATGAAACCCTAACTGAGCATGAACTCTGGGCTGAATATTTATTCACTCAGCAAACATAAATTGGGACTGGACATGGTGGCACATGCCTGTGATCCCAGCAGCTTGGGAGGTTAAGGCAGAAGGATCACAAATTCAAAGCCAGCATCAGGAACTTAGCAAGACCCTGTCTCAAAATTAAAAAAATGTAAAAAAGGCTGGGGATGTGACTCAATGATTAAGTGCCAAATGTGTGAAATGTGTGTGTGTTTGTTTGTGTGTGTGTGTGTGTGTGTGTGTGTGTGTGTGTGTGTGTGTGTGTGAGAGAGAGAGAGAGAGAGAGAGAGAGAGAGAGAGAGAATATATACATATTATATATGAATTAGGTTCATTTTATGTGCTTAGCATTATTCAAGCTACAAAAACATGAAAGTAAATGGAATAAATAAGGTCCCTGCCCTCTTGAAGCTTTACATTCTTATGTGGGGGATAAATAATGAATAAGTAAGCAAAATTTAGCAAAAACTTTCAGATAGTCATAATACTGTGTATGAAAAAAAGATTTTAAATGTAGTTTACTAAACAATGCTGAGGTAGAGATGGAAAAGGAAGAATTGAATGGCTGTGTTAGATTGGCAGTTCATAGAAAGCCTTCCTGCTGGACCACTATTTTAGCTATTTTAGCTGAGACTAGTAGGAGTCAGCATTTGCAGGTCTATGAGAGGTAATGGCATATAACAGGTAGAATAATATGCTAATTAACATTACAGGTACTAGAGTTAAATCTCAGCTCTACCACTTAAACAGCTTCTTCAGTATTGAGAATAATTATATGTACTTCAGAGTAGGGAGGGCTACTGAAATCTACTTCATGGCTACAGCATTTTGGGCAGTGGCCAAATATTATCATTAACCGGAGATAGCATGTCCCAGAGTATAACTATACAAAGGCCCTAAGATGGGAAGGAATCTTGGATGATTATGAAAAAAAAAAAGGTGCCATGATCCTATTACTTAGTGAATGGGAGGGAAAGTGCAGGAGAAATAGGTAGGGGACAGATGAGTAAGGTCTTATTGACCAAAATAATTCATAAATTTAAATGTTGTCAGGGCAATGGGATGCCATTAGTTAGAGGGGTTTACACAACGGTATTGCATGATCTGATTTGCATTTCCAAAAACTTTTTGGCTATAGAATAAAGAATGAATATTAGATGGTCTTGCAATTCACTTTGAAGATAGTCCTGAAAAGTCTTACCAATGGATTGGAAAGTGGAGGGAGAAGAGGCTGCATGTGTTGCTGTTGCTTTGGTCTATATGAATGTGATCAGCATGATTGATAGAAACAATTGATGATCAATTTAAATATCACCTTTGTCAGGCAATACAGCCTGAAAAGTGGGAGAACAATTTGTGAGTTATAATATACCTTCTTTGATAAATTAGTTTCAAGTTAAAAGAATTAGCATCTTCTATAAAACAATTATAAATGTAAAACCTATTGGTTCAGTGATCAAATAATAAAATGCAAGTAAAATTATCAGCTACTGAAAGATTTCTTTCATTTAAAAAATAAAAGCTCACAACGTTAAATAGCTATAGTCGACTCAGAAACATGGGCAGGCAGGATGTAGGCATTGTTTGACAGGGCAATTACATCCAGCATTGGTTAAGAGAAGATACTGTGTGTATCTAGCCTGTTCAGAGTGAACCTGTTGCTGTTAGGCAGCTGTAGATGCTTCTAATCTCACCCATCTCTCCTAATGTTGCCATAAGCAGCCTTCTGAACTTTCATTTCTTTAGTAGGTTGTCTAGTTAGAAAAAATACTTGTATTAAAATTAACTCCATGATAAATCTCTCACTTTAGAGTTTAACCAACATGAGCAAGTTTTCCCAGTACATGGTCACCTGTGATTAAGGTGTATATTAAGGAGTAAGATCTGCAGAACCAGAAGACTAAACTTCAGAGTAGAGAAAAGTAATAGAAGCACTGAGACTTTTTCTGATCAATCTAACATTTTCATCCCCACATTATTAAGGATTAAATATTCAACCAGATGAATGAGGGGCACTTCTGTGTGTTCTGAAATCTGTCCCTTGGTATTTCTAGCTTTCTTAACAGAAGAGCAGATAGCAGTAATATCCAGTTTTTAGTGTAGAATTGAAACAAAATATATTATTTGATAGATCCCTTATTTTTGTTCATCTAGTCTTCCCTGAATTTCTGCAGTAGCCTCTTAGCATGTCAGTTTCCATACCATCCTTAAGATTGGCAGGGTGAGCTTTAAAAATGCAAATCACTCCCCAACTTAAAACCCTTCTGGTTTATATGAAATAAAATCCAACCGCCGCTTACCATGACCAACAAAACATCACAACCCTCTCTACAACTTCATCTTCTACATTCCCCCCCCCCCTTGCTCTCTCACCTTTAGCCTCCTCTCACATCTTGGAAGAGGGGAACATCCCTTCTAGAGGCTTTGTATTGCTGTTTGCACTTCCTGGATCATCACACCCAAGGACTGCATATGGCTCACCTCTCTTGAGGTTCAACTCAAATATCACCTCTTTGGGGTTGCTTTCCTTGGCCCTTTCAAGACAAATCAGTACTTTTCTCCCTTCATCTTCTTTCCATCACAGCATCTGCTTCATATTGTTCACGGCAATTGTACTATGTGAAATTATTTATTGATTATCTCCTGATCAGACTGTAAATTCAAGAACAACAGGGAG
This sequence comes from Ictidomys tridecemlineatus, assembly GCF_052094955.1. Classification (NCBI taxonomy): domain Eukaryota; kingdom Metazoa; phylum Chordata; class Mammalia; order Rodentia; family Sciuridae; genus Ictidomys; species Ictidomys tridecemlineatus. The sequence goes on along the minus strand of NC_135485.1, from coordinate 83,017,703 downwards.
CAAAATATTGTTCATCACTGTGACTCCAATGCTTGATACAAAACAGACATTCACTAAAATAGGTATTATGTGAAGAATAGTTTCTCAACTGATTCCCCTGTCAGAACCTAATGGGTGAGATACTTGACTGTGCCTTAGTTTTTCCAACTTCAATTATAATGGAAGCATTTATCATCTAACTCACTTTTGGAGAAAAAGTATCTTCATATCTGGAAATATTACTCCTCAATAATATAATACTGTTTATAGGAAGCATGGTAGGTATACAATGAAAATGTGCCTTATTATCAGGTAAAATTCTGGATTTCTTTTTTAAATTAATTTCTTAATAACCTTTGGTTTTTCTAGAAAGTGACTGAGATATACCAGTTCAAATTCAAATATACAAAAGAAGGAGCCACTATGGATTTTGACAGGTAGAATCTAATTATTTAATGAACCTGATAAAATATATAGAAGTGAGATAAACATAAATTTTTATAAGCCAGAAAAAAAGTTTTATACTTTTTTATTATTTTTCCATAACTCCCATAAAACTTCACTATTATAAAAATGAACTGTAATAATTAAATTTCTGAAATCCATGGATTTAATTGATGAGAGTAGAGGACATGGTAAGCATCACCATTATATTAACAAGGCTGTCTGCAAAATGTTGATTGAAGAACTCCATAAGGCCCTATCTAGCTACTAACCCAATGTTTCTCAACTGCTATATTGAGATGTTGATCTTTTACACATTCTATATAGTCAGTTGGGGCCAGGGTTAGATAAAAACCCTGGACTGTTTGCCTACCTGCATAACTTTTGTCATCTGCCTACCCCACCATGATGGACAAATAGCATTTTCTATGTGCTTCTCTGTATGTAAAAGACTGGAAAACACCTTATTGTCCTATCAAATCTAAAACTCCAAGTTTTAAACACATTTAGTGCATTAAATAGCACACTAGTGGGTTAAATAGTAGTTCAGAAGGGCCCAATGCAGATGAAGATGTTTGTTGAGGAGAAATATTTATTCTTCTTTCAGTAGTTTTTTGGCTTCAGATTAACCCGGAGGTAGATAGAGCTAAAGATTTACTGATACAATCGAAATGGAAGATGAAAATGATAGTGAAAAGCCCCGAGTAGTAGAGTGCTCCAAGTAAGGGAGATGGATATCTCCAACAGGAATGAATTAAATGAAATGTGGCAGAATTCTCCCTTTTCTCTATTATTAGCTCTCTGGGGCTTGATGATTTCTCTCTAATACTCACTTCCTTAATTATTCTCTCATTTATAAAACTTTTAGGTAATATTCAAATGTGAGAACAAAGTTCCAAAAATGAGAGTTAAAATTTTAATTATCACTAGCTAACGTTTGCATAGCACTTTACAGATTATATTCACATTTACACATATTTTCTCACATAAAGCTGTTGTTTTTACTCTCTAAAACTCAAATATAAGTATCCCTGGTAACCAGATTCATCTCTTTGGTTATAAAGACACATATGCCAAGAGGTAAGCAGTAAAATAAAAAATGGCCAAATCTTGCAGATATTAGGGAGGCAAGAAAATAATACATATTAGAATTTCCTAGAAGCCAAAAAGTAGTATTTGTTTACATCAGAGTTTTGAATGATTTTATTGATAAATCCTGGAGGATCCCCTGGGCTACCTGGCTGTAGCCCTTCACTCAGGTTACCTTGTTTAAATTGGTTAAATTCTGGCAGACAAAGCTAAGTTGTTTGAAATTGATAGAAAAGCTTAATAAAGGTTTGCTTTATGAATTTACACTGCCTCTAAAGATCAGTTAGGGGAAAACTCAATAGTTCAATTACTTAGCTAATTTTCAACACTGTGCAATTATACTAATAATCATAGCTCTTCCCCCAAAACTACTCAAATATGAGACTAATTGAAGAAGAAAATTTCAGAGAGAAAAATGTTTAGAATTGGAAGGTAATTTAGCCCAACTTGTTCATTCATATTCACTGAATGAAAGATATTGATGAAAGATACAGTCACTTGCTGCTTAGTGAGTGACAAACAGTTCTCCTAAGTCTGTGCAGAGTCTGTGGGGATTATAGGAGAAGACTTCTTTGAAAAGATGACACATTGCATTAGGGTTTAGAAGAGAAATAGAAAAGCACAATACAGGTGTAATGAACAGCAAATGCACATGGTTGAGAGGAAATTGGACAGTAGTTGCTGGTGAGAGTAGAGAAGAGTATAAATGGACATTAAAGAGTATAAATGGACATTAAAGAGTATAAATTGACATTAAAGTTTATTAATTTAATGGAGGCATTTTAAGCATGAATGTGATATGAGCATATTTTTCTATTAGGGTTATTATTTTGTCTGTGGTATGCAAAATGGTTTGCAATGTGTAAATGAAGGAAAGAGGAAGAATAGTCAAGATTCCCAGTGGGGTAATCCCTGCAAGTGTGAGGATGGGATGCCTTTGAGAGATAACCAGATGGTAAATACAGAGCTAGTAGCTGATTTTATGGTTAGGAAGTTGTAGAAATGTCTGTAAGCTTATCTTACAAACCAAAAAAGTGTATCTAAGTGATTTGACTGAAGACATTCAGCTAGTTAACAGCAGAGATTATATTAGGTGCCAGGATATCTAATTCCAAATCCAGTGTTATTATTATTATGACATATGGTTATTTGTAATAAGCAAATTTAAAAAAAAATAAAGTCATATTTCAAATGCTTTAGGTGAATGTATTATTTAGAAGTCCTTTGTATACTCATTGAAATTGTATAATTATTCCTTTAATTTATACTCTAAAAATTGTCTCCAAAATGTCTAGATGTTTATATTTATTTGATCATATACTCAAGAAAGCCAGTGTACTACTGATTTGTAAATTATATATACTGATGCAGAACCTTGGACCCCTTCCTAACGGTGTTATACTTACTATGAAACTCCATTACTACAATTCAGGTAGGTGTAGACCTTTATTCAAATTCTTCTTAAGTACTAAACTAATATTTTATGTAAATAGAAGGATTTTACAAACATCTGAAAGATACATGTTGCTATACTTAAAATATTTTTCTGGCTTCTATTGAAACTAAGTTTCATGGCTTTTTGCCCTTTTCATTTTGCAGTGACTCCACAAGATTACCAACCGCCTGGTTTTAAAGAAGGAATGAACTCACAATTCTTTCTGTTTGATGGGGAACCTGTCAATCTGCAAGTGAGATTGGTCTCCACAGGCTTTCACAGCATGAAAATAAAAGTCACTATGGAGGCAGCCAGAGTATCTGATTTGGAGAATAATCTGTTTCAGGAGAATAATACTACTGAAGTTGCCCACCAGGGTCTAGACTGCCATGATGAAGAAGAGGAGTACAAATGTTGTGAACAACCAATAAAAAAAATATTATAAAATTAAAAAAAAAGAAAGAAATATTCAACCACACTATTTAAGTAAAATATTTTTAAATAAAGTAAATATATGTATATTCATATGTATTTGTATATGTGTATACACAAAAGCATAAACTCTGGAACAATCCTTTTCAATGATGGGGAGAGTGCTGGTTTGTGGAAAAGTCAGGAGCTTTACCTATATAATTTGAAGTCTCCTTTTCTTAGAGTAAGTAAATATTAATTTTTAAATTAAAATTATTTAATTACAATAAATTTACAAAAAAATCAAGTGAGGCCAAGTTTTAGTGAGTCTCCAATTCTTCAGTTAAATACAACTGACATTTTTCACTTTGCAAACAGGTCATGTCACAGTAACAACATTCCAGTGGAGCATGCCAGGTATAAAAACTGAAACAAAACAAGTTTTGACATCAAAGATTTTTTATTCTAAAAAAGTACAGTCCTAGCCAGGACAGATGAGGTTAATCATAGCTGTAATCCCAGCAGCTATGGAGGCTGAGGCAGGAGAATCACATGTTCAAAGCCAGCCACAGCAACTTAGCAAGGTCCTAAGCAATTCAATGAGACAGACCCTATCTCTAAATAAAAAACAACAAAAAAATGCTGGAGATATGGCTCAGTGGTTAATCACTCCTGGGTTTAATCACTAGTACCAAAAAAAAAGAAAAAGTCCGGGCCTTAAGAAATAAATATGTTTTTAGATGAAATTACCTATTGCCCATGATTAGGAGAAAAATATTTCCCAATATATTTCTAATTTTAATAAGTGATATATTTTTAGGACTTACAAATATTTTAGGTGTCTATTCATATCAAATACAAGTACAAATCAGCTCTTGATTTTCTGGAATAATCAAGTGGGAAGGAGCCAAGAAAGAAAGTTTGTGGATTAACCGAAATCAGAGTGAAAACAAAATGTCAGCACTCATTTATGTGGAAAGACAAGCTTTGGGGCTAGATCACTGGGGAAAACCAGGGAGCTGATGGGTTTGCAGCCAAAGGAGCTGAACAGGCAGGGCTCTGAGCCCCTTATCTTGCATTTTGCATAGAGACTTTAGAGTTGGGTATTGCTAGGACTCCACTGTACCCTAGGTAAATCTATACTGTTGGCTTACTGTTTACTGGCTGCTAACTGTAAGCTGACATTGTATTAAAAGTGTTCTGAGACAAACACATTTAAAAAATATTCTCAGGAGACATTTTAAGATTAGGATAGTAACTTATTTGACTGAGATAATCTGAGTCATACTTACAGAAGATGACTACTAGGTAATTTCTGAAGGTTCTTTCCAGATCTTAAACTCAGTGATATGTTTACTGCATGGGAAACAAACCCAGTCTTACTTGAATTAATATAAATAATACAACCAAACTAACAACAAGGTTGTTTTGTTTTCATTTTTAGTATCTTCACAATATCAGTCATGAAAATAGGCTTTAGAATATTGGTACAGTTTTCTTCTCTGATTCTACTCAAGGAAGATATAGCTAACATAGAAAGGCTAAGAAAAAACAAATAAAGGTTAATAAAAAAAACAGATTTCAAATGGATTTTTATACTTAAAAAATTAAAAATTTCTTGTTTGCCAAATAAGATTTAAGTAAGACAGCCTGGAGAAGTATATTTTAAGTAATAGATTAAATGAGGCAGGTGATGACACTTTCCCAAGTATATATTTTAACAGAAGCTATATGTACAAAGATCGGGCTTTCATGGTAAACTTATATTTGATATTAGTTTCTCTCTCAACCAGCCAGTCATATGAGAGAAAGCAAATATACTGAAGTGCTACTGACATTTTTCTACTAAAGATTCCTATTGTTTTACTTCATGGAAAATACAAAATTTATACACATGTGTACATATGTAGAACTTTAACATTATTGCTTTTAAAAATTACTGTATTTTGAAACATATAATTCATCAAAGAGAGTATACAAAAGTTATCTGTACCATTTAAAGAATAATGAAAACATCCATATACCCACACAGTCCAAGAAGTAGAAATTTACCACTAGAAATCACCAGGTATCCCTTTATTAATGCACTTCATGTATCTCTAAAGATAAATACATCCTGAGTTATTTTATAATCCTTCCTTTGGTCTTTTTAGTTTTATCATCTACCAATATTTGGGCCCTTTTAAAATTTCTATATAAAAACAATAATACTCCAAGTATTTTTCTATGATTTTAGTCCTTATCTTGACCATCAAAACTGAGATTCATCCATTATGTGTGGTTGTTCTTTCATTTATACTGTTGTAATATATTCTACTCATTTGTTTTGTTTCATTTTTGAGATGGGGGTCTTATTCTGTTGCCCATGCTGGCCTCAAAATCCTGGGCTTAGGTGATAATCTTGCCTCAGCTTCCTAAGTGTTGGGACTACACGTGTGTGCCACTATGCCCAGTTAATATCCTACTCTTGTTGAAGTTATTTCTTTTAAATTGTTAGAAACATTCATGTTGACATCTCCTGATACACATGTGAAAGAATATATCAGAGAGTTCTAGTCTTGCACGTTTTCAACTTCATTAGGTAACACAAAACTATTTTCCAAAATGATTGTACCAATTTATATTCCACCAAGTTCTCCAGTGCCACCTAGTTATGGGAATTTAAAAAAAAAATTCCTGGTATTTATCTAGCCGTATATCAGGGATGAAGTAGGAGGCACTGTGGGATTCAATTCATTCAGGAACCATTAAATGGTAAGGAATCTCCTCTCATTGAAAGCTCTGGAGAATACTCGCAAGCAAGGCTTCCCAAAGGGTGCCACAAAGGTCATATGAAGCCAGGCCCATTGAGGTCTACCATGTGAGGTCCATGTGTGTTTTGACTATCAACCATGGCTGCCACACTTTAAGAATAAAATCATGTGATATCCTGGCTGATATTTGCAGTGCTGTGTGGAAAGCCACCCTGGGCCTAGGTCTCTGTTTCCAAGGTGACTCTCATGCATGGCCTCCTAAAATTCCGACACAATTCATGGCAATACTTCTCTGAGGTCAGTTCCAGAATTCAGTCTCTAACTGGAATCACACAAGAGTTCAAGCTGAGGTTTACACAGTAATGTCTTCTAACCACCACACAAATAACCACAATTCAAACCAAAACACTCCCACACGATCCTCATCTTCTTCCATATAGACACTAATCATAATCTCTGGCTGGAAAGTTTCCATGAGGGCCCAGCCCAAGACAGTGACCAAAATAAGCTCCCATGCCCCTCATTTGCCTAAAGTCAGGGTGGCCTGGACAACCTTCCTGAGAACCAGGAGAGATCAAACAGGCCTGCTGTTAATACTGCTCCACTTCTCAAATTTGAGGCCTACTGATGGTCGGGTATAGATTCTTTATGTAAACTGAAGTCATGAGAAAACCGAAGCACCTATGGGCTAGCCTCTGCAGGGCTTTGAAGAACTCATTGGACCCAAAGGATTCCTATTCTCACTTCATGGATGTCAGAACCTTACAGAGGAAGGCAAGAGAGTTCATCCATAATGACTGATCTTTTGGACATTTTTGTTTTGGATGCACACATGGGAGCTTTATTTAGTTTCATGGGGTGCTGATAATCTAAGCCACATCCTCACACAGGGCCAAGAGGCTGATTCAGACACATCCCTTTACAAAGCAATTAACCAAAGAGCCACAGGTGATGCATCTTCATTTCCATTTGGAAACTGTTTTCTTCAGGCTTCTCAAAGGGGTGGCCTGAGGCAAAGATCTTCCTGAAATTCAGGGCAACAGTACAATAGGTAAGATAAAGGCCCAAAGCAGGGTTTCTCCACTGATACATTAATGGTTACACTGATTTCTGTGTTTTTTGAGATGCTCGGCATTCCCTTCAGCTATCCAGTACAAAGCCATGTCACAGAGCTTGAAGGTGGTACATATCTTGGAGAGTTGCCAGAATTCAGGAAGAATACAGGAACTTAGGAAGATAGTAGGCGTTGCCCATTGATAAGGCAAGCCACAGTACATTCAAAAATTAGGTAGGAAGAATGCTGGAAAGCATTCCACTAGACAGGACAAATCCTTTGATGCATTCTATTTTCTAATGTCTACAACCACAGACACAGTGGGATACGTAGACCTAGAAACACTCGCCTTGATCAAATGACTCACTAGAATCTATTCACTCCAAACCAAACAAACCACCTTTCCTACATATTCTCAGAATATGAGACAAAACCACAAATTCAAACACATACCTACAAAGGCACCACCTTTCCCCAATTAGGTTGCAACTACCTGGAGCGTCCTCTGACTGGTGGGCCATACTATGTTCCCCAGAAGTGGCCTGTCCTGTCGCAGATCTGGTCGCCTTGACAAAGTCTGTGAAGTTGTCAGGAGCCAGTGATGAGCCACTACCTTCTTTCTCAGGAAAGTCCCCTCTTCAGAGATTTCCTAGCATTTGGCCATTCTCACATCAGTAGGTACCAAGAAAGACTGACTCTGTCCATGGTTATTCCAAACAAGTGAGCACAATGAGACTTGGACTGGGACTAGCTCTGGATGCATCACTACCTGGATCACAAGTTCAGAAAGTTCCATCACCAAGGAATTGAGGAGAGGTCACTTCCTTCAAGGAACTGAATGAGGTCACTGCCTTGGCAACCACTTTGTCCTAACAGTTGCCTCCAAGGGTCCCATGGAGGCTGGCCCATCTTCCTGTGACACTTTCACAAGTTAGAATGGTATATAAACCATAGGAACCCAGGAACAGCTATTCACACAGGCCTGGTTTGATCCATCTTCCCTGCATTGAGAAGAGAGAGGCTGATTCAGACACATCCTTTCATACTGACCAGGTTGATTGCCATGGAAGATGACTTTTGTTCTCTCAGGTCCTCTATAGCTGCCTACATCTTCTCCAGGGATTATTTCTGCATCTACCTTTGATATTCTCAGCAGATGTAATATCCCCTACATTCCTGTATTGTAAGATCAACTCTGTACCTGCTCTTCTGTAAAGTTAGATTGAGGGAATAGTGTATAATTAGGGTTAATAACCCTATTAATAGGGTTAATAATTGGTTTAGGAATCATTCTGCTGGATGAATACTGCTATTGGTAACCTGTGATGTTCATAAGAATATATAGATGAAATATAAGTATGAAAACAGAAATCTAGGTAAGATTTGAATCACAGAAGGGCATTGGGCCCTTCATTGGGATACATAGATTTGAATTATGTTCTGCACATACATGTCAGATAAATCAATATACAATGGCATAGGATATTTTACCTCGGATTATTGAATGTAGAAGAGAATATCCAGTCAAAATTATAGTGGGTAGGATTAGGAAGAGGGTCTGTAGGATTAGGAAAAAGAGTGATTATAGGATTTGGATCAAAAGTACTTTTGCAATAGGATGTCAGAGAGTGAATGTAAATGTCAGCACATGTGAAGAGTCAGTCACAATGATGAACTGGGGAATATATGTAGGAAAGCAGATATCAATACAGACATTAGGAAATAAGGCAAAGTATAAAATGAGTGATAGGATTAGACATTTACAACAGGGGGAGGTTGAATATATAATCTTATGAAGAAACAAATATGTAGTCACCAATAGGATTGAAATTTGAAAGCATTAGGCAACATGGACATGGATGTTTTTGGTAATCCATGCTCATCTTCAATTTAGGCTTTGGTACAATCCTAAGTGTGACCTTTGCATTTTTGTGAAGAATATTACTGTGATGAAATGAATATGTAGATCAGGTGATATGAGTATATCTTCCACCATTTCTGTGAGCAATATTTTGAAGACCTATAAATTAGTATTGGGGATACAAGTAGGTGTGCCCTGCGTCTATGACTATAGAGATGATGCACAAATAGACCATACAGTGAATAAATAATATAACTCATTTCAAATTTAAATAATTTGTTAAATTGATATCTGAAAATATACAAGAAATCTGTTATTGATATACATACATTCATTCCAACCAGTTATACATTTAATGGTAATATTAGTGTTACTGTTTATCATGAAGAGTGTGTGAGTTTTGCTTCAAAAATGATTATGGAAATCGAAAATAATGTGTTTGGAAAGACGTCTCATGAAAAGACCAGTCAAGAAACATGGAGGAATACATGCGTTCTGAAGCAGGAAGTGATAGAAAGTGAATCATATGCCTATAAATTTGTGAACTTGAAGATGAAAGCATATATCCTATGATGTACATAAACTGAAGAAATAGTAATGTACCAATGTTGAATAAAAATTAACGTCAAATTACACATCATGTTCCATAGGAATCTACTTGCATTGATGTTAAACTGGGGTCAGTTACTGTAGAAATATTAGGATTTTTATGGACCATTCACTGAAGTTAGTTTTCAGTACTAGGAATCATATATGTATTTTAGGATAATGAATATTTCTGAGAATAATCTTGTGAAGAGTTGATTATAAATCCACATACATTAACATAAGTAAATTTAGGGAGTGTATAATAAGACATATATAGTTTATATATTAAAAAATCTGGAAAGTATACACACACACACACACACACACACACACAAACACACACACATTAAAAAGTAGCAATATATATGCCAATCGAAATTCATCCATGGAATATATGTCATCCACAGATAAAAAAAATATTCATTTTACTGAACATGGTTTTATGTATAATGTTGTTGAACTAGGAAGCTCACCCATAGGTTGAATTTTCAGTTCCATCAGCATTTAACGGGAGTGATCTCTTTAACAATTTGTTAAAGAGGAGGAGATAAGGAAGATAAGGAAGGCCATTTTTTAAAGAAAACTTTTTGCCTTTTCTCATTTTTTAGAATTCTGAAATTTCAAAGAACTATTACTATTATATTTCAGAACCATATTTTTCGCTTTATTTATAATTCCCAGACTTCTATCTACTGTATATAAATCTCTTACTTATTTCTTTGTCACTGTCTTCTGTATCATACTCTGAAAAATGTCCTGTGAAGGTTTCTTAAATGAATGTGATATTCTTATCATGGCAAGTTAGTCAGTTTTCCACATCTATAACAAATACCTAACATAATCAACTTATAAAGAGAAAAGATTACCCGTGCATGGTGTGCATGCCTGCAATCCCAGTGGCTGAGGAGTCTGAAGATGGAAGATCATGAGTTTAAAGCCAGTCTCAGCAAATTACTGAGGCCCTAAGCAACTTAGCAAGGCTCTGTCTCTAAATAAAATTTTTTAAAAAGGGGCTGGGGTTTTAGCTCAATTGTAGATAGCACTTGCCTACCATATGTGAGGCATTGGGTTCTATTCTCAGCACCACACATAAAAAAAATAAAGGTCCATTGACAACTAAAAAAATATAAGGACTGAAGCTGTGTTTCAGTAGTGGAGCATCATCCTAGCAAATATGAGGACCTGGGTTTAAACCTCAGCACCACATTAAAACAAAACAAAACAAAATAAACAAAAACAAAAACTAAGGTATTGTGAAAAAAAAATTTATATATATATATATATATATATATATATATATATATATGGCTGAGTATGTGGCTTATCATTAAGCACCCCTGGGTTCAATTCTTAGTACCAAAGATAGTAGTGGGGGTTGCTTTGGCTCACACTTTGGGAGATTCAAGAACAAAACTACTGATGTTCACTGCCTTTGGGCCTGTGGTGAGACTCCATATCATGATAGAAGTGAGTGCCAGGCCCAAACCACTCATCTCATGATCAGGGAGTCAAACACAAAGAGGAGGGGGCTGGGCATCCATTTTCTGTTTAAGGGCCATGCACCAAGACATGAAGAACTCTTACTAGGACTTACTTCTTAAGGGTTCCACCAATTCTCAACAGAATCTTTAAAACATGAGCCTTTGGGAGAGAGACATTTAAGATTTGAACAATAGACCACCCTAATTGTTTTGCTAAGTAGATTAAAGACAAAGTAGTGTGAGCTTGGTTGGGAGAATATTGGAAGTAAGTAGTTAAGCAGGCCACATTGAAATGTTCTATTCTAGGGACTTTTAGCTGGAGTTATAAACTTAAATTTTGACAGCAAATAGGATGAAGAGAAGAATTTGAGAATGAGAAAATAATAAGAAACTTTTGAAAGTTTTCTGTTGCATGGAAGTCTATGATTCCAGTCAAAGCATTAAGCACTGAGAGAAAAGATCATGAGTATTTTATATGGGTTTAGTTTTAAGAAAAAGGCAATACCATACCTTGGTGAATTTAAATGCTTTGTATTCTCACTATAAATTTGTGAGCACTAACATTTTTTTGTTTCAGTGTATCCAATATATCTAAGAACAGTATAAAATTTTAAACTGCTGTCTTCTGTTTCTTTCAATGCATTGAAAGAAGAGTTGACATTTCAATATATAAATTAGAAGTTCTCATCAAAGCACTTTATGCCTTCACAGCCTAAAGCACTAGCAATCTCTTTGAGGTATCTTTACCTTGATTGTGTTTTTTATTCATTCAAAATAAAGCCATTATGCACTCAAAATAAAGCCATTATATTTATTTTATATATATTTAATTTCAAAATGGCTATGACTCAAAATACATGCTTGGAGGTCAGAGAGTTGCATTGATTAACACTAGTATTATTCTCAAAATAAAAGGATACTAACAAAAATTCCATTAAAGAGGAGAAAATTTTCATCTCAAAAAGAAAAATCTATTCCACAAGGATAAGGCTTGATTTTCTGAAAGCAAAGAAAGTATGACAAACTTGTCTTGCTACCACTTTTTTTGTAACCTGAATAAATCAAGAGGAAAAATCTCAGATACTTTATTTCCATCAGCTTTCAACAGACTACATGACACTCTCTTTTCTGATAGCTGAAACTCCCAGTGTTAGTGTTTGCTTATAGATTAAAATTCTTAGAGGTTAAATGTCTTTTCATTGAGTATTATCACAGCTGCGATGAACCATGTAAATACAAAGTTAATTTTGCCTTGACAGCAGAATTGAGAGCTAAAAGGAATGCCATGACAGAGAAAATATATGTACATAGTGAGCAAAATTTAAATGAGCCTTCCAGACAGCATCCCGTGTAAAAGCAAAACCATAGAGGACCAACATTACATATCATAGGGTGATATATTTTCATGTAAATAGAATTATATTTGAGGTTATGAAGATTATAAAAACAATTGCATTTAAGTTCAGAGGCAGAAAAAAGAAAGAAGTAAACCATTATAATGGAGTGGTTTATTATTGACATGTTTATGGAAATATAGAAGATATTTGCATGGATTTCCATAAGTTATTTTGACATCATGAAAAATATTTTTGCTTGATTTTAATATATGGAAATATGAATAAATTTGTGCACAGAAAAACAATAGTTATGAAAGCCATAACACATATTTATTAGAAATACTTTATGGAGACAATCCAGCATTACGTATTTTTACAATTTCATTTAACCTTTTTTTTTTTAAGGGGGCTGGTATGGGGGATTGAACTCAGGGACACTCGACCACAGAGGCACATCCCCAATCCTATTTTTGTATTTTATTTAGAGACAGGGTGTCACTGAGTTGCTTAGCTCCTCAACAAATTGCTAAGGCTGGCTTGGAACTCGTGATCCTCCTGCCTCCACCTCTCAAGCCACTGTGCAAATGTGCCTGAGTTTGCTTACTTTTTTTCCCATTTTCTTTGATTGTCTTGATTATCTAATGAAACCACATTTATTCCATAAGAACTGAAAACTAGGTGGAAGGCATTTTTTAAAAACTCTGCAAATTTAAGTTTCTTTTCTCAAATAGTCATGCCATTTCCATACTTTAAATATTTATTTTAAAGTGAATGCAACAGATTTACTGTCATGTGGTGATTTTTTTCTGGGCAATTTCAATAGAGGTAACAGGACAAAACAGGTAACAAGAAAACCATTTCTAAAATAATTTGTTAATTGAATAAATATTTATCAAAATTATCACAAGCAATTATACTTTTTCTGTAGTTTTACTGATTTCATTCGTTTTCTCCCATCACTTATTTATCTGAGTTAATGTAGGGATCTCATATTTAACTGATCCTTTTAGATTCATCTTCTCCTGTGTGTGGTCTTTATATGTACATTCTTAGGTATATTATTAGGCATGTTTTATGAATGTGAGGAACATTTTTAAAATTTTTCTTCATAGGGAAAATTAGGCTTGGATGTATATTATCCTCAGACAATCCATCTGAGCTTTCCATACACTTGTTTTACAAAGAGGGTCACTAGTACATGGCCAATAATGACACTGTTTATGCATATATTACTGTATTCTTTCTCTCTAAACTATTAAAGAAATAAAAAAATGAAAAATAAGTGCATTTAAATGAATTTCAATTCAAATGTAAGTTTATATTTGTGTTTGCTTAAGGTGAGTAAGCTATATTTTTGGAAGCTTTTATATTTTGAAAGTTTGGAGTTTGATATAACTAAGTTGTACTTATTTAGTTCCTTTTGTTTGTTGTTTGTTTGTTTTTAATGGCTCAGCTAATTCCTTGCTGGTTACTTGTTCCCAGTTGAGTCAGTGACTTATCTTTTACTTTACTGTTTCTTTTACATTTATTTTTATTTTTAATTAACAGAGAATATTTCTTATATATGGGGTACAGTTAGAAAATTCTCTACATGCATAAAATGTGTAATGATCAGTGTAGTTAGCATCTCCATCACCTAAGCTGTTGTTTATTTTTGTGTACTGGAGACTTTACTCCATTTCTGCTACGACCTTCTACCAGAAAAAAAAAAAAAAAACAGAAAACAGCATTTGCAATCTGGATTGGAGACTGCTACCTATTCACATTGAGGAGAATTGAAAGTATGCCATCATTACTCTTTCCCCCAAGTAATCTGCATGCCCTGTTTCAATTGTCCTTTTTAGAACACCATTGTGGCTTTTTAGATATTTTTCTTTTTGTTGCTAAAGTAAAACTGTGCGAGGAGGAAGCCTATATTGATATTGTGACTTTTAATTTGTGTTATCTCAAAATTATTCTTGGTCTGCATGATACTTCTTGAAATTGAGAGTAGAAGATGGATTCTTCATAACATTGAAAAATATTTCTTATATTTCTTTGGAAGAAAATTCTACAAGCTGCTTTACTATGATCAGTTTTCTCCTAATATTCACATTATTACTTGAAACATACCAATAGTTTCAATAAATCTTATTTAGTAGTAAAGTATGTATAAAAGCCAATATTTACTTATCTAGATTAAAATAATAGGTAAATTCTCCAAAGCCTCCAAGTTGCTCCTTGGTGTTGCATAAAGCACTTATGAAAAGGCACTCAGTTATTCAGTTCATAAGAACACTAGACTATTTAAAAGCAACTGGAACCATCGGCTCTCTAATTGGTTTTCTATTCTGTATCAACTACGGTCCTACTATGCACCTCACTTACTGCTATTACTTATTATGAAGAACTAAAGAAAATCTATTGGCAGCATCACCTTGTACTTTGGTTTTGGATGCAAAGAATGGCAGAAATCCTACATATCTCATGAAATGCATTAGAATATATTTCCCAAAGTAAGCAAACTGACTATTGAGATTCTCAGCTTATCTTGCATCTAAAATAACTTGCAAATATTTTGAGTAAATATGAAAGTAGTAAATATCAAGACAATTATTTTTTACAATCCAATTCATGTCCATGGGCATTGAGTATTTTTTATATTTATTAATTCACTTAAAAGATAAATGGTATTCAAAAATAGGCTGTCACTGAATGTTGTTTCAGAGCCTCAGTTTTTTGCAGTCTCACCTCCATCTCCCTTTGAGAAACTTGTAGAAGTGGCAGCTGTCCTAGAAAGATTGCTTAAAAGATTTGCAGTCATTGATCTGAACTGTCATGATTTTAAGAAAATGACCAAAGATTATATTAATGTATTTTACACCAAAGAATATTAACCAGAATCTTATTTTTCTTCTCTTTGGGCCCTTCAAGTTGAATAATTGCCATACCTTCTTTACAACACTCTAAAACTTCAATGTATTTCATACACTTTCAGAATACAATATCATGCAAAAAAAAGCCCTCTGAACTGGTAAAATTTATATCTAAGTTGCTCTCAGTTTTTTTATAGGATATACCACATTTTTGGCAATATAAATTTGCATAGTATTAAATTTATTGCTAGAAATAGATTTAAATAAGATGTTAACAAGGAAATATAAATTATACTAATTTATTATACATCTGAATATTGGTTTATTAATAGGGGAAGGTATACATATTGTTCTTTCTCTTTCAGAAAGTATCTGATATAAAGACCTGACAGGGCCATATTCAATGTACAATATGCTATCCAAATGGGGAATTTTATGAAAATTACAGGTTATGGAAGCAAAGTACATTATTTTTCTTTTTTTTTAAATTTCATTAATTTGTTTTAATTTGTTACACATGACAGTAAAATGACCTTGACATATCATACATTTGAATCAGATGAGATAATTTCTCATTTTTCTTAGTGTACAAATTATAGAATCACATTGGTCATGCAGTCACATAGTTATACACAGTAATAATAATGTCTATTTTATTCTACTATCCTTTCTTTCCCCCCATCCCCTCCCCTCCCTTCCCATCACTTCTCTCTACCCAATCTAAGGTGATGCTATTCTTTTTTTTCTTATATCTTCATACATGTATTTTGCATGATGAAGGTCTCCTTCCACCTTCCATACCATTCCCCTTCTCCATTCCTTTCCCTCCCACCTCTCTTCCCTATTTAGAGGTAATCTTCCCCCCATGCTTTTCCTCTCTACCCCATTTTGAGTCCCCCACACTTATATCAGAGAAGACATTCGGCTTTTGTCTTTCTGGGATTGGCTAAATTCACTTAGCATAATCTGGTCTAATGCCATCCATTTCTCTGCAAATGCCATGATCTTTTTACTTTTTAGTGCTGAGTAATGTTGCATTGTATATATATGCCATATTCTTTTGTATTCATTCATTCATTGAAGGGCATCTAGGTTGGCTCCACAGTCTAGCTATAGTGAATAGTGCTGCTATAAACATCTATGTGGCTGTGTCCCTGGAGTATGCAGTTTTGAGGTCCTTTGGATATAGACCGAGAAGAGCAATAACTGGGTAGAATGGTGGTTCCATTCTCAGTTTTTTAAGGAATCTCCATACTGCTTTCCACAATGGCTATACCAATCTGTACTCCCACCAGCAATATATGAGTGTACCTTTTCCCACGCATCTTCGAGAGCACCTGTTGTTGTTTGACTTCATAATGGCTGCGATTATTACTGGAGTGAAATGGTACCATAGAGTAGTTTTAATTTGCATTATTCTGATTGCTAGAGATGATGAGCATTTTTTTTGTGTGTGTATTTTTTAATGGATTGTATATCGTCTTCTTAGAAGTGTTCTGTTCAGGTCCTTGTCCCATTGTTGATTGGGTTATTTATTTATTTATTTATTTATTTATTTATTTATTTATTTATTTATTTATTGGTGTTTAGCTTTTTGAGATCATTGTATACCCTAGAGATTAGAGCTCTATCTGATGTGGGAGGGTAAAAATTTGTTCCCAGGATGTAGGCTCCCTATGCACCTCACATATTGTTTCTCTTGATGAGAAAAACTTTTTAGTTTGAATTCATCCCACTTGTTGATTCTTGGTTTTAATTGTTTTGCTATAGATGTCCCATTAAGGAAATAGGGGCCTAACCCCACATGATGGAAATTAGGGCCAACTTTTTCTTCTATTATATGCAGAGTCTCTGATTTGATTCCTAGATTCTTGATCCATTTTGAGTTAACTTTTGTGCATGGTGAGAGATAGGGATTCAATTTTATTTTGTTGCATATGGATTTCTAGTTTTTCCAGCACCATTTATTGAAGATGCTATCATTTCTCCATTGCATACTTTTAGCCCCTTTATCTAATATAAGGTAGTTGTAATTTTGTGGGTTAGTCTCTGTGTCCTCTATTCTGCACTTTGGTCTACCAGCCAGTATTGGTGCCAGTACCATACTGTTTTTGTTACTATTGTTCTGTAGTATATTTTAAGATCTGGTACAGTGATACCACCTGTTTCACTCTTTCTGCTTAGAATTGTTTTAGCTATTCTGGATCTCTTATTTTTCCAGATGAATTTCATAATTGCTTTTTCTATTTCTGTGAGAAATGCCATTGGGATTTTGATTGAAATTGCATTGAATCTCTAAAGTACTTTTGGTAATATAGCTATTTTAATAATATTAATTCTGCCTATCCCTGATCAAGGTATATCTTTCCATCTTCTCAGGTCTTCTTCTATTTCTCTATTTAGTGTCCTATAGTTTTTATTGTATAGATTTTTCTCCTCTTTTGTTAAGTTCATTCCCAAGTATTTTATTTTATTTGTTTGAGGATATTGTGAATAGGGTAGTTTTCCCTCATTTTCATTTCAGAGGATTTGTTGCTGATATACCAGAATGCTTTGAATTATGTGTGTTGATTTTATATCCTGCCACTTTGCTGAATTAATTTACTAGTTCTAGAAGTTTCTTGGTAGAGCCTTTTGGGTCTTCTAGGTATAGAATCATATTATCAGTAAATAATGCTAGTTTAAGTTCTTCTTTTCCTATAGTTATTCTTTTAATTTCTTTTGTCTGACTAATTATCTGGCCAGTGCTTCAATAACTATATTGAATAGAAGTGGTGAGAGATAGCATCCTTGTCTTGTTCCAGATTTTAGAGAAAATGCCTTCAATTTTTTTTCCATTTATAATGATGCTGGCCTGTGGCTTAGCTTAGATAGCTTTTACAATGTTGAGGTAAATTCCTGTTATCCCTAGTTTTTCTAGTGTTTTGAATGCAGACCAGTGCTGTATTTTGTTGAATGCTTTTTCTCTGTCTATCAAAATGATCCTATGGTTCTTATCTTTAAGTATATTTATGTGGTGAATTACATTTATTGATTTTCGTATGTTGAACCAACCTTGCATCCTGGGGATGAATCACACTTGATCATGGTGCACGATCTTTTTGATATGTTTTTATATCCAATTTGCCAGAATTTTATAGAAGATTTTTGCAATAATATTTATCAGAGATATTCGTCTAAAGTTTTCTTTCTTTGAAGTGTCTTTGATTAGTTTTGGAGACAGGGTGATATTGGCCTCATAGAATGAATTTGGAAGTACTCCCTCTTTTTATATTTCCTTAAATAGATTAAAAAGTATTGGCATTAGGTATTTTTTCTTAAGGCATGAGATTCATGATAATGAAATTCACTCTTTTGTTGGATTGATATTTAAGGTTAGATTGGCATATGAGCTCATAATCATAACCGGAAATGATTTGCCCATTGTCATTTTGAAAAGGAAAAGGGCAAGATGGAAGCTAAACATGGAGTTAAAAGTAATAAGAATAATGCTGAGGGAACATGATGAAACTTAATGAGATACTGAACTTTAATCTTCGACTGACAAATTTGCATAGTAAAGGGACTTTTATCAATGTCAGCCAAACAAATTATGATCCTATGAAAAATGGTTCAGCTAGGTTTTTTTTCCCCTGTCCTCCTTTTAACCTATACAATGGAAACAAATTTAAAATAATTTATTCAATGTATACATTATTTTATAAATTTAAAACTTTCTATTTCACACACATGACCAAACAAAAAATATCAATTACTTTAACACATCATCTCTCAGAATACATATTATCTTATAAGTACATGTAGAAAACATATAATATTATGTTCAAAGTGAAAACTAAAATTGAACAAAGGGGTTTTGAAAGCTATATCTTCTCCTCCAAAATATTCTCACACTATAGAATTGTTTCTACTTTGCCTTCTCTTTGAGATCATAGTCTTCAAAATATAGCAGAGACCTTAGTCTTATTTACCAATGCGAAATACTTTGAGCAAAAGTAGTCTGGTGCCATTTTAATAGCTTTTTTTCTGAAGTACTAGTCTAAAAGTTCTTATATGTGCACATGTCAAATTTCAGTTACTATAAAAAAAAATACCTGAGACTGGGTGACATCAAAATGAAGATCAGGGGCTGGGGATGTGGCTCAAGCAGTAGCGTGTTCACCTGGCATGCATGTGGCCCAGGTTCGATCCTCAGCACCACATACAGACAAAGATGTTGTGACCGCCAAAAACTAAAAAATAAATAAATAAATATTTTTTTAAAAAATGAAGTTCATTTTTTGATCATAGTGCTAGAAGTCCAAGGCCAAGAACTAAAAACTGGTGATGGCTTTTTTTTCTGGCAGAATCCCAGGTGGATAAGGGTACCATATGGAGAGGCAGCAAGCATTTATATGTGTGTGTCCTCTATTCTCTCTTCCTCCTCGTCTGTAAAATGGGCTTCAGAAATTCAACCTCATAGAATTATCTTGAAAATGAAATGTCACCAGGAGTACAGATTGCTAGGCAAAGTGTATGCACTGCATTGAGAATTGTACAAATGATATCTACAATTTTTATTTTTATAGTTAGTATTATCATTATTCCAGGAAGCAAAAAATCTCAGTAAAAGCCAATATGTAGGCAAGCTCTGGGTAAAAAACTACCTCAGTTATTTCATCTCAAAGGGTATTTGGAAGTGATCAGTTAAAAAGAAAAAAAGCAAGGTGATGGAAGCAAAGACAGAATAGGCAAAGAAGTTGCCTCTAAGGCAACTTCTGAAAGGTAGTATTGTTCAGTATACACACTGAACAGGAATACAAGGTAACCCTTCTTTTAATTTAGAGAATAAAAGACTTTTATAAGGAAATAAGCTTTTACCCTGCATCATAAAACTGTAATATTAATTAAGCACTTAATGTTGTCAATGCCTTACATGAATATTTATATCTACATATCAGTGTATACACATCTATTTACTCATGTGTGAAACACGGCACAGAGAGGATACATGAGTTACTCAAAGTTACACACCTTCTAGCTGGTTAATACAGTATTCAAATTTCTGCAACCTGATCCTCAAACTGACGCCTTAGACTTCACTGTTACTGTCTTTAAACTGATGAATGGAGTTAGAATAAATAAATGCACAATCCTAGAATTATAAAAATGTTTAATAAGCAGAATATAGAAAGCAATAATAAATCAAAAAACTCTCTTTGGAAAATAGCAGCTTATCACATCACTGACTTCTTAGAGAATTTTTTAAAAAATGTATATATTTTTAGTGTAGGTGAACACAAAACCTTTGCTTATGTGATGCTAAGGATCAAACCCAGGGCCTCACTCATGCTAGTCAAGCATTCTACCACTGAGCCAGGCATACAGAATTTCTTAAAAAGAAAAACAACATATACAATTCAGAAAACATCCTGTGAGTTATAGATAAATATCTTATCAGTTTTTGTACCAGACTAAAATCCTTTTAATAGAGAGTAAGTCAGAAAAGTGGTACCATTTGTTTTGCCAAAACTTTTTTCACTTCCAATTAGTTTGGTCCATAAGTAGCAAAATAAATTATTATCATTTTAAGAGCATGTTAGGACTATAGGTTCTCATTTACCTAATTATGGAGAAAATTATTTTAAAAGAAATTTTCCCCAGAAGCATTATAAGAGTAAACATTAAATATGCATAGAAGATACAGCTAAGATTTTTCCTGAAGGAAATAAGCAATTTTTAAAGAAATATAACTGAAGACAATTGAAGTCAGTATATTTAACTACTAGGATTTTATTGTTTATTTTACTCACATAAAAAGAGATTTGAAATATGACATTTTTCCTGTTTGCACACTGAAAGATTGAAATTTATGATTTGTCACAGAAAGGTTTTGAGAGTGACAGAGGAATAGCTTGGTTAACAACATAAAAATAAAAGAAATCTGAAAATTACTCAGGAAGATAAACTTATACTATGCTTCCTTGTCATACTTAAATACATTTCTTAATCAGAGATAGAAAAACCAAAGATTATATATATGTTATGGAACCTCTTATATTTGGCACTTAGAGCATAATAAGAACCCTCAAAGCTGTAATTTCAAAGTTTTCAAGAGGATACAAACACAAGAAAAATAAAGGCAACTAACTGCTAAGGTGAGAGCATTGACATTCGTACTGTTACTCTTTCAATTCCCATCCAAACTGCTTATAGGAATGCCTGCATAGACTGTATCTTTTGCTGCAAAATACTGCTGCCAAATCTGTATAGAAAAAAAGAGGGTGAATATGTAAAATAGCTAATCTTTTCAACCTATGCCAAGAAAATTTATAACTTTCATTGCTCCCAATAATATACAATTTGATACCAATGAGGAAAAACACACTGTAGTGCTTTTATAACTAATATATAATTACAAAGAAGGTTTAATGCCACATGGTCTTGTAAATAATTAAGATTTTACTCTTACTAACAAATTTTATCAGAGAAATTGATTTTATGATGTTTGAAATCACTATTTTCGAGATGTGCCTTGTGTGTGAGATCCTCTTTTTTTTTTGATCTTCTTTCTTTTCTCCCCAAACCCTCATCTCCCTGTCAAATGTGGGCCTGTCTCTGAATGACATAACATCAGTCATTCAGAGATCAGGGTCTGGCATCAGGAGGACATGGATGTAGATCCTCACTCCAACAATTTGCTAGCTATGCTACATTGTGCAAATCATGAAAACTCCCAAAATAATATCATTAAAATTGCAATAATATCAACCTCACAGAATTGGTGTGAAGACTAGATGAACAAGTACAAATTTGTGCTTGGCACAAAGTAAGCACTCAAAGTAATGCTAGCCTGTATTAGTTATTCTTGCTGTGTTATAAGCAGCTTTTGAAATCCTGCTTCCTGAAAGTCTTTCATATAAGGAAGAGACAGAATATGCTGGGTGACTACGGTATATATCAGACAGAAGTCTTCCCTCTGCCTGGAATCAGAGAACAAAGACAGCAGAGTAAAACCTTATCATGCAAATATCAAATTGTAAGGAATAAAAATTTATATAATAAAATTATAGAATTAGAAAATAGGGAAAAGAGAGAGAAATATGCCTATATAGTCTTACTACCATAAAAGAAGCACTGTTTTCATTTTTGATAAATCTGTGTCTAGTATGTCTTAAGAATATTTTTTCTGTTATAGTATAAATATATACAGTATATAAGCAATACTGTATCTTGCTTTTTAAAAATCTCTAACATATCACAAACAGCCTCTGTATCCATATTTTTACTACTATTATTTTTATTGTCTTCTGTACTTTTTTATGTAATTGACTCTCACTGAAAACCCATCTTCACTATCTCTGGCCCCCCAAGTCTTTCTTGTTCTCTGAATCTGAGCCTATATACTTTTTCTTTCACATATTCTCCCTTGATCGCTTCAATCAGAAGAAATGAAATAAGGCAGAAGGATATAACAGAAACATTCTAAGCTCAGCATGACATTATAGACAGCATAGAATTTAGAGAAGATGTCATAGCCAAAGTGACCTCTGAGTGAGCAGGTCTTTAAAAATGGGTCAACCTACCTCAGAATTTCTCTGCTCTATCAACATTCTCACTTAAATATAAGGCTCCAGGATGATGGCTCACTGGTTGAATACTTATCTAGCATGTGGAAGGCCTTGGGTTTCATCTCTGGTACCACATACACACACACACATAAGTCCCAATTGAATATACTACTTAAAGTGTAGTCTAGCTAAAGAAAATATAGCACACAAAAGAACTCATTAGTTCCTAGAACTTAAGCAAACCACTTAACTAATGCAGCCTATGGTTCCTTTGTCTTTTTATATAAAAAAAAGCATGTCAAAACATTGTCTTATTTTAAGGAAAGCATAGTCTGATAATTTTAATTTAATTTATAATATCAGCAAAGTTTATGACTCAGCATTGAAATTTATGAGACTAATTCCAGCTTCATCAACTATAATGTGAGGATAGCAATACTGCCTTCAGAGAGTAGTCATGAGAATTTAATGAAATAAGGCATATGAAGAATTAGGCATAATATCTGACTACTCCTTTTATTATTATTTTCATAATTAGTACATATACCTAAAACAAAATTCATGAAATGCCAAAAATAGCTTCTTAAATTCTAATTAGAGAAGACTGAGACATGAAAATGTAAGTGGCAATGAAAACCAAGGCACATATGGTGGCCAAATAGGCAGAATAGATGATGAGTACTTTGAAGAAAGGAGTTCAGGAAGCTTCTTGTGGAAGGTTCTGGAATAATGGAGAATTATAAATGCAAAAAAAGGAAAGAAAAGAAAGAAAGAAAAGAAAGAAAGAAAGAAAGAAAGAAAGAAAGAAAGAAAGAAAGAAAGAAAGAAAGAAAGAAGAAAGAAAGAATGAAAGGAAGAAAGAAAGCAATGAGAAATTACTTAACATTTGCAAGCATGTTCCCAACATAATATTTATTTTTATTCTTTTAAGAACATAACTATAGCCCCCATTCTCTGCCAGGCATTATTCTAATGCTTTATCGAGCTTAATATGTTTAATTTTCACGTAGCTTTCAAGAATGTACTGTAGTTATCTCCACTTTATAGTAGAGAATCTAAGGCTCAAAAACTTAATAGACATGTCCATGTCAGACAGCTAGTAGGGTAAAAATGTAGGATTTAAAACTGGCAGATTGGTGCTGGAGTCTATGTTTGAACCAGTATACTATGCTTCTCTATCAGGCAAGCAAAATTTAAGAGAACTCAGCTGGTGAGGATATGATATATAGAGGGAGAAAAATGGGAGCGGAAGACCTACTAGGAAAGATAATGCAATAATCCAAGAAAGGGCTTTGATGGTTTTATATTAGCTGTAGGTAACAGGAATGAAAAAAATGAAATAGAAGTATATTAGTTAGGTAAGAGTAAGACCAAGAAAGACAAGTTTGCTCATGTTCATATAATTTATCTTGTTTTCCTCATATTTCCAGAAACTGTTTGCACTTTCCACTTTCAGATTGTTTCACAGAAAATGTTTTCATGAAATATACCAATTCATTTTCATTCGTTATTTGTTTTACTTCTCCTGCAGTTGGGTCTTACACCATCTAAATGTTGAAAGATTGAACTGAGAGTCTTAAAGAGAAAATAAAAAGCCATTAACACCTACAATAAAAGAAAACCCTCCCCACAGCTTTATTCTGGCTCTAATCCTTGTCGGAAACAAAATATTTTTTTTTTCTTTTGCACATTGAAACAGATCTTCAGTAAACAGAGGAATAGTATATGAAAAGCTATATAAGGAACTTGAGTTCTGGCTCACTGGTAGAATGCTGACTGTCATGTATGAGGTCCTGGTTTTGATGATCAGCACCAAGTATAAAGTAATGACTAAGATTTATTTTGGTGGTGCAGGGGACTGAACCCAGGGCCTTTTACGTTGGAGGCAAGAACTCTACCAACTGAGCTATATCTCCAGCCCATGCTTGATCAATGTGATTCTGCAACCTGTATACTCAGAAAAATGAGAAAATATATCCCATCTGATAAAAATGTATGATATGTTAAGATCATTGTACTGTCATGTGTAACTAAGTAAAACAAATAAAAAAGTAAATTAATAATTAATTAAATAATTTTAAAAGAAAATCTGTATGCTCAGAGACATAGATTTCTCACCTAATAGTCTTTTATATATCTATTCTTTAGGAATATCTATTAGTTCTCCGTGTTAATGCTTCACAACATTACTATAAGATCCTGAGGGTGTAAAGGCCCTTTCCTGGGGGCTGTTCTGTGAGTATCCCTTATGAAGTTGGAAACAGACAATTCTGTGTTGGGACCATTCTTTGAGGGAAGATAACAATGTTCATGACAGGTCACAAGATGGAGTCACTTCCTTCCATTAACTGTCACCCACTCCACAACAGCCGCTCCTGGAATTCCCAGTGCTCAGAACCTGATGACCTCATCTTGAAGAAATAATGGGGCTGGAGCCTTCTGAGGACTCCCATTGGTGGAGCGAGGAGTGGGTGAGTTCATTCTGTCCAGAGCCACAGTCCTGGTAACAAGCCTCGGATGGATTCCTCAAGCCTCAAAATGATGGATTCCCCAATGGAGGACCTGGACATTCCTGGTTGTAAGTGCCCCTATAATCCTTAGAGAGTAGGGGAATAACCTTTGTAGGCATGGGGTGGTGGTTGCCTCCATAAAGTGCTAAGCAGTTCATAGATAGACTCCACCAGAAAAGGGAGGACTAGTCGAAGACACAGACAACATTCTGCCCAAATATAAAAGATACATGGGAGTCTTTGTCAAGTGGGGAGCTTTGACTTCCATAAGGACCTTGCCCTTAGAGAGACTTCTCAGTCTGAAGAATGGCATGGGTCCTGGACTGGGAGCTGGAAGTTCTGAAAGAGTCCACATAAGTCATGGCCCCTGTTACACCTAGTATTCCTCATCTGTCAAAGGCCAAAGTGAACTCTCAAGCTTCCTGCCAAAATAGCTTGAACTCTATAAGAAGACAATGTGGCAAGTCTTGCAAAAGGGAGGGAAAGAATGAATGGATGACTGAGCCAAATCAAGGAGAGGAATTAGAATCAGGTCAGGTCTCAAGCTACAGCTGTCAGACAACTTATCTCTTTTCTTTTTTTTTTTACTGCCTCAGTGTGGTTCCCATTGTACTTTGTATGGCTCGGGCTGGGCACTCTGATAATTGGTGGATGCATGATGTTTCTACACTGGAGGAAGAAGCTGCAGCGGGAGGAGCGTGCCCAGCAGTGGGTGGAGGTGATGAAATCTGCAACATTCACTTACAGCCCATTCCTGTACTGGGTCAACAAACAACGCAGATATGGCATGACTGCAGCCATCAAGACAGGCCCTCCCAGGGCTGTTGCCAATGCTGAGATTAAAGTCCACATTTCAGACATTATGTGGGAGCAGGAACTCCCATAAAGACAGATGCTATGTTATGCCTTCAGAGTTAGCAGCCCCAAAGCAGAGGACCCTTTTCTCTGCAACTTGCTTTGGTGGCCGCACAGCATCCCTTAGTTAACCTAATGCCAAATCAACAGACCACATCCCCATTCCAATGGTCTTTCTGGAGATACCCTCTGCCCCACCCCTCTGAATGTCAAACCAACCTCACATGCTGGACTACTCTGCCACCTAACTCTTTCTTAAGTCTCCTGAAAGGCATATCCACTTTTAATCCCTTCAGACACTGTCCCATGGGGTGAACTATTTCAATGTGTCTCCTCTGGCTTCTCAGTTGTAACCACTTATCACTGAAGGAGGGAGCTTCAGCTACCAGAGGTAGTAGTAAAGGAAACTAA
The DNA here is from genome assembly GCF_052094955.1 of Ictidomys tridecemlineatus. Lineage (NCBI taxonomy): Eukaryota > Metazoa > Chordata > Mammalia > Rodentia > Sciuridae > Ictidomys > Ictidomys tridecemlineatus. Next base: position 82,991,090 of record NC_135485.1, on the reverse strand, counting down.
CCTAGAGCATAAGATAATTACATAGAGGTCAGAGCCCATAGATTTGTTACATTATTAAAGATTTTTGAAAAGTGAGTCTTTTGTGTCTCATTTGCTGGTAGGAGGGCAATGTCCTTTCCCTGTTTGATGGGAAACAAGTCTCACTAATACAATGAGAACTGGAGGCTGACTTAGAAGAAACACATTGAACCAGTACTTGTAGATGAGCTCAATTCCCTCCATCAAGTGTTAAATGTGTTCAAGACCTTTGGCTAGGTCCCCAAAGGCATTGCTGTTCTATAGGATGGGAAGTACAATTTCCACAAGAGTGAAAGTTGCTGAGGGCACATGGCTATGTGAGTCCCACGGTGCCTATGCCATTGGCCAAACAAGTCAGCTTGAAGGCAATGAATCACACCACACTATGGGCTGAATGGCAGCACCAGGCAGGCTCAGGGACAGTGAGGGGACGGGGTCTTGGCCTGGACTCAAATGGGAACTTACAGTTGCTCCTGCCAGCCTCTGAGCAGGGCTGTGGGCCAGGTGTGGGGACCTCTGCAGTCCCTGTTCCCACAGTGGGGAGCTGTGTGATGCAGGAGGGGGGTGTAAGTGGGGTGCTGTGGGGTGCAGGCGGGGAGCTGCACAGTGGGGAGCTGTGTGGTGCAGGAGGGGGGTGCAAGTGGGGAGCTGTGGGGTGCAGGAGGGGGTGCACAGTGGGGAGCTGTAGGGTGCAGGAGGGGTGCACAGTGGGGAGCTATGGGGTGCAGGAGGGGGGACCACATGGTAGGGAGCTGTGGGGTCAGGAATGGGCCAGCATGGAGGTGGGGGACGCTGCCGAGGGCATCACAGGAGAGCGGGCACAGGGATGCCACCCAGTACCCAGTGCAATGGGTCAGGTCTGAGAGCCCTAGGGGGATGTCCACTGGACTCCGTGTGGATGGAGGGAGGATGATGCTGGAGTCCCTGGGGTGAAGGGCCAGCTTTGGGTCCCTGGGGACAGGCAGGGAGAAGGTCTCAGTAGGAGAACCTGGAGCTGCAGGAGCCTTGGACTGACCCTGCCCTGGGACACTCCTGTCCCCCCAACACACCTGTGTGTGGGGTCTTTTCCCAAGGCCACCTCTGCCCCAGCCCCCTGGGCACACAAAGTGGGCAAGGCCTGGTGGCAACGCAGGCTGTCCAGGAGATGTGGCCCCTGGAGCTGGCGTCCACCCTCACGGGCTCATGTGGGTGAGGACCAGGGCCACCGAGCGCTCACCCCAGCCGAGGATGCCCCTGCCACCTCTGGTGTCCTTCAGCACTCAAGGTCATGTCGCATCCACTGATCCTTCCAGCAGCTGCCAGGACGGGGCAGGAGCAGCCAGGTGGCCCTCAGACCTCCTCCCTCTGTGTCCTCGCCCAGCTCCTCACACCCAGGGGTCACGGGAGCACAGCAGCGAGCTGGAGGGGTCCAGTGCCCAGCGCGTGTGGCTGCCAGGAGCTCTCCCGCCTCCTTTCTGGGCACAGGCAGCAGGACGAGGCAGGACAAGGCAGGACGAGGGGTCCCCAGGCCAGCTGGGGACAGGGCAGCTGCTGAGTGGGGCGTGAGGCGCAGGTTCTCTTGCCTGCGGGTGCTGGGGCGCGGGGACCACCCTGGCTCTGTGTTGGGTGAAGACCTTGGGGACTCCTGGGCCGTGGCCTTGGAACCTCGGCTGCCTGGGTCCTCACCCATGTTCACGTGCCCAGGTGCTGTCTGCTGCGGCCTCTGGGGGGCCAGCCTGGGGCCATGCTCCTGGCTCAGGGAACAGGGACAACCAGGTGCCAGAGCAGGTGGTCACTTGGCCTCAGAGGTGCAGCACGGAGCCAGGAGGCAGAGGCAGGCTGGCCACCAGCCTGGAAGGCTGAGGGCCTCGGCAAGGCCAGTGGACAGCTTGGTGGCCCCCGACCCCTGGTGTCCTCAGTGGGGAGGAAGCAGAGCCCAGCAAGACCCTGGGAGGACCAGGAGTCCCTGTGGCCAAGGCATGTTGTGTCGAGTGGAAGAACCTCAGAGACCAGGGCGACCCTGGGCCAGGGGCCATGGAGCCGCAGCTGACAAGGGGCCTTGGGACGTGCTGTGTCGAAGTCCATGAGTTCACCAGCATCCCATCCCTCCTCCCCTCTGCCCAACGCTCCTTGGTCTTTAACTTGTTTTAACTTTTTGAATTTGTTTGTATTTATTATCTATCTGTAATGCAAAAAATAAATGCCAGGCGGCCAGGGCTTGTGTTCTTATTGACCCCTGTAGCCCAGATCAGTTTCTGGCACTTAGTAGGTGCACTTTGTTTGTTGAATGAATGAATGAGAGTCTTTCTGTCTGTAAAGCATCAGTGTCCCCTTCACCTGGTCATGTTTGGGGGCCCCGCGGCCTGTCTCTCTCCCTCTGTCTCCCTGACAGTCAAGACTCATCTGCAAAACGGTCCCTCTGCCTCACCTCCCCCTCCACGTTTCCCGGTCCTCCCCGCACCTTCCATTCCACACACACCTCCTGCAGGGTCATCTGTATAAACATGACCAGACACCAGGTGGCTTCATATAGACATGTTTGTCCCCTCCCAGCTCTGCGGCCACAGGTCACCCTGGCTGAGAGAGCTCATCCTCCCCGCAGCTCCCCGTGGCCCAGGTAGCCCTGGGCTTGTGGCCACCTCGCCCCAGTCTCTGTGTCAGTCTCCACAGGCCACCTCCTCCCTGTGTGTCCCTCCTTTTCTCATAGGACGGCAGTGAGAACAGCTGTGTCCCCCGATATCAAAGATGACTCCATTTTGACTAATCCACCTGCAAAGAACCTATTTCCCAATGAGGCCCATTCTGAGGTGTGAGGTGGAGCTGTCGGCCCACTCTGTCCAGGACGGCCAGCAGCTCCAGCCCAGGCACCCCTTGCCCGGATCCTAGGCCCCTCCCCTCCTCCTCTGTATTGCTTCTCTCTTTTCTGTGGCCTCACCCTCTCCTTCCCCATTGTGACAGGTCCCCTGGCCTCTCTCCTGGACTATTTCCATCAAGGGCTGCACCAGTCCTGTGTCAGTCCTTGGTCCACTGCCTGCCCCTCTGTGGGAGGCCCTGAGAGCATTTCTGTAGAGTGAGCGTTTCTCGGCTGCGCTCTCTCAGGCTCGCCTCCTTCCCACAGCATCAGCCCCAGCCAGAGCCCCAGGAGGGGAACTGCCCACCAGCTTTTCCTGGGGACCGGCTGGCACACTGCTGTCACCTTGATTTGCTGGTCCAGTTCCTGCTAAGGCTCACCCTGGAAGTGGCCCTCTCTGTGGCACGGCAATGTGCTGATTCCTCCTGGGACCGTCTGAACGGAGGTCCCCCTCCCACGTCCAGGGAGGTGGTTTCTGACCAAGATGAGACCCACACAGGCAGCTGGGAAGGGGCCCGGGCAGCGGGCAGAGGTGGACATGAAAGCACAGGACAGCGCTGGGCACCTAGACCAGGGCTCAAGGGGAGGGTCTGCTTGGAGCCTGGAAGTGTCCCTAGGGTGTGGGCTCCTGTGGGTGGGGTAGGGGGCTCAGGCCTCATGCTGGTGGGAGGGGACCCAGTGCCCTGTGACCACTGACCAGGGGTCGTGTTCCTGTACAGGTTTGTTCCAATGCCAGTTGGTGGCATTTGCTGCCCTCGATGCCCTCTGCATGGTGGTCTGCTGGCTTGTTGAGGATGGCCACAGAATGCCCCACAGAGGCAGCCCGGTCGGTGCCTGGGGCCACCCAGTCTGCCACCAACACAGGTAACGTGGGGTTGCAGGGGTCGGGGGTCATGACATCTCATGCTGGGAGTCCCCGCGTCCTGGTGGGCTGGGGGTGGGGGACATTGCAGGTCCCACCCTGGTGGTGGGCCTCCAGCAGCCCTGGCCTTTGTGACAGCTCCCCCCGTCCTCCGTGTCCAGGGTCTGACATCCAGAGGATGGGATGTCTGTCCTCTCAGGCCCAACGCTGGCCTCCTTGTCCAACAGGCAGGAGAGCTCTCCTGGGCCTCTGGGGCAGTCAGAACTGGGCCAGGGGGAGCACCCAGCACCAGGTGGCGATGGAGCCCTTGGGGTGCCCCATCCGCCCCTCCCCAGCGTCTCATTCCTTCTCTGCTCAGTTTGGGGACACAGCAGGCGTGACACCAAGATGGGTGACTCGGGTTTCCTGCTCCCTTCCTTGCCTCTGCCACGGGAGACACCTCAACTCCAAGGATGAAGGTGGGAGGCTGGGGGCAGGAGCCGGGGGCAGCACCCGCGCACACTGTCTCTGCTCGGAGCTCCTTCTCGCCTCCCGCTCGGGCAGCCCCATCCCTGGGCTCCTGCCCCTCTCCAGTCTTCCAGTGAGAGTGGGTGACCCTTCCCTGCTTCTGCCCACTGGGAATGAACGCCTGTCCATGCACAAAGCCCAAGAGAGTCCCTGCTGCTCCCTGCTCGGGCTCCTCGCGGGGCAGGCGGGGCGAGGCCGTAGGCACCTTTTCCTCCTCCTGCCCTGGTGGTGGGGTGCTCCATGATGGTGGGAGAACCCAGGGGAAAGGAGAGGGTGTGGTCAGTGGGTGTGCCCCTAACCAACCAGCGCCCTGAGAGGGATGCCCGTGGTCCCTGGCAGCCCCTCTCCACCTCTGCAGGTCCTCTTCCATGGACTTCAAAACCGCAGACGGAAAGTACTCAGAAAAACATCTTGTCTCTCCCTAAGCAGAACCCGGGGCAGGGACTATTTACGTAGCGTTTACACACATTGGGGCTTGTAAAGAATCCAGAGAAGGTTCAAAGCATCGGGAGGACATGCATGGCCATCTGCAAATCACCACTGTTTTATGAGCGACTCAAGCACTGTGGACTTTGGCATCCCAGGAGCTCCTGGGCCCAGCACCCTGGGGGACGCTAAGGGATGGCTATACCTACACACACTTTCGTATTATCGGGATATATTGTACATGTAAAGCAAGAGGAGATGGCTTCTGTTCTAAGAGAGAACACAGCGGCTATACCTCATCATAAGTGCGTGCTCATGCGCTGGATACTCAACAAACACCTTTTAAATGAGATGCATGAACAAAAGTGGATGTTGATATTGGGGCCAGACACTGGGAAGGTGATCAAACAGACACTGTGGGTAAACAGCAAATTGCCACCACTCTGCTGACTTCCTTGGTGGCTGATGGATTGCTCCGGAGGTCACAGAACTCATGATAAATTGCCGGGACTTGTCACTCACCGGGTCTGTGCCTGGCAGCTGCAGGGACGTCGAGAGAATGTGGATGTGTGGAAAGCCACCTGGATGGTGAGCAGAGCTCACAGAGCTGCCTCCACCCGGAGCAGGGCTGCGTCTCTGGGCCAGACTGCGCAGGTGGGACAGCGTCCCCAGTGGAAGCTCGTCTCTACACCTGCCAGGCAGGGGCACTTCCACCCTGCGCTGTCAGAACAAGGCTCCAGAGGGTACCTGGGGGAAGGTGTCCCCCGAGCAAGATGAGGAGCAGCCCTGTGCTCCGCACTGCAGAGAGGAGGGCTGCCCTGGGGTGAGACACCAGTGTGCACACTCGCACACACAGGCACACACGTGCACACACATCACACACACATACACTCACATTTAAGACAAATGGCTCATGTGATCACACACAGTCACACCCACACTACACACTCTAACACGTGTGTACCAAACACGTGTATACCAAACACGTGCACTCCCACGCGGGCTCACACACACACAGCAGATCCACACATGCATGCATGTGCTCACACAATGCCACGCACACTCACTGGAAGGCTGCACGTGCTCTCTCACGCCTACCCTTCCACACCCTCCAGCTGCAGGTGTGCATTGACGTGCTCTGAGATCTCACAACTCTGCCTGTGGTGTGCAGAGGGACCTGGAGGTGGCTCTGCTGGCCCCTGGGCTTAGTGACCACCCGAGCCAGGTCCACACAGAAATGCTGATGCAAAGGAGAGGCCAGGCCCCCCAACAAAGTCCTCCCAGCCCCCTTTGTGGGGGCCACTCCCCTGGTAGGTTTGTGCCCTCCCACAGCTGGGACGTGGCTCACCAGGTGTGTCCCATTTCTGTCCTGGGATGTCGTGGTACGCTGTGACTGCCCGCTGTGACGGCCCTGTCCTGCAGCGGCCTTGGTGATGACAAGATGAATCGGCTCTGATTTGGAGGTGATTGCTCTTCTCTGATGCCCTGCTCACCATCATCGCTCCATCACGAGCCTGGAGCCTGGCCAGCCCTTGGACGAAGTTGGCCCAAGGACTAAATCACAACCCGGACAGCAGGACCCGCAGATGGCTGCCACACGCCGCCCGGATCCTGTGTCCACCCCGGTGCTCTGACCACAGACCCACGGTGGGGAGGGGCAGAGCTCAGAGGACTGCCTTCGAGTTGGACGATGCTGCACCTTAGGGGCCCCCAGCTGCTGCCCTTCTGGCCCAGTGGCCACAGACTCAGCAGTCCCCATACCGCCTACAGCTCCGCTGCTCACAGAATGAATCTCAGAACTCAAAGCTCCAGGCTCCAAAGGCAGCTTTAGAATCAAGGCGCTCGGGAGCTGCAGCAGGCAGTCACGGAGGACAAGGCCAGGAGGAGTCCAGGCAGCTCCATGCCCTCCCTGCACAGCAGAGTCTATGTGGGGGTCCCTGAAGCTGCACCTGGAGTGCGACCACTGACCACAGACCGGAATCCCCCCATCCCCACCTTCAGCCCCCTCCTGAGTCCGCCCTCTTGTTAGCATAAGCTGTAGCCCAGAGGCTCGTGAATAACAGAAGCCATTACGGGGTGCTCCAAGGCCTCAGGGGCTCGCTCAGGAGCCAGGGACAAGGACAGCCCATGTTTTTATGACCTTGTTAGGAACACGACTAAAGAACTCAACACTTAACATGGAAACAGTGTTTGGAAACTGTGCGACACACCCACCAAATCCACTCTCCGAGCGTCTTATCCAGCCTGACCTGTTCAGTAGCAGACCCACCCCGTCCTGAGATGCGCCACACTCGATCCCTCAGCCCCAAGTGGCAGGAGGACTCAAAGAAGTGGGGGTCACCACCCAAGGTGATGTCTCACAGTCTGGCTGCTTCTGCAGGGGTCCACTGAAAGGAATGCCACCCACCACTGCGGTCACCACCACGGTCACCCCCACGGTCACCACTGCGGTCACCGCCTTCGGGCAGAGGTACTAGGAGCAGGCTTGACTCAGTTTCCCCTCCACAGCCTCCTGGGTGCTCCCCTTCCCATCACAGCCCCCCTCCCGCCCCACCACTCACTGACCTCAGCACACACATGGCCTCCAGGAACCTGGAAGCATCCACAGAGCTCAGGGGTGCGTGTTCGATGTCAGGCATGCCCACAGGATGACCTTCCTCGCCTGAACAGCCCCGTGCCTGCCATGCCACCCTGTGCCCACCACGCCTCCCTGTGCCCACCACCCCAGCAGGCTCCTCTCTTTCTAGGCCTTGGTCACCATGGGCCTCTAACTGGTGCCACCAGCCCCCACGTGGAGCAGAAGTGGCCCGAGCTCAGCTCTGCTTGCTTTGCTTCTGGTGGCCTCTGCTGCAGCCGGTGCAGCTACACGCTACTCAGATTGCTGCTGTCACCTGTGCTGCATGAAGGAGCGACCCCAGGCGTCAGCTCCTAGCCAGGCGATGGGCAGAGACGGGAAGTCGGCCTTTCGTGACATCCCAGGAGAACTTGTTAGGTGTGAGGGCTTTGTTAGAAAGTGTGGCTGTCCTCCAAACTCGTGGTGCTCAGAAAGCCCGTGGGAGGGCCCTGGCCTTCATTCTGACCCAGCTGGAAAGTCCAGGGGACGTGTGAGAAAACGGAGACCATTAGGAAAACCCACTGCAGATGCCACACCTGGGCACGCAACCCAGGGTGGAACACACACAGCGCCGCCTCCCCGGGTCTCGATGCCAGAGCTCTCCTCACCTTCCGAGCCAGCCAAGGGGGGGCCAGCAGGTGCGCCTCCAAGGTCATGAGCGGCCTGGGGCCCCATGAGGGAGGGCCGTGAGCAGGAAGCTGACAGGCTTGGGGGCGGCAGGGGCAGGGCAGTGTCCTCGGTGACCTCAGTGCTCAAGCCAAGGTCGTGGTCAGCGGCTTGGTGTTTAGAGAAGCAGGATGAGGGACGGTGAGGGCTCTGCAGCCACCGGCTGAAACAGGGTGTCTCAGGGCTCTCTCCTGCCAGGTGAGCCACCCCAGCAAGCCACTTCCTGTCTCGGCACCTCCGTTTCCCACCTGGAAATCAGGACAATGACCGCCGTCTCGCATGTCAATTTTACAAGTCAATTTTTGAAGACCTGGCGCCCCGTGACTGTGGGTTCCTGTGGCTCTCCGCTGCAGGGGAGAGGAGCACCAGCTCCGACTCCCACCCTCCTTCTTGACCCAGAGGATCCTTCAGGGAAACCATGCACAAAGGACAAAGCAAAGTCCCCCTGTCTTCCTGCAGAGGAGCGTGGGTCCATGCCCTCCATGTAGGGTGACCAGAGAGAATGCACAAAGTCTCCTCCCTTGGCGTCCTAACTGCCCTCGACCCCTCTGAAGAAGACGTCCTTGTAACTGGGCTGTGTCCGGGGTGTCGCTTCCTTGGTGATGGGTCCCCTCCAGGAAGGCTGGCCTCACCTGGTTGACTCTGCCCCGAACTCAGCGAGTCTGGCCAGTGAAGGACAGCCACGACCTGCAGGCGGGGCCTGGCCTCCCCCGGGCCACAAGGGTTCCTCAGGCTCCGCACGTGCAGACGCAGACTGGCCTTTGCTGTCCCACCAAACAGTGGCTGGCACCGGGGCCAGGTTGCCTCCTGACTCGCTCCTGTTTTCTATGTGTCCTCTCCAAGAGAAGGCCACACAAGTGTCCTCGCACCGTGCTCCCAGCCACACTGTCCACAGCAGGGCCTGGGAGCTCAAGAGCCAGGGCAGGTTTGCAGGAAGAAGGAGGTTTAACTGACTTGCTGGCAGATAAGAAAAGCAGCAGCCTAAGGCCACAGCCTGGGATCCTAGCTCCCAGTGGGGACAGAGGGCTTCCAAAAGGGGACACAAGGCTGGACTCCAAGTATCGTTACCCATGGGTGTGGCCAAGGTCCCACTGTGTCCTGGAGGGAGCCCTGCACCAGCTCCAGGTTTGGGGTGCCTTTCCTCTAGCGGGCAGTGAGGACCACGGTCCCTTATCCTGGGGTGGGGAGCAGGTGGGTCCTGTTTCCCCCACTGTTAGGGGAGGGGGGAAGGGGGAGGGAGAAAAACACTGGTTTCAAAATAGCCGCCAGTGCTTGAGCAGCAAATAGCGCCAGTGCTAATTCACAGCAGGAAGTGGACCCCTGACAGGCACAGGACCCCCGTCAGGCAGACGAGCAGGACGCGCCACTGGGAGGAGCGACAGCCCACCCTGGGGTTCTCCAGGCGGGGTCCCCACAGCCAGGCAGAGGCCCAGAGCCACCAGTGCCTTCTAGTGGCCTTGCGTCCCTGGTCCTCACCTTCCTGCCTGACCCCAGCTCCAGCCTCACCCGAGTGGGGGGGTCCTTGCAGCCCCTCTGCCTCACTGTCCTGGCCCTGCCTCATGCTCTACAGTCGCCCACTGCCCTGGGGTTGCTTTCCCCTGAAGTGGGCCTCGCGCTCCCCACACCTAAATCCAGGTCCTTCTCCGCCGCATCAGGTCCTCTGGTGAAACCTTCTCTCTGCTCGCCCGGCGGACTTGGAGGTCGCCCTTCAAAACAAATGTGTAGTCACTTCTAAACAGAAGAGGTTGCCGAGCAGCGGCTGTTTGGGGAAACGTGTGAAGTTCTGAATCCTCGAGTCCTGGGAGGCCGGAGCTCGGCTCTTCTCCGCAGAGACGGCTTCTCTTCTGCCTGAAAGTGATTCTCTGTGTGTGACAGAACGATGCCTCAAGGACATTTTAATTCTGTTGTGACAGCCTTGTTACAAAACCCAGTTGAAAGAGCCGAGCAGGTCCAGATTCTCTCCATCGATTCTCAAAACCATGTGGCCCCGGATGGCCCCAGAAGCAAAGATGAATAAGTAAATCCAAGCAAACAGACCCGTTCCCAGGGGCAGGCTTCCGAATACTGTTTCCCACTAACAGCACCAGGCTCTTTGGAGAGAGCGGATTCCAGGCCCAGGGCACGGAGGGCAAAGGCAGAGGGATCCCATCACCTTGCTTTGCCAGGGAGTAAGAGAACGAGGCAGGTGGGAGGGACGCGGGGACCAGCCTGGGGAGCCCTGCTGGCCCGTGTGGGCAGGTGCATGAGGAGGAATAGTGGTGGTGAGGGTGACGGTGCTGCCACTAGACAATCCAAATGTCCATCGGTGGTTCCCAAAAGTGCCCAGTGGGGTGGCAGAGGGACTGCCCCTGGGGAGCAAAGACTGCCAGGAGAAGGGCGTCAGGACAGGAGGGCTCTGTGGCCACCTGGGCAGTAATCAGTGCAAGCCACAGCCATCCACAAGTTGTTAGGGCTGGCCCGTGTCCCCCCAGTTCATATGCTCAGAACGGGGCTCCAAGCAGAGAAAGGGCCTTTTAGGTTGTCATTTGCAGAAGGGGGACTATAGGAGGTCCTAATGCCATCCCAGCGTGTCCTTAGAAGGAGAGATCAGGACACAGACTCACAAGGGAGGAGGGCCCAAGCCAAGGAGAGGCCTGGAAGGAACCACCCGGCCACACCTTGACCTTGGACGTGGCCGCCAGGACATGGGGAGGCATCTCTAAGATCTCGGCGGCCTGAGCTGTTAGTGTGAGGTGTCGGACCCACTGCCCGCTGCCCTCGCTGACTCACAGAGAACATCACAGGCAACACTGCCTTCTGGGGACTCCCGTCACCCACAGAGGGTACTCTTGATGGAGAGACCAGGGACACCGTTCTGACCCATAATGAGGCAACCTGACGTTCTAAGAAGAATTCAGAATTTGGACAAAAACTCTGCCTCTGAACTTAATTTGAAGGAAATGATCAGACACTTCCTAGTTATGGGGGCTTCTGCCAAACAACCATCCAGTCACAAAACATGAATAAATAGGAAACAAAGCCAGGGAGCGAGGCTACATTAAATGACGCCAGAGAGCGTCGGCCCAGTGCAGCACATGTCCCTGGAAGGACATGAGGGGACACTAATTCAGACTCATCTGTAAGATCGATGTGATTATACTAATGCGAAGGATGGCAGTGATAAATGAAGGCCAGCGCAGTCCAGGGTGGCCCCGGGCCCCAGTGAGCAGCCCCAGCCCTCCATCTCTGAGCACTGGGCTGCGAGCGTGTGGGTGACTGGGCTCTTTATCTGGGTTTGAGCCACCTGCAGTCGCAGAGGTGAGAACTCCGCTGTTTGTTTCCCACTGACTTCTCGGGAAGCGAGTCACAAGATGCACAGGCCAGGAGGGGGCAGGCGGAAGTGGCAAACATCAAATGTGGTCCCTCTTGCCCACCGGTTCCTCAGTTGCTTCTTGGGGGCTTTAGTGCCAAAGGCAGACTCTACAGAGGCCCACCACACACCCCTGGCCTCTGCACCCTTCTGAAGCAGGGGGAGGTTCTGATTCTGTTCAGTGGCTATAATCCAGACCCCTGATCATGATCTGCCGTCTAGCCTGCAGGGCTGCTGCGGACCCCCTTCTTGTGCAACCCTAGACCCTCCATGTGGGGCTGTTAGCAGGTGGGGCCTGGGGAAGAGAGGTGAGCAGAGGTCCAAGGGAGTGTGTGTAGCCCTCCCCCGTGTGAGGAGGCAGCCAGGGGAGCCCGCCACGAGGAACTGGGCCTCGCCAGGAGCCAGATCTGCTGGGGCCTTGACCCTGGCCTGCCAGCACCCCGGGTGGTGGGCAGTGCATTTCCCGGTGTTAACCCCCCCCAACACACACCTAAGGTATTTGTTACAGCAGCCAGAGAGGATGGGGCAAAGGGCCTGGCACAGGACGAAAGTGAAGGCACCTTGCTTAGTCATTTTAAGAATTTCTTGATCCACTTTGAGTTCATTTTTGTGCAGGGTGAAAAAGTGATGTAAAATCCTGGGCCTACAGATATCCGTTTCCCAGCATCATTTAATTAAAAGGTTTTCCTTTCTCCAATGTATGGTTTTGGCTCCTTCGTCAAGTATCAGATGACTGTATGTCGGAGTTGGACCAAACCTTAGCAACTGTGAGAAGAAATCACAGAGTTAACACTTCAGCAGACTGGTTCAGGCACCGAGTCCCTTAACAAGACCTCTACTGCTCAAGGAATAAAACCAAGAATCATAAATAAAATGACATCAAATTAAACTTCTGCACAGCAAAGGAAACAATTAAGAGTGTGAAGAGTGAGCCTACAGATTGGGAGAAGATCTTTGCCAGCTGCTCCTCCAACAGGGGATTAATATCCAGAATATACAAAGAACTCAAAAAACTTAACACCAAAAAAAAAATACAGAAAACAACAAATAATCCAATTAATACATGGGCAAAATAATTAAACAGATGTTTCTCAAAAGAAGTAATATAAATGGGCAATAAATGCATGAAAAAAATGTTCAACATCTCTAGCAATCAGGGAAATGCAGATCAAAACTACACTGAGTTTCATCTCACTCCAGTTAGAAGGGCAGTCATCAAGAATATGAGTAATATATGCTGGCAAGGATTTTCGGAAAAAGGTGCACTCATACATTATCATAGGGACTGCAAATTAGTACAACCACTTTGGAAGCCGTATGGGGATTCCTTAAGACTAGGACTGGAACCACCATAGGACCCTGCTGACTCACCCCTCTGTATCCCTAAGAACTGAAACCAGCACAATTCGCAATACCAAGACACGGAACCAGCCCAGGTGCCTGTGGACAGATGAATGGAGAAGGAGAATCATGCATGGTGGAGGTCTACTCAGCCACAAGGGATGGAGGGATGGCATTTGCCGGTAAATGGATGGACCTGGAGGGCATCATCTAAGTGAAATAAGCCAGTCTCAGGAAGCCAGGGGTCAGATGTTTCCTTTCCTCTGTGGAAGCTGGAGAGAAATCAGGAGAAAAGGGAGGTGAGAGCTCAGCAAGAGGGAGGGGACGTCAGTGGAGTGGAAGGGGGCCGGTGGGGGTGGTAGGAGAGGAGAGGCTCTCTGCAGTGAGTGACTGGATCATGTTGTGTGCATTCCATGCCCAGGCTCATGTGTGATGATGCCCCAGTTAAAAAACAAAAGTAAGAAGGGCGGGAACACAAGGACGAAGTGTAGGGGGGATCGGGGACTGAAGGGGAGCAATCACCTTCCATGCATGTAGGGTCTGTCCAAGTGAACCCCACTAGTGCGTGAAACCACTGTGCCCCAACAAAACATTAAAGATAACTTTAATGATTCCAGGGTGGCAGTGGCCAAGTGCTGGGCCCAGGGTAGGCTTAGCCCTTCTTGAGGAAGCCCTTTCCGGGGAAGGACTGCGCGGGTCCCAGGCCCTGCAGCTGGCCCTGCTGCTCACGCCCCCAATCTCTCCTGTCTGGCTTCGTCCCCTCCTGTCCTTGAGATGGGCCACAAGGAGGGGCAGGCATACCTGAGCTTCAGCATCTGCCCACTGTCCCCACTTTAAAGGTTCAACTCCTCATGAAGAAAACAAAGTGACAAACAGCAAGAGACAGAGGAAAGCCGCCCAGCCCTCAATCCCTGCTCCAGACCCTCAGAATCTCACCCAGGAAACAAGGCTGACCTTGGTCCCCAACTGCTCTGTCAGCCGCAGGCCCCCCAGGGGCACCGGGAGCGAGATGGCTCTGCCTGCTGCCCCCCCCCCCAGCTCTCTCCCTGTGAGGGTGCCTGGACCACGGGGGAGAGCAGTCAGCAGGCAGCAGGCCCGTGACCCTGCCTGCCATCGCAAGTCACGGACATTCAGACTCTCCCCTGCCCTGGGCTGAAGGACACGCTGCCACACCTGAGACCCGCCACACAGTACTGTCACACGTTTCCTGCCAGCGTGAGACTCGCCTGCACACGGTGCCATGTTTCCCGCCATGTGCCAGGTGCCTTGGGTGCCAGCTGTCACAGTGCTCGACTGAGTTGCTATGTTCCTGGATACAGGGCCTTTTACTCTTCTCAGTGAAGCACTTGCTCTTAGGTGAGTCTGCGTCAGAAGCTCAGATATGGATCAGGTGAACACGGACCCCCAAGGTGGGGTGCTCCTTCCCTAACAGATCTGCTCCTGCTGCAAGTGAGTCTCTGACAGCCAAGGGGACCTCACAACGTGATTCAGACTCGGGGTTAAAGGGGCTGGGGCTTCTGGGCTGGCAGAAGTCAGTGCAGAGGCTCGAGATTCGCACTGCTGGGCAGGGGGCTTTCTGCTGGCACCGGTGTAGCCCCCATCTCTCCTTCCCCTGCTGCTCCTTTTTCTGTCCTCCTCCCTCCCCCTGCTAGGAACTCTCAGCATGACACCTGCCCTCCCAGAACACATTCTGCTCCTAACAGACCCAGGTCCAGCAGAAGCCCATCACCTCCAGCCCCAGCCCTGCCAGCCCCGTCCTACCCTTTGCTTCTGTTTGACTGTATCAGACATCTCATGTCACAGAGCCAAGGTGAGTGGACAGCCTAAACGTCCATCCCTCAAAGGATGGTATTCAAGAGTGTGGTCTGCACATGCCACAGACATTATCCAGCCTTGGAAAGGAAGAAAGTCTTGCCGTACTAGTAACACGGGTGACCCTTGAGGCCTTGTGCTTGGGGACCTGAACCAGCCACAACAGAACAAGCCTGCACCAGCCCACCCACCTGGGGGCGTCTTGGCTCCTTGGAAGCTGAGCGGCATTGGTTGATCTCCCTGTTGGTGTTCAAAAGAAAGTGTGAGCTTGCAGGGGAAGAGAGGGTGTCAGGAGGTCCGACCACTAGGGTGTGTGGCAGACTGACTGGTCTCCAAAGGCCCAGGTGTCAAAGGCTCAGTTCTCAGCTCAAGGTGTCCTCCGGAGGTGGCGGGTCCTTTGAGAGGCGGGGCCTAGCGAGAGGAAGGGAGGTAATGAGAGTGTATCCTGGAAGGGCTACTGGGACTCCAGCCCCTTCCCCTCTCTCAGTGTGAACATTTTCTTGAAGTGCTGCCTTGCCATGGGCCGCCAATCATGGACTGAAACCTCCAGAACTGTGAGCCAGAAAACCCTTTTCTCTTTAGGCGGATTGTCTTGTGATCTGGCTAGAGTAACAGGGAGTGACTAACAGAACACTGGGATGGAGAAGTGAGTTGGTGTGAATACCTGACAATGTGGAAAAACATTTGGGATGGGTTTTCAGGAGGCTTTGGAAATATTTGGAGAAGCAGGCTAGAAAAAGCCTCAAATTCTGTAAGGAGAGTTACTGAGGGGTTCTGGTAGGTGCTCAGAAGACCAGAATGCTGGTAGGAATTTGTGCACAGTAAAGGCCAGGCTGACAAAGTTTCAGATGGAAACAAGGACTCTATTGGAAATTGAATTCGAGGACATCCTTGTTACAATGTAGCAAAAAAATAAAAATAAAAATTGACTATATTTTTGTTTATGCCCTGAGACTTTGTGTGAGGCTGAGTTTAAAGATGATGGACTAGCTTATCCAGCAGGAGAAATTTCAAGGCAGCCCCAGTGCTCAGACAGCAGCATGGGCACTGCAGGAATGTTTAGCCAAATTTACATGAAAACCAGGACCAAAGAAAAGCAGAGCAGAAAATTCTGGGAATTTTACAGCCAGAAAAAAAAAAAAAAAAAAGCATCTGTAAAGTTATGGCCCTGGAAGGTGAAGCAGCTGTGGCTAGTGTTAAAAGGAAGTCAGGTGCTTTGTACCAGGGACCATAGAAAAGATGCCCCCCCTCCCCCCGCCAGGCATCTCGGGAATCTGAAGACCCACCCTTGGCAGGCTCAGAGGTGTAGAAATACTCACTGGTTTCAAAGACTTTTGAGCAGCGATCCAGGCACACTGCTTGCCAGGATAGCTGAGAATCTTCTCCCCGTGTCCATCCAGTGGGGCATCCCCAGCAGTTATGCTTCAGGAAGCTCAGGTCTCGCTCCGGCCAGCCACACACCTTGGCTGGAGTCTGCAGCACCTGGAGGGACCCCTTAAGCTTCGCATTCTTTCCCTGCAGCCTCAAGGGGGCGATGGCAAGCCATCTTCCCAGGAGGATGGACAAGGAGACAGAGCTGCTCCACTCCTGGCAGGAGGCAGGACATTGTGTCCGGTGGGGGTGGGGGTGGGGGAGCACGAGGCTGTGCCAGCACATCACATCGGGCTCTTTTCAGTGACGTGGCTGAAATGAAAGTCAGGCACCGTAAACCGTGGTGTCAGGACATTTTCCCCCAGCCAAAGTAAAAAGGGAGAAAGCCAACATTCAGCAGACTGCCTCCAGCCCTGAATGCAGATGCCACGCCACCGCAAAGGGTGGCGAATTGATTAGAGGCTGATCTTCAATGGAGACACGGGCTGGACTTGCAGTGATAAGAATCCCTTTTCTTTTAGAAACTTTTATTAGCTCAAGATGATTCCATGACCTTTACCTCGGGAGCCTCCTAGCACTGCGGGAGTTGGAATATGAATTATCACCCCATTTCACACCGCAGCTACCCGAGCCCCAGATTCCTTGCTGAGGTCACTCCACAGGACCACGGCTTAGCTCTTCTAAGTCCCAAAGCCACCATGTGGCCTGCTGCTCTGGGGTCAAAGGCTTTGAAATTGAAACACTTGGAAGGTATTGCCTGCGTCGAGCTGCAAGACTGAAACCTGATCAAAGTACCACAGGGCAGGACGCAGGGCTTCAGGGAGAATCCCCGCACAAGGCAGGCTCAGAAAAGCCAAAGCATGGCAGAGGAGCTGGGCAGCTGGGCCCCAGGACCCCCTCCCTCCTCCCCTACTGCGGTGCCCTCCTCCTTGCCCCAGTCCCAGGAAGTACTTGAATCACTTCATCCTTCCTGTGCTCATTTGCCAGAGGTGAGGTGTGAAGGTGGCAGCGAGCCTCTTCCAGTGCCAGACACCTCACTTATCACCTTAGCTCATTGGCTTCCCACATCAGGGCTCTGGGGAGGCCGTCAGGGAGGCCCACAGAGGTCAAGGAATGGCCCCTGTGCCACAGGCCTGTGTGAGTGGCACCAGGCCTGCTAGTGCTCGGGGCCAGAGGATCCCCTCTGGACAGAGCCTGCTCTTCCTGTGGGTCTCTGGGTGAAGGCAAGGATCCTCACGAAGACTGGCTCTGACTGAGGAGGTCACAGCCAGGGCTGTGTCCCAGAGCGAGAGCACTGGAGCCGGGACGAGAAGCAGGCACCGGGAGCTGCCGGGAGCACCCTCCTTCGCTTCCTGTGGGCCAGCTGGCTCTCCCAGGGTCCATCTCCTCCGGCTTCTCCCTTCCTCTCTTCCCGCTGCCTGGTCTCCTGCTCACGGCCAAGAAGCCGATCTTGGTGTTTTATCCCAGTTCCCAGTGGCTGACCAGCTGCTCTTGGCTTGCACTCGGGACACTGAAGATGGAATCTTGCTGGCTACTAACCAGACTGGGCAGCCAGCGTGGGGTCGGGTGGGTGACCTCCTCTTGCTGCCTGAACGGGGGTGGCGGGAGGGGGGGAGGGAGGGTGGGTACACAGCACTGCAGGCTGCCTCTGCTGAGCGCTGGGTGGAGGGCTTAGAAAGGGTGGCTGGGGACAGCCAGGCTGCCTAGGACACCGTCCAGTGCCTCTGGGTGGAGCCAGCCCCGCCCATCCTTCCTCAGGCCTTCCTAAGCTCAACAGAAGACCACATGGGGAACCTCCAGAGCTGGGTCCCCCCTGGCTTTGCCCTCCCAGAAAACAAAGATGTGGAGCTTGTCACAACCAAGGGATGATCTGGCTGCAAACACAGAGGGGCCTGGAAACACCGAGGGTGAGTTTGCGAATTTTGAACTTGGAACAGAATCATCAAGGGAGCCAGGCTTTGGTAGAGTGTGGGGGGTGGCGTTTGCCCAGGTTGGCACAGGCGCTGGTCTCCAGGAGCCCCGCCCTGGGGTCCTAGGACACTCCCCAGGTGGCTCTCAGGAGGAGAGTGGCACTGATGTCACCATGCTGACATTCTCGTGGTCCTGAGCTGAGAGAGGTGTGAGAAAGCCTGAGTCGCAGGCCAGCAGACCTTCAGCACCCGCGGGCAGCACCCTTCTCTACTGTGGGGGGCTGAGGGCGTGTGACTTCAGTGAGGACCTAGAAGTGGGCAGGGAGGTCCCCACGTGACCAGCTGGAAGGGAGACCTACTCCAAGGTCCTCCAAAGCTCAGTGGCTGTGTGGCCAAGGTTTTACTGCCCGTCCACTGTTGACCGGTGGGGCACTGGGGTCAGGGGGCCGTCTTGTGTACGGCAGGACAGGCCACAGTGTCTCACATCTCCCACCAGTTGAGATAACCAAGATCACCTGCAGACACTGGCAAAAATTCCTGCAGGACAGAGCGTCCCTGGTTAAGAATCGCAGCTGTAGCCCCAGCAAGTCTCATCCAGAACAGAGTTAGAGGTGAACAGGCAACTTTCTGTTTATCAAAAGTTGAGGCTTACAAATCTAGAATCTTCCTGGGTTATTACCTGGTGTAAGCTCAGCCAGCTCAAAGAGCCCTGGGGAGTGATGGGAAAAGTGAATGAAACATCCTGACTCAGACAATCCTTTTAGAATCTGCCCTGAGTTGGGAAAAAAAAGCCCGTGGCCCAGAGAGACCACAGTCTCTCCCTCCCAGCCACATTCTCATCATCTTTCATTCCTGACTAGCTCAAGGCCCCCAGAGTTAGGAGGTCTGGGTCCCAAGGGCCACGTAGTGGATCCTACAGCCTCAGGCAGGTGAGATGGAGCAGGTGCATGATGGGGGCTAGTGCTCTGTCCCCTGGGAGGCATCCAGGACACGTAGACAAGGGGAGATGGCCGGCCACCACAGTCAGGAGGACTCGAGGGATGGGCTATAGGGTGACACAGGCCTGCAGAGGCTGCACCTGCTGTGGTGGCCCAGGGACTCGGAGGTGGGTGGAAGGCGGTGTGGACGGTGGAGAGGGGCAGCCCACGTGGGCTCCCGTCTTAGATGGGGTCCCTTAGATGGGGTCCTCCAGCTGCAGCCAAAGGCAAGCCCTGCTTCGTTTTGTGGAGCTGCAAGTGAGGATGGAGGATGGACTCTGCACTTTAGGTGACTGGACAGTCTCAAAACCAGACACTCTCAGGCCACATGAAAGTCACATGCAACTTGTGTGACATTCCAGCTCCTGTGCTCGTGACCAAGTCCTGCTGGAGGTCAGGGGTGGCCGCCCATCAGTGCTCTGCTGGTGGTGGCTCTCGTGCCAGGACAGTGCTGACTGATCAGAGCAGGGCCCTCTGGCCTGCACCCTAAGACTTGCTGCCCTCCACAGAGGCCATCTGCTAATCCCAGGTTTAGGGCAAATGGCTGGGACCAGAGGCAGGTTCCCAGGGTTCCCAGGGAAGAGGTTCTGCTGAGCTGCAGGATGAACCTCGAATGCCAGGCTGAGCAGGGTGGGGATGCGCTGAGCTTGGCATCCGGGCAGGGCATGGAGAGGGCAGGGATTCAGGAAGAAGGACGTGCTTGTGCGGATGTCCTGTCAGAGGTGAGAGGCCAGAGAGGGGACACCTCTTAGCACTCATCTGGGTGTCTCAGGAGCCTGTCCTGTCCTCATGTCCAGAGCTTCCCTAGCCCTTTGCAGAGAGCATCACGGTGACCCTCAGCCCAGGGTGGCTCACTGACCTGGCTTCAAAGGCAGGGCCTGGACCCACAGGGACTCAGCTTCTGGTACCTGGTACCTGCTCAGCTCACGGGGTCCAGATGCAGAGGGACTGTCAGAGAAGAGCTGGGGAGAGAAGGCAGGATGGAGGATGGACTCTGCACTGGAGGTGAGTGGACACGGAGGAGGAGGAGACTGGACATGGAGGAGGAGGAGAGGGCGAGCAGCCTTGCCCTTAGCCGAGACTATTCTGCAGGAGCCCCCTGGTCATCCCCAGGCCTGTCCAGGCCATGGCAGCCAGGGCAGCTCTGTGAGCCAAGGACCTTCTCGTTTCATGACCACACACCCATCTCCCTGCCCACCCCTTACCCTGGCTGCCTCCTCCAGCCCAGGTTGTGTGGTACAGAGTGAGTTGGTTTCAGGCCCCCGAGTGGGGACACTGGACAAGGAGGACCAGGACCATTTTGCTGTAACTCTCAGGGCCCAGTATTCCCTGCTCTGTCCCCTCGCCTGCTGGCTGGCTGGATTCCCTTGGAAGACAATATAGCTCAGTGCCTCTCTGGCGCTGCTGGGGGGGGGGGGCTGGGGGGGGGCTGCGTGTCCTCACGGTCTCCTAGGAGCTCCCTCTGCTCGCCTCCACCCTCCTCCTCCTCTGTCCTGGGGAGCCTGCTCCATCCCCAAGAAAGAGCAGAAGCTGATGCAGGAGAGAAGGGAGGGTGTGGGGCTCCTCCTTCCCGCCCTGCAGGGGTGGCAGGGGTGGGTGGAGACCCGGGCACCTCCAGACACTGCCTCCTGCAGTCTCATCCCTTCCTGTCCTGGAGGCTGGCTGGCCCAGGCCAAGCAGGAGGGCTGGAGATGCAGACCAAGGGGGCCCGCAGCAGAAGCACCCGCCCCAGCCTTCCTTTCCCACATGGAAAAGAAACCATGCAGAACGGGCGGACCCGGGCGCTGGCAGCCACAGCTGCTCCCCAGCATCTCGCCTGCCTTGTCTTTCAAAGGGGTCCCTGGGAGCTGCTGGTCCCCTCCCATAGCGTCCCCTCCCCCTCTGAGTTTGGGTGGGAGGCCCCAGGGTCCGCTCCTTGAGGATCCAGGCACAGAAGCCCAAGAACCAAAGGATGCAGAGGAGGTCCCCCCCCTGCTTTGTTTGGTGTGTTGATTGAACTGGTTTCTATTCCTGCCAGAGGATGAGAGCAAAGGAGGTTTAATGATCTAACTGCAATTTGCATATAAAGCTATGAGGCTAAGCAGGCAGACTTTCCATTACCCAGCCAATAACGGCTCCTTCCCCAGCAAATGGCTTTCTGGAGGGATCCAACAGCCCACGTGGGGGATGCGGGCCGGGCTCCAGCAAGGCTGCGGGAGGGCCCTCTGCACACGCTGGGCCTGGCTTGGGCTGGCCTCTCGGGTAGCAGGGTGGCTCCTTCTGGAAGAGTGGATAAAACAGAATCTGCCCCTCCCTCCCCATCGAGGCAGGGCTGCTCCTGCTGCCTGTGTGCTCTGGGGTGACCAGAGCAGAGGGCTTGGTGTCTGTCCTGGGTGGGCATTGCCTTGGGGAAATGGGTCTAAACTGGAACCTCTGTGATGCTCTCCAAATGAGGGGTTGGGGGCTGTCCCAAGACCTGGGGTGTGCTGTGTGTCTCTCTGTGTGTCTGTGTGTGTCTGTGTGTGTGTGTGTCTGTGTGTGTGCACTCACACACGGGGCGGGACCCTGGAGGGCAGGTTGGGACTCAGATCTGACCCCCTCTGTGACAGTTCCCAGGTCAGTATGTCCTCATTGTCAGCTTCACTGGCCCCAGAAGAGCTGTAGCCAGGTGTGTAGTGGGCATTAGCCTTGGGAGAGCTTCCCTTTCTACCTGGGTGTCTCTGCTGCACCTCATGGTGCCAGGAGGAAATGGTGCCATTGGGTGCTGAGAGCAGGAAATCCAGGGACATTCTGGGCTTGGAAAATGTGGGAGTGTCATGTGCAGTGGACTCAGAGAGAAAGTGTTGGTGGGACTTGGCCCACAGGTCTCTAGCCTAGTGGGCACTGGTACCCAGGATGGAGTGTGGTCCTCAGTCACAGAAGCAATGGAGGGCCACGGACGGCCACAGCGGAAGGGCTGTGCCTGGGAGAATGTGCCTGCACACCGACTTGAAGGAGAAGCTCCCAAGAGCTGCTGGCACTACGCTGTCCACCCCGAGCCCCATGGCCCCAACAAGAGAGGCCCAAGCCCTCCACCCAGGACTGTGAAGGCGACTTCTGTTGGAGATAAAAGTTTCTGCAGGGAGAATTAAGTAAAGATCTTGAAGTGTGATCATCCTGGAGAGAGGGCAGGTCCCCAATCCAATGACAGTACAGCCGGCCTCCCACAGCTGTGGATCCAGCCAACCACAGATTGAAAATGTGCTGGAAAAAACTGCAGCCGCACTGAACAGGTTCAGACTCCTCTCTTGTCACTACTCCCCTCGTGCACAGTGTAGCAGCTACTCACGCGGCATGTGCATTGTGCTAAGTAATCTGGAGATGGTTTCCAGAACACGGCGGCTGTCCGCAGGTTACATGCAGACCCTGCACCATAGTGTGCAAGGGGATAGGGCATCTTTGGATTTGGGTATCCACGAGGGTCCTGGAGCCCATGTCCCATCCCCTAGGAGAAGACAGGAGAATATGGAGTTGCAGAGGGGACAGCCCTATGGCCAGGAGGCAGAGACTGGAGCAATGCAGCTACCAGCCAAGGACACCTATAGCTACCAGAAGCTGGAAGAGGTGGCGCGATGTACTGAGACTTTGGAGGGAACCCTGCAGTCACCCGCCATTGGCCCCTGGGCTCCGGAGCTGTGAGGCGATAAACCAAGACCTCCAGCAGCCTTCCTGCCAGGCTCTGGCTCCTCCTCCCACCACCCTCCTCCCATAGAGGACCCTTGCTAAAGCCGCGGTCAGGGCACGTCAGGCTGGTGCAGGTGCCAGGCCTTGTGCTGTGCAGCCTCGATCACAGCCACAGATGCTTCTGCCTGGTTCTGAAATCCAGCCGCAGGCCATGCATGTGCGTGCAAGTGCGGCTGCAAACCCAAGGACACTCTGTGGACCTGAAATTCAATGCTCATGTCATTTCACATGTCATAAACTATTTTCCTTCTTTGGATGTCTTTTTCAACCTTTTAAAAATGTAAAAGCTGTTCTTAGTTGGCAGCCCGTCCAACAACACAGGCAGTGAGCTGGGCTTGGCGGCAGCCACGGTTGGTGACCTCTGAGCCAGACGAGCCAGGAGAGCAGAGGAGTGTGTGGGACGCAGACTGTGCACCTCAGGCCAGGGACAGGCACCCGGCTGGAGCCAGCCACCCTTCCCACTGAGCCCAGCTGCGTCCCGTGGGTGAGCATCACCAGCTGCCCAGTCCACAGAGCCCTTTCCTTGACTTTAAATAGGGAACATTTTAAATGTTAAAGAGCTTAATAAAAAACAGCTTGAGACAGAGTTGAAATAGCGTTGAGTGGGACATTTGGTGTCATTGCCACCTCTGGAGAGCAGCCTCCCCCTCCTTCCACAGGTGAAAGCCTGGCTGCTTTGGGATGCAGAGTGTTTCCCCGAGGGGAAGGCTACCTGCCTGGCTCCCCGTGGAACACCTGGGGTTGGGTGTGGCCAGCTGCTCTGGCATCAGGGCTCCTGCTCCTTCCCTCTGTGCCTGTCAGCCCCAGGCACACAGCAATGGGGACAGGGAAGGCAGGGGCTCAGCAGGTGGGTGGAGAGGCAGTGTGCGAGCTTCCGCCCCAACCAGGTGCTGGCAGGAAGGCAGGAGCCCTGGGCAGGGGCCTGTCCCCAGTGTGGGGTGCTGGCCAAGGGCCAGGGGAGCCCAGGGCCTGGGCTGGGTGCCAGAGGGGGCAGCTTGACGGAGCCATCCTGGCAAGGATGCCGTTCTCCAGCACAGCCACAGCCAGTGGTCACCACCACAGCTCCTTTCTGCAAGGAGCTGGTTATGAAGAGCATGGGGCCACAGAGGAGCACGGCCCTCGCGGCTCATCCAGACAGGCCGTCTGGCTCGGCGGTGCCGCTGAGCAGCCTGAAGCTTCCGTCCATGCCTGGAGGGTTGCACCGCAGTGACCACGTACAGGACCCATCCTGAGGAGTGGGTGGCGGCTCCTGGGGCTGCCGGCTTGTGGACAGCTCGGTCATTCGCGTCCGTTCCTAGCCCAAGGCAGAAGGTTTATCAAGCGTGCTGCCCCCGTGCTTCCCCTCAGCCACTGCCCACTTTCCGTACTTCACCTGGATGCTGACCACGGTGCTGCAGCTGTCCGCAGAGGCCAGCGCCAGACAGCACCAGTTTTCCCTGGGAAATAGGTGGCCAGTGCCTGCCAGGCAAGGGCTCCCTGACACAGGCGGAGACGCCTACGGGACGAATGTCCTCACCGAGACGCACCTGGGGTCCCTCCCACAGGTGGCTTGAGGCTTCCCAGAACCCTCCAGGAACAGCGGTGGGGGGAGGGGTGGCACAGGACAACACCTCGCTGAGGTCAGAGTGGCCGCCGGGGCAAGTCCCCTGGGCTCTGCGCCGCCTCCTCTCTCAGCCGCCGCTCTGGCTGCCCTCATCTCTCACTGGCCCCAGGTTCCTCTGACGAGTCCCTCCTAGCCCAGGCCTCTGAGAGCTCCGTCCATGACCACCCCTGGTCCGGCCTCGTCTCCCAGCACTCCCCAGAGCGTCAAAGCACTGTCCCTAGCCTGGGGCCAGTGCTGCCCCCGGGATTGTCTAGGCCCTGCACATGCTGGTCCTCATGAGGCCTTTCTGACCTGCCATCACAGGGGCGTTGGCCTGGTGGACATGGCCAGTGGCAGGCAGAACAGCAGGACACACTGCCCCACAAGGGACTCCAGGCTGGGGGTCAGGGGCCACATCTCCATGGACAACTCTGCTGCAAGAGTGAGGGCAGGGCTCTCCTGGAAGGCCATCTTGGACTATGTGCAGGGTCAGTTTGAGCCAAGAGAAAGTGAAAGTCCTCAGGAGACGGAGAAAGAGAAGATGGGGGAGGCTGCGTTTCCTTTTGGGGAAGAAGAAAGGTTGTCAGGGAGAATGGGATTCACTGGGGGCGGAGGTTTCAGATAAGGGACGCAGAAGTGAGGCACCCTCTGCCCCAGCTGTCATGCGGGTCTCTGGACGGTCTCTCTCCCCACCGTCACGTGGCTCAAGGCCCTCAGAAGGGCCAACTGAGCTGCCGGACTGCTTGGGGACAGCCGCTCTCCAGAGCTGGAGCTGGATGGACCGTGCTGTGCTGGTGGCCAGGCTGGCCTCCCTGTCCGGGCTGCCCCAGGAGGGGAATGGGGTGAGTGGTGAGGAAATGCAGGGCACACAGATGTCATCCAGGGTCTCCACTGCACTGGACAGCCCTGCCCAGGACCACAGGGAGGGTGCTGCCAAGTGGCTGAGCAGAACAGTCCTGTGTGGGGATGAAGGGGTGACGAGTTGAGCTGTGTCCCCCAGAAAGATGCTCATGCGTCCCAACCCCGGGGGCCTCAGGTGAGACACTAATTGCAGACACGATCTTTAGAACAAAAGTAAAAGAAAACCTGGGGTTGTGAGGCTGAGCCTAAGCCACCTGACCGGTGTCCTCGGGTGGGGGGAGTTGGACACAGGGCAGCAGGTGGACTCCCACGGGGAAGTCCCAGAGACTTCTCAGTCTCATCTATAGCCAAGGGACACGGAGGACGCCGGGCAACACCTGGAGCAGCAAGAGCCAAGAACAGACCCTCCCGGGAATCCTCAGGGAGAAGTGGCTGGGGATGCCCCAGCTCAGGCTCACACCCCCAGAACTGTGGGACAGCACATTTCCATGGTAGTCAGCCACCCACTTGGTGGTGACTTGCAACACAGCCTGAGGATACCCACAAGGATTGGGCTGAGCGCTGGCCAGATTCTGGTCCCAAAGGAATAGCCATGTCTTGGACCGTGGTGAAAACCGGGGGAGATCCACACAGCCTGGAGGAAGACAGTGCCATGATAAGGGGACTCCAGGACAGCTGAGAGGGACAGCTCTGAGGAAGAGGGAGGGCCGGGCAGGTATGCAGAGGCAGGGCCCCACGCCAGCTGGCCACTGGCCCCTATGTCTGCGCCACAGCCAGCAGGAAGCAGCCTGGGCCCTGTAGGCTGTGGGGACCTCGGGGAACCTGGGCCTGTTGGCCTTCCCAGGCCTTGGCTGGCCACACGCAGCCTTCGCTGTGCCTGGCCGTTCACCTCCATGCTCCAGCGAGCTGGTGAGGACAGCACCTTCAGAGGAAGAGCAGCTGGACCCAGCACCTCTCGCCCAAGGGTGTGGGTGCCAGGCCCTGGAGCGGGGACGGCCCCAGATCAGACAGGCTGTAAGTCACGGGGAGAATGAGATCACCAACAAGTGATACATTTAAATCTTACACTTCAGCCTCCCCCAGCCCTGCCCTCACACATCATGCCTCTCTGGGGGTGATTTCAGTCAACTCACCACAGCTGGCCGTTTTTAGAAAGGTCGACATTTACTATTAAGACAGCTTTCATCAGATGATGATAATGAAGGTTTCCCGGTGCTGGAGCAGAGAGGACGGGGTGGGCTGAGCCAGGAGGAAAGGAGGCTGACACTCACCTCCTCTGAGAGCCCTCAGCAGCCAGCCTGGGTGGTTCCAGGATGACCCCATTAGTACTGAGTGACCTCATTGCAGACAACCCACAGATGTGAGCACAGAGAACCCTCCACTCATGGCCCCTCCATCTCCACCACATGGCCCTTCCATCATTACTGCCATGGCCCCTCCATCCCACCACTCATGGCCCCTCCATCCCACCACTCATGGCCCCTCCATTTCCACCACCATGACCCCTCCATCCCTACTACTCATGGCCCCTCCATCCCCACCACTCATGGCCCCTCCATCCCACCACTCATGACCCCTCCATTCTACCACTCATGGCCCCTCCATCTCACCACTCATGACCCCTCCATCCCTACTACTCATGACCCCTCCATCCCACCATTCATGACCCCTCCATCTCACCACTCATGGCCCCTCCATCCCACCACTCATGGCCCCTCCATCCCACCACTCATGGCCCCTCCATCCCACCACTCATGGCCCCTCCATCCCCACCACTCATGACCCCTCCATTCCACCACTCATGACCCCTCCATCCCACCACTCATGACCCCTCCATCCCACCACTCATGGCCCCTCCATCCCACCACTCATGTCCCCTCCATCCCACCACTCATGGCCCCTCCATTTCCACCACTCATGGCCCCTCCATTTCCACCACCATGACCCCTCCGTCCCACCACTCATGGCCCCTCCATCCCACCACTCATGGCACCTCCATCCCCACCACTCATGGCCCCTCCATCCCACCACTCATGGCCCCTCCATCCCACCACTCATGGCCCCTCCATTTCCACCACCATGACCCCTCCATCCCTACTACTCATGGCTTCTCCATCCCACCACTCATGGCCCCTCCATTTCCACCACTCATGGCCCCTCCATCCCCACTACTCATGACACCTCCATCCCCACCACTCATGGCCCCTTTATCCCCACCACCATGATCCCTCCATCTCACCACTCATGACCCCTCCATCTCACCACTCATGGCCCCTCCATCCCATCACTCATGGCCCCTCCATCCCCACCACCATGACTCCTCCATTCCTACCACTTATGGCCCCTCCTTCTTCACCACATGGGCCCTCCATCTCCACCACTCATGGCCCCTCCATCCCCACCACTCATGACCCCTCCATCCCCACCTCCATGACCCCTCCATTCCACCACTCATGGCCCCTCCATCCCCACCAACTGGCCCCTTCATCTCCACCACTCATGGCCCCTCCATCCCTGTGGTCAGCCCTGCCCTGAGGACCACATGTTCTTTAGCTGTCACTCATGGCCCCTCCATCCCCACTACTCATGACCCCTCCATTCCATCACTCATAGCCCCTCAATCCCACCACTCATGGCCCCTCCATCCCTACCAACTGGCTTCTCCATCTCCACTACTCATAGCCCTTCCATTCCACCACTCATGGCTCCTCCATCCCCACTACTCATGACCCCTCCATCCCCACCACTCATGACCCCTCCATCCCCACCACTCATGGCCCCTCCATCCCACCACTCATGGCCCCTCCATCCCCACCACTCATGACCCCTCCATCCCCACCACTCATGGCCCCTCCATCCCACCACTCATGGCCCCTCCATCCCTACCAACTGGGCTCTCCATCTCCACTACTCATGGCCTTTCCATTCCACCACTCATGGCTCCTCCATCCACACTACTCATGACCCCTCCATCCCACCACTCATGACCCCTCCATCTCACCACTCATGACCCCTCCATCCCACCACTCATGACCCCTCCATCCCATCACTCATGGCCCTTCCATTCCACCACTCATGGCCCCTCCATCTCCACTACTCATGACCCCTTCATCCCATCACTCATAGCTCCTCCATCCCTACCACTCATGGCCCCTCCATCCCACCACCATGACACCTCCATCTCCACCACCATGATACCTCTATTTCCACCACCATGACACCTCCATCTCCATCACCATGACACCTCCATCCCCACCACCATGATCCCTCCATCCCCACCACCAACACTCCTCCATCCCTACCACCATGACACTCCATCTCCACCACCATGATACCTCTATTTCCACCACCATGACACCTCCATCTCCACCACCATAACTCCTCCATCTCTACCACCATGATCCCTCCATCCCTACCACTTATGGCCCCTCCTTCTCCACCACATGGTACATCCATCTCCACCACTCTTGGCCCCTCCTTCTCCACCACATGGTACATCCATCCCACCACTCATGGCCCCTCCTTCTCCACTACATGGACCCTCCATCTCCACCACACATACAGCTCTTTTCCCCTTGTCATTATTGTGGTTTGTGACTCAACTCTGAAGCCATCTCATGCCAACTTATGCTGATGAATTTTGCAGTTTATGTGAAACAAGGGAACTTGTTTTTTTATGCAAACACAACACAAAAGAATCTGGAAACTCATTTGTAGCAAGAACTTTCAATTCATTTGTGAATCTTTTGATGGAACCCAAACATCAGCTGGCTTTGAATCGATACTCCTGGGTGCACCAGCAAAGGGTACCTTATTTGGAAGCAGCAGTGTTGTCTCGGCCTCTTTTGTTAGCAGCTGATTTGCATTGAAGCATTGGCAGGTTTTTGGAAGGACAAGCTTCAGGAGTACATCAGTGTCACTTACAGAGGAGGAAAACACTTCAGACTTGTTTCTGCCAATCAACTTGTTTTTCTTTGATCTAAGCTATGACCTGGATGGAAAATTGGTAATGCACAAATGTCTAAGGACACCACTGATCTTGGTGGATGCCAAGGTCCACTGTTCCAGGTGTTTGTTCTTCGTGCCCTCTACAGGGGACAGACACCCAGCTGGCTTAACTGAGAATGGGCTCGGTGGCTCATTTGTTCATTCAGCATGCACTCTCAGCCCCTGCTCTATCGCAGCATGTCTGGGCCCCACAGTCGGAGGTGTGAACACACCCGCGACTGTCCCTGGAGCTCACATAAGCTTGCAGGCTTCTGATACAACGTCCAGACACACCTGGTCAGGTCTCATGGGGAAATGGGTGTTGGGGGGCTCTGAAGTTTTCTTCTCCCCTGCGTCCGTCTCTCAGGTGCTCTGTTCCCCGTGGTTCACACAAAATCCCAGGAGGAAGATCTTGGGGGCACTAAACCAAGGCAGCCTTGGAGCCACCACACAGGCCACAAGCAGGGCCATGAGGTCAAGATGCTGCGATGGGCAACCTGGGTCGTGTTTCCACCTGGACATCAACCCCACCCCCCAGCTTACCAGAGGCTGAGGTTGGGTGCAAAATGAGCTGATGGGTCAAGCTTGACCCCGTAGGCCACGTCTGAAACCCAGGGTTCAGGCTGCACAGGACAGGGCTTGGGGGAGGTAGGCTCCTCGGGGACTATGTGGCTTGGTTTCCCAGCAAAAGGATGAATGGATATTGGCAGATGAATCAGTTGACTTCCCCTGAGAACGGTTAATTTTATGTATCCATTTGGTAAGACGATATTTCCCCGTCACTCCCAGAGCAGTCCCGATGTGCAGTGGAGGTGTTTTTCAGATGAACGGTGCACCGGGAGTAACTCAGATGACCTTCACAAGGTGGGTGGGCCTTCTCCAATCAGCTGAAGGCCTTCAGAGAAAGTCTCAGGTTTTCCAAAATGGAGGAAATTCTGCTCCCAGCTGGCCTCAAGGTGAGCTGCACCATCAGCTCCTCCATGTCTTTACAAGTGCCAACTCCTCACAGCCTCTGTCTCTGCCTCCCCCCATGGATCAGTTTCTCTGGGGGCATTGAGTAATAGACCCCGAGGAGTGGGGTTATGCGGAAACACACCCTGTCACAGAGACTCCGGCCTGGAACTGCACACGGCCCCCATGAGTCCCGAAGGCTTGGTTGCAGGGCCACCACGAGGCCAGCAGGGCAGAGTTGTCCACACACTTGTGTTGCTCTCTGCAGCTGACCTGTGTCCTGCAGGACGCCCGGCCTGGTTCTGAGCTCAAAGCTCTTGACCTTTGTGGGTTCAGAGGATCTTGTTTTCTCCCTTCCAGGGTGACCTTCCCTGAGTTCTCAGCCCTCGCTATATCCTGCTATATCTCCCTGCTCTTCCCCGTTAGAATGGAAAAAACTGACTGCTTAAGTAATTTACCCAGATTCCATGCAGCCAGTCTCTTGAAGAAATTCATCAGCTAATAAAGAAAATTGATTTTAGAAGCCAAAGTCAATACGGGTTAGGGAGACGCTCCGTTGGCATGTCCCCATCTCCTGAGATCCCGCCGCTGTCAGACGAGGAGACCAGCTGGGGGACACTTGACTGAAGGTTTCTTTCATTCATCTATTTTTTTAGGTAGCGTGCTGCTATTCATCCAAAGCTGGAGGGGGTAATGGATGCTGAGAATTTACTAGCGATTGGATCATAAAAATGAAGCTTTCTGTCCTTGGCTGCTTGGACTGGGAGCTGACTTGCTGGTGTGGCCTGAATTCTACTGGGGTCCAACTAGTGCATGTTCCTGTCCACCACCTTCAGGTTCAGCCGGGAGCTGACTTGAATGCTCACAGTGTGTTTCAGTGTGTGTGTTCTAATAACAGGCTCATTTGTAATTAGGGGAAATGATTTGCATAGAGACAATTAATATAATAAGGTATCCAGAAACAATTCTTCCCCCTTTGAATAGCTCCTTTGTAATTTTTTTCACTTGACTCATTACCTCCCAAGCCCTTTGTTCTCAGATAATGAAAAGGTGAGTTTCAGCTGAACCAGGGCTCGCAGCCTCTCTGTCTCGGGAGGGAAGGCGCACGGAGGGGAGGGGCTCCTGGCTCAGCCTGCAGAGGGGCTCAGGAGCAGGTGGCCCACTTCACCCCAGCCGTGCCCCCGCCACCGACTGCCCGGCAGGCCTGGGTGAGGCCTGGCCATGTGCACTGTAGCAAACTTCCAGGTGACGCGCCCCGCCGGCCCCAGGCCCTGCCCTGAGGACCACATGTTCTTCAGCTGTCACTTGAGGACCCACCGCTGTAGGTGGAGCCATGACAGTGGAGGGATCGCCCCCACAGGCCCTTGCTAGGTGTCTGGCAGGACTTGGCAGCCGAGCTTCCAAATGTCCTCGGCACTGTCCCCTCCCTCTTCCATCCTCTGGGCAGCGACCCCCTTGTACCGACTTCCATGGAGATGGAGACTTGGAGTCCCCGCTCAAACATGGCCTGAATCCTTCCCAGCCGTCCCCACCTTCTCGCTCCAGTCCCCACCTCACCCTGCCAACTTCTAGAACATGCTCTCTCCTGGCAGAACAGCTGTCGGGGGGCAGGGCGAGTCTCAGGGCAGGGACGGATGTAGGCGTGTGGCCCCGGGTGGAGGACAGGGGGAAGAGCAGAGCGCCAAATGCCGTCCACCGGGGGTTGAAACTCATTAACATGGCCTATGCTGCCAACGTCAGTGACACAGATCAAAGTGGATTGGTGCAGTGTGGGGGGCTCTACGCGCTGGTAAGAAGCTTATTCTGATTGGTCCTGCACCTGAGGGGCAGATGTTGGCCAAATGTTCTTACAGAGAAGATGATGAATTTTGAGATGAGCTCCTGGATTGATCTGGCTCTTGGGCACGTGAGGGAAACTGGCTGGGCTGGGGGCAAGGGGGCCTCACCGGCCTGAGCTGCCCCCGTCGCCCCTCCACCCACAGGTCTGCTGGGGGCATGGGGGGCCCTCATGGGAGGCTGCTCCCGCCCCTCCACCCACAGGCCTGCCCCGGGGGCTCATGGGATTGTGAGGACAAGGAGCTTCCGTGGCTTCCTGGAGCCTGTCCCAGGGTGAGCACTGTCCTGTGCTCTTCGCCTGCCAGGGGACATGGTGAGAAACCAAGACAGGACGTTCAGAGGGACAGTGCTGTTGACCTCCCCAGGTCTGGGCCCTGCGTTAAGGTTGGGCGATGATGAAGACAGAGTGGACACTGTAGGGCCTGAGGAAAGGGGCAGTAGCCAAGGCCCCTGGGTCTCTTTGGGCCCTGGCCACAGGCCCCGCCCCTCCATGTGGCCCTGGCCAGCAGCAACAGCTCTGCCTGGGGGCTCCCTGGGAAGGCAGCCCCCAGGCCACGCCAGGCCTCTGAGGCAGGACCCAGGGCAGGTCACCAGCTGAGATGCTCTGGGCTGGAAGCAAGGGCTGGACGGGGCTTCAGCTGGGTCAGCTGGACCAAGGCCTTTGAGGAATTAGCTGTTTTGATCAGTGCTGACCTGTGGCCCAGAGTCCAATCCAGCCAGGGACCCCAAGTGTCTCGGGGCTTCCATGCTCAGGGGGAGAGGCAGCCAGCCTGCGAGCAGGGCCATCCCTGGCCAGGAGCAGACTCTGGCAAGAGCCGTGAGGTGGACCAAGTCTCGTCAGACCCCTGCCTGTGGTCTTCACGTGACAACAGAGTTTGGTAAAGGAGACAGCGGTCCTCTGGCCTACAAAGATGGAAACATTAACATGGGCCTTTACAGAGAGGCCATCCCTCTTCCCAGACAGGCCTATGCACGTGTCATGTGCCACCGTGATGACTGACTCACCTGTGCTTCCTGCTCACGGGGCCCTTGCCACCCCAGCACGGGAGCCCTCCTGGTTATGGCCTATGCCCATGCAGTGCCACATCCAAGAAGCCCTCCTGATTGTGACTGAAGCCAAGTGGGCCCCAGGGGACTCATCCTCTCCCTGGTGTGTGGCCAGATGTGACAGAAGGGCTTTGCAGAGATGGGGCCAGTGCTGAGCCCCACACACACAGCCACCACCCAAGGCTTCGGCTGCTGGGTGAGTGGGGCCTGTCCCTCTCTGTGTGGCCTGTCCCTCTCCTCAAGGGCTCAAGAGGCTGTGCCCTAGGTGCCCCCAACTCAGGCCTTAAAAATCCGCCAGGAGCCACGGATGAGCAGAGTCTGTGTCTTATGGTGGATGCCTGCTGTCCAGTAGGTCCACCCCCAGGCCATCGTGGCCCCTGAGCCGGTAGTGCTGGCCCTGCCCCCACAGGAGTCATGGGTAGGCTGTGTGACACCTGGTCACAGTGTTCTCATCCCCAATGCCCACATAACCGGGTCTGTGTGCTCCTGTTTGGGCTCCTGCTCCGACTTACACTGGGGCCTCCCTCATGGACACCGAGCTCACGGCCACAGCTCTAGCTGTGACTCCGGCCTGGAGGAAGCTTTCCTGACCCGCGTCTCCTCTCTCTGAGGCAACACATGGCCTGGTGGGCAGGGGATGGATGGCACTTTAGCACGGGTCATTGTCACCAGCAGAACCACAGCAGAAGCCAAAGCACAGGGTCCAAGAAATGTGGCAGCAAACAGACCTCACAGGGACTGGGCACTGCCCGAGCACTGATGCGAGGCAGCCATCACTCTGCGCCACCCCAGCGGGCAGGGGCCCATGTGGGCGTGGTTTCTACTGTGCTGTGGGTGACCACAAGACAGCCTCAATGCTTACTTGGGGGCCACAAGTAGATCGTGGAGTGTGCCAACGTGGAACCCGCCCACAGTGTGCCTGACTGCCTACTTCAAAGCATCAGAAGAGGCGTCGTCAAGAGAAGCCTCAACTTCCTGTGTGCCCTGCACCTGCTGTTACAGGTGGCAGCCCAGCATCGCTGTGGAGGTCACAGCTGAGGGGTTCACGGTCTCGCTTTGTTTCCATGCATCTGTTGGTACACGCCTGGCTTGGTCCCGTGTCTCGGCTGTTGCTGGTGTGGCACCCAACACGGGAGTGCAGCGTGTTTCTGGCATGCTGATTTGTTATATGGGATCGGATGCTATATGCTGCACTAAAGAAGAATCAGGTCCCATCTTGTGGCAACATGGAAGGGCCTGGGAATGACAGTGTCACCGAAAGACGAGTACCACATGGTTCCATGCAATCGCGGGACCTCAACCGGCTGAGCAGGTGGCGGCGCAGACTGTGGTCAGCAGAGACTGGGGAGGGCAGGCGAGCTGGGGTAGGGAGGGCTGGGTTAAGCAGGGCAAAGATTCAGACCCAGGGATAAGCTCTGATGGTCTGTCACACGGAAGGGCAGTCGCCGCCCCAAAGTACTAATCAAAATGGCGAAAGAGGATTTGGAGTGTTCTAATCACAAAGAAGTGATGAATCCTCAACCGGAGGGTGCTGAGTGTCCGGGGTCCACTAGGGCAAGTGCCCAAATATTACTGTCCTCCGCAGGCATCACGACTGTGACTTGGTAAAAAGAACAGACAGATCCAACTAAGACACGGAGCGGAGCTGGGCTCTGCTTCCAGGCAGCTGTCCCCTGTCTCTGGGGACGGCGTTCAAGCTCCCCGTGGGGGCCGGTCTCATCCTGCAGATGGGCCTGAGGCTGGGTTCCCGATGGCTCCCGCTTACCTAAGGGGGACGGAATTTTTAGAAATAAAGAATAAAGAAGCAGTTATGTGAAGTAAAGGTTGCTGTCCATCAATCCTCTGTGAGCACTGCTGTCCTTCAGAGGCCCTGGAAGTTTGCCAAACCCCCAGGTTTCAGAAAAGCAGTCATGAAATGTTGGCACTTGCTCCGATTTTCATGTAATTCAGTTGTTAAGTTCTGCACAAGTTCGTGCTCCGAATTCGCCGCTGGGGACCAGCTCCAGGGCAGAGATGAAGCAGCTCCCAAAGTGGCCCCCGGCCTTCCGCATGGGAATCTGGTGACTTGCAGCAAGTCTGCACACATGGGTAGC
Source organism: Ictidomys tridecemlineatus (assembly GCF_052094955.1). Classification (NCBI taxonomy): domain Eukaryota; kingdom Metazoa; phylum Chordata; class Mammalia; order Rodentia; family Sciuridae; genus Ictidomys; species Ictidomys tridecemlineatus. The sequence goes on along the minus strand of NC_135485.1, from coordinate 82,956,348 downwards.
TCAGGGCCCGGACCCTGCTTCTGGAAATTCACCCTGAAGATGCCCTGCAGCCACAAACAGATAAATATGTGCAAGCTCCGTATAATAATTTGCTTTACTTGCAAACTATGAGAGACCCCTAAAGGCTCACTTGCAGGGCAGACTGGGCAAGCTGTGGCCTGTCCACAACACAGAGCCACCGTGGTGCCAAGAGGGTGATGGAGCTGCCTGTGGACCCGGTGGAGAGATTTCCGGGACCTGTGGCTCAGCGGGAAGGAAGCCGGGCTTCAAGGACCACCTGTGGCAGGTCCCTCTCCACCCAGCAGGGAGGCTGGTGCTCAGATGTAGCAGTTCTACCATTAGGAAGAACAGGCTCCATGGGGGACTCGGGCTGCCTGAACAGCCTGACCTGGTCACCTCACCTTGAGAGTGGACGTTAAGGGGCACAGCCAGTTCACTGGGGGGGGGGGGGTGACCCCAAGAACGTGAGTTGGGCATGCGTGTTCTCTCCTGAGTCACCATAGGCCGGCACCTGCTGGCATTGCTATGGAATAGTGTGAAGAGGGAGTGTGGACCTGGCTGCAGGCTGGACCCCGGGCCTCCTGGCTGACAGGCAGTCCCCCCACCACAGAGCTCATCTGTTTGCTCAGGCTCACGGTGCTGGGAAGGCAGGGAGATCAGCAGAAGGCATGCGGCAGACACGGCGGGGCTCCTTCCCTGGGTGCTGGTGTGCAGCCCGTCCTCTCTGATGCTGGACAGGGTATCGAGCCACAGACCCCAGTCAGCCTCCGTGAACCAGGCAGCAGCGAGCCTGGGGTGCTGTGCAGAGTAGCCGAGCTACGGTGTTGGCATCTAGGGGTATTTGGGGCTCTTCTGAATAACAGTATCTTGAACCACCAGGGGCTCGTTGGTCCAAAAGCCGCCTTAAGCCAAGGAGCATCTGCCCTGAGCAGAGACCACGAAGTTAAAGGTTGGTGAGAACCTGTGCCCTTCAGCCTGATATCCGGAGCGAAGCCGAGCTCGCTGCTCCTGCAGGATGGACAAGGAGCCTGCTGCCCACAGCTGGGTGGCCCTTGGAGAGCACCACGGCCTCTTGCTTCTCAGCCCCAGAGCTGGGCCCCTCCTGCCTGAGAGGTCAGCCCAGAAACACGACAAGCCCACAGAGGTGGTGACCTGTGAGGGTGCCCGCTCCTGCACAAGGTTCTGTGCTGGGGACTGGGTGTGCCAGGCCTCTCCTCCTCAGAGCAGCCGTGAGCAGCTGGGGCCAGCTCCTCAGCAGGCCACACAGAAGTCCCAGGCATCTCCTCCTCCTGGTGGACACCCTCCGTTCTTGGGCCTGGTTCTCTCAGTTAGGGCTTCGGCTCTGCTTGGCCCAAGCTGGCAGCTGCCCCCGAGCCTGCCTCGTGCATTGAGCAGAAATGACCCAAAGCCATGGAGGGGTCAGCGGTCTGAGGCTGCACCTGCCGTTTTCTTGCTGTTGTCTCCGACGGGGAGAAATGGTTCCTAAGCTCTCTGGGATGGAGGGCCGGGAATGGGACGCAGGGAAGGGAGGGGACCCAGAGCGCAGGTGGGCGTCCCTTCCTTCATTCAGACATACAAGGTCACTGGGCGGCTGGGAAACATGATTAGATTGTTGCCAACCAGAGTCACCTTGGCTCGTCAGGCCCCACCGAAGCGGCCTGCAGGCAAGCAATAAAGCAGGCGCCGTTCAGCGCAGTCCAGGGACCCGCAGATTGGAAAGTGATGCATGGCAGGTTCTCAGGGACAAGGGGACGCGGCTGGAGGGGAGAATTGGAGTCGGTTTTCTCAAGGAGGTAGAGGTGGATTCTCAGGAGGGTTGGGGACCCGTGGCCCCCAACCCCCCCCGAGTGAGCGGCTCCACAGGGGAGGGCAGTTCCCACCAGAGGGCACAGTGGCAGGTGACAGGCGGGGCTGTGATCTGTTTCCCCTGTCAGGCCACAGACCCCATGAACCTGGAAGGTGCTGTCCTGGCTGCTCACCCCTGTCCGGGGCCTGGCCCCTGTCCCCTCCCTGGGTTCATCTGCATGAGCACCTCGACCCTAGGAAACCCCGGAATGAATGTCACCAAACCTGACGACCAAACGGGATTCCCAGAGGAAGGACGGTCCCAGGTTCTGCCGACTGGAGGAGCCTGAGGGGAAGAACGTGGGGGAAGAATCTAGAAAAACACCAGGCTGGGAAAGTCAGCTGCCCCCGGCTCAGGTGCGGGCTGAGCTGGGAAACGGGGCTGGCTGGGAGCCTGGAGGGCAGCCTCTCCCACGCCTGGCCACGCCCCACTGCCGCAGTGGACAGTGGGCTCTGGTGTGCAGACAGCAGGTGCTCACGCAAGGTCGCCAAACACGGGTGGAGCCTTGATGCTAATGGGACCCGTGGAAACCCAGGGCCACGTGGTCTGCACAAGGGACAGAGGGCCCAGGTCGCTCCAGGCCCTCAGGACAGTGCACCTGTCACCTCTCGGTGGGAAGCCTGGCAGCCTCGGATCGTGAGGCTCTGCGTGCCCAGTGCTCAAGGGCACCGTCAGAGCTCGGAGGAGAGAGCAGAGGGAACATCGCTCAGCTCCTAACTGTGCAGTCTCCTTAGGGTTTCAGGGAAGACTTGAAGCACTCCTCCATGGTGGGTGGGAAGACGGGCTCCTAAGGGATTCCAGGGGGTGGCGAGCAGAGGGGTGGGGAGCCCCCAGAGGGGTAGGGGATGGGGAGCCCCCAGAGGGGCAGGGGTGGCGAGCCTGCAGAGGGGCAGGGGGTGGGGAGCAGAGGGGTGGTGAGCCCCCAGAGGGGTAGGGGATGGGGAGCCCCAAGAGGGGCAGGGGATGGGGAGCCCGCTAAGGGGAAAGAGAGAGAGAGAGAGAGAGAAAGTGAGAGAGAGGGAGAAGAGGAGGGGGGCAAGAGATGAGATATGGGGCACTGGGTCAAGATATTGTCACCAAGGGCAAGCCTCCATGTCCTACAGGGACACTTCCTCCCAGTAGTCCGCTCAGATTGTTAACCCGTCAGTGGGTTGATCCATGGTGGTCAGGAGGTGGGACCTTCCTGGTCCAATCACTTTCCCACATCCCCCCTCTGAACCCTGCTGCACTTGGGCCCAGCCTTTGAACAGAACCTCTGGAGGACAGTCCAGATCTGAGCCACACAGCTCCAGGTGGAGATCCCAGGTTTAAAGCTGTTCAGTAGGACTGAACGCCGTCCATCGTACCTGCACATTGCACTCTCCCACGTGCACCAACATACTTGCTTATCTCCTCTATCGCCCCACGGGCATAGGGACATTTCAGAACAACAGCACTGCTGCCCAAGATGTATGGTGAAAACAGTATGGCGCTTATTTTACCTTATGGTGTCTGTCTTTGTGTCTGCCTATCTGTACATCCATCCCACCCACGGCCAGCTGAACCTTCTCCACAGGATTCGTCACATATATTTACAGAGGTACCTTTGTACCTTTATTTTCCCTTCTTGCCAGGAGGACATCCGCACCAGGAGGTGCAGGACCAAGTCGGCGCTGGCCCTTGGCCTTCTTGGTCTCTGGATGGTGCCTGGCCTAGAGGAGCACTCTCCACTCATTCCATGAACAATGAACAACCATGAGAACGCCCTAGAACAAAGTTTTCAGTTTTTTATGTCAGTAATGAATATAAAATATAATTTATATTTTGTTGCTTTTGTAAAAGGGAAACAAAAGAAAGATTACAAACAGGAATGATTCTAATAGAAGCTGTTCAGGAACGTTATAGAGAAAAATTACAAAAATATTCCTTTAAAAATACTCTAGGAAACATAATTAATGTGTCATGTTTTCCGAAAACAAGCCTATTTTCAAATTAACCTGTAAAGTTGCATTAATCTGTAATGTCATAAAATTCTTGTCCTTTAGAAATAGAAAATTGATGAGCTGAACTATAATTTAAATGTGAAAGGAAAAGGATAAAGGTGGACAAGATGGTTTTGAGTGAGTTTGCGGGGCGGGGTGGAATGCGCTGCTGTCTGATGTCGGATATTGGGGCACATTGCAGGGACATAGGGGTGTCATAGCAGCAAGGCTTCAAAACATACAAACACACAGCTCCCAGAGGGAGAGCCAGGCATACCAGAGAAATTAAAATACGACAGAGACTACTGCAGACCAGTGGTAAGACAATAAACAATCAATAAACGGTTCTGGAACAATTGATTACCCACATGGGAAATAAAATGAAATTAGGTCTCTATCTCATTATCTCATGACACAGCCAATATTCAGTTCCAGTCTCATCTAAATGAGAAAATAAAAATAATTTCACTGCAGAAAAAATTATGGAACTGTCTCCAAAATTTCAGAACAGGAATGTATTTCTTTAAAGAGGTTAAAAATGTGAAACCACAGAGGACATGATTATTGTTAAGTTTAACTATGTTAAATTACAAAGAAAAAATTGTAATCAAGAGATGCTGTTTGGCAATGCAAAGAGAACCAAAAGTCAGGGCAATATGTCAAGAAAAAGAAGTAGAAAGCACCCATAGTGGAGAGGAGAAGTAAATCATCCCTGTTTGCAGATAACACAATCTTATACGTAGAATATTAAAGGGATTCACAGAAAATGATCACAGCTAATAAACGGGTTTAGCAATGTTGTAGGATACAAGATCAATATACAAAAATCAATTCTATTTATATACATTAGCAACAAACATTCAAAAATGAAACTAATAAAATAATTACATTTCCAGTAACATAAAAAGAATAAATGACTTACGAACAAATCTAACAAGATAAGTGTAAGTGTTGTACATTGAAATCTATAAACATCTCTGAAAGAAAACAAAGACCTAAACACATGGAAATCTATCCCATATTCATGGATTGGAAGACTCACGTAGTTACGATGGCAAATGGCAAATTCCCTAAATTGATCTGCAGATTTAATGAAATCTCCAAATCCCTACCAAAATGGTAGGTGGCTTTTTTTTTTTCTTTTTCTTTTTTGGGTGCAGATTGACAACGTAATACTAAAATATACCAAAATTCATACGGAAATGCAAGGAACTGAGGGTAGTAACAATAATCTAGAAAAGTTTTTAAACTTATTACAAGACCTACTGATTTCAAAAGTTAGCACAGAACTATGGGAATTAAGATTATGGTGTACTGGCATTCTGATAGACATAGGGAAGAACCGGACAGTACTGAGAGCTCAGTAATCCCACACATTTACAGTAAACTGGTTTTCAGCAAGTGTGACAGGGCAATTCAGTTGGGGACATAATGCTCTTTTCAAAAAATGATGCTGGCACAACTGGATACCCACACACAACAGAGAGGAGTTGGTTGTCTACCCCATGCCAGAGACAAAATCAACTCAAAAAGGTGAGAAGATCCAGACAAACACAACCGTAAGACGCTGAGAGGAAAATGGAAGTTGAAGTCCTGGAGTAGCCAATTTCCTTAGATATGAGACCCAAAGAATAAGCCACAAAATGAAAGGATTGGGCCTCATCAAAATTAAAAGCTTCTATGCTGCAGAGGGCACAATCCTGTGAAAAGATGCTCCGAGATGGTTAAAAAAACTCTTTTCAAATCTTGTATCTGACAAGGTTCTAGTATGCAGCATATGGAGGTGGCTCTAAGGCTGAGAAATAAAAAGGCAGATGAGCCAATTAAAAAATAGACAAAAGACTTTAAATCGACAATTTTTTTCAAAGAAGAATCAGAAATGGCCAGCAACATGAAGAAATGCTCAGTATCTCTAGCGTTTGGAGGAAGGAGCTCCGTGAGATGCCACCTCCTACCCACCAAGATGCCTATCATCCAGTCTAACCACATCACGGGGCGCACACTGATCCCTGCCCGGGGGCCAGGCTGTGGAGAACTGCACCCCTCACTCACCGCTCGCAGCGGTATAAAACTGTGCAGCCTCATTGGAAATAGTCTTCAGTTCCGTAAAAACGCACGGAGAGACTGACCCTGTGAGCAGCCCGGCGGGCCCTCCAGACGCCCACGCAGGGTCCTCACCACTGTGACTGTGTGGAGGAGACCAGGGTGTGGTTAGATCACCAGAGCCACAGGTTTAGTTAAGGGAGAGGTGACAGGGGTGCCGAGGTCAGAGAGGAAGGAGGAGAGCCCACGGCCGGCCCAGAGGAGGAGGAAGCAGCCACATACCAAGGAACATGGTGGCCCCAGGAGCTGGGCAAGGCAAAGAGCAGACTCTCCCCGGAGCCTCTGGAAGGAGCAGAGCTGGTCTGTTCGCACCCCTGGCGAGTAGTACAGATGCCACAAACTGAACAAAGACATTTGTAGCAGAGGTAACAATAAAGGACCAGTATTTCAAGTGCTGTATCAGCCCATTGACTGTCATTATGGTGGAATAACTGAAGCTGTGAACTTTATAAAGAAAAGAGGTTCATCGAGTTCACAGTTCTAGAGGTTCGAGGGCATGGCTCGGCTCTGGTAAGGACCGCATGGCAGATGGCACCATAATGGCGGGGTGGGAGTGAGAGGAGATCCCATCACCAGACAGGAAGCCAAAGAGCAGGGAGGAGCTGGTCTTGCCCCCTCCACCGGGCCCCAGTGTCAGGTGCCACCACGGCTCAGCCCCACCACACGGGGGCTCAGCCCCAGCCCCCAGAGGGAACCACTCAAACCAAATGCCAGCCCCAGAAGGTGCCCCATAAAGGTGCTGCACCAAGAGAAGAGGAAACCAGACAAAAAGGATCCGTGGCCATTCGCAAAAAGGAAACAAACCCAGCAAACACCTGAGGTAGAACACGGCGGGCAGGAGGGGACTGACCTGACAGGACACTCACACACGTGGCCAGCAGGCGGCTCTGGCACCCACGGGGACAATGTGACCGTCCCACTGAGGTCACAGGCGCACATCCAGTGGCCGGCACTTCTGCTCCCACTAGAAACCTCCTGCACCTTCCGACAGGCGGGGAGGCTCCGCAGCAGTTTTCCTTGCAAAAGAAAAAAGTCAGATGAAAATGAAATGTCCAACCCCAGAAAACAGACGAACTCGTCCCCCGGGGAACCACGCTCACGAGTGTCGGGGATCCAGCCCACGATCCTCAAGACGGGCAGCTGGGAACACACTGAGAAACCTTCAGAAGGAGCCTGGCCACCCAGCCACCGCGCCTGCCCACGGCCAGCTCCACCCACGTGCTCCCGGCCACAGAACACCACGGGCTCTGGGCCATGGGACACCCATGTGCTCCGGGCCACGGGAGCAGAGCCAGGACCCCAGGTTTAGCTTCAGCTACCCCAAGTTACATTCCTGCCACTTTCCTCTAAAAGCGCCCAGTCTATGGCCTCCTGGACCAAGGTCACTTCTGGACCACGCTGCAGGGTGGAGCTACCGTTTCCCAGACAGTGACACACGGGCGCAAGTGCTGCCCATCAGCCGTTTCCTTGACCCCGGGGGTGGCCAGGCGCCACTCTGTAGACGTCTTGCCTGGGTTTCCAGAGTGTCTGGGAGATGCTTGCTGATTCCTGGCCTCTTGGGACCATCCACCTCTGGAACAGGGTGCTGAGGTGACTTTGGCCTCCGCGTCCCACACTCCTGAGCAGGCACATGCGCATCCTGTCCCTGCCTTTCCTCACATTGGTGAAGGGTCTGGGACTCTGCCAACTGTAGACCATGGAGGAGGCTTAGGTACCGGACACCCGGGGTCTTGGTGCATGTGCCTCAGTCCTCTGAGTCCCTCCTGTCACTGCAGGGTATGGACACCAGCTCTGCAGCCATGCTGGGTGGGAAGTGGCCGTCTAGGGGAGGGGGAGCCTGTTACCTGTCCTGGAGTCCTCCCTCTTGCCTCTCGGGACCCCTGCGTGACAGACCACCCACTCAAAGCAGGGCACCACGAGCAGCCTCAGCGTGTCTCCAGAGCCACTCTCACGTGGACATGGTCGAGGACAGCTGGTCCCAGCCTCCTGCTGTCTGCGGCTTAAGCTTTTGCTGCTGGTGATTATATTGCTGCCCGTTACTGTCCGTGGATAATGGGCAGCAGTGCCCAGTTCTGCAGAACTGCCACGTGGCCACCCAGAAGCACAATCCTGGCGGGCAGTCGGGCCATGGAGAAGCCCACAGGATCCTCCAGACAGTGGAAGCTGAGTCTGGCCCCTGGGGACATGAGCCGTAGGTCTGCGGAGGGAGTTGAGGGAGTCACAGAGGTGGGGCAGGTGGCCCGGGAAGCAGGCCCCTGTGACCCATGTTATTCTGTGGGGACATTCCACCTCACAGCTCTCCTGGACTTATGACCGAGGGTGGAGGTCATTTCTGGCTGTCTCCACCAGGAAAGGGGAGCGGGGACCCGCATGGTGCCAGCTGGTGAGGCTGCAGACAGCGTGATGGGACCTGACGGGGAACGGAAGGCCAGCTCTGGGCAGGCGAGGGTGGGAGGGGCAGAGGTGGTGCCTGCCCTGGGCTGGACAGATGACCAGCCAGGCCGGCCATAGCTAAATCTTACCCCGTGTTTTCTGCATTTCCTGGGGAGGAGGTGGGGCGGCTACTAACATTCTGAGGAATCAGACGGATGCCGTAAAAAGTCGCAGGGCCCGGGTGGCGTCGCCTCCACCTTCCCGCGTGTGCGTCTCGCCTTCTGTGCCCAGCCGTGACCGCCTGGTGGGTGATGGCCGTTATAAAACTGATGGACAGCTGAGGTGGGCCCGAAAAAAACGATCACCTTCTGACACTGCTTCCTTAAGGGACACCGCGACAGGGGACAGTGATGGGCTTCTGCCTCTCTGCCAGGTGACTTTTTTTTTTTTAATCTGTTTGGTTTTGTTTTGTTTCTAAAGGAAAAATGTTCACAAGCACCAACGTCTCTCGATTTGCAGAAAATTAATTCCGTAGATGATGTGGAAATGCTGGCCGATGAAGTTAATGAGATATTACCGAAGGCTGGGTAAACAATTAGCAGTATTAGCCGGGAAGATAAACCAGGACCTGTGGCCATCGCACAGAACCGCACTAATTAAACTAAAATTACAGCCAGCCAGGGAGACAAAGGCGCGGGACGGCTGGCCATGGACAGAGCTGATATTGCAAAAGCCAAACTGATATTAAAGATGAAAGGGGGAGGGGCGTTAAAGCCACCATCTCCCCCGCCCCCGCATTGTCCCCATGAGCCCAGGTTCTGCATCTGGCCACGCTGTGGGTCTCTGGAGGTTTTGAGTCTGCATCTCCTCATGTGCATCACCTGCGTGAGTCATGCCCATCCGAGGAAGGAGCCCCTTCCTGACCCCACAGATGGTCCACCAATTCCCTGAAGCATGAAATTAGCTTCCTTGTTTCTGAGCATCAAGAGCCGCAGACCTTCCTAAGAAAAATTAGCTGCGTTCAAATCTCAGCGTTACACATTAGACCTGAGACCCTCACATCCTGTCCCTCAGGGTTGCGAGGCTGCAGTTCTCATCATCATCATCATCATCATCATCATCATCACTATCCACAGTCTTCCTGCTTAGGAGCCTGCTGTCTCCTCCTCCTGCCTTGGGAGCCTGATGGAAATGGAGATGGGTGGACCCCGAGGCAGATGGCCTTCCACCCAGCAGAGCCCTGGGTGAAGCCCGGGGCCTGGCTGCTGTGCTGGCCCCTGGCCTGCGCCATGGTGGAGGGATCCCGGAGAACCAGGTGTCTCTGTGAGACCCAGGGTTGGCTGTAGAGGGACACAGGAAGAGCTGGCCCCTCTCTTGAGCCCATCCAGCTTTCCCAGAGCTCTGGGTCATCTACGCCCGTGTTTGCTGACTCAGAGTCCCATGCATACGGAGGGGCCCCATGGCCACCTCACTCCTGGGATAGCCAGGAAGCCTGCCTGGGCAGTCCCTGCATAGCCCAGATTGGTCACCAGAAGAGGGACAGGACCAGAGTCCTCTGAGAGGATCTTGGGAGGTCAGAACCAGCTGGGCTGCGTGTTCTCAGATCTTTATCCAACGGCAAGGTCCAGGGGCAACTGAAGGGTCACCCTGCACCAGCCGTCTGAGGGTGACCGTCCATGGCTGAGCGCACCTCTGCTGCCCGTGCGATTTGCTGGATCTGGGACCGGAGCCTGAACTCCTAATGCGACTCTTCCTCTAGAACGCTGCATCCTGGCTGCACAGACCCCTCCCGCCCGGGCCTGGAGCCCTTTCTGTGCCACCGTAACAGGGGCGTGGGATGAGGCTGGCTTCCTCTGCAGGCACACCGCTGGCTGCTGCCTCTGTCACATCTGGTCTTCTCCTCCCTAGCTGGACACTCATGGGTCAGCCATCGAGACTCTTCAGACTGGGCCTTTCCCTCTGGTCCGGCCAGCCCCACTCTGGCTCATGTGGCTGCTGCCTCCCAGAAGCCGAAGCCCAGCTCCTTCTGAAACCCCAGAGCTCTCCCGGCTGCCATCACAAGGCCAGTTTTCTGTCTTGGCCTTCTGTTGGGTGAAGGCCGGCTGTTGAGAATCATCTGGGGAAGACATGCTGTCCAAGGGGCCAGTGGACCAGGGCTGCTGCCATGTTTGACGTGAAGTCATTTGACAACAGTGTGCAGGTCTGGGCTCCGGGCATGCTGCCGTAGCCCTGGTGGGGTTGGCAGCAGAAGGCAGGACGTTGGGGACAAGCTGGAGGGGTGCTCAATGCTGAGCAGTGGCCCTGAGAATCCCACCTGAGTTGTTCTCCAAGGGCAGGAGCCAGGGACTGAGTTTCCCAGGTGTGATCCGGTCCCGCCAGGCTGCACAGCACCCAGAGACAGGATCAATTAGCCCTCGTTAGTGACTCCTTTATCAGTGCAGCCTAAGATGCCCGCCAGCCCAGAGCCAGCACCCATCTGTCAAACACAGCATCATTTCAGGTCACAGCTGTCGTCTGCAGCATTGGCAGGGCTGGAGGGAAAGCTCTCAGCGACTTCCGGCACCTGAGAACAGAGCTGAGAGAGACCTCCAGGTAAGCACTGTGATTCTGCCAGTAATTAAATAACCTTAAACTGACTCATTATCTTCAGAGTTACATGTTAATAATTTAACTGGCAAACATTTCATAAGTTAATTCTGAAGACTTAAGCAGAGACAGATTTAATTAATTCCATATTTACACTGTTTTTGCGCTTTTAACTTCAAGTGATTTCCTGCAAAGTCAAGGAGCGTCTAGGCACGTTCCAGAGGTGGCAAGATGCCAGCACCGACCAGACTGTGGGGGGCAGGCGCTCCTCAGTGGGCGAGGCCAAAGGAAGAGGCTCCTGGCAGAGAGGGCAGGTCTCTCGGGAAGGGCAGGTCCCTGCTGGGAAAGCAGTATTGATAGGAGGGTTGTCCTGTCACCTCAGCTCGTCAGAAGTCGCAAGGTGCCATGCCATAGGACATCACCTGGTGCCTTTCCACGTGTTTGTGTCCCCGACATGCTAAATGCTGGACACGGCGCTGGTGTCCAGGGATGGTTCTCGGTGTTCAGGGGAACAGGGAAGGTGGGCGCCTTATCCTTTGTCCAGAGAGCTTCCAGTGTGCAGCCTCGAGCCCCTGCTCCTCCCCTGCAGCCCACTCTGGGCCAGGGAAAGACCCAGTGCAGCTTCAGCTGTACCCAGGACGTCCCTGGAGTCACCTCCCCTGCACTTCCAGGGCATCGAGCCTCCCTCCTCTCTAGCTGGTTCCGAGTCTTCTCCTTTGTCCTGAGCGAGTCTCTGCTGAGCCCGGTGCTGGGGCTCCCGGCTTCCCTCTGGTCCTAGTGGAACAAGCATGCCCCTCTCCCCACCGGAGCGCCACATGGGCAGCAGCCGCCAGCCCTTGATCTTGTCTCCTGTCTTCCTTTGTTTTAGGAAAGGATAGACGTTGGCTCCTAATTAACCCAAATGCCTTTGCTTTAGTGAAAGCCTGGGTGAGGTTAATGATTCGACTCTGCCTCTACACGTGTTCTTTCAGAAGGTAACCCAGGCACGGGAGGGGACTGCAGGGCGTAGCAAGCCCGCTGCGGGGGCAGGGCACGGAAGCCACTCTTACTAAGGCCCGGGGAGGCTCGGATCTGCTGCTAATCACAGACACTGTTCCAGGATTGATAGACATTCAGAGTCAGGCCACAGCTGTAGGGGAGAAAGGACACAGTGGGAACCAAGTGTCAGATGTCCACGGCGGGAAGGGGGCGTGGGCTGGGCTGGGTCCGTGATGACCGCCTCCTCTGCCACCTCTTCACTTAGGGCCCAGACTGAGCCCCAAGGAAGGGAGCAAAGGCGTGGAGCATCCCAGGCACGGCTGCACCGCCCTCTCTGGGAGGCCGAGGACCTGGGGGTCTGCACCCCGAGCTCCCACCCAGGACCTCCCGCTGTCCCCAAGAACACCCAGCTCCATCGTAGATACGCACCATTTCTGGGCTGCATTAATTTTTAATCAGCCGGTTGCATCCAATCTAATCATACTACTGAGGGCAGTTTCTATATTTCATAAGCACAAATAAATCCCTTCCCCATCTCCCCCGCCCCTGGTGGCAGTTTGCAAAGACCTTTGGGTAGCGGTTTTCAACCTCCATCTCCTGCAGGCATCCCCGGCTTGTAAGTACCTCTGAAAGATTCATTGTTGCTTAAATAATTGAATCTATTTAAAGAAATGAAGCCAATTAACTTTTCAGTTTATGACTAAGAAATAATTTCACTGTGTGTGGTCAGATTCGAATAAGTATCTAGGGATTCAATTACTGTTTAGAGGTCAGAAAAATGCAAGCAGCATCCTAAACTATGCAGGACAGAGCGTTCGGGGCACATGGCACGGGACACGGGCCCTTTGCACAGGATTCATGGTAAGACACCAGGCAATTGGAACTCTGTGTCTAACATCCTCAAATAGACTTTTCTACCAACATCCTGAGGCTATACTGGCCAGTGAAGGCTGTGCCCTGCTCCCGTGACCTCTGTGCTTCCTCCTGTGCCCTTTACTTCCTGCCGTAAGAAACCCAGTCCCCTCCTGGTCTCTATCTGATCTTGGGTCTCTTCTTGGGCTCTCTGTTCACATCAAGCTGTAAGTAATGGATATAAGGTAAGAAAAATGTAGAAAAGCAGGTGTCCTCTTCCACCTCCTTCAGGACAGCCCAGCACAGAAGGCCCATGCTGACCACTGGCCACACTGACCTCCGATGGCGGCCACAGCCATTCTTCCCAGCATGCACCTCTTCTGTGCCCATGCCCGGGGCTTCCGTGTCTGGTCCTGGACTCCATGCTGGGGATGGCCGAGCTCCTTTGCCCCTGAGCTTCATCCTGTGGCCGTGTGGCCATCTCTGCCACGACTCCCAGTCCAACTCTGCTCCAGCCCTTCTCTCAGATCCAGAAAGGGGGCTCAGACATTTGTGTGGCTGTCCTTCCTCCCTTCTCAAACTGAATGCCCCAAAGTGGACTCGGCCGCTGCTGGAGGCACTGCCCCCTGACCCTCCCAGCTGCCCAAGCCCCAGGTGTGGCTGCCACCCGGCTCTCCCACTTCGTTCAGTCACAAAGGATGTGAACTCCGTCTCCTTGAGTTCTCCCATCTGACCCTGCCGGGTCGCTGAAGTGGCTCTGTGGGCTCCCTATACCTGCTTTTGACTTCTCCACCCTGGTCATCCAGCAGCCTCCGTGTGGGGGATCCTCCTCCCTGCAGCCTCCTCGCATTTCCACCCACCAGGGTGCCTCTGCTCAGCCATCCTCTCCTCCCCTAGGTGACATGTCAGAGTCACCAGGGAGCCTGTCTCCACCACCTGGCCCTGCCCCTCCGCACTGCACTCCCACCCCCCCCCCCGAACGGCGGATCCCTGGCCCAGGCCTCCATGTGAACAGTCGGCGGCACTTGGCAAAGGCCAGAATCAGGAGACACCTTGAGGCGGGCACCTGGCCAGCTGCCTCGTTGTTCTGCAGAGGGACAAGGGAGGTGACATTTCTGGGAGAAGGGCCGAGTGACTGTGTTGTCTCCTGCAGGATTGGAAGGGTGTCAGGGCGGGGGCCTGAGGCCCAAGTCTTCATGCCGTGAGATTTTACTCTCAGGGATTCCTCTGGAACACCCCCGGTTTCATGTCACTGGGGGTCATGGGGCCACCCGCAGGCAGCCCTAACAAGGCAAATGCATCTCACTACCCGACGGGGCCAGTCTCCTGGAAGGAGTGCCTGTAAGTAGAGGGACACAGGGACTGACCCACAAGGCCACAGACACCTTCCCTGCCTCCAAGGCCTTCAGGACCCGGGACCACACCGTCCAGCAGACAGCAGCACGGCTTCCTTCCTGCTCCAGGTGGGCTGGGGACCCACCAGGCTGCTCCTGTGGCGTGGATTTGGAAAAGGGTCCCACCATGGCAAACCTTTTCTAGAACAACCCAGTGGGAGTGGCCGCTCCTTGGGCTGGAAGGGTCAGGTGTCCCCAGACTGGCTGAGGTCAGCCGTGCTGTGGAGTGGGGGGGGTACCCTGGGGAGGGGAAGCCCAGGGGCCTCGAGCAGGTGACCCTTCCTCCCCTGGGGTCCAAGCAACGTCAGTCTCCTCCTCAAACAGTCGACCATGGGGAGAAATGACCCTTGGCCACAAACTGGAAGTTAATTGGCTCCGTTTCATTAGAGGATCTTATTATGTCAGCGCTGGCCTGGCTCTGGGCCAGAGGAGGGAGGGTGTGTCCATGGCCCTGCCTAGGGACCCTGGCACCCTGTGGCCCGGACCAGGGAATGCAGCTCCTAAGCAATGACAAAGTGGCCCTGGGCGAGACGCTGTGGCCAGGGAGGAGCAGGCCAAGATCCGGACAGAACAGCAGCCCCCGGAGCACAGTGCCTGATGGAGAAATCCAAGTTCCTCCATCGCCGAGGTGGAGATGGAGCCTCACCCCAGCATAAGCCAAGGCGAGTGTCCCCAGAGCCATGGCCTGGAAAGGAGGCCTCTACCCCCCAGCAGCTGGGTAGGTGCAGCCCCTGGACATGAGTCCTGGGCGGAGGCTGCTGGACATGTATGGGCAGCCCTGCGCAGGGTGGGCCCTGAGCTGGGGGGGGTCCCCTCGCTGCAGAGCCCCTGTGGCCCCTGTGTGAGTCACAGGCCACACACTTCAGCCCACCAAGAATGGCTGAGCATGAGGCGACTGTCCTCAGATCTCCCCTCTGGGGACAGAGCTCACCTGTCCTAGGTGTGGCCTGGGCTTCTTGGTGCAGTGTTGACTGATGTTCATGTTTCCCCCCGAAACAGGCCACTAAAATCCCGAACGTCAGTGGACTCTTACCCCTTGGACCAAGCCCCGCTGATGCCCGCCTAGGTCATGGGCGCACTCACTGGAAGGTGCTTTGTGTGTGTGAGATTGAGGCGGGCACGGCCGGGTGAGGGGTGGGCGCACTTCCACCCCAAGGGCCTCACTCTCTGTTTTCACACAGTCAAGTGGCTCCAGCAGCTCAAATGAGGACGACACCAAATCCTCGACGTTTGTTTAGAAACAGAAAGTGGCCTCAAGACCAAGCCGTTGGAGAAGCACTGTGCAGACACGCCACGTGGGGGTCACAGCCCGCAGCCCCCCGGCCCTGCTCAGCACTCCCCTGCGGGGGGTGGAGGGGCCCTGATGTTCTTGCCTGGGACTCTCCGGAGCACTCAGGAAACCTTTTCCACTCTGCAGAAATGACTGCCAGCGCTAAACCGCAGCATTCCAGCCTGCGCGGGGCACACACCAGGAGATGGACTCTGCTCTCGCCACCTTTCTTTGGCAAGGACTCAGACAGAGCTCTGCTCCTGAGTCCCGAACAGAGGGGGTTCTGGGGAGACCAGCACTTTTGGAGCAAAGGTCATGGTGACCTGAGAACTGAGGGGCCTCGTCAGTCCTGGTTGACCTTGAGGGAGGTCACAGCCCCTTGGTGACTCCTGTACCTGGGGAGGCTGTGAGGAATCTGTGGCTGTTCTACCCATGGCCTTTGAAGGTAGGACTCCATGCCCGACCAACCTCCTCAGTTTGCCTCTTGAAGCACCCAGCGTCAGAGCTGGACGGAGCCTTGGTTTGAGCTTTGTCCAAACCCTCATCTCGCTGGGCCATAATCAGGTCCCCACTGCCTACTGTTCACATGAACATGCAGGACCATGGGTTCCCAGCTGGCTTCGCGGGGCCCTGCAGGTGCAGGCCACCTGGCAGGAGGGTCTGGTGAGGTCCCTGAAAGGCCAGTTCTCTGCGCTCTCACACATACCCTGCGCCTAGTCACTGCCCCCCCAGCTGACCCTGAGTCCCCAGGTCTCTTCCTGGCCTGGGACTCCTCTGGTTTGGCTTCCCCACACCTGGTGTGATCTGCTGAGCACACTGTCACTCCTCGTTCCCTGAGTGACGGAGAGAAGGATTGTAGCAGCACTAACCGGGTGGAGGTGGGGGTGTTAGTGCGGCAGCACAGGATGGGGTCATCGAACCCTCTGGTCCTCTTAATGAGCTCCGAAATGACTTCTGGTCTGTCCTGAGACATGTCCCTCCATAGCAGACCACACGCCTTGGAGTCCATCCATTTTTGTTGGAACTGTGGACCGGAGTGGATTCCACCCGACTGAAGCACCCAGAGGCACCCGAAGGCTCTCCGAGTCATGAGTCCAGGACTCTGTGTCTTGAATCCACTTCATTCAGTCGTATTTACCGGTATCCCCAGCATGCCAGACCCCGTGCTAGATGCCACGTCCCCAACTCAGGGCTCAGTGTCCTGTTGGGACAGCTGGATGGCACCAGAGATTAAGGAGACCAAGGGCGGACCCAGCCCACCCAGCCTCGGGAAGCTGCTGCTACGGAGGGGCTGCCAGCAGGACCCGAGGCTGGGTCCCAGGGAGCAGGGACGGGCACAGGGCGGGCGGGGGAGCAGACTGCTCTGCAGCCAGGGCACTCGAGGAGAGCCACGACTCTCCACGTTCAAGGACGCTCTGTGTCCACTCTGGCAGGCGGCCACCTCTGTGTCGTCACCTCTCTGAATGGTGCAGCGTGACGGGGAAGGGTGGGCAGAGGAGAATTTAAACCCTCCCACCTCCACGTTTCCTGACCAACACCCCCAGGGCCAAGCGTCTTCCCACCCATCTCCTCCTGACCCCCCCCCGAAATTATAGAAAAGAGCTGAGCTGGACACACTGTGACCGCAGGCGTGGACCGAGGTGGACACCTAACTTCCCGGCCTGGCTGATTGGCAGCCTATCCCCGCTGCACTCACAGCCGGCCTGGCAGTTACAGCTCCGTGCAGGAGACCGGTTTATCAGGGACAGGACAGTCCTGATGGTTATAAGAATCTCTGAGGGTGCTGTCTGGATGATATTAAGTGGAGCAAAGTAGGTCAATATTGTGTGGAATAATGAACTCCAGTTTAATCAACACATCATAAGCAAAATTATGTGGAGAAGCCTCGCATGTTATTGTTGCTGTTTGGTTATTTGACTACTTAATCTTCTAATATATGCACATAATAATAAAATAATTTTACATGTAGATAGAAATCATTTTTCGACAATCATGCGGTGTACTTAACAATATGTTAATAATGCATCTTGCTGTATTTGTGGGGAAATGTCTTTGTACCGTTGGGAGACATTGGGGGCACACCCGTGGACAGCATGGTGTTCCACATGCACACAGTAGGAGCTTAATAACTTGGGCAGAGTGGAGTTCAGGTGTGTGGCTGTGCCCCGGGTCGCCAGCTGGACCTGCCCCAGGGAAGGACTTCCTGTTGTTCTGTGACACAGGGATCCTGGGAAGACTAGTTCTGTCCACTCAAGAGGCCAAATGTGACCCTTGTGCTTTAGAGGGGCCTCCTGGCTGGCGACTCCCGAGGCTGCTGCCCCCCTGAGCCCAGCCCCTCCCTGGGAAGTGAGCCGGCTGCAGTGAGCCCCGGAGTCAGGACAGGCCCGGTCAGCACCTGCCATGGATACTGCTCCTGCCAGCTAAAGGAGGTGTCCCCATGTCCAGGGGCATTTGACCCGCTGAAGCTACACCATGCCCTGGCTGACCCACCAGCACCCTGGCTGAGGGCGGCGCGGTGCGTTCTGGAGGGCGGCCTCCCTCTGAGCCTGCTCTCTCTCCCTGGCCTCTCCAGTGCCCGCCGTCTGTGAGACAGCAGAGGAGGGAGCACGCCCCTCTCCAGGGAGTCGGCATTGGCTCTGGCCCGGGGATGGATCCTGTGCACCTAGGAGGCCAGAGCCTGGCCGTGTGGTCAGCGGCCCTCATCATCCCACCCGGCTGCTCTGCTCCCCTCTGAAAGTGACCTTCAGAGCTGGTCCGCGGGCTGCAGGAAGCCAGATTGCTTTCTAGTAAAGCACAGTTTAGGCTCAGTTTCAGGGATTTTCTGGGTGTTTTTATCTTCGCAGAGAAGCCATAAAGACTCGGTGGCAGCTGGGCCAGCCGCGGAGCTGACGCTGGCTGTGCTCACCACGGGGTAATGGCCTTGCTGAGCCGCACTCAGCTCAGGCAGCGGCAGACGCAGGTGGGCAGCTTGATGGATGCGCTTCATCAGCGCCTGCACCAGGCGGGCGGCTCTGGGGTTTCGGGGGGCCGAGGTCCCGCTCCAGGGGAGGGGCGGGTGGTTTCCAGGGGTCAGGTGCAGAGGGCCAGGCCAAGGGCACCAGTGGGCCTGGGGGCAGTTGAGGGAGCCCAGGGCGCTGGTGGGGAGCGGGGTGAAGCCCTTTCTCCAGCTGAGCGGACGGTCAGTTCTGACGCTGCCCTGGCCGTTGGGTTGATGGGATTCGTTGGGGGAGGCCGTCTTGGAAGCCGGGCAAATCCCAGTTTCAGTCTCAACTTCCTCGTGATCTCCAGGCCTCAGCGAAGTCCACGTTTTGAGCCTCATTTTCTCTGTTCGTCCAACCAGGACCCACAGGCTTCTCGTCACCCTTTGCCCTGTCACGAGCCACCCCAGACTTAGAGGCTGACCAGGAATTTCATACTGTCCTGCAGGTGGGTGGACTGACCGCTCAGCAGAGGGGGGTGGTGTGGCTTCTCTCGTGGGTGTACTCAGGTGGTGGCTGTACCCAGCCTCTCCACTCAGCCTCTTCACTCACTGATGGCCAGGGCGGGGTCACCTCTCCCTCCCTGGCGCCTACCCTCCCGGCCTGGCTGTCCGTCTCCTGGTGGTCGGTTGCTTACATGGTGAGCGCTTTCCCCAAGACTGTGCAAAGAGGATGCAGACAGAGGCCACAAACAGACCCCAGGGCTCCTGCCACAGCCTCCTCCCCAGCTGGATGGACAGCCCACCTCCACCTGGCTGTGGGAGGAGTGGCTGAGCACGACTGTGGCCATCTTTCCCCATTCTCCAAGGACCCCTGAGCGCAGTAATGAGGGAAAGAGGCCAGGCGCCCTCCAGCCCTGACACCGGCTCCCAGGAACTGGCCGCTTCTGTCCCTTCTGCCCGTGTCCTTCCCTAGGCCTCTAGAAACAAGAGCTGTGTCAGCATCACCAGAGGCCCGTGTCCAGCCTGTCCTCCAGCTGGCCACGCAGTGGGGAACCTGGACACCGAGGCTTTGAGTGAAGATGGCTGGTCTCCACCCTGGCTGCACAGGGGGACCCCAGGGGGCCAGCACACAGGCCAGCTCCTGTCCCAGTGCCGTTCTCATTTGGTGGTTATGCACGGTTCCCAGATCTACTTCAACGCCAGCCGCGAAAAGGCAGCCCTTGGGCTCCCCAGGGAGTGCACTGCTGAGCTAGGACCCAGGGGGAGAATGCCGAGGGAGACCCCAGACGACGGGTCCCAGGTCGCAACATCCCATGGGCACCTGTCACCTGCGCTCTGGCTCTCAAGTTCGGCCGGAGGGCATAGACGGCCATGCCGCATCACCCCGCCTGCCCGTCTCCTCTGGTGAGTGCAGAAGGCGCTTTTCTTCTCTGGAGACTCAATGCCACAGTCATAAAAGCAGCGTGGTCACAGAGACCCCACTAGGGAGGACGCGGGCATGTTCGTTTCCGCCAGGCCCGCCACGGGTGATGGATATAAATAGCCGGCGTTTCAGAGGGGAGCGCTGAGCAGGTGCAAATATCACCACATCTGAAGGAAGGTGCTGCGAGCATATTTTTCCTGGGTAATTGGGGTTATGAGCAGCTGCCCCGAGAGCGGGCAGGGTCTGCTTCTGCAGCCAGCGCCTCCAGGCTGAGTTAGTGCCGCCCCTTGCTGCCGCCAATGTCCACCAGCCAGTTAACCCTTTCTAGCTGCTGGGCGAGTCTCCCCCACCTGCACCTGCCCAGCTTCCTTCGCCCACGAGAACTCCTTCCCTGCCCACGGTCACTGTCTGAGGGTGAGGACGCAGGAGGCTGCAGGAGTCAGGGTGGGAGGTGAGGTGACTCTGCCGCAGGAAGGAGAAGGCAGGCGAGCCTGATGGCCGTTTCTACACAGAGGCACAGGTGGCCCACTCCACCCTCCCGCCTGCCCACCCCTCAGGCTGGAACAGGCTCTGGAGGGACCCTCCACCTAAGCAGGCTGCCCAGTTTTCCGCTGGCATTGGGCGAGCTCAGGAGTGGCCTGCTGTTCCAGAGCAGGAGCGGGCAGCAGAGCCCAGCTGGGGCAGTGTCTCTGGGCTCCCGGTGTGTGCGTGACCCTCCGCTGCCTCTGCTCTGGACGCTGATGCAGTGGGGAGGCCTGGCTGGGTCCTGGAGCAGGGAGGCCACTTTCCAGCAATCTTTGAAGGTCCCAGCAGGTTTCACCAAGTCCTGGGTCACCGCAGGGCTTGCCAACGCCCGACCCTTTCCTGAAGAGTTGGTATTTGGAGAAACTAGGTTCTGTCCATTCTGATGCGGCGAGCAGCCGATTGGCAGCTCCCGGGTCACCTCCCAGGGACCTCGGCAGCCTGGACAGGGGATGTGGGTTTATGGGAAACCTCTCTAGCAGGGCTGGGGCCTGGACAGGACCCTCCACCCTGGGCTGAACAGGGTCAGGGTCAAGTCCAAGATCCAGGTGGGGCAGGGCGGTGACCCCTGAAGCCTCTCCTTGGTTTGCAGAGAGTGTCTTCTCCCTGTGTCCTTGATGGCTGTCCCTCTGTGTGCAGAGTGTCCCGTGGCCATCCCTCTGTCTGTCCTGATCCCTTCCTAGGAGTACTGCAGTGATGTTGGGTCAGGGCCACCCCAATGGCCTCCTTCTAGCTTCATCAGGTAAGGGATGCCGGCCCTCCTGACAGCGCAGTCCAATCTGAGATCCTGGCCTGGACTTCAGCCTGGGAGTTTAGGGGGACACTGTCAGCACCCAGTCTGTATGGTCACTCAGCCCGGCCACATGACGACGAGGGGCCAGGGCTGCCAGTGCAGGAAAGGGATGCACCTCCAGGTAGCGACCTTCCCTGGCTAGCCACAGCCAGTCCCCACGGCAGCGGTCCCTTCTACCCCTTCTACCTTCTATTTATCTGCAGCCTAACGAAGACGGATTGCTCCTCTCACGTCTAAAGGCTCTTGAACAGAGAGCAGAATCGATTTCATATATGGAGGCGGGAGCGTCCCCTGCCAGGCCAGCACGGGGTGCGCTTGATGACAGAGCGCCACCCTCAGCAGATGCTGCTATCCGGGAGGCCGGGTGTGCGCCTGCCCCCTAGCAGAGGGCAGCGCGCTGGCCTCGTGCCCCATCACCGCCCCAACGGGTCTGAGTCAAAATTTTTTTCCCTCATCATTTTCCACGGATCTGCTGCCCCTCAGTGAAACCGTTTGCAGGTCATGAAATAGGACCCATCAGCACTTTCAGAACTCATTGCCTCCACGGCGTCTCCGAGCTGGGAGTCTCAGCCTCGTCAAGCACTTTTCTTGCTCAAGAACCTTCGGAGGCTCCCCACTGCCTGCCCTCCTGCAGAAGCCGTGCTTCCTCCCCTGTCTGCAAATGGGACTTACATCTCTGAACAGCTCAGCTACTCCCCACCGCACCCCCACTTCCTGGGGGTGCAGTGTCTCACCTTCTGCCCCAGCTCCCTCCAGCTCCCTGCCTCTCTGGGTTCCTACTGCTCCTGCAGCCTGAGCCAGTCAGAAGGTGGCTACTCCGGGATTGGTCTCACAGGCCGGAGCTCCATGACGCCATTCTTCTCTGGAGCTGCAACAGGCAGGCAGTGAGGAAAGGGCTCCCACATTCTCCAGGAAGTCACTAGGGCTTGGGCTCTGGCTGGACAGGGGTCTTTTCAGGCCACAGGATTATTTTCTACAGTACCAATCATGGCTTTGAAATCAAGGCATTACTTATTTATCTAAAGCCCCAAATACTTTAATCTGTAGGCTTTCTGCCTCTGTGACTCAGCTGTTTCCTTAAACAAGGGTGCTCTAGGACAGTTGTGTCCTTTCTCTGCTGTGACCTTTGGGGCCGGGAGTCTTACGTTGGTGTAGAAAGGACAGATGCCTGCCACCCGATCCCGGAGCAATGCCCACACCGTCACCAATGGACTGCTGGCTTTGTGAACTTTCTCTGCAGAGTTCCTCAGCTTCGGTTTTTCAGGGACACTGTGTTTGGTTTTGCAAACTGCAGCGTAACATAGGGGTCAGCGTAGGAACCCTGGAGCCAGCATCCTGGTTCGAGTCTTGGCTCTGATGCTTGCTAGCTGTGCGGCTTAGGGCAAGTCACCTCACGTCTCTGTGCCCTGCTTTCTTCAGCCGTGAGGTGGAGGCTAATCAAAGCACCTGGCGGAGACAATTGCTGCAGGGGCTGAGAACAGGGTCCTGTGGCTCCCTGACACAGCCCTGGGAGCAGAACCCTGGATTCAACCCAACTTCCCAACTTGACTTTACCACTCGTCCCAAGAAATTCTGGCCCCAGAGAGAGGCTGTCAATGAGTGAATTACTGGTTGTCACCTTCAGCCACGTCCCCAACGTCCCACTCTCCTGCTGCCTGCTGCACCTAAACCCCATCCCTGAGCTCCCGATCAGATCCACGTGTGGAAAGTCCCCGCCCGAGACTCCCCTCGCCCACCTCAGGCTGCTCTGGGGGCTTGGGAAGGGGCCGTTGGAGCCTCTGTGTGGTTTGTGACGTCCAAGGGGCTCACACCCTGCTCAGCCACCACGGACCTTCCTGGGGCTCCTGTGTTGATGATTGTGCGTGTGTAAAAGTGGGTAGTTTGCATTTTACGTCCTGCTGATGTTGGACAGGGTGTCTCAGTGCCCCAGTGGGACCAAAGAGGTTGTCTCCCTGGTGGAGAGAAGAGAAGCCTCAGCAGAGCTGCAGGAGGCCAGCTGCAGGACAGAGCCTAGCAGCGGCCATGCCGCCACCTCGCTCCTCCCCCCTCCTGGAGCAGAAGGGTCCTGGCCACGAGGGACAGAGCGGGACCAGGCAGGGCTCAGACCCACGTGCCCCTCCCTCTGGCCCTCTTACATGACTTCCCCTTGCACCCCTGTGTCCTCCGGAAGCCTGGCCCTGCCCTCCTGGACAGGAGGTGAGCTCAGAGGAGACCACTGGGTAAGGCAGACAGGCAACATTTCCAGAATGTTCTCTCCCGCCACCCTTTCTAATATCTCATAATTGGATATCAATGCTTTCTGGTGAAGGGCATCTCAAGGACGCTTCCTGAGGAGTGACAGGTTTGGGGGGACACACCCCCACCCCGTGACTTCCTGCTCCGCGTGGTTTGGCCAACCACAGTGATTGGTGGGTGCTGCCGTGTGATGGTCTCGGGTCTGACCTGGGGCTGGAGAAGGCTGGGGGGCACAGGAGGGGGGCCCTGCGATGGAAGCAAGCCAGCTGCGAGGTGACAGGAGAGGCCCAGCCACACTTTGCCCCGGCTGCCCCAGAGACGGAGCTCAGGGGACTTGGGAGGCAGCCACCTCCTCCCAGGGGCAGCCCAGCTCCTCTTGGAGCAGGATTTCCACCCCCTCTGCTGGGCTGGGCTGAGCCCCTTCCTTCACTTTCTTCCTTCTTTGGTGTTTAGCATACAACAAAGCCACCCCTTTTGTCCCCGGAGCAGATCTCCTTACAGGATGTGATGACCTCTTGGCCCTGCGAGTTCTTCCATAGTGCATGCCCTTGGACTCCCGCTGAGGCTGTTCTGAAAGTGGGCACCCAGCCTCGAAGGCAAGCCGGAGCCAGAGCGGGCGCTGCAGGGGCGCGGGACGCTGCCTCCGGGCCACCTGAACCTCAGTCCTCACATCACAGAGGCAGGGTCCTCCTTTCCCGTTCTGGGGCCATGGCGGGGGCCAGGTGGCCCTGAGACTCAAAGCCCCCCAGACTCGCTGGGCCAGGAAGTGCTAAGACTCGTTTATATCCACGCCGTGAATCTGAAATTCAGGCAAGTTCAGAGAGGGCGGGCAGCCGGGAGAGGAGGGTTCAGGGAACAGATCCCTAATGCAAGTGGGCAGGCGGGAGGGCAGTGCTCCCGTGGGCAGCCTGCGCCTGGACAGAGGTGCCCCCCATTCACATCCCCATAATCGATTTGCCAGTTACCAGCCTGCCCTATCTGGGTCCACTGTACTGGGCAGCAGGGGCCTCACATGGCCAGGACAGCGAGGTGCTTACAGCTCAAGAGTTATTTGCTGATTGAAGAAATGAATGTTTCTTTTCTTTCTTTTTTTTTTTTTTATCTAAATAAGCCCTGAAGGGGAAACACTTGATTCTGGTGATCAACTCGCTGCTGACTGGCTCATCTCCATTTCTTTTAAAACCCGCACAGCCTTGGACTCTTTCCTAATCCACATTAGTGGTTCCCAGCGGGAGTTGTCTGGCCTCGGGAGACATGTGGCAGGTCTTGAGAGGCTTCTGCTTGTCATAGGTTGGGGGTCATTACTGGTGTCCAGAGGGGAGGACCAGGTGCTGCCAGCACTCCACAGCTGCTGGACGTCTGGCCCCACGGGGATGGCCCCCGCCCCCCGTGGAGTGGGGAGCCCTGAGGCTGTGGTCTGAGGTTTTCACTGTGGCTCTTGATGCCCCTGGACATTCCTGTCCATCTCCTCAGACTTAAGTGGGTCCAGGTCAGGAGCTCCAGAGGAAGCTGATTCTTCATGGTCACAGGTGGATGGATGACCAAGAGGGGCAGGGCAAGTGCAGCCTCCCCCAGGTGGATCCATGTCCAGGCAGCATCTCCTGCGTGCCTGGAGTGGGAAGTACCAGAGGACAGTAGGGGTTTCCAGAAACTGCAGCTCTAGACGGACCCTGGGGTGCAGCACAGGCTGGACAAGTGCTGGTGTGGTGCAGGGATTAAGGCCTGAGCAAGAGAAGGTTCTGGAATGGCTCCTGCTCAGTGGCAAGAAGTGGACTCCTGGGCCATCTCCTGGCTTAACAGATGGCCCCTGGGGTGGACGGCAGCTCACTGCAGTTTGCCGTGCTCCGTCTGCCTGGCCAGCCGTTCCATGAGAGGCAATTTGGTGGCTAAGAAACTGCTTGGAAGCGTGTCCCATGCCGTGACGTGGAGCACATGGCAGGACACAGAATTTCAGAAGGTCGAGGGTTGGCCTTCTCCAGAATGCTGGGCAGCCAGCCTCCTCCACAGTCCACGTCTGTCCCCCCTTCAGGGTCATGTGGGGTGACCTGGGGAGGGGGTATCCACGGTGTGGGCACTTCTCTGATCGTGGACCTGGAGTGAGGGGAGGTGGCCACAGGCCGCCCCTTCACAGCCGTCTCCACCTCGCGGACGCCGCCTGCACTGGTGAGCCTCGGCTCCCCCCGCTAACCTGGGCCCAGGGAGCCTGCCCTCCTGGCCCGCAGTGAGAGGGATGGCCCCGCAGAGCAGGGAAGAAGGGAACAGGCGAGGGACGCACCCTGCAGAGAACGCTGGCCCCCAGGACAAGGCAGGTCTCCAAGCAGACCTGGGCCAGGGCTCTGTGACGAGGAATCCCAGGCAGCAGGAACGCGGCCATCGCTGAGGATGTGTGTGACATCCTCAAGGGACAGACAGCGCGGGACACCATCCAGGCTGAGGGAGGATGTCTCCAGCTGCCCTGGGGCAGGCAGAACTGGGGCCACACCTGGTGGGAAGTGGCAGAGCTGGGGACAGGGACGGTGGAGGTGATAGCAGGTCCCTTTGTAGACGCAGGTCTCTGCTATTTGGAGCGAATGGTCTCACGCTGGTTCACATGGCACCGTCACCCACAAGGACACAGCTTGAGGACCTCCTGCGACTGAGCATATCCGTTTGCATCCCAGGGCCTCCAGCGCCCCAGCCCACCATCCTCCTGCCCAGGGCGGCCGCTGTCCTGAGTTCTGAAGCCGTGGGCAGGTGGCCTGCTTGTGCGTTCACAGGGAAAACGTGGGATGAGCTGCTCCTCACCCGCCCGTGCGCTGCCCCTAGGGAAGGGTCACCCTCTGCCCCCAGCAGCCGCCCACACGTGGCTGCATAGAGCCGCGTGGTCTGACCTCCTGTGTGCACGCGCTCTGCAGTCTTCTGGTGGTCACTGTGAGTCGCACTGCAGCTGTTTGCCGGCCCACGGTGGCCACAGGGCTTGTGCCTGTCCAAGGTCAGGGGCTGTCGTCACTGCTCCACGGTGGCTGTGGCCTCTCCCGCCACCAGGCATGGCTGTGGCTTCTCCCTGTTCAGCCCGAGGCCTGATCTTGCCCTCTCTGGTCAGTCTCCGCTGGTGATCCTCGTTTCCTTCCGTGGTGATCGATGAGGGTGAGCGTCTCATGGCCCATTGGAAGGTCCTTGTCTGCCAAGTGCTTGTTTGGAGCCCTTGGCCCTTTTCCACGGCGCTCCTGTCATTTTTAAGTGCTGAATTTGTGGGTGTTTATTTTTAAGTTCTAGAGTTTGTTTGATCAATTTCTACAGTTTCCAGTTCTCTGCCAAAACTCCGTTTCTTGCTCTTAAATCTCCTGAACGTATTAATCAGTTACTCACGAGGCGACGTCTGAACTCCCAGCACCTCAGGGTCACTGTGGGTGGCCTACTTCCTCTGCTTTTCTCTTATTTCTGGCATTTTTAAAAGGCAGCCCGCAGGACATGGACAGCACATGGACAGGACATGGACAGCACATGGACAGGACATGGACAGCCGTGTTTCCCAGGGCTCTCTGTGGTGGGGGTCCTGAGCTCTGGTCGCCTCCCCACGGTAGCCTCCTGCCTCAGTTTCTCCCTGGTCCTCTGATCCCTGGACTCCTGGTGGGGACCGAGTACCTGCCTGGACAACAGCCCTCACCGGTCCCCACCTGCTCCTGTCCTCTCTGGAGCCGAGCGGGTGGCCTGAGCCGTCTGCGCGGGCGCGGCTGGAAGCCGAGGTTCACATTGTCTTTCTTTCTGTTGCTCCTACTCCCCTCGGTTCCCCTTTCTGAGGCTCGGCAGGACGGCCACCTCCAGCTGCTCAGTCCTCGACCCCAGCCTTTCCCGGGTCCTCGGTGGCCTCCAGCCTGTTGGCTGTGACAGCTCAGTCCAGGGCCTCCTGAGCCCGCCTGCCCCGGGTCCTGCAGAAGCTCTGCGCAGCCGCACGGCCTGCCTGAGTCCCCTCTGTGTGTGGCCCCCGCCCCGCGTCCCTGCTGCCCTGCTTGGACTCATGTACCTTCAAACAGGGCTTGCTTCCCCCCAGAATTTTCTGTTCCATAGATTTTGTTTACGACCTTTTCTATCTGAAGGCTCTTCTGTCCAAAAGGGATCATTCACAACAAATTTGTCTCTGGTGCCGGGACGTGGACGTCTGGGGAGCCAGCCAGGCCCCGGAGAGGGCCTGTGGGACGTGGTGGACAGCAGTGGGGGACCTGAAGGCTTCTCTAACTGAGAGATGCAGTCTGACCTCTGCCGCTCTCACATCTAGGGTCAGCCTGTGGCTGGCCCGAGGGTCTGCCCTTGTCTGGTGTGTCCCTTCCAATTAGAGAAGCACTTGGGACCAGAGGGTGCGAGGTTCCCTGGGCACCCCTGAGCAGGAGCTGGTGTCACCTGCCCCGATCCCCAGGGTCCTCCTGTCCGTGAGTCGGAGGTGCTGGGGCAGGGCCCGTCCCGGCAGTGCAGAGCCAACACCCCCAGAGGCTGCTGGTTGCTTTTGGAGAAAACTAGGATGAAAGTTCAGAGTCTTTTCCTTGTGAGCTCATTCCCGATCCGTCCTCAAGTGGGTGTGCCCAGCTCCCAATTCAGAGACCCCTGGTCCGCGAGGCTCCCAGGTCTGGGATCTGGAGAGGGGCTGGGGGTCTCAGGGTTAAGGCGTGGGTCAGGCTCCCTTGCCCAGGGCCACACCAGTCCCGCAGGACCTTAAGAGCTGCTGACCGTTCTGCTTCTAGGTTTCCAACAACAGTGACCTCCCCTGCGCCTCACACAGAGCTCCCACATTGCCTCGTGGGACAGACCCTCATCCCGGGAGGCAGTGACCTCTGTCCCTGGGCCCCAGGCAGCTGCCAGGGCTGTGCTGTTAGGGTCAGGCCACCTGCTTAGCACACCTCCGGATGCGTGCTGTGTGAGCCCTCTGCCTCTCCTGTGCAACACCGCTTGGGCAGGCCGGGCGCGTGATGAGTGTGCCGTGCGCAGAGGTCGTCCTCCGGGCCTCTTTCCTCTGCAGCCATTGGAAGGCGGCCGGCATCCCGGCTTCATTAGCGGGCCTCTGATGGACTGTTGGGTCCAGGTCCTATTCAACCGACTCAGCAAATAATCAGAGCGATTTCTAATGCTTGACCTGGCACTGCACAGTCTCTGGAACAACAGCCACATCGGGAAAAGTAACCAGCCTGTCTGACACCGTTCTCCTCCGCTCAGACGAGCACCTCCTCCCCAGGCAGAATCTCTGTCCTTAATTGGTGATTATCAATGGGGCTTACTCTTCTTCCAATTTTTACTCTGTTTCGAGATCACTAAGCCAAACACAGCCAGTCCTTCCTATCTGCAGAGTCCCCATCCATGGGCTCCACCAACCTCAGACTGAACATACTGGAAGGAAAGTTATATTTGTACTGAACATGTGCAAACGATTTTCTCTTATTGTTTTCTCTGAATGATACATAGGGACTATTTGCATAGCTTTTACATCCTACTCCGTAGTAAAAGTAATCCCATTAGGCCTTCAGCTGATGGGATGAGGCCCACCCACATTACGGAAGGCCTCCTGCCTCACTCAGGTTCGCCTATGTTAATGTTTATATCCAAACGTGGCCTCACAGGAACCTGCAGAATAAGGTTCCACTGTGTCTGAGCGCTGTGGCCCAGCCAAGCTGACACATGGTATGAGCCAGTCTGCCTGGGGAATCCTAACCGTCAACACCTCTGAGGTGTCCTGGCAAGTTCCTCACCCGCTGTTGGGGCCTCTGTGCAGATATGTGGCTGCCACTCGTGAGCCATTTCCAGGAATTGGGGAGAAACCCTCTGCATCCCCACAAGATAACCTGGAAGCTCCTTCCTACCAGCACAGGCTCCGCTGGGCCTGCAGCGGGTGGCCTGGGTGCGAGGCATCTAGTCCCCAGGGGCTTCCCTAGGAGACACGGCCCACCTGCACCCCTGTCTCCAGTGTGGGCCCCCGTGGCTCGTAGGGAGACAGCAGCTATCCTCCGGAGATCTCTCCTTGCTCAGGGCTCGGGGGACACAGGCCCGGCGTCTCTGCCGAGTCCATTCCAATAATCTAATTTGAAATCCTGTTTCTGGAACACCGGGCTTCCTGCGCCCGGGCAGAACAAAAGAGAATGGAACAGGGGCCGTAACGGGAAGCATTTCGGGTGTTTGCCGACTTGGAAGTCAACAATCTGTTCTCTCACGGGGGCTCTGACCTCTCGTTTTGAAGGGAAACAGGAAACACAAGCCGGGTACAGACAGTAAATATTTTGCTCTCACCAATCCTCCCATCTGGGCTGACACACGCCTCCCCTGGACCCTGCACCCTCCCCAGCCTTCCGAACGCGACTTTGGAGATCAGCGTGAAGGTGGATGATGGAAACGAGTTGGAAACGCGATTTATCACCTTTGAAGAAACGTCAGCTGCAGACGCCTGGTTCCTGGCAGGGGAGGAAGGGCGCGCTCCAGGGCTTTCAGGGAACCCTGGGAGGGAGGACGTCACCTCCTCCCCTTGGGAGCCTCGGTGGGTGGAAGGATGACATCATGGGGGTGCAGATCGGCCCTGCACCTCCACTTTAGGATCCTCAGTGACCCCTGAAGGGTCAGGGTATGCACAGAGCGCCTGGTCTCCGGCCCCCAGAGGCGCCTCCTCCTTGGGCATCGGAGGCCCCCTGGGCAGCGCCCCACCACGGCCCGCGCCCCACCACGGCCCGCGCCCCACCACGGCCCACGACACCTGTGCCTCCAGACCATGGGCTTCTCCTTCCCCCACAGCCCTGGGGAGCCCCAGGAGGCCTGGGGCGCAGGGGACACGGGCAGAGACAGTGGCGAGCAGGCTGGGCTGAGTGGCCGGGCCATGGTGAGGGTTGCTGTCTGTGAGTAGCTTAAAGACATTCAACAAGAGCTTCTTCTTCTGGGGAAAACCTGAGACAAACTGTCCATTAGGGCATAACTACCAGGAGAGGTTTCTAAAGTTAGAAAGTGAAGGGTCCACTGATGGCCCGGGGGGCTGCTGCCCCCGGGGCCAGTCACCTAACCACAGCCCACTTCCCGCTCCCTCCCCACCCTGGGGCAGGAGAGGGCTTCTGTCCCCCAGCCTTTCCCCTCTACCTGCTCCTCAAGGGGTCACTCTCCAGGAAGCCCAGCTCTTCAACAAGGCCAGCAGGAGTCTGGGCGTCTCCCAGGAGGCAGGGTAATGGAGGTGCATGACAAAGGAATCCGCCTGTGGGGACAAGCATGTCCCCTGCTCCAGGAGAACACGGTTTGCAAAGAAAGTAGAAATACCTTGCACTATGGCGAGGCCACCGAGACAGGATACAGGCTGAGAGGGCAGGGCCAGCAGCCCTCAGGGGGCGCTGAGGACGCCCCACCGGAGGTCAGGGTGAGCATGGGGGGGGACGTGTGGCAGGGCCAGGGCAGGAGGAGGAGCCCTGGTGCCCCAAGGAAGGAGGTGAAGGGGACCCCAGGGGAGCAGGCACAAAATTGGCAGGGAAGTAAGGCAAGACCGTGAATGGCACTCAGGCCTCTGAAGTAGGGGCAGAGACACAGAGATGCAGAGACACAGGGACGCAGAGACACAGAGACGCAGAGACTTAGAAACAGAGACACAGAGACGCAGAGACTTAGAGATGTAGAGACAGATGCAGACACAGAGATGCAGAGGCACAGAGACACAGAGACTTAGAGACGCAGAGACACAGAGACTTAGAGACGCAGAGATGCAGAGACACAGAGACACAGTGACTTAGAGATGTAGAGACACAGAGACTTAGAGATGCAGAGACACAGAGACACAGTGACTTAGAGATGTAGAGACACAGAGACTTAGAGATGCAGAGACACAGAGATTTAGAGACACAGGGATGCAGAGACACAGAGACTTAGAGACACAAAGAATTAGAGATGTAGGAACACAGAGACACAGAGACGCAGGCTACT
The DNA here is from genome assembly GCF_052094955.1 of Ictidomys tridecemlineatus. NCBI lineage: Eukaryota > Metazoa > Chordata > Mammalia > Rodentia > Sciuridae > Ictidomys > Ictidomys tridecemlineatus. The sequence continues at coordinate 82,925,184 of NC_135485.1, read as the reverse complement.
CCAAGTGAGTGGGGGGGCAGAGAGCAGCCCCGCCCACCGTCCATGGCGGCCCAAGGCCCATCAGGGATGCCCTGGCTGCAGCCCCCACACTGCTCGCTCCAGCAGCTCCCATCCTGCGGGGCAGAGTGGCGGGAGATGCTCTCCAGGCCTCCAGGGTCCCTGGTCCCTGCGTCCAGAACCCCGAGGACACTCCAGCCACTTTGTGCCACACTGACCTGCCTGGACTGCTGTGTGAGTGCTCGAGGTTCCAGGGTGATCTCGACCTCTGCACGTCTCTCAGGCCAGCTCGGGGTCCACCCAGGAGAGAAGGGTCCACGTCGCCCTGTGGAGGAGCCAGCACTGGGGAGGAAGGACAGGTGTGCGGGCCACCAACTCAGGCCCCAAACCTGCCACAGGCCACCATCCATGCCCACCAGGTGATGCCAGTCAGGGGCAGCTCCTGGCCCTGCAGCTGGAAAGGAGGTGACCAACCATGGCCTTTCCTTTCCTCCTTCCTCATCCTCCAGGGACCAACAGAGACCCCTGGACCGGCCGCGTGGCCCCGCCAGATGGGAAGAGTAGAAATGGGGTGGCTTCAGACTGAGTTTGGCGCTGTTTTTCAGAAGTGTCCCAATGCCACATCAAGCTGGGGTCACCTTCATCCCTGCCCTCAGCAGCGTAGCTGAGCCCAGAAGAGCATCACTATCAAACCCAGACTGGGCCTAGTGGGTCAGAACCAAGCTGCAGACCAAGGAGGGCCCTGGGACGAGGACAGACGCTTTTCCCTTTAAGCCCCAAAGCTTGCCAGTGTGGCCCCAGAAGGACACCAGAGGGTCATCTAGGACAGAGCGGGGTGCGACAGGTGCCTGGCCTCAGCAGAGTTGTGTGGGAGCCAGGCGGGGGCCCCGCTGGCCTCTCTGCAGGCCTGGCCTGGCTCCCAGGTGCTGGGGGAGCTGTCCTGGGCTGCAGCCCTCGGAACACTCCTGCGTCCTGGCTGACCCAGCTCAGTGGCCCTGCCGCCGTGGGCACCAAGTGGCTCAGCGGGAATCCTCGGGCTCCCGGAAGTCAGCCTCACCATGGAAAGCTCTCTGGTTTGGAGTTGGGCTTGTGTCCATCTGCAACACCGTGACGCCACGGGCCCTGCGTGGACTGCTGAGATCTGAGCCTGGTGACCTCCGCTGGCCGGGGCTGCTCCCTGCAAGCCGCTCCCCCTACTCAGTCCACTGGGCCGGGGAAGCTGCCCCAGCCAGCTGGTCTTCATGACAGCTCGGGGCTGTCACCTGCCAATCTCACCATGGCCCCAGCAGGGCCAGCTCTGCCACCCAAGCTCCACTTCTCCCTTTGCCCCGGCCTCTGGGTGTTCCTTGAGCACTCAGTCTCTCTCCAGAGGGCCTTTGCACCGGCTGATTCCTGTGCCCAGTGCCCTCTCACCCAGAGAGCCCTATTGTCCTCGGCAGCTTCTCCTCCCCTCCTTGTGGAAAGGGGGCTCCCGGCCCGTCCTCCCTCCAGTCTGTCCGTCTCTCCCGGGTCACTTTTCCACTGGTGCTTTTCCATCTGACTTGCTCTTTGTGGACCTGGGTTCTACTTCCTGTCCCTAGAACGTGAGCTCCCTGGGCAGGGTTCCACTGTCCTCCCAGGGCAGAGCCTGCACATGGCCCGTGGCCGAGGCTCAGTGAAGGTCTGCTGAGGGGCTGAGAGGGTTCAGGCCCTGTGGGTGGACCGACCGCCTCTGCTGGATTCCCGCTTCCTGCCCCCTCGCCCACACGTCCACCTCCACCTGATTCTAGAACCCTGCAGAGCCTGGCCTCTCCTTGCCAGCTCCGCTGTCCTGGAAGAACCACGGCTAAGGAGTCTGAGCCTTTCTCCTAAAAGCAGAGAGCGGAGGGGACAGCTACTCCGGGGGCCATTGGTGGCCCTTCAGCAGCCCGGCTTCCCCACTTCCTGGAACCCCGCACTGCCAGGAAGCAGAGGGACACCTGCTTCCAAGAACTAATTCCCAGTGGATTATCCCCTCAGCCCCGCCCGCCCCCCGCACACGGCCACCCTCCCAAGGACAGTGCTGCACAGCCTCCAGGCAGCTCCAGAGATCACACGCAGCCTCCAACGTCTGAAGGGGGTGGAAAGGAGCCCAAATGATGAGCTGGGGCCACAGAAGGAGAGCCTCTGAGGTGGCCTGGCCCTTTGGAAATAGGCTTAGGCTCTGCGGGCCCCGAGGAGGCTCTGGGCCAGGACCCTGGCTCAGTCGAGCTGGGCTGGCCAGGGGACCCGGCCCTCCTGCCAGCACTGGGCACTGCCTGAGCCCTCTAGTGGAAACTGTGGCCATGGGAGTCCGGAGCACATGTCCCTCCCTGGCCATCTGCACGCCCTGCTCTCTGGGGCTGGCCCCTGTGCCTGGGCTCCTCCGTGTGCCCAGACTGGGCAGGGAGGAGAACCTAGGAGAACCTAGCAGACCTGTCCTTGCGTTTGGAGGAGCCAAGGGTTCATGACCTCCGAATCCCGGAGCCCGAACTCAGCACCAGTCCATGTGTTGATGTCAGCTCCGGGGGCACCTCCTGGCAGGGGCAGGGTCCCCGCTCACCCAGGAACAGCAGGGCCCAGGCAGCTTTGCCCTTGCATAGACCCTGCAGCATGCTTGGGACCCCTGAGGACACACATCCTCCATGGGTGGCATTTAGTAAAATAAAGTGGGAGAAAGTAAAAGCAGAGAAGCCCAACGCACTGCCCATAGCGATCACCTGTGCATCTCAGACTGGGAATAATAGGCCAAGTGTCCAAATCGAACTTCAAAAACCATGTCCCACGTCACGCGAATGTGCCCATGAACCTTGGTCAAAAGAAGGGCAGTTCCACCTGGGCCCAGGCCACAGGGGCCAGAGAGTTGGCATGAGTGATCCCCGCTGCCACCCCGGCCCGAGAAGCAGGCCTGTCACACGACAGATGCCCAACATGTGCCCCCGGCATGAACATCCCCCGTGTTGTGTGCTGGAGAAGCTGCGGCACCTGTGTCCAGGGCCAGGCCTGAGGAGTTGGCCACGTGTCCCCAGCACCCACCGGCCAGGCCCCTTGCCTGGGTCTTCTCTGGGCCTCTGCTCCCTGCTGCAACATGGAGCTTGCTCAGGTTCATGAAGCGTCCCCGAGGGGTTAAGAAGCTCTGGGAGCCACGTCGTGCCTGGCCCCAGAGACTGCCCAGTACCGTGTGCCTCAGCGGCCAGGGACAGCAGCAGTGGCTGCAGAGGGAAGTAAGGAACAGCGGGCCACAGTAGGTCCAGGAGAGGAGGCTGGACGTCCGGGAGACACTCTGGTCCCCAGCTCTCTGGGCACGGATGTTGTTGCTTGGGCTGTGTTAACCCGGGGGGGCCTGCAGCTGCCACTGCCAGATAGGGCTCCCCACTCCCTGGAGGAGGCCCCCGACTTCCTGCCATCTCGGCGCACGTGGTGAGTATCACCCTGGGACTGGGGACGTCAAGGTCACCTGCTACAGGCTGAGCATGCCACGCCAGCCACAGGGTCAGCACCCCGGCCTCCAAGGACCAGAGGCGGAGGCCACAGGAAGCCTTGAATGTAAATTACAGAGTAAATTGGTTCCAGATTCCAAATTTAGGTCCTGGTGGGACTGCCCTCCCTTTGAACCAAGATTTATGGTGACATTGCAACGACGTGGGACGCAGTTCTTGGAATTTGATTTGAAAACATCCCTGTTATTCTTCAAATTCCAGAATACGTAGGCGACCTTGTATGCTCCAGTGGGTTGGGCTGCTCTATTTTTATTTGACACTATCGTATTTTATAGCCCGAACTGATATCACAAAACCACATTTGAAAGCCCCTGAGTCGTTGGTGAAGACCCTGCTGTCATCAGGCCCACTGGGAGGGGGCCAGGGCCTGCAGCAGGAGAGACTAGTGCTGTGTGGGCAGACGTTCTCCTAGCGCAAGCGGAGCCAGGGGCTGGAGCCCTCCTGCTGGCCAGCGATGGTGTCCATCCTCCTGGTCACTGGGCTGGATGTCCTGACCTCACAACCTGCCCTCCGTCCAGCGAGGGCGAGCCGCCCTCCCACAGCACGAGGCCGGTCCTGGCGTTCCCCGCCCTTGCGTGTGGGCTCTGACCAGGACAGGAGGCAGGGGGTGCTTTGGGGCTCCGCTCCTCTCTACAGGGACCCACAGCGGACAGTCCCCTGTGCAGATCTCACCACAGGAGGTGCTGCAGGCGCCCGAGGAGCGTGGGAAGGCAGGTCACCCTCCTCTGCCAGCTGCCCCCACGTGGCCCAGCCCCCTCCCTGCAGACGCAGCTGGCCTCCTTGCTCGTGGCCCCTGGAGGAAACCTCAGGCTCAGGGTCGTCTAGTGTGAAAGTGTGCACAGTGCTGGGGACCCCTACACCCCAAATGCATGAACCAGGGAGGCCTATCTCAGCGTCCTCCTCCTCTTGAGTCAGGTGGGCGTCCAGCGGTGCCTATGAGAAGTGGGCCACTCCTGGGAGAGTTAGAGGCCAGGAGGATGGGCCCCAAAGCACACAGAGAACCCTCTCTGGGGAAGAGAGTGCTTGGACTGAAGGCGCACAGGACGCTGTCAGAGGCCGCGGTCAGCCAGCGCTCGTCCCCGACAAGGCATCCAAGCAGCGTTTCTAGAGGGTTCTATTGATTCTGGATAAATGTCTCTGCTCTGGGCAGCCCTGTCTTCAAAGGTTCCATGGTCCAGTGGGGGAGTGGGGACACGTCCACCCACGCACACCCCCCTGGGGTTGACATCTTGGAGGATGCGCCTCCCAGTCCCACCTGCCATGTGCAGACATTGGCATCCTGTAGAGTTAGTTTCCCAAAGAGGTAAAGTTCTAATCATGGTGTCAGTTTCCTGTTAATGCCTGGTAAATGACGAGGTATTTATTTATTTGTCAAGTGCTAGGTATTTGGTACCTGCTATTTAAACACGGGCTGTGCACCACATTTAAGCTTATTAAGCGCTAGGCATCTGAATACCTGCTACTTAAACACAGGTGTTGTATTCAGATCCTGAGTGTTTCAGTATCCAGTACCTGGTGTTTAGTGCCTACCTCCCATCCCCCAGTGAGTGCACATGGCCCAGCAAGGTGCCAGCCAGGAGGTAATGAGGACGAGCAGCGGGCGGGGTGCCAGGCGGCTGCTGAGCCCCCACCTCAGCTGCCAGGCGCACTGTCCCAGCCGCCGCTTCCTCATCCACAACTTAGGCCCAAGCCCCAGCAGGATTCCAGGGATGGCCAAGCCCGAGTTGCCCGAGGCCTTTCCTCAGCTGTATCTGCCCTGACGCTGCCAGCTGCACACTGGGGAGGCCCAGGAGGTGTCCCTGCAGGGCTGCCGTGGACGGCTCCAGGACTGGAGGGGAGCTTGGGGGAGCCAGGTGGCAGCCTTCCAGAGGGCGCAGAGTGTCCTGAGGGAGAGGCTTCATGGCCTGACTGCAGGGCAGGAGAGGAGAGTGGGCAGACAGCAGGTGGGGACACCACAGTCCTTCCCTGGAGGCCTCTGGGGAGGTGGGAGGACGCCTCGTCTGGGCTCTGGGAGCGAGGTGCAGCTGGCTTGGCTGAGGTGTAACTGGGACGGGAGGAGCGCGGGAGGAAACTAGGGTTCAGAGAGGGCGAGTTCTGAGGACCACACAGCAAGCACATCAGGTCTGGGGCCTTCTGATCCAGGGCCCCAAACCCTCTGCTGGGCAGGGATGGAGGCTCTGCCTTCCAGGCCCTCCTGCTGGGGAGCGTCCTCTCTGACCTCTGGGCAGCTCTGGGCACCTCCTCGCTTTCAACAGCCACAGGCCCCCTTCCCCCTCCACAGCCCGACACACGAAGAACCGCCAGGTGCCGGTGCGGGGTGCTGGGTGCTCAGTGCTCACGGTGCTCAGTGGGTGAGTCCCTGATAATGGTCCTTCATGGCTTTCCCAGAGAGGGTGGGGGCACGCCACTCTTGACCCAGCCATGTCACGACCCCCTTGCCCGCAAGGAAGACGCGACTCAGGAATCTTCTTTCAGCAGTTTATTCAGGCCCTTGATATTCTTCTAATGATTCTTCTACTACCCGGAATAATAATTGGATGCCCCTCCCAGCCTTAATAAAGCACCTCGAACCCCAATGCAAAGCTGCCACGTGTACCCTTCTCACAGGGTGCTAGAAAATGACACGCCAACTTTCTCTGATAAGGAGCTGGGAACACGCCAACTCTCTTTGATATGGAGTTGTCCTTCACAGACCACAACGGAGCCAGCGCCATCATGTAATGGCGACCACAGTCCGCAGGAACGGCTCACCACAGCTCCCCCTTTTTGTTTCACTAAGACAATACAGGCGAGAGTAGAGGTCCTATCCCACTGTGCAAAAGTGGCTGCATAGTATGGGCCAGCCCCAGGGGGCGCCTTCCCCAGACCTGACACCATATCAGCCGACGCCTTTTTTCGTGGGGCGGGGCGGAGACACGTCAAACCCGCATGCAATAGGACATGCTCCCCTTGAGGTCCCTCTTCTCAATGGATCACTCAAGTGCAGTGCCTTGCCTCGCATCCTGTATCGTGACGATGGTGAATAAGAGGGAATAGCTGAGGTTGAACTGTGGCCGTGCAGAAGTACAACTACAAACAAGTTGGCAGCACCCTGAAAGAAAGGCACGGACTTTAAAGTGATAGATAAATACCAGTGTGGAAACCCTTCTGCGTGCAATGGCAACAAGACCCGCAGAGTGCAAGGGCTTTCCAGCACTAAGAGAAAGACAAAAGAAGGACATGTCGTACCCAGTGCAATGTTATAATAACTTGGGGTGCAACGACCATGTCAAAGGCACTAGTGTAGAAACCCATCTGCGTGCAATGGTAGCAAGACCGGCAGAGTGCAAGGGCTTTCTGACACTAAGAGAATAACGAGGAAAGACATGTCAATCCCAGTGCAATGTTATAATAACTTGGGGTGCAATGACCATGTCAAAAGTTTAGTGCTTAAGATGCGCAAGCCAGACCTGTGGCGAGTTGCCAGTTTCTAAAGCAGCAAGAGCTTGTATGATCATAGCCTTATCTTGAGCACTACGAGCCTTAAGGCGACAGAGAAACCACAAACAGAGGAACATACCAAAGCAACACAGTGCACCAAAAATGCCTACTCCCACCCACTCTTTAAAAAAGGAAAAAGCAGAAGATATCCAATTGGTGAATTGACCCAGAGTCACGGGATCGACACGGGTACTATTCAAGACAGCTATCTGGGTTAGTTGAGACTGGATCATGTCTTCCGCTTCCATGGACCAATTTCCGGCCAGATATCCACCAATGATGTGGGAAGCATTCCTGGAATCATTAAATCTGACAGAGGTTATACATAAATGTGCACGTTGGTCAATGCAGCCTAAAAGTACTAGGTCAGCCAATTCTTCTACCTGAGCTTGAAGAAAATCTATTCTTTGGTTGGTAGCTAAGATCCCTGACAAAATATGTTGATTAATCGCATTTTGCGATTCAAGTATAGTGGACGTTTGTTGAACAACTTGATTAATAGTGGCAGCAGTTTGTACTTGACTGGCCATGGCTACTCCGGCCGTAACTGCTGCAGCAGCAGATGCCGCCACGGCTGTCACTATAGCTGCTGTGATTCCAAAATCTCTGCGGACTCTAAGTAGCTCTACAATAGGAAATTTATCTGGATCCGCAGTGACTGGGATTGGGACAAAAGTTGGAATTTTCATAATTACTGCTACAGTCCAAGAACCATTCCAACACTCAGATAAGAAACAGGTAGTATGAGAACAATCCAGCATCCCCGACGAGGTGTGATTAGCTAAAAGGAACAGGAACGGGGATTGTATACAGACCATTGCAGGAGGCAATGTGGCATAACGTAACAGAGAGTTGAACGAAACAGATGTAAGCCTATTACCTCGTCCACTCTCCTTAGTAGTGCCAGAAACGTTAGCCAGCCAACTTTTGGCTCCTAGTAATTGAGCCAATGCGGAAATATCCGCTGAAGCCCCCTTCGCATTGGAAATGAGCCATTGAAACCAGGACCAACCTGTTCCTGTAGAGGAGTTGGCATTGTTGTTAAAGTTATAAACATATCTCTTAAGAGGGGGGGAAAAGGAGAAACCTTTAGCAACTTGATGTTTCTCCCAAGAATGATCCTGACAAGGTGTAAATGTCGGGGGAAAACCAAAATTAGGGGTACAGTAAGGAGAGGCCTTGAAATGAGTGGCATAGCAAGTACTATTAGAAGAAGGAGGCATTAGGATTAGTACCTCAGAGATAATAGCTAAAGTAGTTATGTTTAAAACAGAGCTAGTTGCGGGGGTCCCTGAGCCTGATTGCTTCCCTGAAACTACTTGGCTCAATACAGCACTGAGAATACTCCCTGAGAGTCGACTGGACCGCAATGGGTCCTCCCAGTTAGTCAAATTTTTGGTCTTAAGGCTAATACAATTAGTGTTCCCAAGGCTGAAACAAAAAACTCCTGTGAGATTAACTTGAGACTGATTAAAAATATTTTCTATGTCCCCTCTAGGAGAGGTACAAGGAGCAGACATCTCACATGAGGTAGAAAAAAGAGTGGGGAGGACACTAGAATTACTATGAACTGGCATTGGCATTGGCCATGCCCGTGCCACTGCCCACCACTGCATTGGTGCCATCTGTACCGTTGGCACCAGCATCAGAGCCAGAGCACTCATCAGAATGAAGCTCCTCATCATGGGACTGTTGTGGCACCTCCTGCTGCTGGTTAGTAGATCTCGAGACTCTTCTTGTCAGGCGTTCAGGGATCCACAGCGGCTCCGTGCGATCCTGGGGAAAAACACATACAGATCCTCGTGCCCATGTCAGCACGGGGTCAGGGCCGTTCCATTGGCCCGTAAGAACATCCTTCCACTTAACATAGCCAGTCACAGAGGGCTGAGGGGACACATGTCTATCGGCCGCAGAGCGGCCATGAATATCCAAATTCAAAAAATTAATGGTAAAAAGAGCTAAGGACAGGCGTTCTTTAGGAGTGTGGTCAACTCCTATTCCCCCTTTTTGTTTTTCTAAGGTTTCTTTTAAGGTGCGGTGGGCACGTTCAACAATGCCTTGCCCTTGAGGATTGTAAGGCAACCCATGAGCAAGTTGTACTCCCATAGTAGAACAAAAAGATGTAAACTGTCTGCCAGTATAAGCAGGTCCATTATCAGTCTTAAGGGATGCAGGTGCACCCCATGCTGCCCATGCCTCTAAGCAATGAGTAATAACATTACGTGCCTTTTCTCCCGATAAAGCAGAAGCATGAATAATTCCAGAGTATGTGTCAATAGAAACATGTACATATTTGAGGTTACCAAAGTCAGGCACGTGAGTTACGTCCATTTGCCAGACGACCAATGGCTTCAATCCTCGTGGGTTTACACCATAAGTAGGAGGATGAAGAAATGTGACACAATGGGGACATTGTAATACTATCTGACGAGCATCTGCTCTGGAGATGGAAAAACGTCTACGCAGTGTCATAGCATTGACATGAAAGTTGTGGTGAAACAATTTAGCTTCTTCTAAGGAGGAGGCCAAGCATACCAACTGGCTTCTAGTTGCCGAGTCAGCACAGGCATTACCCTGTGATAACGGGCCAGGAAGAGAGGTGTGAGCCCGAATGTGCATTGGATAGAAAGGGGCAGTACGGCTACGGATAAGCTGTTGAAGCTGATTAAAGTAAGCAGACACAGCATGGGTGTCACTAATAGCTCCTACAGCCTCCAGAATTTTGAGCGCCTGCACCACATAGATGGAGTCCGAAATGAGATTGAAAGGAAAAGAACACTGTTTAAAAACTTCAATGACAATTTGCAGTTCTACCCATTGTGGATTTCCAGGAGCAAATTGATGCTGGACAGGGGGAGAGTCATTAATCACATAAGCTCCCATTCCAGACTTAGAGCCATCAGTAAAAATATTAACAGCCCCTGGAATTGGAGTGGGTGAAGTTACTTTAGGGAAAATGATAGGATGCTCTTTAACAAAATGGAGTAATGGATGAGAAGGGTAATGATTATCAATATCCCCTTGAAACGAGCAACATAGAATAGCCCAGTTGTCTAGAGTAGCACACAAAACATTAAGTTGAACTTTAGAATAGGGTATGATAAGAGAAGAAGGTGCTTGTCCAAAAAATTGAATGCTCTGTTGAATCCCTCTAAGTGCTAACGCTGCAACAGCATCAGGATAGTATTCTAAAGATTTTCCTGGGGATACATGTGGGTGGATCCATAGTAAAGGCCCATCTTGCCACAGTACTCCAGTAGGCTGCCGCATAGTGGCAAGCACACATAACTGGAAAGGTTTATCACTCTGGAGCCTGCATAGAGTAGCATGTTGTATAGCTTCTTCTACTTTTATAAGGGCCACTCTGGCCTCTTTAGTGAGGGTACGAGGGGAAGTAAGATCTGGATCACCCTTAAGAATAGCATACAAAGGCTGGAGCACGATATTAGGAATATGTAAATAACCTCTTATCCAATTAATATCTCCCAACAGTTTTTGAAAATCATTTAGAGTTTGGAGATCTTGAGTTCTTATAGTAACTTTTTGTGGTTTTAATATGTCATATCCAATCGTCGCTCCCAAATACTGAATAGAATCCCCTGTTTGAACCTTTTCAGGTGCAATATGTAATCCATACTGAGCTAACAACTTCACCAGGTCTTTATAGGCCTCATTAACTGACTGTTCTAATTTGGCTGCCAATAATACATCATCCATATAATGAATAATCTTAATGGAAGGATATTGTTGTCTGAGAGGTGCGAGTGCCTTCCCTACATACATCTGGCAAATCGTAGGACTGTTAGACATTCCCTGTGGTAAAACAACCCACTCAAACCTTTGATCTGGTTCCTCGTGATTACACGAGGGAAGGGTGAAGGCAAAACGCTGTGAGTCTTTAGGATGCAAAGGAATAGAAAAGAAACAGTCTTTAATGTCAATAGCAATGATATGCCAGCCCCGAGGAACAGAGGAAAGCAGCGGCAGCCTGAAACACCCCCGCCATACGGAGGCGGATCGGGAGGCTGTCTGTTCTTGAGCCCTTGCTTATCTCTGTTCCCTGTACCTAAACTCCCTAGCTGCCGGGACAGCGTTCTTATCTCCTCCTCCTCAGCGTCTTCTGCCTCTGACCCACTTTCGCATGGGGGCGTGCGCAGCACACTGAGATTTGGATACAGTCTCCTCCCGTTCTCCACGCCCCGCACACTCCCCTCTTCCTGAGACACTTCACTCTCTGTTGTTTCTGATTTTTCTTCATGCAATTGTTCTAAAACCTCCTGCCCTTTAACAAGCGCTTCTTGGCATCGGCCATCCGTAAGGCAACTACGGACCATCTTCCAGAGGGGTATCACCCCGCCCTCTAGCATGCCCTGCTCACGAGCAAAGTCAAGGTCTTTGCCTAATTTATCCCAGCTGGGTGTAGTGAGGCTGCCTGAAAATGCAAACCACGGTGCAGCTGTATCTACCCTCTGTAAAAATTTCTCTAAGGTACTGCGTTTCACCTCCAGTCCCTTGGAACGTAAAAGGCCATCGAGGGCTAGAAGGAGTGGACTTGAAGTCACAGCACCCATAACGCAACACAAGAAAACACAGAAATCGAAAGTGAAAGTACACAAAACAAAACGAACATACACAGAAAACAAAAACGAAAATACAGAGTGCAATTGCTATGAGATGTAACGCCCTCTCTTTATTTACAGAGGAGCAGGTACCTTTTAATGCTCCCTCTTTATGTATAGAGGAGCCTCCGCTTTTTAACAGCGGGTCCCACCTTACCTGGGACTTACCGGCGCGCCTCCCTGACTGCTGAAAGTTCTGGTTCCTGGGTGTTTCTTTGTTTCTTTTCTCCCGGGTCTCGGCACCACTTGTCACGACCCCCTTGCCCGCAAGGAAGACGCGACTCAGGAATCTTCTTTCAGCAGTTTATTCAGGCCCTTGATATTCTTCTAATGATTCTTCTACTACCCGGAATAATAATTGGATGCCCCTCCCAGCCTTAATAAAGCACCTCGAACCCCAATGCAAAGCTGCCACGTGTACCCTTCTCACAGGGTGCTAGAAAATGACACGCCAACTTTCTCTGATAAGGAGCTGGGAACACGCCAACTCTCTTTGATATGGAGTTGTCCTTCACAGACCACAACGGAGCCAGCGCCATCATGTAATGGCGACCACAGTCCGCAGGAACGGCTCACCACACAGCCACACTGAGAGGACAGCCAGACAGACAAAATCCAGCACCACTCCACCCTCACCGTGGCCCAGGGGGCCAATTTGCCCCTCTGCAGGGCAGCGGTGGGGCTCCCAGCTGCTTCTCAACTGTGAAGAGGAGGAAGCAGAGAGAAGGCTGCGGGAGTGGGGAGGGTGCGTCCCCAGGGCCAGCGTCTCCTCAAGCTCCCGGATTCAGCTGTCCTGTGGGTCCCTCACCCCGCGGCCTCCCATACTGTCTGCTCTACCTGCTCCCCACCACTCACGGAGGGAGGTCTGTTGGGTTCCCATGTGTCCCTGGTGGCTAATGAAGCAGGCATGGGTTGTCACCAGCCATGTCCCAACCAGGGCAGTTCTTTCAGGATGTGACCAGTTGCAGGACAAGGGTGGCAGTGTCTGTGGGGGCTCCCTTACTGGCCACCACACCTGGCAGTCCCAGGGGCTCATGAGGGCCCCTGCTCTAAAGCTGGGAGAGCACGGGGCAGGGCCCCTCCTGGATTCCCCGGGGCTGCCTGTGCCTTGGGCTCATGTTGCAACCTGCCCCGAGGACAGGACACTGGCTGCTGACCCTCCTCGGGCTGGGTGCACTCCGAGCCCCCAGCCCCGGAGGAGCAAGCCTGCCCCCCAGGGAGCCCCAGAGCCTGAGGTGCTGCCCCTCACTGGGAGGCCAGGGCTCTGGAGAGCCCCTGTCCCCAGCACCAGGGCTGGCATCTCAGGCCCGACCTTCTTTCCCCCAGCACTGGGGTTTCCTTGGGACAAAGTCTCTACAGATGGGCCACGAAGCCTTGGCGTACCCAGCAGCTCCCAGGCCACCTTCCCTCCAGCGCTCAGGACTGCGTGAAGGAACTCTCTGGAGAGTCCCACGTCCCTCCCCTGGGAGGGGCCAGGCCCACGCGAGCCTCCCCAGCCCTGCACAGACCTGTCCCAGTGGATGCCTTATCCTCCCGCTGACCGAGACCGCCCGCCTGTCTGCGTGGTTTGCTCCTCGCCTGTCGGCCTTGGGTTCCGCTGTTTCTGCAGCGGTCTCCTGTCTAGAGGGCAGGTCGGCACCACTGGCCTCGTAACCCAGCACGCGCAGCAGGAGGTCTCCTCCTGGAACCCAGGACTGGGCTTCTCTGGGTGGCTCAGGGGAGGGCCGAAGCAGACAGAAACAGGCAGCAGGAACAGCAGGAGAGAGGGGTCGGGGCAGCGACGGACGCTGTGACCGGACGCGGCCAGCGAAGGCGGGAGAGAACCTGAGCCCCCCGGCCCCGGGCCAGCCAGGGAAGTGCGCGGGGTTCCCCCGGCGCCTGCGATGACAACTGGCCAGATCGGCTTCTTTGGCACATTTCAACCATTGAGTCATCTAAGGGTGATTTGCCAAGGGCCTCTTGCCTGGACTCTCGGAACAAAGCCCAGGCCAGGACAGCGGAAGCCAGGAGCCTGCCCTCCAGAGCACCACTGTGGAGAAGCTTGTCACCCTCCCACCAGGGCAAAGGGGAACCGTGGCAGGGGACCCGGTGTGTGCGAGCGGGGGCCTGAGGACACCATCGCGGCTCCACAGGAGGAGGCCCCGGGCGGGTGCACTGGGCCAGGGCAGGGCCTGGGGACGGCAGGTGTCTCGTCCCTGGGGAGGCAGGACAGCAGGGCTCACTGCCCGTGGGCAGGGTCAGAGGAATCTGTTTCCTGGACGAGGCTGGCCAGCCCACCTCCTGCTAGGTGCAGTGAGGGTTCTAGAGGGGGGACATTCCCAGCCTGGCCAGAGCCAGCTGTGGGCACGAGGCCTGAGAGCAAGGATGTCCCCAGGGACAGCAATGGCTGTAGGCTGGGGCCAGCCACCCCCCAAGCACCCGCTCAGGACCCATCAGCACCACCTGGTGCAGGACTCGCCTTCAGTGTTAAAAGTCCAGCCCTCGGCGGTAAATGGGAAAACGCCGGAATCTACTGTTCATGTCCAGCTCTACTTGAGAGTGTCCCCTCAGTGGGTGTCCAGCGAAGTTCCCCAGCTAGTCTTCCCTTGGGGCAGAGTGGGGCAGCTTCGGCTTTGAAATTGGTGACTACGTGTGGATACGATTTAAAGTCCCTGAATCAATATGCTCACCATGACAGTGACATAAAATACACAGATTTAATAATTGTGTCCATGAAAGAGGTGAAGGAGCCTTTGAGCCGGCTGATCTACCTGGGGACTTTACCGACCTCAGGTGCCCTACGAGGGGACTCGGGAACTCGGCTGCAACTCGCAGAGGTGGTCTGGAGTGTGCAACACAGCAAACTGTGTTTAGCACCCCCCCCCCCGCCACATGAGACTCTGAGCTTGGAAAATGGTGACCTCAGGTTATCAGAGTTCTTAAGGAGCCTGCACTGGGGGCCATCGGGAATAGCAAGTTAATTATGTGGCTCCCACGTCACCCGGAGAATTTGCTGATGGAATTTGCAGCTGGGGATCTGTACCCTCGGGGGAAGATGTTCCTCACCTGTCACGTAGGCTGGTACTTAGGACAGACCTCAAGGCTGACCGTGTCAAGCGTGACCCGATCATCACTTGCTCTCAGGAAGCTTGGCGGTGTGACGGATGCTGCGGGAGCCCTGCCGAGCTGCGGGTTAAGTGGATTCCAGGAATTGTTTCGGATTCTCAGCAGCAGCGACCTGGCTGGCATGTGGTCAAGTCCACCCTCACTGCTAAACACCAGCCTTCTCAAGGTCGCCCAGGACATCCACGCGACTGGACCTGAGACGCACCTGGTCTCCCCGTGCCCTGGCTTTCAGCCCGGGGGGACCCTCAACTCCCTCCATGTTTCCCGCCGTCCCCTGGGTCACTTCCTACTGCAAGGTCCACGCCTGCCCACCTCCTGAGCTGTCTCTGCTTCCTCAGCCCAGGAGGTGGGGAAGGGAGCACTCAGTCCCCCTGGGGGTGATTCACAGTGTGGGCTCCTCCAGGGCTCTGGGCTCACACCGCCTCCTGCTCTCTCCAGTCCACACGAAAATGCACCAAGATCTCAAGGTGCACCGTCAAAAGGGAGAATCCCAGGTTGTCCCTCCCTGACCTCCCTCATCTCAGGGAGTCTGACCCAAACTCAGGACCGATTCCAATTCTTCCGTCCCCTCCCTTCCTCCGTCGCCATCACCCAGTTCTCTGGTTCTCTCTTCTCACGTTCTCTCTCTGAGCTCACAGCGTCCCAGGCCCACCCCTGCTGACCGGGCCAGCCCCATCAGTGTCCTGCACAGCCCCCGCCCATCTCCTGCTGTCCTTGGGCCTAGTCTCCACTTCACAAGCAGTAGGATGACCGCTCTTGGGCTTGTTACTCCGAACCACGTCCATGGCTCCTTAAGACCTTGCAAGGGTGCCCGAGTCCTCAGGATGAAGCCCAAGCCCTGAGTGTGGCCAGGAGACCCTGGGGCCTGGCTCTGCTCCTGCCCCAGGCAAAGGATCCACGGGGAGGGGTTGTCATTGTCATCTCCCTTGCCAGGAGGTTCCACCGGCCCTAGGCAGAGCCCTCCCCCCCAGCTGGCCCTTGGGGAAGCTCTCCTGCCGGCCCCACCTCCATGAGGGGGCGCCTCTCCTGTGCCCAGAGGGTCCGCCACACTCCCTCTGTCCCTCCAGCTGCACATCCTGTCCTCTGTGTCTGTCCCAGCACCCCATGTGCCCCTCTTATCAAGCTGTGCTCGTGTCGTCGGGTGCCAGCTGTTCCGTCCAGGCTGAGAGCCTCGTGCTCGACCGTGTCCGTCCCTGTAAGGAAAGGCCGGCCACACGGGAGCCCCGAGGAGGGAGGTCCACCTGGCTCACGGTCTTGGAGGGTCAATCCATGGTCGTGGGTCCACTGCCTTGGGGCCCGTGATGAGGCACAGGAGCAGGGTGGAACAGGTGGCAGGAGCCAGTCACTTCCTGGTGGCCAGGAAGCAGAGAGTCAGGAAGGGCAGGCCCCACCTCCCCTTCAAAGACACACCCCCAGGGACCCCACTTCCTTCCATGGGGCACACCTCCTGAGCTTCCACCAGCTCCCAGAACACCAGGGCCGGGACCAGGCCTTTGGAGGACACTTCCCCAAGCCACAGCAGCCCTCCGTCCAGGTCCTCGGCTTGATGGAATCCGTGTGTCCAGGGTGACCTCCACTTTGCTGTCCCAAAAGTCAGCATTCATGTTTCCAAGCACCGGGGTGTGGTCTGCTTTGGGGCCACCTTCAGGCCCCTGCACACTGTTTCGTAAGCTTTTTAAAGAGACGCTGTTTCCCGCGGGGGCTGGGGGGGGGGCTGCTGTCTTAGGCGCTGGTCAAACCACTGGGATTAGCCAAGGGACATTGGGTGGCTTTTCTGTTTGCTCTAGGAGTATTCTCAACAGGGAACCACAAGCCTGGGGTTGTGCAGACCACAGAGCTCCATCTTCAGGACAAGAGGGTGGCCCTCTGTGCTCAGGAGGGGAGGGCCAGGCCTTGGGAGACTTGCTTCCTACACAGTGGTCCTCCCCTGGACCAGCGTGAGTGGGCATCTGGGCAGGCAAGAGTGACGAGGACCTCAGCACACAAGCCAGGACCTGCCCATACAGCAGGCGGTGTTTCTTGGACAAACCCAGAGGAGGTCCTCTTGTTTCAGTACTCAGAGTGGGGTGCAGCAGCCAGCTTGTCCTCCCCACCCACGTGTGACCAATGCCCTCCCGTTCCTCCTCGAGCTCCCGGGCAGCCTCCGGTGGCTGGGGGAAGATGCTGGCAATGGCTCCCTGCTGCTCCCTCTCCACCCTAGGTGTCCTCCGTGGGAGGCTCAGCCTTTCCACCCCGGGGGGCCCAGATGCCCCCTTCTCCCTCCTCTCGTTCTCTTTGAAGGCCCAGCACGGTGCCTGGATTGTCCACAGGACAAAAGCTCAAATTAGGAGCATTAAGAAATCACGATCAATCTCCCCCCAGGAGTGGGAAGGACGGACCCCCAGCAGCTCAAACCCATTTCCCTTCATTTCTCTCCTGATGCTGCTCCCCTCCCCGAGGAGGAGTGAAGTGAGACTCATTTCATTTTTGGTGTGAGAAAAACAAAAGGCAGACGAGCCCCGGGGGCCCTCTCGGCTTTAGTCTGGGAGAACAGGGCTGCGCAGTCCTTGCCCCCGGGCCTTCTCTGTGGCCTCGGAAGGGCTGTGACCACGTCCGGGCTCCTTCCCTTTAAAGCCTGCAGAGGAGAGGCAAGGGTTGGCCAGACAGAGCCAAGGGTGAGTTTTAGAACCAACAACTGCGTTCAGACCCCACCCAGACCTGCGATCTGAGCTCTTCTCCACCTGGCTCCTGAGCTGAACTAGACCATGACGCCAGGCTTACTGGGTCTGCTAAGAGAATCCAACTGGAAATGCACATGCCGACTCCGGCCCTGTGGCACCCAGAACCCCCCAGCTCTCCTTTTCTCCCAAATGAAACCAAGGACTGAATGATGAAGTGATAGGTCCAGCCCAGGCCACCCTTGGAGAAGCGACCCTGAGCAGCAGGAAGCCGAACAGCTCCTTCTCCATCCATGGGAACACAAGGTTAATACACTTTAGGAAGTTGAATGGAAGGACAATGTCAGTATGTTAGAATGTTGCTCAGAAATCATGCATTTCCCCCAATCGGCTAAGAGAAAAGATGGAAACGTCTTCTTTGAAGCCTTGATCTCTAAGTGCCTCCCAATGGTCTGACCAGCCAGAGAGGGTCGAACCACCTCTGAATCCCACGAGATGTTCTGTAGTGAGCTGCCTTTTGCTTACCTGGCCTGGGCCTGGCCTCTCCCTGCCGATGGTGAGACTTCACGAGGAACCCGAGGGACTCTGGAGGGGGCTGGGCTTGCTCGTGGAGAGGGAGGGGTGCATGTGCTTGCTCCCGCCCAGCCAAGTGTGCCCTGCCTTTATTTTGGAGATGTGTCAGGTAGGACTCTGCTGGTCATAAGTCACCAAGACCACTTCACAGTGGCAGGAGAAAGGCCAGGCATCTGGGAACCCACCGGCTCAATGGTCTGGCCAAAGAGGGAGAAGCCCCCCCAATATCCACTCATATTTGATGAGCTCCCTCGGGCGTTGCAAGCAGGTGGGTGGCTGGAGACGCCAGGTGCGACTGTGACAGCTCTGGAGCTGGACTGGAGCCCCCAGACGGGGTGTGCACATTGGTGGGGCACAGTCCCTCGAGGGCACCAGGGAGGGTCCTTTCCAGGCTCCTCTCCAGCTTCTCGGGGATCCTGGCATTGGGGGGCCCTTGTTATGTGGCCACCCCACTCCCTGCCTCTGTCTTCACATGGCCTTCTCCTCCATGGACAGAGTCAGCCAGGTGTGGTGTGCACAACCGTGATCCCAGGGGTTGGGGAAGCTGAGGCCAGGCTCAGCGCCTCAGCAAGGCCCTGTCTCAAAATAGAAAAATAAATAGGGCTGGGGAGTGTGGCTCAGTGGTTACGTAGCCCCGGCTGATGCCGAGACTCAAACCCAAAACAAGGGCCGGCCGCATCCGGTCAGCACCCACGCTGCCCCTCATCTTAACCACCCACATCTGCAGTGGCCCCGCATCCTGGGTTCCGGGATGCATGAGTTTGTGGGGACGTGACAACCCAGGCCCCCAAATCTGACTTCACTGGCCACGTCTCCCTGCCGCCAGGTCTTGGCCAAGGCTGGTTCTCCCACGTCCTTGTTGAAGATGGTCAGCACACTGGTCACCAGCTGGGCCCTTCCTGGACCTGATCTGACCCACCTGTCCCAGAAGATGCAGAAGCTCACTCAGACAGGTGTCCCTGAACATCTGCCCACTGCGAAGGGGCCCTGTGGCCGGGATGGTGCCCTTCCCCAGGAGGAAGGGGACAGTGCTCACTGCTGCACAGAGGGACAGCTCCACGGTGAGACAGTGATGAGCAGTGGCAGGGGGCACCTGGCTGCGCCATCAGGGTGGGAGGGGATGCGCCTCCCTGGCCGCTGCAGCTGACCAGCCCTGAGTCAGATGGCTCCAACGCTCCGAGTGATTAATGGCCCCTTGGAGGAGCCCTGCTGAAGGAGTGAACCGGACTGCAGACCCCACCCACAGCCCCTCTCAGCCCTGCCAAGGAGGCTGGTCCAGCCCTGCCCACAGAGGCTGGTCTTGCGGCTCTGTCCTCCGCTGGAGGTGGCTGCCAGGTCGCTGCTCTGCTTTGCTCCTCACCACAGCTGAGTGTTTTCCTTCATTTCCAGATAGATGAACCGGAGGAGACAGAAAGTCCTTTCTCCAGCCTTCGGGGAGGGGCGGGGGGGGAGGGCGGCCACCTGGCAGGACCAGGGAGCAGCCTCGCAGTCAGCACCCCCAGCTCCTTGGATCCAAGGGGTTCTCCAGGGAGAAGAGAGTGAGAGAAACCAGAGAGGCCCCGGGTGGGCCTGGCACTGAACTTCTAGGGTAGATGAGAGGACGAGGGGTCCTGTGGAGGGGTCTGTCTTCTGCGAGCCCCATGAACCTGCAGGATGGCATCTCCCCGGCCTCCGCCCTGGCCTCCGCCCCGGCCTCCGCCCCGGCCTCCGCCCCGGCCTCTGCCCCAGCACCCTCACTGATCTGTCTGCAGGATCAGCACATCAGGACAGCTGCCTTGACAAGAAGGTCGAAATCCTCGGCGCTCCGGGCTGCTGGGTGGGTGTGCTTTGCACAGGGACAGTCAGAAGGGCCCAGCAGCCCACCCTGGAAGGCCACCCCTGAGAACGGGAGGCTCCTGAGTGGACTTCTGGAGATTCCAGTGTGCACTGAGCCTGGGCCCAGGTGCTGCGCCCCGGGGCACCACGCAGGGCCACTCTGCAGAGGCCCTGTCCCTCAGACCCCCACCCAGGACCTCCAGAAGACACCACCATTGGAGGCTCTGCTTCCTCCTCCACAGCAGCTGGGTCTCAGGAAATCCTCACTCAGATGGATAGAAAGACAATGTTGATCCAGCCCTGGAGGAGGGCGGCTGAGCGGGGACACACACACACACACACACACACACACACACACACACACACATTGGTGCCAAGTGCAGGCTGTGAATCACAATTCACTGTAAATCAGGTTATGCTTTGCACTTTACATGTAATTGTTAAATTGCTCTAAAAATAAGTCACCGATGAAATGGATAATGATCCAATTTGCCTCATCCGTGACTCGGTCTGAACCTAGAGCTGACACGGGCCCGGCACGTTCACGGGCCACTTGGCGGCAGCATGGAAAAGGCTCTGGATTCACTGACATGGCGGGAGGGTTTCCATTCAGTCGGCCAGGCCTCGGAGTGCAGGCCTGTCCCTGCCCTGAGCCATCGGATCTGCACAGGTCTGCAGCCTTGAAAGGCCTCGGTGAGCGGAGCTCTGCCCTTGGGCAGCTGGTCCCCCAGTGTCTGGAGTAACAAGGTTTCCTGGGCTGATCTTTCCGTGGGGTGCGCCCAGGCCTGCTTTGCTCCGTGTGTGTGTGTGTGTGTGTGTGTGTGTGTGTGTGTGTGTGTGTGTGTTGGGGGGATCCTGGTACAGTCACCCTGCTGCCTGGACTTGGGAGAAGAGCCCCAGACCTAACATCTGATTGACAGGCTTTGAAACCCCAAGTCCCCCAGCCCACAGGAGGGTGGCTCAGGTCCTGTCTGCCCCAGGCCTCTCTCTAGCTGAGCGGCCCCTGGTGTCCTCAGGGGGCCTTCGGGACATAGAGTGGCAGGGTGGGGCCCGGAACCACTAGACCTAGTCCCCAACACACTGTCACACTAGTCTCCAACACCCACGTCACACGACCCTTCTGCAGGAAGAGGATGACAAATAGCCTGCCCAGTGTCGGGCTGAGCCCGTGAAGGCCACGAGATCGTGGGCAGGCGGCCCCACGGAGGACCACAGAGCCACACAGAGGCACCAAGAGAGCCACGGGAGGCCTGTGCATGTCCACCTGGATCACACGTGGCAGGAAGCAGGCGGGAGGTGAGATGGGCACCAGGAGACAGCCCAGCACTGGGCATTCCAGACTGACCAGGCCCTAGTGCAGGCCTAGCGCTGCCCTGTGTGAGAGAAGCCTCAGGCCAGAAGCCATGTCATGGTTTGGATCTTCAGTGTCCCTAAAGGCCATGTGTCAGAGGTTTGTCCCCAGCTGAAGGTGGCATTGGGGGGTGATGTGCCGCAGTCTGGCTGCAGCAAAATAACCGGGGGGTGACGAGCCACTTGTGAAGGTTGATGCAGCAGGAGTGGGAGCCGTTTATTGTAGGACAGGAGGGGTCTATATACACTCCACACAGCTTATCTTAATTAACATAAACTAGATACAGCAGTCAGCCAATCAGGAATCTCCACACTTAATGGCTCGCTGGCGCCACTTCACAAACCACTCCCCCTGGCATTTGCCAGGCGCCATCCTGACTTGTTTACAGACTCTAACGGTGATGGACCTTCAGGAGGGGACCCAGTGGAGAACATGAGCTCGCTGCCCTGAAGCAGGAATCGGGACCCGGCCCCTTCCTCTTTCCTTCTTTCTGGTCACCGTGAGTTGAGCAGCCCTCCTCCGCCACATCCTCCCACCATGACGGTCTGTCCTGCCACAGGCCCACAGCCATGGCCCAGGGGGCCACAGACTGAAAACTCTCAAACCAAGAGCCCCAAGAAACCTTTTCTCTTTGTCAGTCGCTTATCTCAGGTACTGCGTGCCAGCAGCAGAAAGGCAGCAGGACCCTGGTTCCAGTGAGGTCGTCACTGTAACTGCCTGACGCTGAGGTTCGGAAGCCTTGGGGTCGGCTTGCAGGGGGGATGTGGAAGAGTTTGGAGAAGGAGGACCCCAGCTCCTTCCATTCTATCTCTGCTTCCTGGCCATGAGGAGGTGAACATATGTCCACCACACACCCCGCCATGGTGTGCTGTGCTGCCACGGCTCTGTTGATCTGGGGTTTGAGACGTTTCAGCCCGTGGCCACTGGACTCTCCAACTCTGAGCCTAAACCTTTCCTCCTCGTGTGCTGTTTATCTCAGGCCTTCTGTCACAGCGGTGGCAGCTGGCTGGCACACTGTGTGATGCACAGCCAGGGGGCTGGGTGCCATGGAGGAGGGGGCCTCCATTATCAGGTGCCGGGGGACACAGGGAAGCCAGAGAGAAGCCGCAGGGAGAGAGTAGGCAGGAGCCCTGAGCCCTGGAGGGAGGCCGAGGGGTGGAGACGAGATGGGGACAGGAGACACAAATGACAAGGCTCAAGGGAGACATCGGCAGAGCAGTCTTGGGACCAGGCTGGGGGGAGGGGGAGGCGCCAGGTCCCAGGCTGCAGGGCAAGCTCAGGCTTGGCGGGCCCATGTTCAATGTCCTGCAGTTGGGACCTGAGAAACGAAGCTGTGTCCCCAGAGCCCCCCACGACCCCGCTCCCGCAGGGGGACAGACAGCAGACACTACCCACAGTCCCACGGGCTGGGTGCAGCCAGCGTGTTCGGTCAGGGGCAGGAGTGTCTACCTGTCCAAGGGGCCACTGTTTGGGGACAGTCGAGGGGAAGAGGGGATAAGGGATGTCCCGGAGGAGGGAGTGAAGCACGAGGCCTCCCGATGGAGGAGGAGCGCGGATGGCAACAGCTAGGCCAAGAACCAGGGAGACGGGCAACCACAGGGCAGGGGCCTCCGGGAGGGCTGGCCTCTGGGGCTGCCGTGGCTGCTGCCGACGTGGCCGTGGGTCCTTCTTCAGGCCAGGGCGCAGGCTCTCTGGACCCCCGCTGGGCCACTGGGTCGTATCCAGGCTCCCCTGACTTGGTGCTGGGAAAGGCGGAGGGGCTGAAGAAGAGCCATCTGCCTCGAGAAATGGAGCAGTCCCCAAGGCCCTGGTCACCCGGATCCAGCATCAGAAACCAGAGCCCAAAGCGGCCAGGCAGCCTGCTCCCCGAGAGAGGCCCCCAGCCCGCCACACCTGCGAGTGGCGCAGGAAGCCATTAGCAGGCTGTTTTGATTGGCTCTTGTCTGGGGGCTCATTATTTTCACAGGGACAATTTCTAACCATTTTGCTTGTCACTCAGGCCCCTTGCTCCTCGCTGAGCTGCTTAGGCCATTATGAGTAAAAGATCACACGCGGTCGACGGCCTTCGCAGGTAAAAATGATTCCTGTGGCGCGGACTCGGCAAAGCACGGGCGCGGGCCAGGTTTCTGGGGAGTCACTCTGGGCTTCCTGGAGGGCGGGTGGGAGGGAGCAGCGAGGCCCCCAGGGCGGGCTCCAGGAGAGAGGGTCTCAGAAAGCCCCCGTCCCTGAGCCAGGAACACGAGCCCCCTCCCCCTCCCCTGGGTGGCAGCAGGGGTTGGAAACGCTGAGGGGAGACTTGGAGGTACCAGGGCTGCCAAAGACAGGGGTGTGACAAGCTGGTGGCCCCTGCTCCCCCTGCCAATGGGGCCTCTGAGGTTAGGGCCAGGTGATCCTGAAGCCCAGTCAAGAGTGGGATCCTGGCAAGGGGTGCGGACAGCCTCCTGGACAGTGGGGGAGGAGACAGAGAGAGACTCCAGTCCAGTTCCAGAAGCTTCTAGCTGGGGGGTGTAGGAGCCCAGCTTCTGAGCCTGGTTTTCTCATCATGGACACAATTAGACTGGCCACGGAGGGCTGCTTAACGTTGAGCCTGTAGGGCAGCCCTCCCTGGGCACTGGGGACTGCCTAGAGGGCAGCAGCCACGCGGCCGACATCTCCACGACTCCACGCTGGCCGACCACATGGCCGACATCTCCACGACTCCATGCTGGCCGACTTTCTGGGTCTGAGTTTGGGTCAGGTGCTAAGGTGAAAGCCCAGCACTTCTGGGACTGTCAGTTCCTTGGTACAGAGAAGGTCAGAGCTAAGGCCAGAGACAAGTGAAGCCCGGAGGGGCAGGGGACACGGGGGAGACACAGAGCCCCTTGGGGTCCCAGGAGAGGACAGGATTCCTGAGGTGTAGGTCCCTGGTGTGTCTGAAGAAGGACAGCGAAGGCAGCAGGAGGGGCAGGGCAGCCATGGGCTAGGGTGGCCAGTGAGGCAGAGCAGGACAGATCTGTGCGAGGTGGTGGCAGACCCCCACGCGGGTGGGCACCTCTCCTCCGGAGCCCCTTCTCCTTCATCTCCCACATGCTCTTTTTACTGAGCGCCAGCCGTGGGCCACCTGGGCCAGCCCCACTAGCTCAGGGATCTCCCCCCAGCCTGGGCTCACCTGGCCTTCAGGGGTCAGTAAGGGAGTGACCACCTACAGGTGGCCTGTGGCCAGCTGGGCTCTCCACCCAGCGGTCTCCACCCGGCTCCTGCAGCCGATGTGCTACCACGGCTTCCCTCACCTTCGACTTACCGCGAGGGGCTCCCCAGCTCCCCCATGAGACCCCACCATGAAGGGCAGAGCTCGTCACAGGGATGGCACCACGTGGGACAATGACTAACTTCAGCAGGGCCTGTCCTGCTGGAGAGCTGTCTTCCTAGGGTCACGGTCTCCTTCTTTGCACTTGGCGACCACTGGTGTGACAGTCCTGAATTTCCCATCCAAGCCTCAGCTCACTGGCCAAACCCCCAGAATCCCCAAGTGCCCCCTGGGACTCCACGTAGCAGGGCAGAGCACCCACACGGGGGCTGGCAGCTTCTCCTGGGCCAGGATGGAGAGCCCAGATGTGGCTGACGGGGGCTCCGGCTCTCTGAGAACCCGAGCCTCTCTTCCTGTAAAGACCCCCCAACACTGGTCACTCGCCCGGCGGCTTCGCTCATCCCAGCTGGTCTTGCCGGGTGCCCGTGTCAGAAGCCACACGTTTGAGGCAAAGATTCCCCAGAACCTTCAGGGATAGGAGAGGCCAGGAGACCGGGCAGCAGGGGCAGAGGCCTGGGCAGGAAGTCATGGTGGAGAGGCCCAGGCTGAAGATCAATCAGGACAGGCCTGGAGAGGACGGTGTCAGCCCAGGGAGGAGGAGCCCCTAGGGCGCCCTCTACGCCCTCCCTGCCCACGCATGCCCCTGTGAACCGGCAGCCCCTCTGCTGTACCGTCCAGAAGTGGCCGCCAGGACTCTGGGGCCCCAACCAGGGCCCAGGCTCAGGTGCACGTCGGGTCCCTACAGTGAACAGGGCAGAGGGGAGCACAGACCAAGAGGGCACCCCATGGCATGTGCAGGTCCTCAAACAGAGACCTCGTGGGGACCAGGATCTGCAGTGGCAGAAACCAGAAGAGTGGCCACAGAGGGGCGGGACAGCGCTCTCCTGGGAGAAGGACGGGCTGCTTTCGTGGCTCGGTGCTGGAGACCAGGGTGGATCGGCACGGGGACGCTGATGGGGTCCCCAGCCTGAGTCCTGGGCTCAGCTGTGCTGCCACCAGGTCCAGCCTAGTCAGCAGCCTGGGGCATCTGCCTCGGAGGGAACAGGCCGCCCTGGGAATGGCCCTCCTAGACCCATGGGGACGACGGCTGAGACAGTCAGTCATTCACCCTGTCACTAGAGGAAGACCCCAGAGCCAAGGGGAACTGAAAACACTAAATACACAAAACATGTATTTACACACTAACACACGCAAATGTCTCTATTACACCTTCATCGTATCATGCTTAACATTAAACACGTTATGTGAATAAGAGAGAAAAATAATTAAAGTCATTTATCTTTGGACACATAAGTTGGTTTCCGTAAAATGGCTAACCCGTTGGAATTTTATTTTTCCCCATAAAATTGCTGAGGCCTTCTTCAAAGTTATATTTTTTGGGGCAATAAATTTGAAATCGTTGACACCTTACAGCAGGTCCTCTCTGTTGGACCGTGACATTTGTAATTGAGACAGTGTGCTCTCTGCAGGTGCCGAGGTGCCTGGTGCGAGCGAGGCAGGTAAACTCTGCTCTGCTGAATACCTTCCATCCCATTAGAATGTGCAACTATTTCACCCAAAGGTGTCCACAGGCAGGCGTCCTGCCTGCTGCCCGTGGCCTTCAGAGGAGCGTGAGGGGGCCACAGGACTCCGTGAGCGATGGCCGCTAGCTACGGTCTATTTTGGAGTCGTTCTGTATGTTTCCTGTGAACGCTTCTCAGATCTTAGATCCCGCAGACTCGTAGATCTCGCCGCATGCTGGTACAGTCTATAAATTTGTTTAATTAAAAATAGGGCTTTATTAAAAGATGCTTTCCATGCATCAGAATCCTCCAGGGCACAGTCCTGTCACTTGAGATTGCATCCCGCCTGCGAGGGGACCTGGCTGCCTCTGGCTGCCTCCACCTGCCTCCACCTGCCTCCACCTGCCTCCACCTGCCTCCCTGTTGGAGGCGGGGCTCATTGGCTTCCTGTTCCCCAGCCCTGGATTCAATAATGACCATTTTCTAGAAGCTTTGAAAGATGAAGCTGCTGGTCCTTGTTGCTCTAGTCATCGAGTCGGTTCAGTAATCGGATGCCACCAACCTTGAGGTTTGTTTGGAAGGGGGTTCGTGCCATTCTGGGCCCCTTGGTCTGGCACCCAGGGCCCTGGATTCAGCCCCGTGAGGCCTCCTGCAGGTTCTCAGAGGCTCCACACCAGCTTTGCTCCAAAGTGTTGCAACTCAGTGATCAGGACTTCAGCCACCTGGGCAGCCAGGACTCGCACTGCGGGACGGTCAGGTCGTCCCGACTGGGCAGGGCTTTCAGTGGTCATGCAGGTCACTTCCTGTGTGGCAATGTCACTTTCCCCCTGAGATGTCGGTTGAACACGCGCCACGTTGCCACCAAGTGAAGCAAAGGGCGCCATCCTCTGTGCGGGGACTTGCAGAGCTGTCACGGGAGAGAGTCCCGCCGTTTCCCTGTGCAGAATGGAAGGCTGAAGCTGCACTTTCCTGGGAGGGCTCGATTCCAGGTCAGCATGTGGCACCCACGAGGAGGCCCCATGATCTGGGGCTTGCTGAGGGGACAGGAGCCGCCGTGGGGCTCCAGCCTGCTTCCCCACTTGGGGCAGATCCATGTGGGTGCGGCTTCTCCTGGAGCCCCCCCCCCATGCTGGATGGGTCCTCGGGCTTCCTCAAGGCCAGTGTCCCCAAGCCAGCAGCACTCTGCCTGGGGGCCCACTGCAGCCTCATCGGCTGAGGGAAAGTTCAGCACCGGCTTCTGCATTATAAAATTTAAACATCATCAGGAGACAGTAGAATGACTTGCTGTGGCTTGACCTTGTGGCAGGAAGGCGCACTCCCGGCCTGTGGGGTGGCTGCTCAGCCCTGAACTTCACCTGTCAGTGTCCTGCCACTGCATCTGGAGACTGGGACATCTCAGGCGTGTGCTGAGAGCCATAGCTGAGTAGGAATGAGCTTAACATTTTTGGTTGAGATGATAATGGTTCAGATGTGCATTCAATTGGATATTAGACCCCTGCTGTCCGCCTCCACCTGCTACTTCGGAGTTCTCGAGGGGATTCCCGGAGAGTTCCCATTGGTTGGGGAAGTGTGGGAGGAGGGAATTCCAGAGGAGGGATTTCTGGATGGTGTGGTGTGTCCCGGGAGAAGGCCACATGCATGGTGTTTGTGGGAGTTTTGGAAATAAAGTTTGTTCCTCCTTGAGTGGCTCGTGATTTTGTGCCCAGCCACACTGTGGCATTTGGTGGCCCATATGGGGAACGCCTGAATCTTGGGGTAAGTGAAATTGCTTGCCCCTGAGGGAGAGCAAGAGCTCCAAAGTAGCAGGCTGAGGTGGACAGCAGGGGTCTAATCTCCAATTGAATGCACATCTTAACATAACCATGATCATCTCAATGGCTTGCTGGAGTCACCTCTCAACCAAAAATGCCCTTCATCCTCAGCAGGCTCTCAGCAGGCGTGGCTCTGAAAGGGCCAGGGAGGGCTTCTCCAGACACGGCTGGAGGTCTCCCGCTGCAGGTTCCTCTAAAGCCACCCTCAGCACATGGCCCAAGGTTGGCACCTCAGGCATGCACGGGCAGGGCACTGCCAAAGCCGGGTCGAGGTGGAGGCCAGCAGGCCCGAGCTGCTCGCCCTCACCCAGGTGACCACAATGTCACTCAGTTCACATGTGAGGAACTGGCCTAAGAGCAAAACCCACCAGGGGCGGGCAGCAGGCACTGACGGCACTGAGGGCCACCTGCTGAGGGCGGCTGCCATCTTCCCTGAGGTCCTGGAGCAGAGGGCCGTCCTCAATGGGCCACGAGCTGGGACAGCTGTCCCAGCCCCAGCAGAGGAGGAGCACCTGCTGTGGTGGAGCCAGGCTGGACGCTGTGACAGGGTGTCCCTCTACACTCGTGGGGCAGGGAGGCCAGAGCCTGCCTCTGTGTCTAATGCCAACCACAGAGGCCCGTCCTGGGAAAGCAGAGTGACCGTCTGTGAGAGCCGACTGCGCGGCAGAAGCCAGTGTCCTTCCAGTGGCACCTCGTGTCTCGTCCTCCGGGAGTCACCATCCTGGGAGTTTCAGGGGCTTGTCCACGGAGCAGACTCCTTCAGTGTACGGCGCTTCCATTTTCAGCATGCTGTCCCCAAGGCCACCTCCATCCCAGCCAGCAGGTCAGAAGCCCCCTCCCACCTCGTGAGGTGGTGCTCCGCCAGGCCCGGGGTGGAGTCCTCACTCTGCCCATCTTGGGGCACCCACAGCCACCCCCAGAAAGGGCTGCAGGAAGTGAGGAGGAAGGAAGGTCCTGGAGGGTCCAGGGCAGCGCCCACCCGGCCTGCGTGCCCCCTCGGGCAGGGCTGCTGGGAAGCCGTCACCCGCTGCTCACCAGCCAGCCTGGTCCAGGAGCCAGAGCACCCATCAGCTGCTTGGCAGGAGCCTGGCCTCAAGGCTCGGCCAGCTGCAGGGCAGGGGCGTGCTGTCCCACGAGCCTCACAGGAGAGGGCACTGGGGAGCAGCCTGCGCAGGGTGTAGCCCTCAGGCCAAGGGGCTCACTGGGCCAAGGCATGGAAGAGCACCTGTGTATGGCACTGGTGGAGCAGGGCCTGGCTTGGCCCCACGTGGTCTCCAGGTCCCACGAGCAGGAGGGAAGGAGGCCAGGGCCATCCATGGACTGTCCTGCAACAGCCAGGGTGCGAAGGGCAGCTAACTGGCCTGCTCATCAAGACCCACCAGGGAGGCCGTGCCACACCACACCCTGCCAGGCTGAGCAGGTGACGTCGCCTGCTCCCCTCCCGGCTTCCTGGAGCTGGGCAAATGGAAAGCTGGACATCTCGATGACTTGGTCAAGGCCACCGGCTACCAAGTTCAGGCGGCGCCTGCTGGTGGTGCTGCGGTAGCCCAGGCCCGGGCTGAGGCAGAGACCAGGGCCTGGCACAGCTGACACGGCTGTTGCAGCCTTGGTCCCCGACACTGACCCGATCCTCCACGTATGTTTCTCTCCCGAGCCCTGCCTGCTGCTTTTGGGAGGCAGGACACGAGGCGGGTCTGGGCTGGGACGCCCTCCAGGCTCTGCCCCCACAGGTGTGAGTGACGAGCACCCCGTCCAGTTTGGAGACCGAGCCGCTGCCCCAGGAGAAGAAGGCCACGTCCCCACCCCCACACGACTGGCCACCGAGGAGGGGCCAGTGTCACTTACCACTGAGGCCCGTCACTCACAGACTGGCACCGCGAGGGCAGCAGGGCAATCCGTCCAGACTCCCAGCAGGAGGGCTTGCCAGGGCATCCGCGGCGATCACTGTCCACGCTCTAATTCCAGCAGCTTCCGGCAGGAGACGTGGCGGCCCAGAGCCGACCTGCAGCTCCCTCCACCGCAGCTGCCAGGCCTCTAAGTGAGTCCGTAAACACGACCTTCTGGTGGGAGTCTACCTTCATTCACTGCTGTGCTTTTATTGAGCGCCTACTAGGTGCCCCGCAGAGTGAACTGTGCAGGGAGTATCTCCTGGGTCTGCCCACGTGGTCCGGGAGGGAGCGGGAGACTCAGCCTGCTTCCTGTTCCCCTCACAGGACACTGGCAGGGCCAGCTGAGGAAGCAGGTCTCCTCTGGCTCCGGGG
Organism: Ictidomys tridecemlineatus; assembly: GCF_052094955.1. Classification (NCBI taxonomy): domain Eukaryota; kingdom Metazoa; phylum Chordata; class Mammalia; order Rodentia; family Sciuridae; genus Ictidomys; species Ictidomys tridecemlineatus. Next base: position 82,895,230 of record NC_135485.1, on the reverse strand, counting down.
TTCAGAGGCTCCAGTGCATATGGTCCCCTTTGCTTTGGGACAGTGGCAGCCTGGTTCATCATGGCAGGAGTGGGGTGGAGGCCTGTCCACCTCAGGGCCGCCTGGAGGAAAAAGAAAGGAAGAGCTGGGGTCTCAATGTCCCCTCCAAGGTCACCCCAATGACCTGACTTCTCCCAGCAGACCCCTGGCCTAAAGCTTCCACCACCTCCAACAGAGCCACAGGCTGGGGACTGAGTCACATGGGTTTCGGGGGACCTTCCGGACCCCAGGAGCTGCTGAGGGTCCCTAGCCTGGTCCTGAGAGCTGGTCAGGGAGGGCTCCCGAGGGGACAGCCCTGTGCTGCAGGGTCTGGGAGCGGAGCCCAGGGTGTGACCGTGAGAGCCAGGCTGCAGGAGCAGGGATGGGAGGCAGGCGGGCAAGCGAGGGTGCGGTGCCCAGCACGCGGCGCCAAGGTGGGCAGTGTTGGCTGAGCATGGGGTCCCTGCCTGTGGGTCAGGGGAGGACACAAGGCTTGCCCCCCAGAAGGCAGAGCCCGGTCGAGAGAAAGTGAAGGCGAGCAGCGGTCTGGCTGCTGGTGGGGACGGCCGCGGTGCCGACGGCCAGGGCTCTTGGAGGCTTCCAGGGGTGGGCAGGCAGGGGGCAGGCAGCGGGCAGGCAGGGCTTCCCGAGCTGTGCTCCAGGGGCGGCAGGAACCGCCTGATGCAGCATTTACACCACGGGCATCGGCAGAGTTTCCTCATCTCTGAATGGGAGCCATGTCCACCCAGGGAGGAGGCTGACCCCTGGCTAGCGCTGACAGAGGCACAGCATGGGACCCCAACCCTTGCACTGAGTGGCAGCCAGGAGGGGCCTTCCTGGTTTCCCCAGATGCAGAAGATCATCTGGAGTGGGCTGTCCAGGAGCAGGGGCAGGATGGAGAGGGGAGGTGACCGCTAATGCTGACCAGGGCAGCTTCAGAAGAACTTGGCCTCTGGAGGAGAGGCCTGGCTCAAGGAGGGTTCAAGTGGGAGTGCAGGGCAGAGGCACAGAAGGTAGCCATGCGGGTGGAGTTCAGAGGAGGTCGCGCCAGCCAGGCCAGGGTGGGAGGGTCCGGCAGGCAGCTGGCAGGGTGAGCAGGCTGGAGGGGCCAGGCTGCCCAGGGCTGGGGACAGAGCGGGGCCTGGGGATGGTGACAGGACTGTTTTTGAAAGGGGCAGAGGAAGGGCCAGGCCAGAACCTCTGGCTCTCAAGGAGGGGCCCACACAGGGAAGGACAAGCCCAGGTCATGGAAGCAAGGGTGGACAGCTAAGGGCAGTCTGCGGGCTCCCCTTGGTTCATGGTGGTGACCGTGGGAGCTGAGAACCTGGGGTTGTCAGCAGAGAGCTTCTCTCCTCTCCAGACCAGCTGGCCATGGCTGCGACCCCCAACACGAAGGTCACAAGAAAGCCCGAGCCTTGGGACCATCCCTGATAACAGATCCCAAGCGCCCGCTAGGGCTGGAGCGCCAAGGGAACTGGCTGAACTTACCCACAGTCCTCTGCACATTTGCACAAGACAGGTTATCAGGAGGGCCAGTGCAAGGCATCTTCCTGACCCCATGAGGACCTTGTGTTGAGCAATGAAGAAATGACCAGGTTGCAAATTGGTAGGGCCCCGTTGAAACCCAGCAGAGTGATTACACCCAGATGCTGTGTGGCCTCAGGCTAGTGTGTCTGCTTCTCTGTGCCTTGAGGCCTCAACTTAATATTTACTAACTTGGAAACTGTGGGCAGAATTAAGTGGTCCCCGGAGGACGGTTCGGCCCTGGACGTGGGTCATCTCACAGCTTCCCATGAGCTGCTGCTTGTCTTTCTTACATCGGGGAAGGTCCCAGCAGAGCTGCCGCCCAATGACTCTAGTAAATAAACCAATTACTACGTCCAGGGACAGGCCAGGCGAGGGGGACCCGGGCACCATGCTGCAGGTCTGGGAAACACATGTCCGTGGGCAGCCCTGGGCGTCCCTCTGGTGTGACCACCCTGCTCTCAGCCAGGAAGCCCAGCAGAGCCAGGGGCCTTCGTGACCCCAAGGTTCTGGTGAAGGACTTGACCACAAGGAAGGCACCGTGTAGGCCCTGGGCTCGCCCAGAGGGGCCCAGCCCTGGTCAGGGTTTCAGGGTGTTACTGGCCAGTGAATCCACCAGGTGGCCCTGGGGACTTACCTGCAGGACAAAGGGGGGCTGTAGCCTTGGTGGGAACGAGCCAGGCTGCCCGCTGCCCGCTGCCCGAGCACCGTCCATCTCCCCCTCGCCCACTGTCCATTCTGTGGACAGCTGCTCAGGCATCCCGATGCTGGGCCTGCAGTGACCTCTGAAGCACCTCAGCACTGCCCATGATGCCTAGCCACATCTTCAGGCTGGTCATCCCCCAGGGCCAGGGGGCGGTCCCCAGGAAGGTGCCTGGGCATCAGCAAGGACCTGACGCCAGAGGACAGTTGCAAGTCCTGCCCTGGAGGAAATGGTGGCCCAGGGGGACGAGGAAGAAAGAAGAAAGAGGAAGAGCAGGGGGAGGGGGAGCAAGGTGTGGGAGGGGGATGGAGAGCAGGGGGCAGGGGAGGGGGCAGGGGGCGGGGGAGGAAGGGGGAGGGAGGAGGAGGAGGGGGAGGAGGGGGGTGGGGGAGACCCAGCCAGGGCAGCAGGGAAGGCGAGACTTCTGGGCGGGGGGGGGGTGTGGGCAGGAGACCCAGAGGACCAGGCCACTCTGGCCAAGGACGTGAGAGCAAGGAGGGAGAGCTCCCGAGAGGGACCTGGCCAGCTCAGGGGGACATGGCCAGCACAGGGCCCAGAGCGAGTGAGGGCAGGGACCCTGGGCCGTGTAGGACCCATGACAAGTGTGCAGGGCAATGGCAGAGTTGGGGACGAGGTGCACCGAGTGCAGGTCCATGAGGAGGGGATGAGGGCGGCAGAGAAGGGCCAGGCCAGGTCAGATTTTCACCAAGGAATGACATCACCACACTGTGCCTGGCTGTCGTCAGTTATCAAGTGACCGCTGTGTGCCAACGCTGTTCCAGGGCAGGGCTGTGACAATCCGCATGGTAGAGCACACAAGAGCTGAAAACTTTAGTAACTCCCTTTTATGGAAGGGAAATTGAGGCTCAGAAAGGTTAAGTAATTTGCCCAAGGACACACAGCTGCAATCTCAGGAGCAAGCAAGGTCTGGGCCCAGCAGTCTGGCAAAGCTTGTTTCAGCAGAGCCACTTTGCCTGGGACTTTCGACTGATCCTGCTGCCCTGTGCAGAGGGCGGGCATGAGGGGGGCAGAGTGGCCCCAGGATCTCAGAAGTGTGGACACCCACGGTCCCCCTCCTGCTGAGGCTCTGGCCTCAGGGTCTGGCCCCCACTTAATGACACATCCCTTCTCCAGGGAGTCCAGGGCCCATTAACCACTGGGCAGAACGCAGTCTCTTCCACGCGGAGTCTGCGAGCTCCATTTCAAAGGTGGCGCCTTGGTCCCAGGGAGCAGTGTGTCCCCCCCGGAGAAGCCCTCTTGAAACCCTGGGGGGCAGGGCCGCTGCTCACGAGGGCGCTGAAGGCAAGAATGACGGCAGTGACCGTGACCTCGGGGGACCTGGGGCCTGGTGCGGAGGAGCCTTCTCCTGCCTCTCACCTCCCACCGGGTGAGGCCTGGCCGGAGCTCTGCAGGGTCCCAGCAGCAGTGGCCCTGGGACCCAGGACGCCCAGGACCATCTTGGGGCTGGGCCGCGTGTCCATTCCACGCTGCTCTTCTTGGGAGGCGGTCACCCTGTCTGCCCCACTGCGGGAGCCCCTCCTTGGAGGGCAAGTGGTAAGTGTGGAAAGAGCCGTGAGCTCCCGCCACCAGGCCCAGCCCCAGGCTGCGTCCTCCTCCCGCTGCTGAAGGTCAGCTTCCACTTCTCGCTGGGCGCGTGGGAAGCTGCTGGGCAGGCTGGCCGGGAGGGGATCGCCAGATGCCCACCTCAGAGGACCGTCCTGGCCGAGCTGCGGGAAATAAGGGGGAACCCAGAGCAAGGAAAGGCCGGGAGGAGCGGGTGGGATGGGCTGTGCTCTCAGTCCTCCTGTGCGCTCACCAGGGAGAGCCGCCGCGGAGGGACCCTCAATCCCCCGCCTCCGCCCCTTCCCGTCTGGGGCAGGCTCAGGGTGGCAGTGTCCCAGGGGCCCTGAGAGAATGACCTGGGGTTTCCCAGGAGTCTGGGTGCTGAACAAAGGGGAAAAGACGGGCCTGCAGGAAGCTCTGCGAATCCCTGACCGGGTGCCATGGCAGCGTGGGCAGCTGTCTGCTGGCCTCCTTGCCCTGGGGAAGCCCCTTCCTGAGCAGGCCTCGGCTGCCGGAGGGCCTGGCTTGGGCTCTGGTTAGCGAGGGGTGCACTGCAGCACACCGGGGTTCCTGAGCTTCAGAAAACCCTCACACGGAGTCTCTACATGGGAGGACAGCGTGACCTTTACCTGCAGCCGGGGGCTCTCTACACGGTGCTGCCTCGGCTCAGGGCGCGGACGGAATGCAGATGAGGGGACCGCGACCCGGCAGCCCCGTGCGCCCTGCAGCCCCGCACCCCTCCTTCAGAGTTCCTCCTTCTGCCAACCTTGGTTGCTCAGTGTCATTAACCTTTCCTCTGGTTGGGGGACCTACCACCCATGCCTGTCCCTCTTCGTAACTGCCGTCACTGCTGCTGTGAGGCACGGGGCCCTCCCAGGAGTCCGGGCACTCCACGCCCAGAGCGGCCACTTGCAGGCCCCTCCACACTTCCCGGGATTCTGTGCTTCTCTCTCCTTCCTTAAAAGTGGTGGCCTGGTGTCCCTGGGATGCCCAAGCACACGCAGGATCTTGTTTCCTGTGCAGCTTTTATTAGGTAAGGAATCTCGTGCTGCAGGCCGTCTGTCTCGGTGCCTGCGATCCGGCTGTGCTCCACTCCACCTGATTACATGCGGGCCTGGGGTCCCCCGTGCAGTGCCTGCTCCTGAGCTTCGGTGGGCTGCTCCTTGGGGGTCTCCTGGCCCTCGGGGCCGCTGCTCCTCCATTCTGTGTTGGGGCCACCTCCCGAGCTGTGGCCTGTCTTCCCTCTCTGGAAGGGACTCTGACATCAATCTTACTGCGGCCGACATATCGGCTTTCCTCTTCTGTCAGTGCCCAGTGTGGTTAGTTCAGGACCTGTCCCCCCCGGCAGGGCCTGCGGTCTGAGGGCGCTCCGCAGCTGCCAGCGGTGCGAGGCGGGGTCCCACTTCACACTCTCCTCCGGGGATCACTGTCTTTCCAGCTTTGCTGATTGGTCACCCTGTCCTCCCCTCGGTCCCCAGCACTGGGTCAGCTGTGACTGCGATGAGCTTCAGCCCTCAGTGTTCAGGTGTTGGCAGGTGAACCCCTGGTCACAGCCTCCCCAGCATGGTGCGCTCCCAGTGCTGGGGACCCTCAGTCCCTCGGGGCCCCACCCCGTGGCCATACAGGGTTCAGAGGCCCCCACGGGGCAACCCTGGCCTCCTCCTGCGCAGCAGGGCATGGAGGCCGCTGTGGGGGCTGTAACTCCCACTCCACGGGGATGCGTCCTGCCCGAACTGGGTCAGAAGAGGAGGCGTCCAGATCCGACCCCACTGGCTGGGCCCTGCCGCGCCTCTGGCCACCCTCAGAGGTGCTCCAGGTGTCCCCGGGAGGGGCATTCGCATCCCTAACCAGTCCCCGAGACCTGCGCCTCAGCTCTGGGCGCCCACCGGGAAGCATGAGAACGGGGCGGATGTCCCCTCCACAGTCACCGTGAAGCCTTGGCACCAGCTCCACATCCTGCCCAGGACCTGCCCCCGAGGAGGACACAGGCCAGAGCCGTGGAGGCAAGAGGCTGTGCCTCCTGCCCGGGGCCTCTCAAGGGCAGAGTCTGGACAGCAGTGGCCGACTCTGGATCCCAGGATGGTGATATTCCTGCTTCACCGGGTGCCGGGGGGTTGGTGGCCCCATACAGTGGCTAGTTTGATGGGATCAGCTTGTGCTAACACCATCGCCGTCACCGTCACAAGTGCTCGCCCGCCTTTTGCAGCTGGCCCAGGACCCGAGGCCTGCCCGCTTCACCCCAGCCCGTGCCCAGCCTGGGAGGCTCCGCTTGTTCCTTGTTCTTCTGTTTTTTATCCATGTTCTCAAATGACAGTTTTTATTGAAAATAACATTTCCAAATTGGAAAGAGGCCATGCGGGGCTCTGGGTTCCTCTATGCTGTTTCCTTCAACCTTCTGCCATGTGTCATCTGGGTGGAAGGACGTGGAGAACACTCGGCCTCCCTCGTGCACGTAGCTGGGAGCGGCTGAGTGGCGTGGTGGCTTTGGGACGATGGCCGTGCCCCGCCTGGCTCTGCATCACAGGACCGCGTGGCCCTCCTCCAGGTCGGCCACAGTGGAGCGGTGCTGCTGGAATCCGGGCTCGTCTCCAGAGGCGTGGGGGTCTCCACACCTGCGTGATTCCCTGCAGCCTCATGGAGTCTGACCCACTCTCTGAGATTCCCCGTTAGACACGCCATTCAACACATGGAGCAGACTTTCCATCCACAGTTAGGTGTGGCCGGCACCAAAGCCAACCATGGAAATCACTGCCAAGAGAAGCTGTACCTACTAACCCCCGCTGTCCCCCAGCCACCTCCCCCATCCCTGCCAACCCCCTGGGATCAGGTGGCCTCGACCATGTCATCACCTGCAGCTTCTGTCTGGTTTCGGTCGCTCAGTAAGTCTTCAAGTCTATCCACGCCGCAGCCTGGGTCGGATAACACTCCACCACAGGCAGGGACCACGTGCGGCCCACCCGGCCACCCACCTCCTGGCTCTGGTCAACAGGAGTGCAAGTCTCCTGTGGCTCTCACTCGGCTTCAGACCCCTGTGGCTGGAATCTCTGTGGTGCTGAGGCTTCGCTGCAGGAGAGCGTGGTGGACGGGTCAGGGCTCTGGACCATACTCACGCTCCCTGACTTCCGTCTGTGAAGCCCTGGGCTGTGGACTGCACCTGGAGACAGGGTCCCTGAGGAGATGACCCAGGCTGAAGGAAGGGCAGGGCCCTCATGGGCAGGGCGTGGCCTCGTCACCAGAGGAGGACACACTGGGGTCCCCTGCAGAGGCCAGACCACCGAGGACCCCTGAGAAGAGACCATTTGGATGCCAAGGTCAGGGCTGCGGAGGAGCCCACCTGCCAGGCCTGCTCCTGGGCCCCCAGGTCTGGGAGAAGATAAGCAGCTGCTGGCCGAGCCGCCCCAGGGGATTGAGTTACAGTGGCCTCAGAGAGCCAAGGTGGCCCGTGTCCGTCTGTTCTGCATCTCCACGTGCCACGCCCGAGGCCCGGTATTGTGGGGAAGAGAGGTTTACGCTGCTCCAGGTTCAGAGGCCAAACGTCCAAACAGCAGGGGGCCAGCTCCAGCGAGGGCCACCTTGACCCCATCCATCTGCAGTGGACAGTGTCATGGATGGAACTTGTGTGTGGGGACAGCACAGGGTGAGACAGGAAGCCAGAGAACGGGGGGCCCGCCAGAGCTCCTGACCCCTCCAAGCCGGCCTCCCCGGTAACCTCTCACCAGACTCTGCTTCTTGGGTTCCAGGGGCCACAGAGCCACCCCAGGACCAAGCTCCCAACACGGACCACCTCCAAAACACAGGGTCACTGCAGACCTACGGGCCATGGAGGGATGTTCTGAGAAGTCAAGGGAGGCAGCAGCCCCAGGCAGCATGTCCAGGGTGACCGGAGCCTCCCCCGGGGTCCGTCCCAGACGGGCCATCACCTGAGGCACTGTGTGGCTGAAGCTGCGTGACCCTGGCCTGCTCCAGCAGCGGTCAGACCTGGCGTCCAGGCACAGGATGCCAAGCACTGTCCCATCTGGGTGTGTCCCTGGGTGCTGCCTGTCAGCCATGGTGACAGGAGAGGGCCACAGTTCCTTGACGGGGGCCTTCCCCACCAAGGCCGGTCCCTCTCAGACTCGCCCAGCTGTGGACTGAGCACGTGCCGAGGCCTTTCCTGACAGCATGGCTGCCAGCTCCTTAGGAGACCTGGACCGTGCGTGAGGCATCGGAGTCACCTGGAGAGGATCTCAAGTCTGCAGAGACGTGGCGGGTTCTAGGCGGGGACTCGGGCTTCCCTGGGTCAGGCGACCCAGAGTGTCCTGGACCCTTCCCGGGGGCGACGAGGGGCAGCAGTGATTTCCTCCCGCTTCCCGGAGGGAATCGTGGCCCGTGAGGTGACCCTCTGAGATGGCAGCTGGTAAGCAGTGGGACAGGACGGGGGACTCACTTCGTTCCCCACCCCCAACACGCAAGTGGCACCAACTCTCCCGATGCTGTGAGCTGCTTTTGCTGGGGACAAACCCCTGTGCTGACCTCTCCTGTCCTTCAGCTGGGCTGCCCTGGGGGAGGGGAGGGGAGGCAGAGGGGAGTGTCCCAATCGCTCTCCTTGCTTCATGTCCCCTGAATAAGGGGACCCGCCACTCCTTCGGGAGCTCTGGCCTGAGTGAGTTTCTACAATCTGCTCAGACCTGGGGGCTCCCTGCCCTCTCCAGGGCCTCCTCAGGTGCCCCCAGGCCAGGTGCCACAGTCCCGCGGGACTCAGCATTGACCTCCTCCTTCAGTGAAGTTTCCCTGAAGATGAGGGTGGGGGGGTGGGGGGGGACCTGGAATTCCTGCCCGATGCGGAAACTGCCAGGAGTGGGCGTGGGGCTCGGAGAGGCAGGCAGGGGACCACAGGGACCTCGGGGACAGCACAGCACTGAGGGGCATCTCCCCGTTCAGACTTTTGATCCCAACCCACGATGTCACAGGGCCCTGACCTTCCTGTCCTGCAGCTCAGGCTCTCGACACACCACTTCCCTCGCAGACCTGCCACCTCATGGTGATGGTCTCGTTGCTCCATCTCCTGCCTCCCCTCTGCATCCCAGGTAGGGCTTGGGAAGGTAAAGAAGGTAAAAGTGTGAACCAGAGGTTCAGCCCCTCCTTCAGAGTTTGCCAGATGTCCCTCCAAGCCACTTCAGCTTACCACCATTGGCCATAGCTGCTCCTGAAAAGCAGAGCCTTCCATGGGTCCCATTTACCACGCGGTGTCCCTACCAATCTTGTTGGCAAGGAGGAGGTGTCGCACTGCGGTGGCAGTGTGTGCCAGGAGGGGTGAATGAGCCCACGTCCAAGGTGAACCTGGGCCAGCTGAACAGAGCACCGGGGAGCCCCCACCCAGCAGCTGGCAGAGTGGCTGGCCCTGCCCTGGGCACACACTGCCATCAGGGTCCCGCTCTGTGACAGACTCAGGGAGCAGGGTGTGAGTGGGGTGGGAGGTGCTTGTCCCTGGGGTGTCCTCCACAGTGCACCTAAAGAGGCCATGACCCCAGCCAGGCCACAGCTGACCCCACCACAGTCTCTTTCCCGCCAAGAGACCTGGACAGCCCTCTTGCACATCAGCAGGCGGTCCCTCAGTTGGCAGACAGCCAGGCCCCGCCTAGCTCCACCCACCCCAACACACGGTTCCACTCTGACCCCTGGGATGGCTCTCAGTCCAGGAAAAGCGACTGTTGCTGGCCCTGTGGGCATGGCCACCCTCCGCTCCAGAGCCCGCTGTATTGGTGACAAACATTTGGAACATTAGACCCAGCGGGGATGTCACTGCAAAGCCCTCTGGCCTTGCGGAGGCTGAGCAAGACCACACAGGCACACCTCGCCCCGAAGACTGACTCAGGGACTGGGCCGAACCGCAGACCTCACCAGGCACTGGGAGATGTCTGTCCCGCATCAGGCTGCTCAGTAAGTGACATATCCCCCTCCTCCTCAGCATGTTCCTGAAGCCTCTTCCAGCCTGAGGATAGAGGCGCAGACAAGGCATCGTTAGAGGAAGTGGCTTTTCCACTCCATTATTCTCTAGATTGGCAGCAAACAGCCCGGATGCCACCAGTGCCCCTGCTTGGGAAGATGGGGTTTGAGAATTGCCGGCCCAGAAGGGGCTGTGGAGGGGCAGCTGCTTGCTGGTGCGTGGACAACAGTCCTCTCCACATGGTCTGGGCTCCAGTGGAAGGTGAGAAAATGATGATGGTGATGATAATGATGATGTGGGTAAGGATGATGGGGGTGGTGACGGAGGTGAGGATGTGGTGATGGTGGTGGTGATGGAAGTGAGGATGTGGTGGTAGTGATGGAGGTGAGGATGTGGTGGTAGTGATGGAGGTGAGGATGTGGTGGTATTGATGGAGGTGAGAATGTGGTGGTGGTGACGGAGGTGAGGATGTGGTGGTAGTGATGGAGGTGAGGATGTAGTGGTAGTGATGGAGGTGATAGAGGTGAGGATGGTGGTGTTGGTGGAGGTGAGAGTAATGGGGGTGATAGTGGTGGTGATAGTGGTGGTGGTGATAGTGATGGATAGTGGTAGTGATGAAAGTGGTGATGGAGGTGAGGATGGTGATGGTAACGGAGATGAGGGTGGTGAGGATAATTGATAGTGCTGGTGATGAAGGTGAAAGTGATAATGGAGGTGAGGGTGATGGTGGTGGTGATGGAGGTAAGGGTAGTGGTGATGGTGATAATGGAGCTGATGGAGGTGAGGATGTGGTGGTAGTGATGGACATGATAGAGGTGAGGATGGTAGTGTTGATGGAAGTGAGGGTAATGGGGATGTTGGTGGTGGTGATGGACACTGGTAGTGATGGAGATGAGGACGATAATGGTGATGGGCATGAGGGTAATGGAGGTGATGGTGGTGGTGATGATGGTGATGATATTAATGATGGATGGTGGTAGTGATGGAGGTGGTGATGAAGGTGAGAATAGTGATGGTGATGGAGATTGGGGGTGAGGATAATTGATAGTGGTGGTGATGGAGGTGAGAGTATTAATGGAGGTGAGGATGATGGTGGTGGTGATGGTGGTGATGGAGGTGATGGTGGTGGTGATGATGGAGGAGACAGGACAATGGTGGTGGAGATGAGGATGGTGATGGTCTTTTCCTGACTGGTCTCAGCTTCCTCCCTAGATAGAAGCACAGTGCTGGCCATCTCGGAGCTAGAGGTGGACCACTCACCCCACGCCCACTGCCCTGACCGTCTGTCTCTGCTCTCCTGCATGGCAGGCAGGCACCTGGGCAGAGGTGAGCTCTGCTCTGGAATCCCCCAGCTTTGGGTTCTCAGGGTCTCTGTCGGGGCTGCAGGCAGAAGAAGGTCTCAGCTTAGCCCCTGAGGAGAACCTCCCTCCCACAGATCCCATGCTGAGCGGCTCCGGGAGAAGACAGAGATTCTGCTGCGAGTTGCTGGCGTTGGGGAGCATGAAGCCAGCACGGCTGTCCCCAGAGCTGCCTGTCCCACCTGGGGCAAGGTTTCCTTCCTCACCCACCAGCACTGGTTGGCCAAGTGACTTGCTTTGGCCACCGAGATGTGCAGCAGTGGCACACCCCTCCCAGCAGGGCCATCTCCTGACGCCTGTCCTTGGCTGTGTGAGTGACCCAGTGTTCAGCGAGGAAGCTCCTCCAGGTCTGGCTCAGACGAAGACACCAAGGGCAAGGCCGATGGGCTGTCGATGGCTGTTTCCATGCCCACGCCACGGGCCTGGCTGAGCGACGCCGCCCGGCTCTGGGCGTGTTTGTTGATACAACATAATGCGGTCCTTGCTGACCTGTGTGGTTCATGAGCTGATCCAGGAGAGATCGATAGTGTAGACTCTGGGCACACTCTGCCTTTTCTGCCTGCAGCCGAGGGTCTCCGGACCCTGTGGGCCTCCCTCACCCTCTGCTGAGAGCCAGCCACGGCCCCTTGGCCTCCTCTCCGCCCTCCTCTGACAGGTCACGCCTGTTCCCAGGGGTCCTCTTAGGGGTCTTTCCTCCAGGCCCTCATCTGGGTCAGTGCCAGAGTGCCTATGCCCCCCTCCACTCCCAGTGGACGTCACAGTGGAATGAAGGCCATGGATGCTCACCGCCACTTATAGCCTAATATTCTGCCCAGAGCCCAACCGAGAACGGTGTGCAGTCCACCTCCCTGCTGTCCCCAGCTCCAGGGGGCCCTTCCCCCCTCGGCCTTCCTGCCTGGTCACATATCCTAGTCCCTCTTGGAGCCTTCTACCACTGCTGTTGTCCCCTGCTGCTGTCCACGGCCAAGGCCCCGCCCCCCTGCTGTAGCACAGGAAAGTTGAAGTCCTGGAAGACTGTGAAGTGGACAGACCCGTAACTCCAGCAGGAGCCCTAGATCTGGGTCCTTGTCACAGGTATGAGAAAGTCCCTGTGGCCCCTCCTTGGGATTCCTCAGCCTCCAACTAGGCTTCCCTGTCTTCCTCTGCCCGGCCTCTGCTGGGACGTCCCCTCTCCCTCCAGCTTCCTGCCCAGCACCTCTCCAGCAGGCCACCTGGGGCCAGAGAACCACTTTCAAATTGTGCCCCCAACTTCGCCAGGCGGATGGGTCCTCCTCCTCTTCGCCCCTCAACCCAGACCTGGGAAAGCCTGGAAAGGAGAACCTACCTGCGGCCAGGGCCAGACGGAGTCCTCGGGCAGCCCTCCTACCTGCTGCGTGGGAGTCCACTGCCACCGAGAGCCAGCAGCGGCCCCTGGGCCTCCCTCTCCCCCAGGTGGACTCCGGCAGGTCGCAGGGCCTGGAGTGGGCCCCTCGGGTGGCCCTGGGCTGTGGGGTGGTTGTCCTGGTCGGCTGCTTTCTGCGGGGGCTCTCTCAGCTCCTGGCTCTCACCTGTGACCCAGCCAAGAGCAGGCCCCCAAGCCCCCAGCAGCAGCCTCCCCGGGAGGGAAAGCAAGCAGGAGAGGCCGGGGAGATGTCAGCGCGGAGGCTGTAAAGAAACTCGTAATAATTTTAATCAGCAATTCCCTCCCATTTAAAACCCCAAACTCTGCTACTTAATCAAACATCATGCTTAAGCCACATTTACCTCCTTGGGAGAAAAATGAACAATGGCAGCTCAATTTGGCTTTGGATGGGTTTTAAAAATAGTCGAGTCTGTGAAGGCCATTCGGTAAATGGCCTCGGAGAGCCTCGGGGAGGGCCTCCCGCGGGGCCGGCCAGCTCCTTTGTCGAGAAAATAGGAAGGCCAGAGATGAGGCGACCGGCCCACCCTGCCACGGTGGACGGTGGGCCTGGCGTGATGTCTCCCAGGTGGGCACGGCCAGCCAGACGGGCCAGCGGAGCTGCAGGCTGCCCGGCATGCCGGGTCCTCTGAGCAGCTGGCCTTTGTGCCCGCGGAAGCGGGTGGGTGTGATCAAGGGTGCATGCGTGCGTGTGAAGGCATGTGGTGTGCATGTGCGTCGAGAGGGAGCATGCGTGTGTGTGTGTGCATGGGGGACACATCTCCCCAGGTTGTGTTTTTCATTTCACAATATGTAAAACAAATGGCCATGTGGTCATCGAGTCGGTGGGCACTGCCTCGAGGACAGCTGGCCGAGAGCCGCCTCGGGAAGGTCCAGCCAGTCCTCCCCACCTGCCCAGCAGTGGAGGAGCCGCCAGCCACGGTGCGGTCCAGCCATCCCGTGGTGACTCCTGCTGCCACTTGTCCCTGTTGTTGGTCCCAGAAAAACACTTCATCTGTTATCTCCTTATTCCGGGGACCCCCAGGACCTGGGCGTGGAATTCAAGGGGCCTGTTTAAGCTTGTTTGGGGGATAACAGCATCTTTATTTTTGCTAACCTCAGAGAACTCGATCATGTCCTTCCCTAAGTGTGAGTGACAGATGACAGTGGCGGGACAGTACTCGTGACAGTCTGACCTCGAAACCACGGCCATCTCCACAAGATACTACAGGACCTGCAGGTATCTCCACTCATCTTGGCATCAAAACTGTGGTATTTTGGGATCTGCCAATTGCTTATTTAATGCATTAATAAAGAGGAAAGCTCACTGCCCTCCGCAAGTGTGTGCCCTTAATCTTCCTGGGCCCTGCTGGGGATGGAACCCAGGGCCTCTCTCGCATGCTGTGCACACACACCACCCCTGAGCTGCACCCCGCCCGCTAGGCTGATCTTTTGATAATTCATTTTGATGTCAGTGTCTATGATCTTGTGTGTTGTAATCTGTGCACTTAAAATGTTCTGAAACAGGCTAGCAGCTTCCATGAGGCTGTGGACGGGGTCCCCAGCACAGACCCAGTCAAGCCTGCCCTCCCCCAGCCCAGCTGGCCCCAGACTGTCAAGCCCCGCTCTTCCAGGACCATATTCCAGCTGCAGAAAAGGCCTGTCAGTGCAGCACCCGGCTTCTGCCACCGCTAGGTGGCAGCAGTGCGGGCACTGAGCCTCTGCTGGTGCCCCTGGGTCCAGCTTGTTCTTGGCAGGACTTCCTTGTCTCCCTGGCTGCTTAATAGAATCCCTTCAGATGAGGGTTCTGGGGGAAGAAGACCCGGGAGATCTGGGCACACAAAGTGCTGACTCACCGCTGTCTGTCTGGGGTGACTGGCACACAGACCACAACAGTCACACTGTGTGGGAGGTCAACTCCTTCAGTCCTTGCAAAAATCCCTATGTCGAAGGAAATAGGAAACCATCTTACAGACGGGGAGACTGAGGGTCTGGGAGGTGAAGATAATGGACCCAGGACTCCAGTCAGTAAATGTGCACCTGGTCTACCCATGTCCAGGCTCCTCCCAGCATGCTTCAATGTCACCCGCCACTTCCTAGAAATCTTGGTAGGGCAGCAGGTGGGTCCCTCCTTCCGGCTGGATGCAGGCTGGAAGCCTCTGGGTGAGAGGCCTCCTGGGATATGGCAAGTCCCAGCCCAGCTGGCCTGGCTCTGCCTGCCCACTGGCTGCCCCTCCCAGGGAGGCCTCACCTGCAAAGCAGGCTGTGCTGACTGATCCCTCCAGGGTGCGGGAGCGCAGGGGGAGGCCCTAGCTAGACTCTCCTTGTGGTCCTGGTCTGGCTTCTCCTCTACTGCATGTTTCGGTGCTCAGCCTTGATTTCTGAGACTCCTGATTTTGTATTTCCCCCAGCAACATGGAGAGTTGGAAGTAGGCTCTGTCCAAACAGTTCGAGGAGCTGGCAGATCCGGCCTTCCATGGACGGTTATCTCTGACAGAAGGGACCCTCAGAAGCTGTCAGCCTCTACTCACACTCTTGCAGATACAGCTCCCTGGGGTAGACACCAAGGAAGCCCTGGGGTGGGGAAGGAACTGGTGGAGAGTCAAGGAGGCCCAGGTTCCCTGGAACTCTTGGTGGCTCCAGAGTTGGGGCCTGGCCAGGCAGCAGCTGCTGGAGAGCCAGGAGGGCTGCCCAGGGACTGTTGGATAATCGGGTCAGAAACATTAAAGCTCCAACCAGGAACTCAGCGAGTCGGCGGCACAGGCAGCCCTAGAACGAATCGCTAGCAGGACCCAACCCAGCCTCCTCAGCAGCCTTCTGCGCAGCGCTCGCTCGGTCAGCTCCCGCGGGAGGAAACTTTTCGCACAGCCCCCGCTCCCCGCTCCACGCGTCAGTCCTCCCTCGAGGACGCCCCCTCCCCAAATCAGCGCTCTGAGTCCACTGGGCGTACTCGTAACCGGGTCGGAACCTCTAACTGCTTCGCATGCCATCCGGTTACCGTGGCAACACCATCCGGCGGCGCCAGGCGGTCCAATCGGAGCCTGCGGCCTCTCTCGAGCCTTTCCAAGGTGGGGACCGGGACAAGGCCGGGGATGGGAAAGGGGGAGACCCAGGCCCCCCGGCAGAGTCGCCCAGGCTGGGCACAGACCCCCACGGCGAGCAGCGCTACAGCGAGGCGTGGTGGTGAACTAGAGCCAGGGCCGGCCAGGGGCTCGGGCTCCCGTTCGAGGGGCGGGGAAGGCGGGTGACGTGAGCCCGGCCGGGCGGGCGGAGTTGGGACCCGCTCGAGGAGGCGGGGGCGAGCACGCGGAGAGGCAGACGCGCGAGGGAGGCGGCCGAGCGGCGCTGGCGGCTCTGCGGAGGGCGCGGTGGGCGCGGGCGGCGGGGCCCCGGGATCCCCGCGCGCCTCCTCCGCGCGGCGCCGCCGCCGCGCGTCCCCACGCCCCGCGCTCCACGGCGGCCCTCGCTCCGCGCGCCTCCCTTGCCCGCCTCTTGGCAGCCTCCGGGCCGCGGCCGTCTGCAGAGCGAGCGCTCAGACGGAGCTCCCGGGCAACTTGAGCAGCGCCGGTCGGCGGCGGAGCCCTGGACCGAGCCCCCTGACCCTGAGGCGAGTGAGCGGACTCTCGTCAGCCGGAGTGACAGTCGTCCAAATCAGCGGTCAACGCCGACTCTTCGGCGCCGGGCTCCGGCTGGAGGCAAAGCCGCGCACCGCGAGACTCGTACCGCTCGCGGCGGGGCCGCCGGCCTCTTCCCCGCCGCCCGGGAGGGCGAAGCCGCGCCTTTTCAGACTCTCGCTTCGCAGCTACAGCACCGGAACGCGCCCCGCCTCGCCGCCACCTTCGCTGTGTCGCCCCTGGAGGGGGCCACAGCCCTGCGCCCCGGCCAGAGGATGTGCGTCCCCGCGGGCCGGCCCGCTTGAGCCATGCGCCCCAATGGCGGCGGCGCGCCGGCCGGCATGGAGCCCCGCGCGGCCGCGCTCTGACTCGCTGTGCGCCCCGCGGCCGGCGGGCGGCGGGCGGCGGCGGACCGAGAGCCGGAGACCGGCGCCACGGGACCGCGACTGAAGCGAGCCGGGCTGGGCTGAAGCGGCGCTTTCCTCAATGTTGCAAATAAAGAGACCCCCCCACCCCCGCGCGCTTCCCGAAAGCGGCCAGCTGGGCTCACCAGGGCGGTAGGGCGGCCGCTTGGAGACCAGAGCCCGGCGGCCCCGCAGGGAGCGGCCGGTTTTCCTAGGTCCCTTGTGTCCCGGGGTCGGGGCAGCGGCGTTCGCCCCAACAACCTGGGCAGCGGAGCTGGCCGGGCGCGCCCGCAGTTGCCGGCGCCAGCAGCGCAGTGTCCTGGCCGGCCGCCCCAGCGCGCCTCCTCTCCGGAGCCCAGGGCGAGGCATGGGCTGCTGGGCGCGGCGGCGGGCGCAGAAATCTGGGCTTCTAGGGAAAGCCAGCGCTCCTGGCTCCCGGGGAGAGCGCTGCAGGTGGAGTGGGAGGAAAGCTGAACCAGCCACTCCACCTGCCCTTCTCTCTTCCTCTGGGCCCGGGACTGAACCGGAGCCTCCTAGGATCCCAGCTGACGACCCAGCTGTGTTTGGGTGACCTCCGGGCGGACTGTCGCACACAGCTGGCGGGCAACTGAGACTGGAGAGCCCCGGGCTCTGGGGGAGCAACAGCAGGCAGCCTTCCGAACCACTCACATGCACACACTCCGCGTGGGTGAGCCAGGGTGCTGGTCTGTGTCCCCGACTCCAGGGCCCGCTCAAACAGGGTTCTAGCCCAGACACTGTGGCGGGAGCTTTCAGAAGGACCCTTCTCAGCAAACTTTGCCCACCCACCCGGGTACTCTGACTCCATCGGCCCCTGCTTTGGGGGCCCCAGGGCCAACCAGAACGCACTTGTCCCCTTTAGAGCTACCTTCTACCCCTCTCGCTCCAGCCAGGGTCTCCTGCAGAGCTGGTGCTTTGGGGTCTGGGATGGAGCCCAGAGCCAAGAGGACTTAAGGTGGAGGCGGAGAAAACCTGCTTGCGGTTCTCGAGTTTGTCCACTGGGATGCACTGCGCTCCCGCGATGGGGCTGAAGGGGGTCAGCAGTTGCTAGAACAGGCTGCCTCTGCCGCCCCCACCTGGCGTGAAGCTGGGGGGAGTGGGGCAAAGGGAGGGAGGACGAGTGCGCGTCCTGATTTTGAGAAATGGAAAGGGGACTAGCCTGCCAAGGGTTTTCTAGCTACCCTTGATTTATGAGTCGATTTGGCACGCAGGGGTAAATGCTGTTTAACACATCTCATGAAAATTGTCAAATGTTCTCATTGGCATCCCTTTGCCTGTCCACGGGACTTGATTGTGGCTGTGGGATTTAAGAGGTTAATCATGAAGCTGATCCTGTGGGGTGTTGGTTGTTGCTGGGCCTGGATCAACTGATTGGTGTGCTTGGGCTAGATAAGGTTTGGGCTTGGGGTGTCGGCAAAAGGGAGCAAGGACAGCTTTGCCCAGATGACCCGGATCCAGGTGCCCTGCCAGCCTGCAGTATGCGCTTCAGCTCTGGATTGTCCCTGGTCTCTGCCAGACCCCATGGGCCTGGTGAATGACCAAACAATTCTCCACCCTGCCCGGCAGTCGCCTTTAGCTCCTGAATGCTTCCGGAGCTGCCTCCTGCCACTAGGTTGCTGATGGCAACTTACTTGAACAGGCTCAGGCTTTTTTTTTTTATTATTGCTAAGTTACTAGATTGAAAGATGAATACATTTTGATAAGGGAAGAGGAGAACAAATATTATGCACAGAAACCTCTCTTTTGATTCAAAATTCTCTAAAACAATTCCTTTACAGCATCCCCACCTAAGAGCTTCCTGAGGTTTTGCTTTCAGAAATAGTTCTGTTGGTGATTTTGAAGTATGACCTTTAGTTTTTCCCCATCGATGTGAGCACGGGAGATATTCTGTAAATGTGCCTCTACGGATGAGCCGTCACCTCTCCGCGATCTTGATGGCAGAGCTCTCGGTCATATTTGCTAGTGCCGACTCCTGGCCAGGGTGAGAGGCCTGAGCCAGGGGGTCTGGTGGCTGCACATCTCTCTGGAGGCACAGGGGCTGGGAACAAGGGTTTCTTGCTCACGATCTGGAGGTGCACTTTTCCTTTCCAGAAAGCCCTGGGCCTCTGCTTGCAGGTTTGCTGCCTGGCTCTCCAGGTGAGCACTGGGCATCTTGCTACCGAGCTTGGAGGCTGGTTCGGACAGGTAGAGGCTGAACCTCCCGTGGAGGCCACAGAAGACAGTGCAAGCTCTGCCTGGAAGAGTCTCCTTTAACCTGGGGGAGGGGCTTCTCAGCTCCAAGGCGAAGTCTGGGCTTGGTTATTTCCTTTTGTGTTGGAGCTGAGCTGTACTTGGAGCCTTGACTTTTTAGGAGAGAGAAGCAGATGGAGTCTAATCGATCTACTTTTCTGGTTGTTTTTTTTTTTTTTTTTTTTTTTTGGGGTGGTGGTGGTGGTGCTAATTGCATCCAAATGCAAAGCTACTTCCTAGCACAGGGAAGGGCAGCCCTTGAAGGAGACTCTGGAGCAGCAGCCCAGAGGGTGTGCTTACTCAGCAGGCTGCCCCGAGTTCTGAGTTTGGCTGCCTGGTGGCAAGTGGAGCTTCCCACGTCCATCCCAGCCTGCTCAGGACTGCGACCCCTTGCAGAGGGCCCGTGCTCACTCCCAGGCTGTGTGCCTCAGGGTTACTCATCTCTTCTCACCTTCAAGGCTCCACTGCCTCTTTCTCTCTGGGCCCCGGGCATGTCTAACCATATCATTCAGTTCCTCAAGTCCTCAGTGTGCCTGCTGTCATGTGCCCGGGCCTCCCGCAGGGACCCGCGGAGCTGGCTCACACTGTCCCTGACTAAAGTCCCCCAGCAGCTGGAGCTGAACAGCCCGACGGATGGAGTCCAACGCTCTGTCCACAGCGCCGCGCCCCCAGTGAATCCTGGCTGGTGCCGACTTCCATCTGCTGCTACTAAATTGATTGCCACTGGAATCTGTGTAGTGTCAGCCTCTGTGACACCCATCAGGGACAATAATGCTCGAATAAATCACAAATTTAGGAGGCAGCTCAAATCTTCAGCAACATGAGTCCGTCCTCCTTAAGCTCGGCCCTTGTTGGGGATCTGCGGTCCTGCTGGGGAGCGGGGGGGGGGGGTGGACCCCTCCCAGCCGTCTCTGGTCTCTGTTGTCTATTTATTTTAATCACCTCGTCCTTTGCCTCTGTGCATTGGAGAGCGAAGCAGGCCAGGCAGCACAGGAGCTGAGCTGAGACAGCTCTGAGCCTCCCTGGGGCGTCTGTCTGTGGGTCCCTGGAGAGGGATCAGCTTGCTTTCCCCTCTGTGTGCCTCAGCCTTCTGGCAGGGGTGGCTCTGGGGATGGCCGTGCCCCACCCCAGACACATCACTCTGGTCCCAACCTCTGTCTCTGACACAAACAAGGCATGTGGAAGATGTGGCTCTGTGCCCCCTGCGCCCTGTGCCCCTGAGCCTGGGTGGGAGCCCACCGGACGCCTGGAGGGTGTAGAAGAAGGCTGCTCCCTGGGTCCCCATGAGGTGGGTGGGCCCAGAGCTCAGCTGCAGTCTGCACGGAGCCCGGAGAGCCAGGGCTCCTCCCTGGGGTGGCGTTGGAGTCATCTGCTTTAAATACGGAGCTGCCAAGTTTTCTTCAAAGGGTTACAAGTCAGTAGAGACCAAATTGATGTAAAGATTAGCTTGGAAAGCCAAATATATCCTTGATCTAGATTTCCACGTTTGAAGTCTGGCTTGAGAGGGCTGCTCCTGCCCAGTGCCAGTCAGACAGGAGGGGGAGGCGGGAGCAGGGGCTCGCTGGGGCCAGAGCAGACAAACAGGGTGCGCCTGACCCTGCTCTTTGTTTCTGGGAGACCCCTTCCAGGAATTCAAAGGGGCTGGTGACTCATGAGGCCACCGAGTGGGGAACGGTGGTTACATAACTCAGATTAACTCTCAGTTAATCTGCTGCGAGCAGCAAGTCGGGCTGGAGTGTGCCCATGGCAGAGTCAGGCCTTCAGGGTGCCCTGGGCCCTCTGGATTCCATCCCTGTCGGGGCTGGGGCCAGACCCAGGTGGAGGAGGGCAGCTGCTACCCCTCGTCAGGGCCACGACCTGAACCCCACCATAACCAACCAGGGGTGGTGGGTGCTGCTTCAGTGCCAGATCGCCAAAGCCCCTCCAGGACTCAGGCGAAGACGGGGCCTGTCCTGCTGCTGGGGAGCTTGGCACCTGCCTGATTGTGGATGGCCCGAGTTAACTAGGACAGGCAGGCACAGAGAAGTGGCCTGAGCGCTGTGCCACCCCTCCCCCACCTGCTGGCCAAGAGCTCCTCCGATGACAGATTACAGGACCAGGATCCTACCATTGGTCCCTGAGATCTTAAAGTTGGTAAATATTCACAGTAAAACCAGAGGAGCCCCAGGGGAGCACAGTGTGCCCCAAGTAGTGTGTCTGCAGAGGACCTAGGAGTTCCAACAGCTGGACGGGAGGCCCAGAGAGAGGAATCAGGGCCGTCTGCATCTGTGTCCAGGGTGGGAGCTCTGGAAAAGGCCACACCTTCTTTTTTTCTTTTTTCCCCTGTGGTCTGGGGATGGATTCCGGGGCCTGGCACATTTGCAGAAAGCTCTCTACTACGAGCTGCATCTCCAGACCAACTTGGTTTCTTTATCATCCCCCAAAAGTCTGGTGGCTCAAAGCTGAATTCTCCTGTGCTTCACATCCTGTGGCCTGTGCCTTCTGAGCTCACCCTAGACTGCCCTTGTGTGGTCTGCTCCCTGGACTTCAACTATTCATGGTGCTTTCCCTTGGTACAGGCCCAGGAGGGGGGCCAGGCGGGACCCCACCTGTCTGCCTTCCCGTCTTTGCCAGCCCTGTGGGCAGTTCCCTGAGCCAATGGGCTCTGCTGCCCATTGTCCTAGGGAAGTCACGCTGCTCCCTGACTCTGCTGGCCTGTGACCTCTGGGGAAGCTCGAAGGGGTCGCCACTGCGGCAGCAGCAGCAGGAACGTGAACCTGGCTGTGAGGA
This sequence comes from Ictidomys tridecemlineatus, assembly GCF_052094955.1. Taxonomy (NCBI): domain Eukaryota; kingdom Metazoa; phylum Chordata; class Mammalia; order Rodentia; family Sciuridae; genus Ictidomys; species Ictidomys tridecemlineatus. Next base: position 82,873,726 of record NC_135485.1, on the reverse strand, counting down.
GCAGGGGCTGTGTTGGTTGGGAACGCACAGGACCTCGGTGCAAGGCTCCTGTTCTGCCCTGGAGCAGAGTGCAGGGTCCCGGCCGAGCGTCCCTGTGGGCAGTGCCGTGGAGGGTCTGGCACTAGGAGACGCTGGGGTGTCTGTGGATGGAAAGTGTGTCGCCGTGGCACAGTGCCCCTGTTTCATCGAGTCACGGGTTGTGCCCGGCTGCGCACGGAGATCCAGGAACGCGCTCGCAGCCTCAGGCTTGGGTGCTCTCCTGCCCCAGATAGAGGCTGGCTCTTCAGCCTGGCTCCCTGCTCCGTGTTCTCAATCCTACCCACAGCGACGGCTCCTGGGGCTCAAGGATTTTGTCACGATGAGAGTACAGAGGTGCTCAGGAGAAACCATGCCACCAGCTCTGCCGTCATTGTCGGTTCAGGAGGAGTGACAGTGTCAGACCTTCAGCTGCCTGGAGGGAGGGGGTGCCGTGGGCGGGAACGGGGGGGGGGTGCGGTGCAGGCCTGGCTGTGGGTGAGGGAGCAGAGCTGCCTCTGGCCATGGCAGAGGGGGCGGAAGACCCTGCCTGCAGCCCTGGTGGGGACTGGAGCAGTCGCTGCCCTGGGGAAAGGGGTTGGAGGCAGGTCAGGTGCCTCTGAGAGAGAGAGAGGCCTCGGCCTCCATCCTGGGCAGGGAGCGCTGGGTGTGTGTGTCCGACCTGCTGGGGTTTTACTCTGAACTGCCGGCTCCCGGGCCCCGCAGGAGCCTCAGAAGTCACTTTGGACAAACGGCTGCCCTCCGTGTCCCCCGTCCTGGGGACTGGCCTCTGCTCTCAGCCTCATCCTCCCCTGCGTTCTTCCTCGGTGCTCGGGTGGGGGCACCCACCATCCTCAGCAGACGCACGGCAGACGCACGGGCCAGCCGGTCTCTGCCCTCAGGGAGGGGACAGTCTTCCTCCCCGGGGAGAGACCAGCACTCCCTGCAGACAGAGACACAAGCCGTCGGTGCTTCCCAACTCTCAGGAGCTGCATGAGAACACAGATGGAAAAGATTGGAAATGTGTCTAATCTAACCCAATCCCACCCAACTGTGGTCATTTCGATGTGAACCCAGGAGAAACGGTGTTATTGGGCTTGAGTGTCCACTGTCCCTCGCTGCCTTGGGATCAGGTGTGTGACTTATTCTTAGAATACATCTGCGTTTCCGGTTTCCTGATTGCCACTCGGGACTGGTGAGTGTCGGGTCAGTTCAGACATTTCCGAGGGAAACCCAGAAGCGGTGTCTTTAGGACCAGTGATTTCTTGAGACACCCCCGAGTGTCTGCCTTCAGCACTGTCCCTGTCCAGTGTGGGTGCTGGAGGCCACCAGGGCAGCTTCCTTCCTTACCCGCTGGGGTGACTGTGAGCACCCGTGCTATCCAGGGTGTGCCAGCACCAGAGCAGCACAGCAAGGGGAGCTGTGGCTGCTATCTTTGAGGCCTGTGGCCCAGAGAGCTGTGCCAGCTGAGCATTTGCACCCTCTGGGCACCTCTCCCACCAGTGTGTAAGGAGCATAGCCACAGGATCCTGGGGTGGGGGGTGGAAGACTGCTCAGTGTAATAGGCTTCCTGAAGTCAGGAGGGAGGGGTCAGGTGGCTGACGGTGAGACCAGCAGGTGCAAAGGTGGGTCAGAGGCTGGGCTGGCTGCCAAAGGAGAGCTGGCCTCTCTGAGGGCACGTGTGCTCCCCTGGGCATCCCAGGCAGCACTGGGCCTGCACTACACAGTTCCTGAGTGGATGCCCCAGGGGTCAGACGTCCCAGGGTCCCTGAGCTTCATCTGCACAGGCTCAGCTTGGTCCTGTCCCCTGAACCCAGCACGTCACAGAGGCCCAGAGACTCCCGTGTGGGGCCTCCAGGAGGAGGAGACGTGGCAAAGGGGCACAGAGGCCTGGTTTGAATGTCAGCTCCTGAGAGCCTGCGCCAGGAACTTGGTCGGGCACTTTTGTGTACGTGTGAGTGTGCCCGTGTGTTGTGTGTGAGTGTGTGGGGGGGCAGGTGAGCACGTCGTGTGAGGAGCTGGGGTCCTAGGTATCGGTGCAGACATGACCAGGGACCCTGTCGCCAAGTGAACCACAAGTTCTTCAAATCTCCCGGCCCTCACAGGGTTGCATTGCAAACTTGCAGTGCTCCTTCTGTGAATCTGAACCAAGAATCGTGGCAGGAGGCGTGGTTAGGACCAGAGGGACACCTGGTCCCACCAGCCTGGCCAGGGCTGGGTAGGACAGTGGGCTGTCATGGTGAGTGGTATTGCCCACCAGATGGGTAGCTTGATGCCAGACACTGCCCCCAGGAGGTGGCGTTTCAACGGTGGGCTGAGTGAGCATGGGTTCCCAGGGCCTCTGCTGTGGGGACCATGTGATCCCCCATGGTCGCCCTTCCTTAGGTACCAGTAATTTGTATTGAAGGAAAAACCCCCCATTTGGAGCTGTATCTGATTTAAACAGAAGCTCTCTAAGGTCTGAGATAGCTTCCATATTGATCTGATTTACATTATTTTGAATGCACCAAACTGGGTTAAGCAGGGCAGATTCCCACTGAGACCCTGGGATTTGAACTTATGGATCCTTGTGACAGCATCAAACCAAGCCACTTCTGACAGCAAGGGCTGATGTGAAGACCTTCTCTGAATGACACATGGATCCTGCTGTCTGTCGTCCTGAAGGGCCATGAAGGCTTCAGGTACCAGCTGCTCCAGGAGCAGGGTCTCCAAAGGGCTCCGTGCTGGCGGAGGAGCCATGGTGTGAGGGGGCTGTGGGGTGCGTTCACGCTGTTTCCTGGAAGGCCTGGTTTTGGAAGATGTTTAGGCTGAAGGAGGGGAAAATCCCCATGGGTAGAGCCTGGCACCAGGAGATGCCATTAAACATTAATGTCTTCAACTCATTTGATGAAACTGGCATCACTTTGAAATCAAAGCCCAACCAAAGCACAAGAAACATCAAACCACAGAGCAGCACAGCAATATTGTTTGTGAAAACAGGCAAAGGCAAAGAGTTTTTAATAAAATATTAGTACATAGAACTCAGCGATATGCCAAGAGAAGTCCACGCCGTGGCCACATGGGGTTCATCCCATGAATACAAGGATGGTTTGACACTGGGAAATCAGTCAGTGCTGTCTGCATGTCAAACATCTACAGAGAGAGTTAGGGAGCCACATCGGTTGGCCCAGAGAAGGCAGTGAGCACAGCCGACCTGTGCTCGCGACGGCACCCCTCAGTGCAGTAGGAACGGGCGCGTCCTCAACCCCACGGGGGACCCCTGTCAGACCTGTTGCTCACACTCCATTTTTCGTCGTGAGAAACGGCTCATTTACCAGGAGACCAGGACAACTTCCTAACCGGTGTGATACAGGAACACTGAGGGACGAGGGCCAGCAGAAAAATGCAGCTGCCCACCTGGGCAATGGAAGGACTGTACCATGTCTCAGCAAAACCCTGGCCAGCGGTTCCACAGGTCACAGAGCACAAGCTAATTGTACAAGATCAGTTGTGTTTCTGTCAACAAGCAGGAAGATCAGAAACTAACACCAAAGATCCAGCTTTGGACGAATCAGCCTGAACGGAGGACATTATTCTGACTCATGGCTTCGGAGGCCTCTGCCCAGTGCTGCTGGGGCCTGGGAAGCACCGTGCACCATGGCAGATGGTGTGGCAGAGGAGATGCCCCGGGCACGGCAGCTGGGAAGCCACAGAGCAAGGAGAGGCAGAGTCCCTGGGTCCCCTTCAAGGCCATGCCCCCAGGGACCTCACTTCCTCCCAGCAGGCCCCACCGTCTAAAGGCTCCACCTCCTCCCGACAGCGCCAACCTGGGGGCCTCTGGCAGACATGCTGGATGCAGCCTGTAACAAACGTCATTTATAGCTGCCCAGATTAAATGCTTGGTGGTAGCAAGAAACCAACAAAAGCTACCCTGAGTTTATTTTTTATGCTGAAAATGGCACAAAGTTGATAAAAGAAATCTAAGATTGTAAGTCAATGGAAAGACATACCATGTTCATGGATTGGAGGATGCGTCACACCCAGGATGTTGCTTGTCTAACTGCAGGAGAATTTAATGCCATTCTTACAGCAAAATCTCAGCAAGAACTTCATACATAGAAGAAAGATCATTCTAAAACTCATAGGTAGAGGCAAAGGGACAAGAACAGCAGATTGTGAGACTTGTGGAGCAGCAGAAGGTGGGATGGCGTTCAGCAGTGAAGGAGCAGAGATCTGTGAACCAGAACAGGCAGAAGGGGACGCTGCAAGGGTGCTCAACTAAATTTGCCAGACCAGTGGGGAAGAGGTGTCCTTTTCAACAAAGGGCACCGGAGCTACCAGACATCCGTCACCAAAAAGAAAATCAAATGCACCTCGAGTCCCATGCTTTTTTCAGAAATTAACTCAGAACGGATCCTAGAATCCAGTGCAAAATATACAGCCATAAACTTTCAGAAAACAGGAAGAATTCTTCAGGAAAAGAGTTTCTAGACTTGACACCCAAAACAACATCCATTGATGGAAAAATTGATAAATTGGACCTCCTCAGAATGAAATGCACCTTATGGAGGACTCCTCAGTTGAGAAGGCAACGCACGGAGCAGGAGGTATTTCTGAACTGCACATCTGATGCAGAGTAGCATCGGGGATGTATGAAGGGCTCTTCATGGGAGGAGAGAAATCAGAAGGATGTTCCACAGAGGAGGCACTCAGATTGCAAAGAGTGGTGGGAAGATGCTGGGCTCCACTGGCCACTAGTGAAAGGAACTGGAGGGCAGGAGCAAAACCCGCCTGACCACCAAGTTCCAGCAGGGAACAGAGGAACTAGATGGTGCTGAGGGTGCTGGTGGGGAAGGAAGGTGCTCTGGCTGCCCGGAAGAGCAACAGAGTCTGTGGCGGCTCCCCTGGTGCCCTGCTCCATGGTAAGAACGAGGGTCACTGGTGCACCCAACAGTCTGTCTGCACGGACCTCCAGGGACCACGCCCAGTGAGAAAGGAGCCATTCCCAAAGGGGGCAGATGGTGTGGTGCTCCCACAGCACTGGAGTGGCAAAGTCCTAGGAATGAGAATAGAACAGTGATTTCTAGGGATACCAAGGTGGGGTAACAGGAGGGACTTTTGTGGCCGTGGAGATGTCACCTTTACCGCCTGCCTGTCAATGACCTGATTGTATCATTTACTGTGTTTTTGCAAGATGTTCCCACTAGGGGAGCCGGGGGGGGGGGGGGGGTCAGAGGTGCAGGGCTGGCTGAGTGCTTGTCTGCAGGTCCCTGAGTTGACAGTTGGCAGACGAGGCAAGCGTGGTTGCAGGCTTCTCTGCCGTCTGGCGGGGAGCTGGGCGTGTACAGGTGCGCGGTGCTTCCCTCTTGGGGAACGCGGTCAGCGGTGATGTGGGAGTGGGCATGGCTTCCCCGGCAGCCAGCGCACTGCAAAGCCTTGGCAGGAGCCTGGGCGGCGTCTGCACAGCTCTGGGGACAGGGTGCAGCGTGTGCACGTTGCTGCTGTTGGGAGATCCATCATCAGTGACAGTAATAAATGACCCGGTGCATAATTATGGGATAAGAGGAGCTGTCCAGATCCTTACGTAAATCAGGTCAGCTCCGAAAATAGAGCAGGCTGCTCGGGGTCAGTCCCACTTTCCACGCTGGCGTGCAGGGTGCTTCGAGACCAGGCTGGAGGATCCGGAGCCAAAGGCAGGGACCGGGGCCTCTTCTTTCTGGTTCAGTGAAGCCAGGGCTGCGGGTTTGTCAGAGGCAGGCGCTGGTTCCCGGCTCTGCCCTCCTCACTTCACTGGGTCTGAAGGATAAGAACTGGGGCGGGGCCCTGTGAGCAAGGGGCAGAGCCCGGTGCCACCACTCATCCAGCCGTGGGCCTCTAGCTCTTACCAGGGGTGCCTCTCATCCTCCTCCTGTCTTCCCACCCAGCTTGGAGGTGCCCAAACCAGCGATGTTTCCAGGACTTTCCATAACCAAGGCTTTGTGGCAGGTGATCAAAATGCACTGAGCTGCCCACCCCACCTAAGTGGTTGCCGTCCAGGCACGTGATCCTTGTGAGGCTCAAATTGTTGCTCTCATTCTACACGGCATGAAACTGAAGCTCAGAGAGGTAGAGTAATTTGCCCCAGGTCACACAGCTACTGGAGGGAGGGCTGGGATTTGAATCCAGATTTCGGGGACTCCCAACTCCATTTATGCACTTTCTTCCATCCCCTGTGGCACTCCTGTTTTAGATAAAATCCATTTCTATTTCTGTTTTATATAAACTGTCTATTAAGTTACACATGGTCCTTTTGGGGAAAAGAAAACAAAGTTTAAAAAAATAATAAAAGATAAAAGCAACAGCTGCTGCTCCTGAGCCAGTCAGCACCTGGGTCTGGCCAGTCTCCCCACCCCCAGGTGTCAGTCAGAGGCTTCTCCAGATGAGAGCTGACTTCATGGCCAAGAGTTAAGGAAATGCCAGGGGAGATGAAGACGTTTCCGTGACACGGATCCTCCCGCTCAGTCTACTTAATAATTAAAAATAAACATGTCGCCGAATCCACGAGGGCTCGGGACAGCGCTCCTGACGCACGGCCAGGTGCGGAGTGGTCGGCTGCGGGTGAGTGTGCCCAGTGCTGGGCGCTGTCCCTGTGGCGCATCCGCAGCCCTGGCCGGGCCTCTGCCCCGCTCCCCTCCGTCCCTCCTGGCCTCCGAGCCGCTCACCTGCCTGTCCCCACCGTCCGTCCCGTCGGGGGTGGAGCGGGCACCTGCGGTCCTTCCCCGGCCTCCTTCTCCGTGGCCTGGGGTCCCTGGGGTGCATGACGTCACTCCTCCATGCCCGGGGCAGGCTCCACTGTGGACACGGTGGACACTGCGGTGTGTCCCTCCAGGCGCTGGTGGACGTTGCGGTTGGGTTCCCTTCGGGTCTGGTGCGGGCGCTGCCGGGAACCAGTGGGTTCTCCTGCCGCCTGCGCGCTCCCTGCCCTGGGGTGGACGCTGTGGACGCTGCAGCCACAGCGCTCCTGGTGCCTGGTCGCGCCTCTGTGCCAGATCCGCCCCTTCCCCGTGCGCGCACTGGCCGCGGCCCCGTCCTCATTTCTCATTCAGTAAACATTACTGGGTGACAAGTGTGAGCTCCACGGTGCAGTGTCCCGGTGACACAAAGACAAGGGCAAAACTTTCCATTCTGCCTTGGTACAGAGACGCTGCGGTGGGGACACTGGGACTCATGGGAAGAAGGGCTTCGTGTGGCCACTCTTAAAGGACACACACCAGGCCTTCTCCCCCCACATGGGTGTGGGGCTCTGGGACCCAGGCTGGATGTCCTGGGAGGAAGCCACTGTGGACCCTGTCCCATAGAGTCCTCTTTAAGGGAAGAGGCGATGGTGGGTCGCAGGCTGGTCCAGAGCTCAGGTCTCGCTGCCCCGTCCTGCAGCAGGTCTGGAGGCTCCCTCACCCGCATGCGCAGTGGGCTCCAGTGGCGGACGATACAGGAGCCTGTTTTCTTAGACGAGGAAGTGGAAGCAGATAAGGAGCATCTTGGGAGGGAGGACAAGGCCCCGGCCCTGGCCACGTTGGCTTTCAGGCTTTGGGGTGGCGGTGGGCTCCTGGTGGCCTTCCTGGGCTGGCCCCTCATGTATAGAGTGGGTCAGGGTCCAGCTGCCCTAGGGCCCTGGCTGTGGCTTGTCAGTGGGTGTGGACAGGGTCTCTAGGCCTGGGGCTAGAGGACATCTTAACCTGCTGCCCCTTGTGGACTGCGGGGCAGCCCCAGGTTGAGAAGGACCCTGAGGTCTTGGGGCGTGGAGAGGGAGACATGCTGTAGACCATGGTCCTGTCCAGGCTGGGCACAGGTGGGAGATGGTTTCCTGTGCAGGAGGGCCGGGCGCAGGGGCAAGTGTTCAGTATACCAGAGGGCATGTGGGGGGCGACCCTGCAGGCCACCACCCTTCTATGTCCCCTGCATGTCCCAGCTCACCCCTGCAACACTGCTGTGACACAGGTGCTTTGGTTATCTCCCCCTCCCCCCAGGGAGGCACAGAGACGTTGAGGGACTTGTCCCAGGTCACAGAGCAGGCACACAGCAGAGCCAGGACTCAGCCCCAGGCAGTGGGCTCCAGCATCATCCTCCCAACCGGGACATCCTGAGCTTCCTGTTCTAGAAGGTGACCCACCGGGTTTGAATGTCTTTGAGGAACATGATGTCCCCCAGGCTGAGCCCAGCTACACACAGAGAGTTCAGGACACAGAGTTGAAGGCCTGAGCCTGGTGGAGGGACAGCAGAAGCCCGTGCTGGTGGTCAGGGCAGTGTCCGTCAGGCCTGGCCTGGGACACGTGGGCTGCTCTTGCTTGAGGCCAGCCAGGTGGGGACGTCCCTTCAGCTCTCCCCACCTTTGCTGGGGGTCCTCCACCGGGGCCCACCTGCCAGCTGTGGGTCTGCAGTGCCACCCAGCAGGCCGGGAATGGCTCTTGGGAGAGCAGGTGTGGGGCGGGCCCAGCCCACCCTGGCTTCCGTTTCCTGGGCCTGACCATGGTGACATTCACTGGGTGCCAAGGTGCTTCCTCGGGAGCGTCAGAGCAGTGGGGCTCACCTTGGACGTCAGTGTCCCGTGGCCACCCTCCCAGAGCGCCCACCCTGAGGAGGAGGGAAGTTCCACTGTGAGTTGTCACAGGAGCCGTCCAGACGAGGGGAGTGCAGCCCTGGTTTTGGGGGGAGGGTATTTGTTTTTAAGAGTCCACTCCTAGGCAGGGTCTCAGCAAGAGGTCACCAGGCCAGTCTTTGAGATGAGCCTTCACTTCTGGAGAGGCGGAGGCCGACATTCCCCCATGGGAAAGAGCTGTCATCAGGAGGGGGACGACCCCCCCCCCCCGGAAGCAGGCAGTGCTCAGCCAGGCCCCACCCCTCGACTTCACGGCGAAGAGTCAGGACTCTATCCAGATGCTGACAAGAGCCGTGCTTTGTTAGACCAGGACGCAAGAAAAGACCACTGACTCCAATTAAAATCAAGTTAAAGCAAGCTTATTATTTCGACCGGCCGGACTGCCTTTTCCTCCCAAAACGGCAGGAACAAGACAGCCCCGCAGCTTTCCTACAGCCCAGCTTTATAGCCCAGAAAGTTACACAAAAGGGGGGTTACAGATAACAGAACTCTGACAAGCATCACACTAATGGTAGTTTACATTTTTTGCTGGCTCCAACATCAGAATTTATGAAGACCATTAGAGCCTCAGACAGGGTCGTTGTCTGGCCAGGGAAGGCCAATATTTATGAGGCGTCACTAAAGTTTCAGAGAGGGCTGCTATCTGGTCAGAGAGCCAGGCATGGGTGAGTTCAAGGCACGGGCAGGCATTCCAAGCAGGTTCAGAATTTGCAGTAATTTATAGTAAAGCCGAAATTAGCTTTTCATCGCTTTGTGGCAAGATGGCTCCCAATTTAATAAAAGATCAGGTTGGGTTTATCAGCTTCCTGGGTGAACAGCGGCTTCCCGGGCGCAAGGATTCTTTAGGGAGCCAATTATGCAAGACAAGAGTAAGCATGTTTATTTTTATGACACTGCATTTCAAAATCCCAGAAAATGTTGGTGGACTGGCCCCATTAGTCCCCCGGTGCTGTGGCCTGGCCCCCACAGGCTGCCAGGGCCCCGGGCTGTTGCTGGAGCCCTGGAAATGGGCTGGTCCCCTTCCCAGCACCACCCAGAGGGCCTCTGGGAGTCCTAGGCTGCAGCTCCTTCCCCCCCCCCCCCCCCCCCCCCCCGCTCAGCACTTGGCAGCAGTTTGATTCTCTCCACAGCAGCCGGCTACTCCTGCAAACCCGACCTGTTACGGCGCCCCCCCCCCCCGCCCCCCGTCATGTGTCCCTGGGGAGGTCTCACCTAGAGGGCAGGGCTGTGGTTCTGTAGCACCAGCCACCCAGGGGGCTCTCAGGGCCTGCGGTCCCTGACAAGAGCCAGGCAGGCCGCAGGCAAGCTTTGTCCAGGGAGGAGCTGGCTGTGGACCTGGCAGACGCAGGTGATCTGGCTGAGCCCTGCACTGTGCTGGGCAGGAGGAGGACCCACGTCCTGGTGTCTCCGGAGTCTCCAGGGCAGTGGGCGGGGAGGTGCAGATGGACTCGCAGGAGCTGGGAGGAGCCCCCTGGAGCTCTGGGGACTTCCTGGAGGGAGAGACTCTGGGCCCAAGGTTCAGGGGACGGGTGGAGGGAAGCCAGGTGGCCCAAGAGGAAGGAAGGGACACCCAGGCAGCGGGCAGGGTGGCTTCAGTGCACCTTTGCACACTTGCTGTGAGTGTGGGAGCAGGCACTTGCACACCTTGCCCAGGATGCCCCGCCCACCCCCAGGAGGAGGCAGGTGCCCGGGAGCGTGCGGCGCTGGGCACATGGGGCAGTGGAAGGGAGGCAGCTGGAGAGGTCCTGGGCCCTGGCCTGGGTCCTGGAGACTGCGGGCTACGGGGGTCGCGGCGAGGAGGGGTGGCTCTGGGCCTGAGTGTGTCCAGAGGGAAAGAAAGACGGCCCTGGCCGGGAAGGTGCAAGGGTGGACTGAGCAGGCCTGGAGAAGCAGGGAGGCAGAGCCTGGGGTCCAGGGACACCGCAGTCCAGAGGCAGGAAAGGCAGCCTGGGGGCTGTGACGGGGACGAGTCCCAGGGGCCCATGCCCCCGGCCCCGGGCTGCAGTGGTGTCTGAGGCCCCGTGGGGAAGCTGCTGTCGGGCCGGGCCCTTCCTTCCCTGGGCCCCCGCTGTCCTCCCACCCTCAAAGCTCCCCAGTGGCTTCCCGGGGACCTGGTCACCCAGAGGCAGCCTGCTCCCCCCCACTGCTTTTCTCCTCCTAAGCCGTGCTGCTGAGCCTGGAGAGGAACCTGGGGTGGAGCCTGGGGAGGAGCCTGCGGTGCCAGGTGGGGCCAGCAGCCCTGGTCAGTACCTACGTACGTTCCGTCAAGGGAAGACACAGGACACTTGGCTCCTCCCCCAATGTCAAGAGGGTGGTGGGCTCCGTAGCCCCTGTGGGGGCCGAACCTGTGTGTCAGTGAGGCTGGGACTCCTCCATCACTAGGGGAAGTGGTGTGAGGGCCACGTGCAGGGTGGGTGTGTGTCTGCCTGCTCGGTGTCCGTGACCTGGGATGTCACCACCCACTGCGGGTCTGCCCTCCTCCTCCTCAGCTGCCAGGCAGCTCACAGACTTCAGTTAAAACCTCACAGTCGAGGTCAGGTTCAGGAAGTGGCCTTGGCCTTCTTTCCCATATGGTAAACTGAGGCAGAGGGGCTTCTGCCGCTGTCCTGAGGTCACAGAAGTCGGCAGGGCAGCACCTGGACACCAACAGAACGTGCCCCTGACTCTTCCCCAGCACCGTCCAGCCTCCTTCCAGCGGGCTCTCCGTGCATGCCCTGCGTGTCCAAGGCACACGGCCTGCACTGGGCAGGCCTGCTGGCCCTGCTGCCTTCAACAGTCCTCACTGACTTCAGAGAGAGCCTGAAGTCCTGAAGCTCTGAGACAAAGGGCTTGCTTCATGACTCTGTCCCTCCATGATCCCACAGCCCTTCCACTCTTCTAAGACCTCCTTTTATGTGGGAATTCCAGAGCTCCTGCTGTGTCACAGCAGGCAGAATTCCACAGGGTAGACTTCTCAGAAGGGACTCAGGCTCAGCCAACCAGAGGAAGATTCAGGTCCTCTCCCTGAGGGCCCTGGGGGGGGCCTTCCTGTGTCTCCCAGCCCCCGCAGACACCAGGCGCTCCTCGGCTCCCAGCGCTGCCTCTGTCCTCTCATGGCCTCCCCCTGTCTTTCCCTGACACTTGTCCTCGGGCTTGGGGTGCACCTGGATAACAGGTGGGTGTCATCTCAAGACCCCTCCATAAACTTCATTATATATGCAAAGACCCTTTTTGTCTCCAAATAACATCACTTTCACAGAATCAGGGGTCTAGGAAGTGGATCTATCTTCTGGGGACCCCTGTTCAGTCTGATGTACGATGGCTTCGTCACATGGAGAACCTGCAACAGCCAGAGACTTGGCACCCATCGTTCCTGCTGTTTCTGAAGCCCCCAGGGCAGCACCCCTCACGTGTATACTCAGGTGCCGCTGCCGAGGGTCACAAGGGGCAGACGGCCTACCATAAACCAGGGAGCCCAGGACCGCCAGGCGGCAGGGTCCAGGTCCTGGCCTTGGTCACCCTGTCCTTCCCCCAGCTGGACTGGGTTCAGGGAGCTGTGTTCAGGTGCTCTTTCTGGCCAGTTGCCTTGGCCTCAGGAAGCCCATCTCCATGCTGGGCTCCCTCGAGTGGATGCAGTGACAACCCTGTCCTTGGGGCTGAGCTCATCCCAGGCCTCTCCAGCTCTCTTAGCAGGAGGGTTGGTTAGGAATCTGTCCCCTCTGCTGGCCAAGTGATCACGGTGCCTTGAGGTGAGGAAGGAAGGGGCTCAGGTGGACAGTACCATTGCTCAGGAATGTCCCCGCATTCTGTGGCTGTGGCCACCACCTCGCCCCAGGCATGGGCTTCAGGGCAGGCTCCCCTTTGTCCATTTGTCCTCCTCCCCACTGTGGATGTCACATGCCCTCTGGTCTCAGGGTCAGGACTCTGGTTCTCAATGTCCTGGCCTTGAGCTCTTCTTTCAGATGTCACCTGCCACGCAGAGGGCCCTCTCCAGCTTCTGTCCCGAGTTGACCATGGCTGCCCCTTCAGCCGCTGGACACAGCCAACCCCTCAGGGCTGGGTCCTCCCCGCAAGCCAGATGGTGGCGGGATCCAGATGGTGGTGGGTGCTGCTGGTCCCCCGGGCCCTCTGTCTTGGCCACCCTTAAGCATCTTGGCACCCCGTCTGCCTTTCTTCTGCTCTTTGCAGAACATTCCAGCAGCATGGGAATTAGTTCACGTTTACGATGGAGATCACGGGGAGAATCTAGGCTCGAGGACCCGAAAACGCCTCGGAGCCCGCGTGGGCACCGCCACCGTTTAGTGGAACACCAGGGGGGTTTATTTTGGGAAGCTGTGGATCAATTTGTGGTCTCCAGAACTCTCTGTTGTCTCAGCTGATGTGTGGAGATAAGTGTCCTGGGAGGAGCAGCGTGAGAAAGCAGAAAACGCCTGACGCGGCTCCTCGGCCACCGCGTGCTGAGTCAGCTGTGCTTCTCCTCGCGGAGAGAGGCAGAAGGGTGTGGGGTGGCCTGGTGGGGCGAGGGCTGGGGTGGAGCAGGGCTGGGGCTGGGGTGAGGGCTGGGGTGGAGCAGGGCTGGGGCTGGGGTGAGGGCTGGGGCTGGGGTGAGGGCTGGGGTGGAGCAGGGCTGGGGCTGGGGTGAGGGCTGGGGTGGAGCAGGGCTGGGGCTGGGGTGAGGGCTGGGCTGGAGCAGGGCTGGGCTGGAGCAGGGCTGGGCTGGAGCAGGGCTGGGGCTCCAAGGGTTAGGGTTAGGGCCAGGGTTAGGGCTAGGTCTAGGTGCATGACTAGGGCCAATTCTAGGGTCAGGTTTATGGTTAGGCCTGGGGCTAGTTCTAGGCCTAGGTGTGTGTGTGTGTGTGTGTGTGTGTGTGTGTGTGTGTGTTCAGTCTTAAGGTCATCTCAGGTTTTTGTTTTTGCAGGAGGAATCCTAGGGCGAGGGTTTAGGATTCGTAGATTTAGGACTCGTTGAAGTTTGGTTTTATGCTATTTTTTTAACCTGTTATCTTCAGTTCTCGGAGGGTAGTGTCATTACTCGCTTTACCATTAGGTTTCAGGCCAGCTTTACTTTAAAGACGGGGCATTTGAGATGTACCATATTTTAGGGATCTATTTGGAGTTGGATTTGGGGGAGTTCCCGTCTTAGGGTCAGTGGTGGTGCTGGGTGTGGTTAGGGGAGTTTGGTTTGGTTTGTCCCATGGTCTGTTAGCTCTGGGCAGTTCCCAGGTGGGCTTAGGTCTAGAGTTTTGGTTTGGACACGTGTTGGGTTGAGGGTCCACTCTCCTGTGGTCTGGGAACCGCTGCCTTTTCCTGGGGACACTGACGTCCTGTGGTGCCTGGTGTGTCTGCACCTGCAGGACCGCGTGCTCCCCTCTGGGGCGTCCATGCCCGCAGCGTGCTGCAGGCCTTCCTGTGAGGCGTGGACTCAGGCCCCCCTCTGAGTTCCATGTCTCTGTGCACCCCAACCCCCCTTTGTCGACCCGTCTGTGTGCTGATTTGGGGGACACTGAGGTGAACAGAGACCTTGAGCCATGAGGAGGCTGAGGACAAACGCTGGCTGCGGCTGAGGCAGGGTCTGTGGCTCTGAGTGGCTGTTGAGGAGTGAAGGGTATTTCCACCCGTGGCTGGGGTGCAGAAGAGGGCTGCAGGCTGTGGAGGCTCCAGCAGCCTCCTGGCCGAGGTCCTTGCCCTCCTGTACCCCACATCATCCTCTCGGGGTCTGTCCAGGGTCTTGGCAGGCCCAGGCCCAACCAGTACGTCGTAGGTGACCTGGAGCCTGGTGACCAGAAAGCACAGAGGGAGAAGGGGAGGAGTGTGAGGGGATGGCAGAGATGGGGAGGGAGAGGAGACGGACATCCTGGGGGACTGCAGCCTGTGAAGAGTCCAGACAGCCTGATGGACACTGTCTAGACCGCCTGACGGACACAGTCCAGACAGCCTAACTGACACTGTCCAGACAGCCTGGCCAACACTGTCCAGACTGCCTGGCCAACACAGTCCAGACTGCATGACCAACACTGCCCAGACCGCCTGACGGACACTGTCCAGACAGCCTGACCGACACTGTCCAGACCGCCTGACAGACACAGTCCAGACACCCTGACGGACACAGAGCACGGCCTTACCTAGTGAGAACATTTAAGGTGCAGCTTCTTACTTGAAAACAAACAAGTGATCAGCATGAGAGTGGAATTCTCGGGAAACAAGGACCCTGATTGGCCGTTCCGCCTGCAAAGATTCCTCCTAGAGATTCATAGATATGAGGGAGGTCCCTCATCGTCCACCCCAGTCCCCCTTCCACAGATGGGCCAGCGCCGGGTCAGCAGGCGCCTCAGGAAGTGGGCTCAGGCTGAGTCAGGTCCTCTCCTGCCCACCCCTCTTCTGGGTGGGCAGGGCTGCCGACTGAGCACAGCCCAGGGGCTGTGTCCTCAGGATGTCCCTGAGGTCAGGTACAGGGAAGGGAGGTCTAGAACAGTCCCTGACAGACAGAAGAGAAGCACAGGGACATCCCTGTCCCCAAAGAGGCTTCAGAAACTGTTACTGACCATCAGAGGACGCTCTGGTAGGAATTCCGCTGACTGAGGTGGTTCTGTCCTTTTCCCCTGCTGAAGGGTTGCCCGGTCACCACTGAGAACCAATTGGTGGCACCTAAAATACCTCCTTTCTGACTTAATGTCAAGGAGGACAGAGCCTCCAGCAGCCCACCCAGGAGAGGCCAAGGGTGGACAGAGTCCCAGGAATGTAGCAGGACAGAGGGCAACCATGGCCCCGGTCTCCAGCTCCCTCCCCTGGACCCCAGGCTGGATATGGGGGCAGGTGGCATGGGGACAGGAAGCAGATGGGGAGGAGGACCTGGCATGGCTTCAGTCCCTGGGTGGTGTCACCTGTCGGTGGGGGGACTTGAGCCTCGTTTGCTCAACTTGAAATGTGGACTGCAGGGCCCACCCTGCTCCCGGGCGGTCACATCGGGCATGAGTGTGAAGGCCATGTCTCTCGCAGCTGGGAAGCAGCTGGCACAGGTGAAGGACCCTTGTACCTGCGAGCCCCGGGGGGTCCGGGGGGGGGTGAAGGGGTGCTGCCCCTTCCGGGTCCACACCTGCCCAGGTCAAGCAGGAGACTTTCCTTCAGACCAGGAAAAGTCCCGCAGCCAGGCTGCCAGGCCTG
Organism: Ictidomys tridecemlineatus; assembly: GCF_052094955.1. Classification (NCBI taxonomy): domain Eukaryota; kingdom Metazoa; phylum Chordata; class Mammalia; order Rodentia; family Sciuridae; genus Ictidomys; species Ictidomys tridecemlineatus. The sequence continues at coordinate 82,857,957 of NC_135485.1, read as the reverse complement.
GGGCCGCGTCTGGGTTCCATGGCTGCCCCCCCCATGACCCTGAAAAGTCCCCTAGTCCCTGGCAAAAGTGGGGACTTGGCACCCACCTGGCCATTGCCGGTCTATTTCCCACACTCGCACAAAGGTGCATCTGTCCCCTCCCTGGAGGGACACAGAGCCTGGGCAGGACCACCCCACTGCCCACCACCAGGGAAGCTCGGGACTTCCCCTGGGCAGCTGAGCAGGGGCTGCCCGTGGGCCCACACAGGACGGTTTCCCAGTCTGAGGTCAACCTGCCGTCCCTCGCTGTCCCCTCAGCAGAGCTGCCGGCCACCCCCGTGCCACCCCCATGCCACCCCGAGGCCCCCGGGGCTGAGCAGGGCTTGCAGACAGAGAGCTGTCCAGCCACTCGGGTGACCTCCCGCTCTGAGGACAGAGCCTCAGGGCAGCTGCCGGCCCCCTGCGCACGTCCCCATCCTCAGGAGCCTGCTCTGCCGTCTCCTGCTGCCCAGCAGAGCTCCTCAGACCGGTGACTTGTAAAGAGAACAGTCGTTTTCCAGCCCTGGAGCCAAACACCCCTCCCCAGGCTCACGGGGGAGTCGGCTGCGTCATGACCATCGGGGGAGCCATCGCGGGGACACGTTTCTCCCAGTCCAGGGACAGGTGCCCTTGGCTCGGGGGCTCGGGGGAAGGACTGTGTCGTCATCTCGTGGGAGCAGAAAGAGCGCCAGAGGGCCTGCAGCGTCCAGCGCCTGGGACACGCCTCCGCTGCGGGTAGGCAGCTTCCTCATCGCTGTCACCGAAGGCCCGACAAGAACAGTTAGAGGAGGGAAGGGTGACCTGGTGTTCAGGGTTTCAGAGGTTGTCCACAGATGGCCGCGGCCATTCCCCAGGGCCCAGGTGTGGAAGAGTGTGGAGGAGGAGAGCAGCTCAGGATGTGGCCGCCAAGAACCCACCGCAGACAGAATCCAAACCCAAAGGCACAGCCCAATGACCTGCCTCCTCCGCCACACCCCACCTGCCGGTGGTGACCCCCAGTTAACCCTGCGTCAAGGCTCTCCTAACCCAGCCATGTCCCTCCAGGGTGTCCTGCATTGTCTCACAAGCCAAGAGAAGTCCTGCCCAAACCCCCCAGTGCAGAGGCCCAGAGCCCCCATGGAGGAGGGAAGGCCGTGTGCTCTGGGGTGGGGAGGACAGCCGGGTCGCGTGGCTGCAGATGTCTGGCTGTGCTGCCTAGTGATGGCTGTGTCCCCTGGGCACACCCATGTTGTGACACCTTGAAGCTGACAAGGGTCTTGAGGGCTCTGTTGGGTTTCTGCTCTGAGCCAGCCCTGAGGGTCATTAGGCCAGGGCTGGCCAGGGGAGGTCAGTACAGAGGTCAACTCGGTGAGGCCCATCATGGGGCTTGGAGGTGTGGCAGTTGTGAGTGACCTCGACTCTTCCCATAGAGTGGGTGAGGGGGCTGGTCAGAGAAGGCTGGAGCAAGTGGGGCGCAGGGTGGCCGTGAGCCCGGGAGAGCTGGTCCTGTGGCCCAAGCAGCAAGTGGCACTGTCACTGTGCCACAGCACTAGGTGTCTTCCCCATGAAGCGGGGGCTCAGTGCCCCACCTGCCTGGAAGGGACACTCTCAGTGGACAGCCACCCTCCCCCTCCTCCTGGGTAAATCGGCCAGGCCACTGGTCCTCAGGAGGTCACTCATTCCCGTCCTGCCCAGGGTCTGCTTTGGATGGGTGGCCTTGTCGAGGTCCTGCGTCCTGCAGTTCCTGATTGTGATTGTGATGCTAAGGGCACGATGAGAGGCCACCAGCACCTTGGGAGGCAACTACCTCGCTGGCAGGTGGTCCAGGTGACAGGTGAAGGTGGGCCAAGTGACAGGTGAAGGTGGGCCAGGTGACAGGTGAAGGTGGGCCAGGTGACAGATTCCCATTCTGTCCCGAGAGCTCCCTGCACATGACCCTTGGTCACCTTCCAGCCCCACATCCCATCTGTACACGGGAGCAGCCATTTCCGCCTGCTGGGAATTCTGTTTGGAGCTTGGAACTCACACGCAGGAGGGACTCTGCCCTAGAACTCCCCAGAGCGGCGTCAGGGCCCCTGGAGCGCAGCATTCAGTTTCTGAACCACACTCCGCGGGAGGGCTCGGGGGCCATGGAGGGGCCCTTCCTCAGAGCCGAGGTCCTGGAGCTCAGGTGCCTGGGTGTAGGTGGGCGGCATGGCCCCTGGTCAGCGGAAAGCAGGGGGGGCCAGAGGTCAGCTGGCGCTTCCCCTTCAAGTCTCAGCCCAGAAGCCTCAGGGCCGAGTGGAACTTCTGGGGGGACCCTGACACCCACATCCCAGGAACACGTGGCTGTGTCCTCAGGAAGCCTTGCAAGTTCCAGGCTGGGGAGTGACCGTGCCTGGCCACCTGGGCCAGCTCCGCCATGTTCCTTTGGGGAGAAACTCCCCAACCTGCAGCTTCCAGGTCCCATGCCAGCGGGCGCCAGCACAGCAGGTCCCCGAGAAGCCGTGTTCACTGGTGTGAGGGCGGCCTGTGCTGGCTGATGGTGGCCAGCATGGAGGGACTTCACAGCTGGCCACGGGAGGGGACCCTGGGAGAAGTGGAGAAGGGCAGCTGTGTTTTGTGTGTGCGCGTGGTGGCGTCTGTGTGCAGGTGTGACCGCTGGCCTGTGCTCTGTGTGCACACACGTGGGTCACGTGGACACGGGGAGCTGAACAGGGCAGCGAGGCTAGTTGAACCCGGGGTGCCTGGACTGGGGCAGGGGTCACAGGAAGCCAAGCCGGCGTCACAGGAGGGCTCTTCTGAGGGGCCGCCTCTCGTCACAGGGTGTCTGTGGAAGCAGGGAGCCCAAGCCATCGTGTGTGTTCAAGCAGAGACTGAGAAGCCATTGCTGGTGGTGACAGTGGGCGTGGCTGCCCGGGTGGCTCCTCCCTGGCCTGCCCGTGGCCTGCCTCACCTGTGCAGCTGCAAGGGGCTAGGCCCCGGGGGCAGCACACCCGAGCTGGGGCCCTCAGGCAGGAGGCAGGGCCCTCAGGGTGCTGCCTCTCGGAACTTAGCGGAGGAGAAGAAACCGCTTCTGTCTGGAGGCTGGGGCTCATGGGGGGGGGGGGTCTGAGCGGCCCTGGGAGCAACTGGAAAAGCCTGGGGCCCGTCCCGGTGACCAGAGCGGATGGGCTCAGCCTGCGCCTGCCTTGCCAGCATGTTGGTGGCCAGAGGAGAAGCAGGAGTCCGGGACCCACTGAGCCCTGTGGGCCCCTGCTGCCCGAGTGTGGGGTGTCAGGCAGGCTGGGGGAGCAGACCCCGGGGACAGGCCAGCGCCCCGAGAGCCGGGAAGCAGCAGGGCTTCCTTCCTTCCCACTCGGTCTCCTGGTGGGAACCGGACCTTCCAGCCGAGGATGAGGCGGAGCGGCCCACAGTGCATGGTTTGCCAAGATGGGCCCTGACCAGCCCTTCCAGCCGCTGCCCGCCACCGTTTCCCTACCCTGCTCAGTGGGTACAGGTGGGGCCCAAGGGGTCCTGGGGCTAGGGACATGTGGCCTCGGCACCTCCGTGGTGCTGTGCTTGTCCTCAGTGGCTGCAAGGGCCCGAGGTGCGGTGCCCGAGGGCAGAAAGCACCCCCTGAGGGTGGGATGCACTGTGTTGGGCGTTTAGGGCCCGACTCGCCGTCCCCTCTGTCACCACCGACTGGCAGGACCTGTGGGTTCTCAGCCCTCGGCTGCCCCAGCTGGACGGCGGGCTTTCCCGCATGGTGCTCAGCGTCACAGCCCCAGAGGTCCTGAGTCCCTCCAGCGTCCCTCTGAGGTTTCAGCCCCTTTCCACCCGCTCCTGGCCCAGCCTGAGGTCTTAAAGCACAGACCTGCCTCCCCACCTGGGGGCCAGGCACAGCGGCACCCAGAATGAAGCCCCCCTCCCTCCCTGCTTTTCCCACCATGGTCCCCGGGACACTGTGGAGGCCCAGGAGCAGCGTGGGCAGGGCTGGCTGGAGAGCAGAGAACTGAGGGTGCCCGGCCTTAGCTTTCCTGCTGCTGCCTCGGCCACTGTCCCTCCAGCACTGGGCATGCAGCTGCTCTGGGAACCGCAGCCTCCTGTGGCCAGAGTCCAGAACCTCACCTCCCTTCCTAACACGTGAAGCTGGGCCTCTGCAAGGGCTCTGCCAGCGTCTGGGCACGGTCACACCCACCAGGTGCCAGGAGAGGCCAAGGGACACACCCCAGGCAAGTGGTCAGGGCACTCTCTGTGGCCAGGGCTGTCGGCTCAAACCCACCTGGCCCTGAGTGTCTCCCTGGAGCCTCTCGCTCATGGTCCCCTCGCCAGCACCCCGCCTCGGTCAGTACTGCCCCTTTCCTGTCTCCGCAGATCCTGAAGGCCCTAGGCAGCCGTGAGCTCTGAGGGACCCTTCTCCCTGCAGCCTCCGTGGCTGGCTTTATGGGGGCCTGGCAAGCAGACGCAGTTTCGTAAATACCAGCAGGACAGTGGCCCCAAACCCAAAGTAGACATTTCCCGTGAAGATGTGGGGCTTGCGGCGGGTGCTTTGGAAGTTGGCGAAACCCTGACATCTACACCCTCTCAGTCCCCTCTTCAGGGACAGAATCTCAGTGATGAGCGACAAGGCTGTCCCCAGGGCCAGCCTCAGTGAGGCACAAAACTCTGTCCACTAGGAGGGCACCACCCCAGGACCCGAGACCGGGAGGTGTCCTGCGTCCCTGCGGGAGGACTTCTGTGGCTAGCTGGGTCCTCCGGGCACCGCCCTCTTTCCGCGTATTTTTGAGAGGCGTCCTTGCAGAGAGGCACGGCTACTATTTTGGTGTGTTTATTTTCTCTGCCGGGGGAGAGTAGCAGCCGCTTTTCCTGAGAGAACCTCAGGAGCCGCTCCCGCGAGGCGCGGGCTCCGTGCCGGGCGAGGCTCCATGCGTCCTCGGGTGTATTTTTGCTCCCCACCATCTCTCCCTCCACCCTCGGTCCTGGGTTTGCTTTCTTGTAGTTAAATATGCATCCTTGCGGTGGCTCCTGGGTCTTTGCGCGATGGCTCAGAACCTTCTGCTGAGCGTCCTCCTGGCCAGACAGCCCTGGCCAGGGGACCCAGGCTCTGGGAGGGGCCGGGTCTCATGGTGCCCAGCTCTCCCCCAGTGCCCCCCAGGAGCCTCAGACACACTCATGCTGGGCTTCCCCGGAGCTGCTGCGCCAGCCTTCCTGGGACAAGGGTCCTGCGTCTGCTGAACAGGGCCCTCCGCTCCCCAGGATCCCCGGGAAGCCCCAGCCCAGAACTCTGTGGGGTTGTGCAGAACCCACGTGGCCTCAGTAGGGCCCCGAGATTCCCGTTCCAAGCTGGCTTCCCGGAGCGAAGTACCGATCAGCAGAGACGGTCCAGCCCTGATCCAAGTCTGTCTGCTTAGGGTAAGATGGAGAAGGGACAGGGCCCAACCCTGGGATGGGCCAGCTTGTGCAGGGGCCAGTCCTGGACCTTGGTCCTCACTGCCAGGAGCCCAGGAGGCGTGGTCCAGGGCTCCTGGCGGGGAGGCCCAGGTGGAGCTGGGCAGCTGCCCCAAGAGCGCAGACGCGAGAGGATGTGGGAGGTGCAGCAGACCCGGAGACCCGCACGAGGAGCTGGTGGCCTGCCTGCTGACCGCCGTGGCATTCCGTTGGGGCCATGGTGGGGTCACTGTGGCGGGGGCTCAGCTAGACACAGAAGCCAGACTCCCGACTTGGGCCCCAGAACATTGCCACCCACTGTCCTGCCCACCCACAGCTTGTCACCACTTCACTCCCCCAGAATGCTTGCGGGCACATTGCCCAGGCAACCAGAACGCCAGCGCGTTGCTATCCTTCTTCTCCTTCGAGCCCCTGCGAAGGCTGTGGAGCAGCCTCCGGCCCAGCACCCTGCAGGCTCCCTGCTCCAGCACCCAGGAAAGGGAGGGGCTCCTCCACATGTGCGGCTCCTCAGAAGGGTAGAGGGACCACAGGGTCCCGCGGGCTCTCTTAGAAAGAGCCAGGCTGCATTGTCCCAAAGACACGCTGCCACCAGGGCACAGGCATTGAGGCTGCCTTTCAGGTGGGGAAACAGAGGCACAGAGTGGTCATAGGAGCACCCGAGCTCACACAGCCAGTAGTCTTCAGTGCCAAGATGCCAAGACCTCACACCATGTGGCTTTGGAGCTGGGTCATCTGCGGGCCTCCCTCCTCTTGAGGATGAGATGACCACTCTGGCTGGTCAGGCGTGAGAGGGACAGGAGACAGCCTTGGCCCTGGGGACATTTGGAGTGGGAGAAGTCTCTGAGGTAGGGCTTTCTGCTCTGCAGGGGTTCCCTGCCCTCCTGGCTGCACCACAGAATGCCACAGACCCCCAGACAGTGACAACCGTGTCCGCAGACGTTTCCACATGTGCTCTGGAGGGTCAGAGTCACTCCTAGGTGAGAACCAGCGGTGTGTCCACAGGATGCCCTGCATTACGGCCTGCACGGGGCTATGGGGTAGTTTGCTGAGGCCTGCTGTGCCACTGGATGGGGATGTCCCCTGGGTGCTGTGCACACCCCAGGTACCTCCCAGGTACCATGCCATCACGCAGACTGCCCAGGAGTGGTCTCCCACTTCCAGGTTATGGTTTGGGTTTTGGTTTCTCTCGTAGGTCCCTCGTCCTGCAGGTAGAGATGCCCGGGATCTAGCTCCTGAGCACAGAGATCTTAGGGTTCCTGGGTCCTGGACTCCGGGCCCAGATCGGAGGCCACCATGCTGGGGTCCCAGCCAGGCCGTCCATCTGTGGGTCTCACAGGGGCCTCGTCTGGCTCTGAGGGTTTGGTCTGCAGCTGTTTCCCGGCTCGTGCTCGGCAGAATGTGGGGCTTCACGTGCAGAACTCAGAGCCCCTGCCTGGCCCACGGCCCCCCGAACGTGGTGTGGAGCCCTTGGCTGAGGCTCACAAGCCCGCTGGGAGCAGGGCCCCAGGGTAAGGAGCTCATCTTGGAGCAGGCCGGTTGGGACCGCTGTTCTTGTCCCTTTCAGCTGGAGCATCCTGTGACTGCCAGGGGAGGTGACAAGCCACGGCAGCACACCCTCCCACAGGTGCTGGCTCAGCTACTGGAGTCGGGGGAGGCCCGTGCTGCCCTCAGTGTGTGCCCCGTCCCTGCCCCATGACCCCTGGCTCTGAGCTACCTCTGAAGCAGGGGAAGTCCTGGGCCTTGACCTTGGAGCAGGACTGGGACCAGCCATCAGGGGGGTGGTGCTGAGATGACCCCAGGACTTGGGGTGAGGAGGGGGAAGAGGGCCGACCCTCGGGAGGGGCCTCGGAAGGCCTCTGGCCACTCCGGAGCTTCCTATCTGCGGCCACTGTGTCACCCTGTGCCGCTGCCTCCCCGGGAGTCCCACGTGGCTTGCACATCTGGCGTGTGAGGCTGCTGTGGCTCCGTCCTGGAAGGGAGGGATGTTTTCCATCATGTTCAACGGGAGGCAGAGAGGCGCGGTGGGCGCTGACGGGACGCGGACTGATGTCAGGATGAATCAGGGAGGAGCAGCCTCGCGCTGCCTCCAGAGGAAAGTGTGTTTCCCTCTGAGCCAGCTGCAGGGCGGTGTCCCTGAGCAGGGCAGGGAGGTGGCTGCCCGGGCTCCCGTGGGCGGCCACCTGCGCCCTCCTGGACGGGCAGCCTGGGGGACCCTCTGGCCCGGGGCAGCCGGAGCCTCCTGTGTGGAGGGGAAAGGCAGGTGCTGGGGAGTGGCATCCTGCTCTCGGGCACAGAAGTTCTGGGGCCTGGGCAGCGTGGGCTCTGAGGAGAGGGGAGGGGTGGTGGGTCCACTCCCCTCCAATCTCCGAGGCCTCGCTTCCCCTCAGGCACAGATTCCCGTCCCCGTGGAACACACCTCTCTCAGAGGTCAGCATGGAGGGAAGAGGCCGGGAGGACCCAGCTCCCCACCCAGACACTGGAGCTTGTTGGCTCGTGGCGCTGGGGTCAGTCCATGGTGGACGGCCCTGTGGCAGGACATCATGGTGAGAGCATGGGGTGGAGCCAGACCACTCAGGCCGTGGCCGGGAAGGAAGAGAGAGAGGAAGAGACTGGGGTCCTGCAGGCCCCCTCAGGCACACCCCTCACGACCCAAAGACCTCCCACCAGGCCCCACCTCTTAAGGGTCCCACCCGCTCCCAGCAGCACCAAGCTGGGGCTCAGCTCTCCCATGTGGGCCTCCGGGGTCATTCAGGTCCAGCGGTAGGAAGGCCCGCCTACCTGGAGGCTTCACTCTCCCAAAGCTTAGCATTGGGCGTGGTGGCCACCGTTCCCCGGACCTCAGAAGTCACTTCTTCATCCAGCCCCTGGACTCCAGCCTCCACCCCTTTCTGTCTCGTCTTTGCAGAGAGCACAGTCCACTGCCACTTCCAGGAGAAGGGCTCTGCACGGGCCTCGCCCTCCCAGGCCTCCGCCACTTCCCTGGCCAAGTCCGGGTCAGTGAGGTGCCCTGGGGCTTGGGCTTCTCCTTGCTGACTCCCTAGGGACTTCCCAAGGCACAGGGACACTTGGGGAAGACTAAATAAGGGGAAAACTGTGCCCCTGGGCGCCACCTACTGTGGGGACAGTTCCCATCCTGCCTCCTGCCTGGCCTGGCTCTCAGTGGGGAATCACGAAGAGGCAGGAAACCCCTGTGTGTACTGTGCCAGTGGCCTGTCCCCAAGATGAGAGCAGGGGTGCTTTCCAGTGGTGCAGAGGTGACCTCCATGTAGTGGCCCAGGTGGCCTCAACAGGAAGGGGCCTTAGTGGGCAGATGCCCTGCATGGGAAGGGGTACCGAGGATGCCTCCCCCGTGGCCACCTGCCAAGCCCGTTACCCCAGGCTGATGTGGGAAAAGTGCTAGGTGAACCCCAGGAAGGCCAGGCAGGGAGCAGCTCCCCAGGACTCCACAGTCACCAAGATCCCACTGCAGAAAAGTCTGAGGAACCGTCATGGCCCAGAGCATCCCAAGGAGCCCCAGGACAGAAGGTGACGTGTCCTGGACGGGGACCTGGGCCAGGCACAGGATGCGTGGTGGACTAGCAAGACCTGGGCAAGCTGTGTGGTTGAGCACGCGGCCCGCTGTCCTGACGTTGGCCCCCGAGCGGTGACAGGTACACAGGGACCCAGATGACCCCCAGGGGGACTGGGAGCTGAGTCCCAGGCACTCCCTGCTCTCTTCTTATTTTTGTGTAAAAATTATTCTAAGATGAAAAAGTTTGTTTAGCAAGCTCGCTGAAGTGGGTGGGGGGAAGTCCGGTGGGGTACAGGGTCCTGGGGACTGGGTAGTAGGACCAGAAGTTTCCCAGGTGAGTCCTGTGCACCAGGTGAGGGGTCCTCCTTGCCAGGTGTGGGGACTCCACAGAGGAAGACGGACTGACCGACACTTGTCTGTGCTGCGCACCGTGTCCTTGAGCGTGCCTCGGGTTGTTCCTGGCTCTGCCCTGAGAACTGTCCATCCCAGGGAAGGAGAACACAGACACCTGTTGTAGTGTCCCCTGGGCAGGACCAGCACACTGGGGGTGGCAGAGTGAAGCAGCAAGCCCAGGCTTGGCTGACTCCCCAACACACAGCTCTGACCTCACAGGGGCTCAGGGCCAGGGTGTGAAGAGGCAGGGGAGCAGGAATCCACAGAGAACTGGGTGGACCGGGCCACCTGCTGCAGGGCTCTGAGGTCTCGTCCCACCTTGAAGAGTCTGAGGTGGCCCCTGGCTGCACAATCCCAGGGCTCGCCCAGCTTGGATCCTCCCTGCCCCGATGCCCCAGCATGAGAGGGACCAGCAGCCTCTAGAAGGCTCACGCTCGCCGCTAGCCACAGGTCTCCAGTAAGGTGCGACCCTGGGTACAGAGCTGACCTTGTCTCCCTTAACTGACAGTGATTTTCTTCTGTGGGGAAAACCTATGGAGGCAGCGAATTGAATCTCAGTTCTCTGGATCTTCTTAAATGATTCTTGGGAAAAGGAAATTTCAATAAAAAAGGAAGCAGGACTGTTGTACACTAGAGATGGGCAGCTCCCCCTGGGCACGGGGTGCCTGCCGGTGTCATTCTTCATTTGAAAAGTGTCCATCAGAGGCTGCCAGGCGAGCCCACCCTGGCCGGGCCCTGCAGGGCGTGGCCTGGTGCTGCCCTTGAGCAGGAAGGGGGTCCTTCTCCTTCCTGGAGTCCCAGGGAGCACTGCGGGAAGGAGCCTGCAGGTCCAGGCTGCCCGTGGTGGCCGTGTCTGAAGGTCAGGGAGGCCGGGCTGGCCTCCCTCTCACCTGCCGACCAGGGTCCAGGGTCGACACGTGTCCACCTTGGCCCCTCAGCACCCCTGCACACACCCCTCCTCTGCCCGTTGCCTTTCTTGGTATTGGGTTTTGATGGACGTGTGTCACGTGGACCCTAGGAAGCAGTCAGGCCAGCGGTCTGAGGATGCTCTTAGGGATACACAGCCACCGCATCAATCCCAGTGGCTCCCGTCCTCCCCACCCTCAGCCACAGCCTACTTCCTGTCTGGATTTGCCTGTTCTGAACGTTCTGCACGGAGCAACCAGCCGACGCGCAGCAATGTGGGTTCACCAAGGGCAGTATTTTCAGGGTCCATCCTTGTCCCTGGCCAAGTCTTCCTGCCCTATCCATGTCTGGACAATGTTTTGTTGTACCTACTGTGCGCTTGGATGGGCACTGGGGCAGCTTTCTCTCTGGGTCACTGAGGTGCTGCCTTGGACATCCGTGGGCCTCTGGGAGTGGAGCTGCTGGGCAGCGCTAACTCCTTTCCAGGACTCACCCAGCTGCTTCCCGCCGCCCGCGTGCATTCCCACTGCCGTGACGGGCTCGCCCCCTGCAGCACTGACCACTGTCCACCTTCTGCTGGGTGCTCTCCTTGTGGGTGTGAGGCCGTGACATGTTCTTAAGGGGTCTGTGGATGGTCCGGAGTTTGGGGAAGCTGACCCCACCTCTGCCTGCCTCTGGGGCCACTACAGAGGGCAGCCGTGCTTCGAGGCCTCCCTCCTGGGGTGTGGGTGTCCCCCACCTCTCGGTGCCTGGCTGACAGCGCCATGGTCCCTCCCTGGGTGAGCCCCTCCAAGCCTCCGAGACGGCTTCCTCATGAAGTGAGAGCAGCCGGGGGCGTCCAGCCCTGCGCAGGTCAGAGAGCATCCTGGGCTTCGGCCTGGTTCAGAGCTGGCTGGGGGCCACAGGGAAGTGGCATGGGGCCGCTCAGGGTCCTTGGAGGGCACTCTCCAGACCAAGAAATTCCTGGTAGCACTCAGGGCCAGGCTGGGCCCGGGGCCAGGCAGAGTCCGGGGCCTTTGGCCCCTGTACAGGGCCCCTGGTGCCTCTGCGCAGGCCACGCCATCAGCCTGGGCCTTCCTGGGGGAGCAGGTCCCTGCGGGGCTTCCTGGATGCCGGGGAGGGGGAGGCTGGGTCCTGACTCGCCCACCAGCCCTCTATTTTCCCTCTGAACAAATGTGTCACTTTAAAAAGAAGCTGGACTTGGGGAGAAGCGAATCCACCTCCCCTGCCACGTGGCCATGGCTGGTTTTCTGCATAACAGCTGGGTGTCTAGGAAATGAGGGGTTTCTATGGTAACCAATTACAGCTCGTGATTGGTGAAAAATCACAGAAATATCCTGTGTGTGAAGTTATGCCGGGGAGGCAGGCCCAGGATGAGGTGCTGTGGTTTTAATTTCCTGGGGCGATATTTCTCCAAGCCTGGATGGCGGCAGGTGTGCCCTTGCTCGCTCTTAGTGCAGCTTGCTGGGTAGGGCCTGGGGGCCTGGGGGCCTGGGGCCTGGTAAGACCTCATGAGTCCTAGTGGGGCCTGGGGGAGGGTCTCATGGCTTCCTGTGGGGCCTGGTGGGGCCTGGAGGCGCCTGGAGGGGCCCCGTGGGGCCTGGTGGGGCCCAGCACCTACTCCAAGCAGAATCTCATTCCCCTGGGGCCAGACTCCTACCCAGCTGCAGGGGAGAAAGCTGTGTTTTCCACCATCTCCCACCCTCGCTAGGTCGCCAGCAGCCCCAGAGGAGCTGCCTTCAGCACGTGCGGGGGCTTTCACACTGACCTAGATGTCCCCGTGCAGTGATGATGGCCCTGGTCCCTGCACCAAGCTCGGCTGCTTGTGCAGGGAAATTGCACAACACAGCAACCCAGGGCGGAGGTATTAGCATAATGAACACTTCCTAATTTCTGGAGCAAAGCACTTTGATTCTGATTAAGAAACTAGGGCCTTATTATTTGGGGATTAGCCCTTTTTGATAATTAATGCTCATTAATGTGAGGTTCTTTCTCTCAACATCTCAATGACCCCTGGGGACCAGCTCATTCCCAAGTGCCAAGAGGCCTCGGCCCCGGAGAGTTGTGCACACACTGGGACCTAGTTACAGTTGCACACACTGACACACTCCCAGACACGCCTTGCACACTCACTGACATGCAGGCACACCAGAGAGTCTCACACGTGGGCATGTGCAGGTGCCCATGGGCAGATGCAGGGGCACACGGGGCACAACAGCGCATTCCTGTCTCACACGGACACACAGGCACGGTGTGCGTGAGGCTGACTCACATCTGCGGACACACAGCCACACGCATCTTCACACCCACACATGCTGACACACACACACTGCACACAGTCTCTTCCTCGCGACAGGACACACACAGGATTGTCGAAGTCACACCCAGCACACACACTGACACATGCATGCACACGCTGCTGCACACTGGTGTGTGTGCACACTCGACAGGGTGCTCACACTCACCCCAATCCCGTCCTTTTTAAAGTCACATGACACCTATAAGGAAAAGTGGCCTGCGTGTCCCGGAGGCTCTGCCGCCCTGCCCACCCCCACCACAGCAGCATGGAGTTTTGGGATTCATTTTAACTTTCAGACCTGAGGTTGTGACAAGAGCTGAGTTTGAATGGCACCTGTAATCAGTCCTCAGTTATCCGTGCCGTGGGAGAGGGCACGTGGGCCCGCGTCCCCCAGCCTGCCATGTGGTTCTGTGCTGTGCTCCGGATGTTCCCGTGACGCTCCAGCGTCCACCTTCCTGGAGATGGCTCCAGGCCTGGGCTCTCTGTGGAGTGCTCCACGGGCCGTGGACACCACGCTTCCCTGGGGCTCCGGCCTCCGCAGCTCGGCCTCCCCCAGGCTCTGCAGGGTTTGTCCTTTCTCCAGCTCCTGGGGCTGAGGAGGTGGACAGAGGGCTTCAAGGCCACCTGCACCCGGGACAAACAGGTGGGAATGTCAGCAGGACCACACTTCGGCATCAGTGAACCCCCAGCTTATCTGGAGCAGGTCTCAGGTCCCTCCGACCTCGGCAGAGGCCCAGCCCGGGCGGCTGGCGTCCAGGGAGGAAGGCCCTGGCAGCTCTAAGACAGTCACATTCACCTCAGGGGCCACAGCAGGGGCCACGGCAGGGGCCAGGGCCGGGGCCAGGGGACTTGCAGAGTGCATGCAGGTGGTGCTCAGGGGCCACCGACTGTTTGCTCCTTGCCCGAGTCAGACCTCGTCCCACCAGGCCTTGGGAGAGCCGATGGCCAATGGCCATGAGCCTCTTGTGCTTCCTAGAGGAGAGCACCTGGGCCTGGAGTCCGGCCGGAGGCTGGCCAGTCCCACGGTTCTCAGTCTGTGTCCTCTTGGTGCCTCCTGTCATTATGGGCAAAAGAAGGGGACTGGCAGGTCATCACATCGGGGATGATGGGGTCCGTTGGTCTTGGTCCTGCTCCCAGGAGATGGGCCCTGTGGTTGTCAGCTGACTGGGGGCAGCCTCTGGGGACCTGGAGGGCATGGTCTTCTCAAGGTGGAGAGGGAGATGCTCCAGTGACCCTCAGAGGGAGGGGTTTGCCCTTGAGGCTGAGCTCCTCCTGCAAGAGAAGACTGGCCTTGTCCTGATGGAGGGTGATGACCTGGCCCCGCAGAGCCCTGCCCGCCTTGCTGACCACTCTCCTCTCTCTCCTTCGCAGCTCCATGTCCATCCACTGGCCGGGCCGCTCCCTTGGAAGCCATGCTTGGATCCTGATAGCCATGCTGCAGCTTGCTGTGGATTTCCCGTCCTGTGAGTCCCTGGGCCCAGGCCCCGAGTTCCACCTCCTGCCCCGACCACCGCAGAGGCCCCCGCGGCTGTGGAGCCTGAGGAGTGGACAGCCGTCTCGGCTCCCTGCCCCTGTGTGGAGCCCTCGGGCGCCCCGGGCGGAGCGGGCCCATGGGCAGATGCCCCGTGCCAGGAGAGCCCACAGGCCCAGAGACCAGGTGGCCTCCCTCGTGCCCAGAGGGGGTCTCGCCAAGCCCCCAGCTGCTGCCAAATCCAGCCCGTCCCTCACTTCCTCCTCCTCGTCCTCATCCTCCGCGGTGGCCGGAGGGGCCCCCGAGCACCAGAGTCTCCTGCGGCGGGGGAAGAGGCACGTGCAGGACACTGGTCTCAGTGGCTTCGACTTCAGGGGCAGCAGGCCCACGACAGAGACAGAGTTCATCGCCTGGGGGCCCACGGGGGACGAGGAGGCCCCGGAGGCCAACACTTTCCCAGGCGTGTTTGGCCCCACCACGGTCCCCATCTTACAAACACGGAAGACGACTGTGGCCACCACCACCATCGCTGCCACCACGGCCACCTCCATCTCGCTGCAGACCGAGGGGGTCACTGCCTCCCCGGATCCCCGGAGAAGGATCCCCGCTGGGGCTAGCACAACGGAGCCTTCTCCCAGGCCCAGCAACAATGGGAAAGACAGCAAGCCCCCCCCGGATTCTGGGGGAGACCTCAGGTAGGCGGCCACCACGGAGCTCTGGGTCTGTCTGGGGGCTGGGACGTGTGCGGCTTGGGAGGGAGGGACTCCGAGGTGTGCAGGGCGGTTCACGGGGGCCAGACTGAAAAGGAAGAGGCCAGGGGTCAGGCGCAGGATCGCAGGGAGAGATGGCGTCCCGTGTCGGGACACCCAGGCAGTCAGCAGGACTGGGGAAGCAGGTGGACGTGAAAAGGGGGCCTCCCTCCTTCCCATCCACCTGGGAGTGGACGCGGACACTGGTACTGCCGGAGCAAGGCCTGGACGGAGTCCTGAGAAACCTCCAAGGCCCCAGAGAGGCCCCGCCAGGGGAGCTGGTCCCGGACCAGGAGTGGCCTTGTCAGCGGCCAGGCCAGGCCGTAGGAAGAGCCCAGTGCTGGCAACTGAAGCTCTGCGGACAGGCGGCGGGTGGAGGCTTCCCGGGGACGGCTGGGTGCCTGTCCCTGCCCCAGCAGCTGGTGCCCCGACTCCTTGGCCTCTGATGACAGGCTGTGGCCCAGTGGCACCCGGAGTCGCAGCCCCCCCCACTTCCCGCAGCAGCTGTGGGAGGCGTCGGCCGTGGGGGGAAGGGCTCCTCCACACCCAGGTCTGGGCGCCACCAACCCCGCCTGGGGCTCCTCGGGATCCAGGGGCAGGAGAAGTGCTGTGGAGAGCTCCCCGATGCGGAGGGGCCTGGACGGGTCCTGCAAGGTTCCCTGACCTTGGCCAGGCAGGCAGCCGGCAGCCGGGGACAGGTTTTTGTGGGGTGGCCGGTGTTGGCCCTTCAGCTCACCATTTTCCTCCTCCCTTCACTGGACAAGACGGTGTGTGCCTCGTGTCACCCCTGGACAGCAGCTTGTCCAGGGAGCCGGAGCCCCATGCCAGGCCAAGGCCAGGAGCCGGCAGCTCCCTGGAGGGCCCGGGGCCTGCCTCAGCCACCCCAGCATGGCGCCCGTAGCTCTGGTCAGGGGCTCTGAGAGTCTGACCTCAGTAGACGCAGCAGGTGCCCCCCGTCGCCTCCTCTGAAGACCCACTTGCTGTGTAGCCGTGGAAGTGGAATCAGGTTCCAAGGAAAGCCCCTCCCTCAGGAATCACCCTGCAGGTGAAATAACTGGGACATTTCTCCAGATTTTAGGATAATGGTTAAGCCCCTCGCTGCCCGGCTTCGTAGTCCTCATATTAGCTGTGTGACCTGGGCAACCTGCTTGTCTGCTCTGTGCCTCAGTTAGACAGTAGCGTTGACCATCTCCTAACATTGTCATCAAAGGTTAAAGGAGACAGTGCACGTCATGTGCTGACCTTCTGGCGCACGGGGGTTGCTCAATAAGTGTTAGCTGCTGTTAATATGAGCAGAAGGATGGTGATGGTGGTGGTGATGGTGATGTTGGTGATGATGGCAATGATGGTGACCACAGTGATGATGATGGTGGTGATGGTGGTGATGATAGTGGTGGTGTTGGTAGTGGTGTTGGTGGTGGTAATGATGGTGCTATAATACTAATAATTATGATGATGGTGGTGGTGATGGTGATGGTGGTGGTGATGGTAATGTTGGTAATGATGACAATGATGGTGACCACAGTGATGATGGTGGTGGTGATGGTGATGATGATAGTGGTGGTGTTGGTAGTGGTGTTGGTGGTGGTAATGATGGTGCTATAATACTAGTAATTATGATGATGGTGGTGGTGATGGTGATGGTGGTGGTGATGGTGATGATGATGATGGTGGTGGTGATGGTGATGGTGGTGGTGATGGTAATGCTATAATACTAGTAATTATGATGATGGTGGTGGTGATGTCACATAATGATGGTGGTGATGGTGGTAGTGATGGTGATGATGATGGTGGTGATGGTAGTGGTGATGGTGGCACTGATGATGATGATGGTAGTAGTGTTGGTAGTGGTGCTCGTGGTGGTGATGATAATGCTATAATTCTAGAAATTATAATGATGGTGGTAGTGATGGTGGTGGTGATAGTGGTGGTGAGGGTGGTGGTGAGGGTGGTGTTGATGATGGTGGTGATGGTGGTAGTGATGGTGGTGATATTGGTGGTGATGGTGGTGGTGATGGTGGTGATGGTGGTGGTGTTGGTAGTGATGGTGATAATGATGGTGGTGATGGTGGTGATGGTGATGGTGGTGTTGGTAGTGATAATGATGAAAATGATGATAGTGATGGTGATAATGATGGTGGTGAGGGTGGTGGTGAGGGTGTGGTGATGGTGGTGGTGGTGTTGGTAGTGATGGTGATAATGATGGTAGTGAGGGTGGTGGTGATGGTAGTAGTGATGTTGGTGTGGTGTTGGTGATGGTGGTGATGGTGGTGGTGTTGGTAGTGATGGTGATAATGATGGTGGTGAGGGTGGTGGTGAGGGTGGTGGTGATGGTGGTGATGGTGATGGTGGTGTTAGTAGTGATGGTGATAATGATGGTGATAATGATGGTGGTGAGGGTGGTGGTGAGGGTGGTGATGTTGGTGTTGGTGTTGGTAGTGATGGTGATAATGATGGTGGTGAGGGTGGTGTTGGTAGTGATGGTGATAATGATGGTGGTGAGGGTGGTGGTGATGGTGGTGGTGATGGTGGTGGTGATGGTGGTGATGTTGGTGTTGGTGTTGGTAGTGATGGTGATAATGATGGTGGTGAGGGTGGTGTTGGTAGTGATGGTGATAATGATGGTGGTGAGGGTGGTGGTGATGGTGGTGGTGATGGTGGTGATGTTGGTGTTGGTGTTGGTAGTGATGGTGATAATGATGGTGGTGAGGGTGGTGTTGGTAGTGATGGTGATAATGATGGTGGTGAGGGTGGTGGTGAGGGTGGTGGTGATGTTGGTGGTGATGGTGGTATTGGTAGTGATGGTGATAATGATGGTGGTGAGGGTGGTGGTGATGGTGGTGGTGATGGTGGTGATGTTGTTGGTGGTGTTGGTAGTGATGGTGATAATGATGGTGGTGAGGGTGGTGTTGGTAGTGATGGTGATAATGATGTGGTGAGGGTGGTGTTGGTAGTGATGGTGATAATGATGGTGGTGAGGGTGGTGGTGAGGGTGGTGGTGATGGTGGTGATGATGTTGGTGGTGATGGTGGTAGTGATAGTGGTGATGTTGGTGGTGGTGTTGGTAGTGATGGTGATAATAATGGTGATAATGATGGTGGTGAGGGTGGTGGTGAGGGTGGTGGTGATGGTGGTGATGGTGATGGTGGTGTTGGTAGTGATGGTGATAATGATGGTGATAATGATGGTGGTGAGGGTGGTGGTGATGATAACGATGATGTCAGTTGCTATTAATGTGCTGATCTTCTGCTACCAGCTTTGACAGATCATTTCACAGGTCCCAAGGCCTGTCTCTGACCTTGGTGCTTCCTGCAGAGGTATAGCTAGAGCTCTAGCTGGGAGCTGCTTGGGATGGAAAATCACCTGGCGTGGATTCGCAGAGGCACGCAGCTCAGCCTCTCTCAAGTGCTGGCAGAGGATGGACGTCAGATGGGTCAGAAGTTCACCTGAGGCTCTATCAGGAGGCCCCAGTGTGACCCGTCTGCCTGTGTCAGCCTCTTGCCTGTCATACGCTGAGTTTGGAGTCACAGTGTCTGGTAGGAGAGAGCCAGAGGGCAGTTCCTTGAGTGCTGGTCTTAAAGCTCATGGCGAGTGTGTGCGTGTCAAGGCGCCTGGTTCTGGTTACTGGACAGGCCACGGCAAGGAAGCCTGGCCCCGGCCTGTGCTTAGCAAGGTCAGTGCTCGGGAAGGATCTCGGACCCTGCCTGCTGGCACCTGCCCTGGGCCTCCCTGGCCTGCTCAGGTGAATCTCGACTTCCCCAGCTGAGCAAGCTTGGGTCTCTCTCGGGAGGTGCACCACCCACGAGGGGCCATGCAGCCCTGCAGGTCCCCAGTGTCATTCAAGGCTTGTCTCCATTTAATCAGTCCTGTCCATGACATCAGCAGCTCAAGGTCGCAGCGGCTCAGATGTCACCAGAGCCCTGCCTGGTAATTTTTACATTGCAATTCACTCAGGCGTTTCCCCAAGGCCAGTTGGAAAGTTGCTTTGTTTGTGTCACCAGGGGGCCTTCAGTGTCCTTTAGGCATGTAAGCAGGGAGGCTGGCCTTACTTCCTCTGCACCTTGATGGCCAGCTGACCTGAGCAGCGGTGGGTGCCAGCCAACCCTGGGAGCGAGTCTGTGACAGTGAAATACCTCCTAAATGCCAGAGTCGGAGTGGAAGGGAATCCGCGCAGAGCAGCAGGGAGAAGCGGGCTCCTTTCCCTTCCGTCAAAAGCCTTAGTGGCAGCTTAAATGCTGAACCCCTTTTAATTAAGTTGCTGGGTGTTTGCTACCAGGAAAGTGAATCTCTCCTTAATTTAAAGATATTTGAAGCAAATGACTCATGAACTTCAAAAGTTTTGAGTAGCTTAATTGGGGTAAGAGCATCACAGAACAAATGAGCGGCTGGAGTTCCTGCAGCACCCTGAACTTGGCAGACACCGAGGCCGGTCTTTAGAGTCTTAATTGGGACTGTCTCAGAAGCAGGGGTGGCCTGGCACATCCTGAGAGCCACGGTTCTGGCTGGTGACCAAGGACACACTGAGCACAATCGCAGGTGGAGACGGGTGCCAGCCGCCAGCCCTTGGGGCTGTGTGGCCCTTAGGGAACTCCCTGTGCTTCTGCTGAGCGAAGCCGGTTCACACCAAGTGGACCCGTGAAGTCCGCCCTGACTCTGCCTGGAGACTCCTCTTCCTTTCATTCCCATTCCCCACGTGCTGCTCTGGCTTAGTGCAGTTAGTGCCTCTTAAGCGTTTTTGATCCCCAGGGCCTCGTCCTTCTCCACAGAGCGGCAGAGACAGGGCCAGTTCTTCAGGGCCCGGGAAGGCCACTCTCCGGTGCTCCCTTCCCTTGCCAGGTTCTCAAATGCTGCTGCTGCCTGGGGTATGGGGCAGGGAGGGGCCTCTGTGACACTCCCTCTAGGCTCTGGTCTCCTCTAAGGGACTGTGGGGTCACTGGCCGAGCAGGTGGGGAGGAGCCGTGCCAGTGCTCCTGTGGAACATGTCTTCCCTGGCCTTGTGTGTGGGACACGCAGTGCCGGATGACAGAGCTGTCTGACGTTCTGTGGATTGAATTTATGATTTCATCTGCGTGCAGGGGAACAATCCTGAGCGCTGAGATTGAACATTAGACAGAACACCATTTTTAGAATTTTTATTTGACTGTGTTAAAAGGACCAGTTTTAGAATTTCTGGCTTCTTGATCAATTATGCAATGAACCGCCAACTTTATACTTAGTCGGTGCTAAAGTGCCCGCCCGGGTAGGAGGGCGAGCTGCTGGGGGCATGGGGCCCCTCCATCTCTTCAAGGGGTTTAGACGCTTATTTGGCCAAGTAAGATAGATGAGGACGCATCCCTACCGAGAGAGCCGACGAGCAAGGACAGTGCGGGAAATGTCACGAAGCCAGTGTCATCGATTGTCCAATTTTTCCGGCAGCGGTAGTCAGAGGAAGAAGGGTCTGCTGTGGGTGGCAGGGGCCAGACCAGGCCTCCAGGGGCCAAGTTCTGATGGAAGGGGTGGGTGGCCCAGGGAGAGATGCTGTGCAGAGGTGGCAGGCAGGTGGGCAGAGTGGGCAGAGCCTCCACAAGCCTGGATCCTGCGAGGAGCTGAGTTGGGCTTCAGCCCTGGAACCCAGTGTCCTGGCCCCAGAGGCTGGAGAAGACCACCTGGAAGTCCCTTTCCCAGCCCTAAACTGATGTAAGGCTGGGTGGCCCCTGGATGCCACCTGTGGACAGCTAGGGCAGTGGCCTGCACAAGCCCCTCCTCATTCTCTTCTCATTACAAGGTGAATGCCGGGGGCAGGGTGGCCCTCCCAGGGTGGCCCTCCTCATGTCCAGGGCAGGCCGTCCTGGGGGCCTGACAGTGAGCTCAGTGGTTGGCAGGAAATGCTCTGGACTGGACTTTAGAGCTGCCATTTGGGGTGATGAGTAATCTTTCCTTAGGGGTCACCCCTGTCCCAAGCCCCCAGGAGTGGCCTGCCTAGTGACGTGCAGTTGGAAAGGGGCCAACGGGCACGCTCCCGCAAAAGACGCACCGCCCTCACCTTGCAGCAGGTGAGCTCCCGGTGACACTGGAGGCCTCCCCGCCAGCTGCAGCCGTCCAGGTCCAAGACTCCACCAAAGTCACATCAGACACTCGGGTGGTGGACTGAGGAGCCCTGGGCAGGTGCGAGGCCTCTGCTCTGCATGTGGGTCAGTGAGTCTCTGTCCTGCAGCCTGCTGCAAGGCTGTGAGGATCAGCGTCACAGAGGGGGAAGCTTTTCTTTCCAGAAGTTTCTCTCTGCAGGGGGAAGCTGCAGTTTTCCTGGGGACAGAGGCTCAGACTTGGCCATGGAGATCCTGCAGGGGGGGCGCCTGGTGCAGGTGAGAGCGCCTGCCCGGCCCACTGCACCCCCAGGCTCCCCACCGTGGCTGGCCAGCGCTTGTCCTTGGCTGTGACCTCGTGGGGCCTCGGCCTCCTGGACAGCATGGTTGGGAGGTGGTTTCTCTCACGGGTTGTTCTGAGCCTGGATCAGGTCGACCGTGGGAAGGGCGGATGCCATCGTGAGCATAAGGAGATGCTGATGGAGTCGAAGGCCCAAGGTCACCTGCAGCCACCTGGCCTGGACTGCGTTGGGGAGATGGTGCCTGAGCAGGGGATGTGCCACTAGGTTTCTGTGTCCTTCGTACCCTTGAGGAGTCACCCTCGGTGAATGGCTACCCACTGCTCTCTTGAACTAATCCTGAGAGTGACAGATGGAAGGCCTCGCCTCTCCTTGAACTCATCCTGAGAGTGACAGATGGAAGGCCTGAATTAGGCTGAGGAAGGTGAGGCTCCTGGGGAAGAAGCCAAGGTCGGGCTGCACAGGCCCAGGCCTGTTCCCAGAGTGGCTGAGGTGGGCGGAGCAGGTGGAGGTGGTCCGGTTGGATGAGTGGGCACATGGTTCCTCCTGGAGCCTTCACCCAGCTGGACGGTGTTCCTTCCTGCCAGTCACGTGCTGTTCCTCTACAAGTGTCGTGGTGTTAGGCTTGTTATTTGGTGCTGGGGATTAAACCAGAGCCCCACATCTGTGAAGCACGTGCTGTCACGGAGCTCCCCCAGCCCCTCACCATTGAGTACTGTTGAACTTCTATGATCTCTATTCATTGAGGCACTGGGTGAGCAGAAATGGCCTTTCTTGTCTTGTGGACAGGCCACAGGCAGTGTTGGTTATGGGGACAGTCACACCCAGTGCACTCTTGGTGCAGAATTCTTAAACATTTGGATTTGCATTTTGCTTGCAGTTCTGTAGTAAGAACCTGTTTCATTTGACTGTAGTTTTTTAAATCTCAGGAGTTCAGGTCAGGAGCTGGGCACAGTGGTGCACACCTGTAATCCCAGTGACACTCAGAAGGCTGAGATAGGAGGATTGCAAGTTCCAGGCCAGCCTCAGCAACTTAGTGAGGCCCTAAGCAACTGAGCTACTGCCTTGTGCCTTCCTCAGTGCTTTCAAGAAGAGGAGGAGGGCCACCTTCATCAGGGTGGCCAGAGGTGGCCTCTGAGCAGGGGCAGTGTGAGTGAGATCCTGAAGGAAGAGGAGCAGAGGGGCAGGACTGGGAGAACGATCCAGGCTGGTGCGTGCCCCAGGTGCAGTGTGCCCTCGTGCACAGGCCATGTGAGGACAGTGCAGTAAGTGGGGTCAGGCACGGTGTGTGTGTGTGTGTGTGTGTGTGTGTGTGTGTGTGAGTGATAATGATATTGTGGGGGGAAGATCCTGCAGATGTCTTTGTTTAATTCAGAGAGCAATGGCCATTGAGAGGTTGTGCCCCGGAGCCTTGATTTGCTGAGGATCAAACCCAGTGCCTCACACATGCCGGGCAAGCGCTCTGCTCTAGAGCCCCAGCCCTGGCTTGTGTTTTTGAAGCTCTTCTGGAGGAGGGATTGCCGGTGGCCAAGAGCAGGGCACGTGGCTAGAGGGGAGGAGACCACCCCAGCACTGAAGGCCATCAGGGAGGTGAGAAAGCACTCCAGGAGCCACCAATTCAGGAGACGCTGCCACTTAGGCCAGAAGGTGTTCCCAGGAGAGGGAAGTGGTGTCGCTGCCAGGGCAGCTGAGTGGTCTAGGAGGGTGAGGACAGGCGTCTCCCTTGATGGTAAACAGGCATGGACACGGGAGCTGGCCTGGGCAGAGGGCCAAGAGTTTTCAGGCACTTAAGTTTTAATGTAAGTAATATCCTGGTTTCCCCCCCACTACGTTTAAGGTAGATGTTCTGTTTAATTTTTGTGCATACCATTGAATAAATGTCGTCCTAGAAGTCACACCAGCTGGGGGTGGTGAAGCCAAAATGTCATTCCCTAAACCCAGAGCCACACGAAAGACAGCATGCTGGCAGGTGCTCAGTCCATTTCCTGTCTCCTAGGATACGGCCTGCGCTGCCACAGGGCCATCATTACCATCTGCCGGCTCATTGGCATCAAGGACATGTATGCCAAGGTCTCTGGGTCCGTCAACATGCTCAACCTCACCCGGGGCCTCTTCCATGGGCTCTCCCGCCAGGTAACCTTCCCTGGGGTTTGAGCAGGTCTGGCTGTGCTGCAGACCAAGGTGCTGAGGGTCTCCTAGGGGCTCCCACGGCCACCTGCTGCAGTGACCCCAGGGCTCTGCTGCCCAACCAGAGCTAATCTTGTTTCTCAACATCACCTCACCGAGTCTTTTTGAACCAAATCTCAGGTCCCATTTTATTTCATTCGTAAATATTTCAGTGTATTTCTAAAGGATTAGAATCAGAAATCTGAGAAGTGGTTTCTGATTCTGATCCTTTAGAGGATGTAAAGGATCCATTTACTTCTATGGTAGAGCGCTTGCTAGGAACACTTAAGGCCCAGGTTTGATCCCCAGCACTGGGGAAAAAAAAATGTCATGGTACCCTTACCATTCCTAAATATCATGACTCAGTATTATCAAGTATCGAATCTGTTCATTCAAATCTATCCATTCGTCCGATTTAAAAACATTTTTTTTTACACAGTTTGATTCAATCTTGTTGATTTGATTCAATCCAGTTGAGAAGATGTCAGCACTTCTAAAGTTTCTCCTGTGTCTTTTAAGTCTCTCTTGGTCTGTCCCTCCCTCTTCCCCCCTTGCTGCTGTTGTGTTGAAGAAGTCAAATGTTTTGTCCCATGGTGTTTCCAGGGTTGAGCACCCGTGGGGTCCTTGATGTCCTTTCCCCCCTGGACCTCCTGTGATTTGGTTGTTAGATCTCAGGGCTCCACCAGGTTCAGGCTTGGTGCTTGGCCCAGCAGGCACGTGCTTAGGGAGTTTGGAAGGCGAGGCCTGGCGTACCCCAGTTTGGGGTGGGAAGGTGGGCTGAGGCATCCCCCTGTGACAGCCACTGTGGTTTAACCACCCAGAATCAGCTGGCACTGCTCTTTCCCCCAAGCTCTCTGGTGGGTACTGCACCCCCACCCCCACCCCACCCTGTGGTGGTGCCTCTCACTCCTATAGCCACAGGGACCCTCGGAGACCTAACTGCTGTTCTCACTTTGGTCTTGCCCAGGAAACCCACCAACAGCTGGCCGACAAGAAGGGTCTCCATGTGGTGGAATTCCAGGAGGAATGTGGCCCCCTGCCCATCCTGGTCGCCTCCCCCCGGGGGGCCTTGAGGAAGGATCCTGAGCCAGAAGAGGAGGTTCCCGACATCAGACTGGACTGGGAAGAGGTGAAGGCTGCACAGGGAATGAAGCGCTCTATTTGGTCAGGTCTCAAGAGGGCCTCCACCTGACCTTCCTGCCACCTGGCTCCCCCACTGCAACACCGTGCCTGCTGCCCTAGGCGCCTGGGACTCCCCCGTCACATCTTGCTGTGTCACCTCTTTTTTCTTTTTTGAGGTAATTTCAACCTTCTTTATTTACAAATAAATAATTCTAGTTTTGATTTATTGATCACGTGATCTGTGCCAGGCAGTGTGACAGGGACATTATGTACTGACCTCAGTTCAAGACTACTTTAAATACTCCATGAAACCAGCAAAAGCAAATGGAGCAGGGAGACAGGAAAAGACCCACCCAGGGGTAATGTGCACAGGGACATGAAGGGCTGTGGTGGCTGTGCCGGACGCCCACTCGGGCTGACCCATCCCTGGGAGGTGACCTCCTGCCCTGTCCCTCACAGCTGCACCCACCTCCAGCAGGGCCCAGGCTGCCCTGGTGGCAGGAAGTGCCTCATTGTTCCAAGTTGCACATCAAGTGCCAGCACCAGGAACCTCTTGTCACACGCTTGACACCGCTTGGGTGGTGTCTGGAGAAATGTCTCTTCACCTCTTTTTGCCCATTTGAAAAATTGAGTTATTTGTGTTTTTATCATTGAGTTGTAAAGATGCTTTAGTCTTGTGGACACAGGCCCCTGTAAGGGGTGTGACTCATCATGTTCCTCCTCCATGGGCAGATCATCATTTCCTATTTCTTTGAATACTTTCTCTGCCCCCATCCTCCTCCAATCCTCTGCCTACCCAGGTAGGCCCTTGTCACAGTCCCCCAGTTTATGGTCTTTAAGACAATAGGGTAGTTAAAGCACAATTAATGCCAACATTTTTTTTACACATGTAGATGTGCAATGTATGATAACAACACAGAGACCAGGCAGGAGTCCTGGAAATATGCTGTCACTTGGTTCTCTCAAAGGGTCATTTGAAGGTGGACTGGTTAAGGTAAAGATGTGCACTTAAACTCTATTGTAAAGGAGTCACTAGCGTGACACAGAGCTCTAGCTATTAAGCCAGCGAAGAGAATGAGGTGCAATCTTAAAAATAACTCATTGTGCTGGTGCAGTGGCACACACCTGTAATCCTAGCTGCTCAGGAGGCTGTGCAGGAGTTTCCCAAGTTCAAGTGCAGCCTCAGCAACTTAGCAGGACCCTGTCTCAGAAAGGGCTGGGCAAACATACAATGCTCTTAATTTGTTGATTATATATATCCTTTGATTAAAGTCCAAACATAACGAGTCTTTAGAGACATTTTGTATCAGAAAAAAAAGAAACTTTTCTTTTGCAAGTTGCTAGATAATGTAGAAATTTGGTACAAAAAAAAACAAAATGCAAAAAAATGTGTATGTATTTATAGAGAACAGGATTGCCTGAGGCACGTAATACTTGTTTATTTAATGTGTGCCCTTGCAGACAAGTTTACATGTTTGTATGACAGGACATACATGTATGTGTGAGTGTGTGTGTGTGAGAGAGAGAGAAAGAGAGAGAGAGAGAGAGAGAGAGAGAGAGAGAGAGAGAGAGAGAGAGAGAGAGAGTATGTGTGTGTGTTTTATATACAAAAGAGGCTGAAATGTCTATCCAGGCAGAATATGTGATCAGACCCAAGCCTGTGCAGGGAGTTGGGTGACCATTAACTACGCTGATCTGATGGGTCACAAGTCCCAATGTGTGTCACCCACACTTCAGTCAGCAACACCAGCCAATCTCCCAACTGTAGCAGCATTAGTTAGTTTCCCTGCACACTCTGTGTTCCTGACATCACAGTGCTGTAAGTTGGTGGCCCTCGTTAAGCAAAGTCATATTTGCAAAACAGCATTATTTGTTTTTAAAGCTTTTAAAGAAATGATTTTCTTGGGGGGAAAAAAAAAGGCTTGGGACCCAGCTCAGTGGTGGATTGCTTGCATCGATGTGGGAAGCTATGGGTTCCATCCCCAGCACCACAGAACAAACTCAAAAAACCCTCAATCCAAGAGAAGGCAGGAAAAGAAGAGAAGGGGAACAAGGAACAGGCGGCCCCAAAGAGAAGCCTGGGAAGTTCAAACCAGCCGTTCCTCGACCGCAGTAAGTGCAAGCCCTCTGGACACCTGTGCACATCCTGTCAGCGCACTGTGCTGTGTCCTGTTGAGCTTAACTTTGTCCTCCTGGTGTTCCCCTTCAGGGTCTGTCCACTTCTGGCAGCAGGCTGGTCCCGTCTCCAGCTTTGGTCATGGCGTCACCCACCTCTCCTCGCAGTTCTCAAGTATTTTAATGTTCTGCCGTGCAGTGCGTGCTCCCTGAGGATGGTACATCTTGGAGAACTGTCCCATCATCATTCAGGTGCTGTCCCTCTATATAATTGGCAGTTTTCCTTGCACTTAGTTAATATCGTCTGAGCTTCATACAGTGACTACTGCTTTCCTTCACTAGAGTTGGCCCCGTGTTTCCCTCTTCAACACTTCACTCTTAATCTACGGTGGTCCCCTCCTACCCATGGTTCAGCTCGCCAAATTTTCAGGTACTTGTGGTCAACTGCAGTCCCAAACTGTTAAGTGGAAAATTCCAGAAATAAAAAAATTTCCTAAGTTTTAAATTATACTTCATTGTGTGTAATGCTATGAAGTCTCGCACTGTCCCCCTGAGGTATGAATTGTCCCTTTGTCCAGTGTGTCAACACTGTATACGCTCCCTGCCTGTTACTCACTCTTGGTAGCCATCTTGGTTATCAGATGGACTGTTGCACTATCAGTGCTGACATTCACATACCCCTGATTTTACTTAAAGCTTAAGGGGAGCGATTGTTGGAAGTTTATTGAATTATGTTAAAATTATTCTATTTTACTATTAGTTTCCATTGTCAATCTCCTCCTGTGCCTAATTTATAACAGTCATAAGAATATAGATATAGGGGAAAACAGTGTATATAGGGCTCAGTGTCATCTGCAGCTCAGGCATCCACTGGGAGTCTCGGGATGTATCCCTGGGTGGGGGTACTACTGTATATTTCAAGTGGACTTCTAGACACCAAAGATGTGGAACCTGTTTTTTGAACCCCTCTGATAATCTCTGATAATTGGTACGTTTAGGCCCCTGATGTATAATGTGATTATTGATCCAGTTGAAATAGCATCTGCTGTGCTTGGTACCATTCTGTGTAATTGCCCTGGTTCTTTGTGCCTGTTTTTGTCTGTCTCCTCTTTTCCTGCCTTTTGATTCCATCTACTCACATTTCTCAGCACACCTGTTATACTTCTTTTTAAAAACCTTTTTTAGTGGTTGCAGTGTATACTGACAACTAACCCAGGTCCACTTTCAGATGACACTGCTGGGTCGAGACTGGTGTCAGTACCTCACAGCAACAAAGCATTCCTGGTGCTTCTGCCACCCCGCGTCACACTGTCATCTCACATGTACGTATACAGTTCTCATCAAGGACATTTGTTAATTTTGTTCTGAACAAACTTATCCAAGAAAACTTAAGTTGTTTTTCTTTTTTATGTCAGTCTCTTTCTGGCCGGGATCATGGTCCTTGTCTTTAAAGGACTTCTTTTAGCATTTCTTGCCAGGCAGCTTCCTGGTGACACAGTCCCTCCGTGGTGTGTCTGGGAGTCTCTATTTCTCTTCACTCTGAAGGCTGAGTTTTCAGGACATGGCTGTAGGTTGGGGGGCTTTCACCTCAACACTTCTAAGTGTTTTGCTCTGAGCTCTTTCTTGAATACTTTCTGAGCATTTGGATATATTGTGTCTCTGTTCCCAGAGGCCGGGCTTCTTCCTCTGGCCCCTTTAGGGTGTGTGTGTTTGATGGTGGTTCTGTTTTGGTGTTGGCTTGGCTTTCTCTTGGTGCTGCAGTTTGGATTCCTGGAGGCTGAGGCTGGGTGGAGTTCTTTTGTTGTTCCTTCTGCTTGAAGTTCTCTGAGCCACTTTGATTTGGTACTAATTTGGGAAGTTCTCCTCTTCTCTTCCTTGGATTCCCATCTTGTCTACATGACACCTCTTATCTTCCCACAGTTCTTAGATGTTGGTTCTTTCTCTCCCTGTCTCCCTCCCCCTCAGCCTCTCTCCCTCTCCCTCTCCCTCTCCTCCTTTCCCTCTCCATCTCCCCCTCTCCCCCTCTACCTCTCCCTTCTCCTCCCCCACTCCTCTCCATGTCTCCCTTTCCCTCTCCCTGTCTCCCTCTCCCTTGTTGCCCCCTCCTTCTCTCCCTCTCTCTCTCTCCCTCTCCCTCTCCATCTCCCTCTCCCTCTCCTTCTCCCTCTCCCTGTCTCCCTCTCCCTGTCTCCCTCATCTCCATCTCCCTCTCCCTCTCCCTCTCCCTCTTCTTTCTCTCCCTCTCCCTATCTTGCTTTGCTTTCCTGTTTTGGAAGCTGAGACATTCTTTGCTCAGTGGAGTCCAGTATGTTAATGAGCTCATCAAAGCTCTTCCTCATTTGTGTCCCAGCATTTTGTGTCTTCATCTCTTTCTGCCTTATCCCCTCTGCTGGTGCCTGTTCTCTGTCTTTCCATGAGAGCCCTTTGCAGGTTAGTCGTGGTTGTTTGAGGGGTTCGTGGTCTGAGGGTCCCGGCATCCCTCCTGGTGGGAGTCTAGTGTCCGTGCTTGCTCCTCTCTCAGTCCTTTGCCTTTTAGTCTGCCTTGTAACTCTAGCACTGGGGAAGGGAGCTCCTGGAAATAGGCCTTGGAGAGTGTCCAGGAGTGGGAGGCAAGCTTTCTGTGGCCCCTCCAGCGGGTCCCTGTCTCCTGAGCCTGCATCCTGGGCTGGGAATGTCCCCAGTGCTTCTCCCTGTTGCCCTCTTAGGTGGAACAGCAGGACTCAGGGTGCTGGAGCTGGGTGCCTGCCTTCCCCCAGGTGACACAGGCTCTGGTGATTCCCAGTTGTTCAGACTCTGATAAAGCAGTTTCTCTAGAGGGCAACCTTGTTAGGAACAGAATGCTCTGGCGTATGTCAGAAAGGTCCAGAAACATGAGGAACCTGTAGACAGTCTCAGTGGGAACACTGAACTCCTGCAGGTGAAACCCACAAAGGTGGAGGGCCCCTGTGATCTGGCGGTGGTTCTGAGTTTTTCTTTTTCTTTTTTCTCTTTCTTTCTTTTTTCTTTTCTTTTCTTTCTTTCTTTTTTTTTTTTTTTTTTTGTGCTGGGGGTTAAACTCAGGACTTCACTCTGCAGAACAAGCTCTCCCACTGGGTTCCCTCCCTGGAGTTTTCAATATTCATCTTGCCTACTGAGCTTCCAGAAATCCATCAATTACAACCTGCCTTTGCCAAAACTAGTATACACATTTTCATAGCAGCTTTGTTTATAGACAAGAACTGGAAACAGTGTAGATGTCTATCAGCAGGTGAGTGGATGCAGACTCCCCAGGCCCACCTTAAGAGACAGTTGATCACTTAAAAATAGGAAAGGGTGAGCTATTGGCACTTAACCTTCTTGATGCTCAAAATAATTATGTTGAAAGAAGCCAGATTTAAAAAAAAAATAAAACATGCTGTATGATTCCGTTTATTGAAACTTCTAGAAAGTATCTAGTAACAAAAAGCAGATCAGGGGTCACCTGGAGATGTGAGGGGGGATGGTGGAGGTGTGAAGGGATTGCAGAGAGGCAGGAGGAAACTTTTAGGGTGATAGACATGTTGTTTATATTGATTGTGGTGCCCTCACAGCTGAAGCATAGTATTGGAACTCAGCAGTGTGTGCTTGAAATGTGCAGGTTGCTGCCCTTCATTGAAACTGTTTTTTGAAATTAGCTACAACCAACAGGGGACAGAGAAGCCCCCAAGTGGTCTCTTCCTTTACTGAAGACTATGATGTAGAAATTGATTGCAGAAGAAATCTCTTTCCTGTCCATGCAATGTTTTGAGCTTAACAGTGCTTACCTGCTGCATGGCTAAATTGATCCTGCTTCAAATGCTGGGCGAGATCTTCAGGGGTGTAAGTACTACCTAGGCAACATGATGCTAAAGTGAGGTCTCTCTGTCCCCAGATGCAGGTCTCTTCCCTCATGCATCAATCCTTTGGGGATTCCAAGGCCTTTGGAAAGAAAGTTGAGGGGTCCCGGGAGCGAAGAGGATTGGGGATGTGCCAAGGGATGAGTAGGAGGTGCGCACTGGGAGGAGGACACTCCACACGGGCCTCCACTGTGCACCCAGTGTTCCACAAGGCTGGTTCAGAGCCAGAGCTGCAGGCCAGGCACATCTGGGCACATTGCAGGTTCAGGGGACTCTGCCGAGCCTAGAGAAGGGGATACTGGCGCTGAGCAGCATCTATCAGGGAAATGGGTCGCTCCCACCTGACAGATCCCTTTCCAGGGCAATCTTGGGGCCCTGCTGCAGGGACACCCAGTGAGGATGCTCGAGGAAACCTTTCTGTCCAGGAACGGGTTGGGGCTGGTGAGGGCTGTGGTCCTAGGGCGAGCTGACTGCAGCTTTTTACCTGAAGTCCTCCTGTCCCGCCCCTTGATGATCCTCCTGGAGTCGGGCCCCAAGTGACTTCTCCCTTGGCAGCCTTTGGGAGGCACCGAGGAACTGTCTGGGGCCCTGTCCCTGAGGGCGACAGGGCTTTCAGTGTTTGCTGACTTGAGTCCTGGGGAGTTTGTAAGGAGGACTCCAGCCCTCCACCTCTACCCGCCGACGTCCAATGGATGGCTAAAGGCAGAATTAGAAGGGCAGCATCTCTGCCTCAATATATGGCGCATCCATCCCCTTTGCCTGAGTCATCTTGGATTTGTTACTGGACCCTGCTGGCTGCATCAGTGCCCACAGCACAAGGAACAGGCAAAAAAAAAAAAAAAAAAAAAAGAAAGAAAGAAAGAAAAAGGAAAAAATAAAGAACTTTGATCAAACTGGGGAGAAGCAGCCAGAAGGCGTGGAGGAAGCCCCTGACCCACAGAAGTGGTTACAGTTTATAGAAACAAAACCCAAGTGATCTACATACGTGAATTTCCTTGGCCTGAAGAAAAGCAAAAATGGGAAAAACACAGAAAATGCCTAGGCAGATGGCCTGTGCCCAGGCCTGAGGAAGGGCGGGACCCATCTTAGCTTTCCTGGCTCCTGAGTTGGGCGTGGGGTTGCAGCCCGTCTCTATTTTCAGCAGAAGGAAGTTGCTCTTAATTCAGAATCCAGACCCCCGCCCCCATGCAGTCTGTTTCATGTCCCAGGAACAAGGTCTGATTGATGTGCATCTGAGAGCCAAAGCAGGTGACACAGCTCTCCTGACAAGGCCCCACCTGGCCAATCCTGGGAAGATGGACAGACCTCACCTGGTCAGGACCACCTGCTTTGGCAGCTGTGCAAAGCCCAAGCCCTTGCCCTCATTCCCCTTTCTATAAAAGCTCCAAGTCATTGTCACTCCCTGAAGACAGGTGAAGGATGTGGGTCCCCCTGCCTTCCCCGAGTGGCTGCACTGATAAAAGTTCCTTTCCTGCTGGGCATGGTGGTGCATGTCTGAAATCCCAGAGATTCTCGGGAGGCTGAGGCAGGAGGATCACTTGAGGTCAACTTTGGTGATTTAGTGAGACCCTCAGCAACGTAGCAAGACCCCTTCTCAAAACAAGAATAAAAAGGATTGGGGTGTGCTCAGTGGTAAGGTACCCGGGTTCAATTCCTAGTCCTTTACCTGGAGCTGAAGCTCCCTGCCTCCTTTTCTTTTCCAGGTTAAAGCTTTCCCTGTGCATTCAGTCTCATTGGACTTGGAGTTACCATTGACCCAACTCAGAAGTTCCCATCTCTGGTATCTCCACCTCCTCTTGGTACTGGGGATTGGACCAGGGGCTCTGCCACTGAGCTACATCCTCAGCCATTTTAATTCTTTATCTTAAGACAGTGCCTCAATAATTTGCTAAACCTGGCCTCAAACCCACAATCCTCCTGCCTCAGCCGCCTGAGTCACTCTATCACAGGTGGGTGCCACTGTGCTCGGCCTGTGGTTGCATTTGGATGCAGTCCAAGCTGCTGCAGGTTTGGGGAATGTTCTGTGGGCATCTATATAACAGTACCTGGACGGGGGTGCTTTCTGCAGGGGGCGCCAGACCCTCTCACTGTTTTTTTTGTGGATGTCTGCCTGGCCTGCAGTGGGTTGGTCACAGGACATTCAGGAGAGATCTAGGGCACTGGGCAGTGCCCTCCATCCAGCAGGTGACCTGGCAGGAAGAGCCCTTGCAGCAGGGAAGTGGGGTGGCACTCTGTAGGTGAAAGCACAGAGCTCTCTGATGACTAGTGACTAACACAATGTGAAGCAGAAACATCCCATGAACTTCATGTTCAAGTACAAAGCTGGCTAGGATGACTGGGTGGCATTGCAATCTCCTGAAGGTCCTTCTTGGATTCATACAAAAAGAGAGAGCGAGGGACTAAGGGGCAGGAAGGAAACACAACTTTTTCAAACACTGAGATCTGGAGTCCAGCTCCTGCCATGTAGTCAGTGAATGAATGGATAATAGTTGTTTTTACAGGACCATGTGACCTGGTGCTGCTCGGCTTCCTGTGGGCCCTCAGCATCCCCATCTATAAAGCAAGGGCACAGACCAAGGGTGCTGTCAGCTTTCTGTTGCTGTGACAAAGCATCTGAGAGAATCCCCTTAAACAGAAACAGGGTTTCTTTTGGCTCATGGCTGCATAGGTCTCAGTCCATGGCACCTTAGCCCTGTTGCTTTGGGCCTGTGGCAGCACAGTAGGACATCCTGGCAGCTGGAGCACATGACAGAGGAGGCTGCTTATCTCTGGGTAACTGGGAAGAGGGTGGGTAGGACTGGGCTGGGTCCCAATATCCCCCTCAAGGTCACACCCCTAATGATCTCATTCCTTCCACGAGGCCCCACCTACTAAAGTTTCCATTATGTCACAAGGGCCACAGGCTGGTGACCAAGCCTTTAGCACATGGGCAATGGGGACATTTGACATCCAAACCACAATACCAAGTGATCATTAGCTGGGGGCTAACCCCTGGTCACTGGGCCAACCCCTCCCCACAGCCCAGGCCTGGGGAGATTGACTGCATTCTGCAAGACACCCACTTGCAGGCAGCTGCCTCAGCCAACATGGAAGTCCTTAGGAGAGGCTCTTTTATTTCACGGGGGGGTGGTACCGGTGATTGATCTCAGGGATGCTTGACCACTGAACCCCATCCCCAGCCCAATTTTGAATTTAATTTAGGGTCAGGGTCTCCCTGAGTTGCTTAGTGCCTTGCCATTGCTAAGGCTGATTTTGAAATTTTTGATCCTCCTGCCTCAGCTTCCCGAGGTGCAGGGATTACAGGAGCGCACCACTGCGTTGGCCAAGGGGCTCCTTTTTGGCAGTGGGGTTTCCTTGGAGAGAAAGCTGAGCCTGTCCTGGGGTCATCCCTGATTTGCTCACACAGCAGTGCTTTGTTACTTTTTCTTTTCTCTGGAGGGCAACTAAATTCATACCTAGTAAACATAGCCCCACAGGTTCTCTGATTAAGAATAGTGCAGAGCTGGGGGGCAGTGGTACATGCCTGTAATCCCAGACACTCTGGAGGCTGAGGCTGGAGGATGGCATGTTTGAAGCCAACCTTAGCCATTTAGTGAAGCTCTGGCAACTCAGTGAGACTCTGTCTGTAATGAAGTAGTTTAAAAAGGGCTGGGGATGTGGCTCAGTGGTAAAGCACCCCTTGGTTCAACCCCTGGTACCAAAAGTAAGAGAGAGAGAGAAGTGAAGAAATAAGGGAAAACAAAACTCAAGCTAAGATGTTAACCCTGGGGCTGGGGATTTGGCTCAAGAGGTAGCGTGCTCACCCGGCATGCGTGCGGCCCAAGTTTGATCCTCAGCACCACATACAAAGATGTTGTGTCCGTAGAAACAAAAAAAAAAATAAATAAATATTAAAAAAAAAAAAAAAAGATCTTAACCCTGCAAATGCAGCTGGTAGAGAAACGTGCTGACTTCAGGACTATGAGGATTCACCTCACCAAGACTCAGCAAATACTCTCCAAACCTGTCACCCTCAGGGCTGGGTGAGCTCCGCGGTAGAGCACTTGCCTAGCATGTGCAAGGCCCTGGGTTCAATGCCCAGTGCGGCAACAAAAAGAATTTCGAAACCCCATGTGATCCTCAGGTCCAGGGAAAGCAGTCAGAGCAGCTGGCTGCCCCTGAGACTGGGCCTGGGAGGACTCACTGGGAGGATGCCAGGGGGCTCATCAAAGGTCCGGGGAATTGCCACCAGTGCGGCCAAGGTCACTCCTAGATGGCTAAATGAAACCTGTGAGCCATGTTTTCTGTGACTCTCAGGAATCCCTTCCACACCTCTGTCCTTAAAACAGGGAAGAGTAATAATGTCACTCAGTCCCTTTGTACTGCTGGGACCACAGTGGTCTTTAGAGGAGATCTCATGGCTGCCCTGGGTCACCCCTGCTTCACATCCCCTTGGTGACCAGTGGTCTCTTCTCACCTAAATGCTGTCCAGACCCGACTCCTGGGGTGCAAGCCTTCCCCTCCACCCTCCACCAGTGCTCACCAGCTGCCCTGGGGCATGGGAGGCTGTGACCCAGGCTTGGGTAGGTCTTCCCCCTTAGCCAGAGCCGTCCTGACAGCTTCAGGCTGCAGCCCCAGCCTGGAAGTGGCTGCCTGGAACAGAGCAAGAGGTTGCTCCCTGTGGCCCCTCTGGTCCCTCTCTTCCTCCTGTTGAAGGAGCATGTGAGGAATAGCTTGTCCTTAACCCTGTGCAGAAGCTCCCAAAGAAACCGCTTCAAAGCCCTGGAGCAGGGGAGGGGGTTGAAAGGTTTGGAGATGGAGCCATCTGAGAAGAAATGCCAGAACTTCAGAGATGAACAAGAGAGCAGGAGTTCCAAGCCTCTTTCGATGGAGTTTCTAGCAAAACAGGATGTTGGTTGCAGGAGCCAGATGCAAGCCAGGCTCAGATGACCCCATGGAGTACCATCAGGCGACCAATGGCCACTTCAAAACTGTATCATAAAAGAGCTTCCAGTCCTGAAGCACAAACTATGCCAGGGGCCTCCAGGCTAAGTGACAGAAGCAGGCACACAATGACACATGGCCTGTGACCTCACTCATGGAGAGTATAATACAGTTGTACCATAGAAGTAGAAAACATTATTGTGACCAATATTTTAATAATGATGATTATTATGATGGCCTTTCATGTTGGTTGTGATAATTGACAGCTGTCATTTTACAAATAATGTTGATCAAACGCTCCCTCTGGGCCATGCTCTAGGCCAGCCACTCTACCTGCCTTGCCTACCTGATCCTCACAGTGTCCCCAAGAAGCCAACACAACAAACCAGAAAGCACAATGTCCCTGCTAGCAAGTCCAGGACCTAAGTCTTGAACCCAGACACAGAGACCAACCAAATTAAATGAAATATTTACTGGAATACTGGTAGAAATCTAGGAGAAGAGGCTGTGGCCTAGAAATGGAGAGGGTTGGCTTCAATCCTCAAAACCCAAAGCTGTCAAGATGGTTCAATTGACCATCCACATTAGAAACTACTCTCCAACGAAATATGCCCCAAACATTGTCAAAACAGAGGGACCGATTGGGAGGAAATGGCAACCCAGTAGAACAGGAGGCACGAGGAGAAACACAGATGAGCACTATGCACGGGAGGAGGTCACTGGAACACAGCTGGCAAGAAGATGAACACAGGCTCAAATGATGTATTTTATTTATTTATTTTTTACAAAAATTAAGGATGTTGATAATATGTGCTGGGAGGGGATAGGAAGATAAGTTTTTTTCATACACTTTGGAGGCACATTTAACATTATCCATGAAACTTAAAAAATGCACGAATGCTATGCTCCCTACAACACAGAAATTCAGGTCTTGGGACGTGCCCTGGGAAGCTGCCAGAAGGAAGTTCATTTCAATGCCATGTTAAATTATAAGACATGTACAATGCAATGGCCATTGGCAGGAAGTCTGTGGCCACAGTGAATAAGGAGGCACGTGCTGACTGCAAGTTCTTAGGACCTGTGTGTGGAAAGAAGACCCTGGACCACATGTTTCAGCTATGGGACACAGATACAGCCCTGAACATAGGCTGGTCCAGCGGCACTGTGCATCTCTCCAGATCCACACAGTGTGGAAACCGCAGCCATCACTTGGCTTTAGGGACAGTAGCTGAGGTGATTTTCTTTTCTGAGAGATAGGGGACCACGGGTGACTCCCTCACAAACAGATGACCAGAGCCACCTCTGGGGAGAGTCTGGGCCAGGAGCTGATAGGAGAAGAGAAATTCGATCATCTGTTTCCATTTTTCTGTGATTTGGTTCAAGCGGTGCTATATATTAATTAATGGATCAAATGGGTTCATCATTGTTTTAGAGTACAATTAGGTGCCTTCAAACTTTAGGCTACATGGGCACATTTGAGAAAGGTTCCAGCCATTCTCTCATCCTTTGGGTCATTCCCCTCCTATGTCCTGTGAGACATTTTCTATGTGAGGCTTTAAGAAGAAGAAGAAAAAGAGAATATTCTGTAAAGAAAACCTTATGATCTGTGCATTATAAAATTGAATGAGTTCATTCAGAAATCAGAAGTTCTATTGAAAGCTATTTGCATGAGGCAAATAAAACCTATTTTTAGGCATCCTGGTGAAGACAAGGTTTTATCTTCATGTCTCATGTCTGTGTTTTTCTTTTTATTTCTTAGAATGAAATTCATAGGTTGGCAGACCATTCTATCAGATGTGTACCTAGATGACATTTCAATTACCCACTTTTACATGGTAGACATTTTGTACATGAACACTGCCTGTCTGCAACTTTTTTTAAAACAGGACTGGGCTCAGGAGCCCAAATACCAATGTTAGCTGGAACATGTTCTCCAGTTTGGCCTATCTGTCAGTATTCCCTGAGGTCATCTGTTCAATGTGCTTCATTACTCCTGCTCCCTCACCAGCTTTCATAGAAACCACATGCTGTCTATGAGTCAGAGACACCAATCTCACAACATAGCATTCTTTGAGTATCCAAAGTCCCACTTTTCACTTCTCCATGCCTGACATTGTCGGTAATATTTATCGGCAAATGTGAGATTTTCAAAGATCCAATTCTATGTGCTCCTTTCTCAAAAAGCCTTAGGCAGGTCTATAGCATACATAAATATGAAGTAAAGGCCTAGTTTTTAAAATGTCATCCATTGAATAGTTGACACATGTCTGAGATATTTTTTATTTTGGAGGAGGTATTATTTCATAGGGAATTCCAACAGCTACATGATAGTGAAATGAGAAGTAGTGCATCCATTTTATTCTTTGTGATGATTTTGATGAGTAAGGATAAGATACTTCCTTGTTCCAATGAAGATGTTGCCCACTTCTGTGAATGGATGCACCGTGTCACCCACTACTTGCATATCTGCATGTTGTGCTTGACATTAACATCGTACTTGGCAGGTGACAGAAAGTCAATACTGAAGTTAAGCTCTTGTGTTCTAGCAGCTGTGCTGCAGATCCTTGGTGTGCCACCTTGTGCAATCCATGCTACTCTGTTCATGTTCCTATTGACTTCCTGGTGATGAGCAAATGGTCTCCTGGTCTTGAGAATGGCCAAGCATTTCTCTGTGAATGTGGAAGATGGGCATGTGGAAGGCTTCAGGGAGGAGGGATCATTGATCATGTACTCTAATCCATGTGCCTGTTTAATGACCTGTTTTTCTTCTTGGGTTTTAAGGGAGACAATGCCCTCAAACACTTCTGTGCAGCTGGGAATGCAGGCTTCTGCTTCACCTTGAAAAAAGCATTAATGAATCCTTTCCAAAAGACATGAGAAGAGAGAGTGAGCCTCTGGTAACATGCAGGTTCCTTGCATTGCCCATGGGCTAGAGGAGAGAAGAGTTGCTTCATGAGATTTGATCCCCTTTTTCCTGAAAAGTTCCACACGGAGCTGAGTCCCCAGCATGTTTAGACATCATTTCAGACATCTTTGTTGATGGAAATGAATCACACCCCCTGATGATGTGGAAGAGCTAAAGATGGGTTTGCTATGAATTTTCTATTTCATTTCTCAGGGCCTGAGTCAAGCCAGCCATTGTGCTGTCAGCGCATGAGCTGCTGGTCAAATGTGAGGAAGTGGTCTTGCTTTATGAAAACACCACCCTGAGTCAGTGAGCCAGAGGCAGCCTGCAGTCCCTGTTTTCCTGTAAAGGCAGATTGCTGTGGATTGCCTCTGGCCTCGTCATGCAGCCCTGCTCAGTGTAGGGGATTGAGGGTCCAGGCAGATCCCAGTTCCTTTTGACCTCTATTGCCATTGGGCCACCCCAGGGTTCTTGGACTACCTGGTCTTCTGGCCTCGGTCAGGGGATGTGAGGTTTGGAATCCCCCTCTGTGGCAGGATCCCAGGCCCCCCAGCCACTTGAGGGCAGCACATCCTTCCCTAATTGTGATAGAGGGGGAGGATTCTCTCACCCATCCTCATCCATGCTCATCCCACATTTTGTAGCTTGACACCTGAGGACCTTTATTCATTGACTTATGCTAAGATGAGTCAATCAGCAGTCTCCCAAGGGTTTACATTGTGGTAACTGTCACCGAACATCTGTTTTGTAATTAAGCCATTTTGGAGGACCCAGTTGAGTGGCATTAAGCATGTTCATGTTGGTGTATAGGCGTCACCACCATGCATCTCCAGAACTCACGTGGACATACTCTTGCCATCAATGCTGAATTCTAGTGCCCTTGAGGCCCAGGAAAAGAACATTGTATTCTATCTTTTTATGAACCTGATAATTGAGAATCTGAGATAAGTGAAATCCTACAAAATTTGCCTTTCTCTGGACACGATCATTTTCAAGGGATGCAGTTCACCCCCACTCGTGGGCATATCAGGTCCACTGCTAACTCTGCGGGTGTTTCAATTGCACTCTCAGTGACAGTGGTGACTGTGTGCACATGAGCTGTGTGTCCAGCTCAGATCCCAGGATCTAGGGTCTTTGGTTCCACGCAGCCTATAGGTTGCCTGTTCCTCCAGGTGTCTGCAGGCCAGTGGCACGAAGGCCCTGGGCCTGGTGGTTTCTTTAGGTGAGTGCAATACGTGTCCACAGTGTCGTGGGACATGATGGACTATAAATAGAAGCAATGCCTGGATACTCCTGGGATCTCAGTAGGCTCAGCCTGTGTGCTGAGAATTGTTGTGACCTCCTAATTAATGGGCCCCCAGAATCCCAGAGAAAAGGGCAAGTCCAGAGCAGTGGAACCTCAGTGTCTCTGAGAGAACTTTTGGGGTGGGGGGCCGGGATACATTGATGTGAGGACTCTGATGCAGAGTCACGTGCTTCGAATCCAGGTAGAGGTGCTCAGGAACAGCCTGGGCTGGCATGTGGGTTCCCCACCTCCACACCTGTGG
This sequence comes from Ictidomys tridecemlineatus, assembly GCF_052094955.1. NCBI lineage: Eukaryota > Metazoa > Chordata > Mammalia > Rodentia > Sciuridae > Ictidomys > Ictidomys tridecemlineatus. The sequence continues at coordinate 82,818,229 of NC_135485.1, read as the reverse complement.
AACATCTTGGGGCTCTGAGAAGCACAGCAGCCTGACCACGTGAGGGCATCTGCTGTCTCTGCATACAGTGAGCTGGGTTTTCTTCACGTCTCTCAACAATTCCACATAACACCAGCTCTGAACCCAGAGTCCTGGGCACTTAGTTGAGGCTCCATCAGCTCCCACCTCTCTCTACCTGTCAGAGACCTCCTGGCTCCCTCTGCACTCATTACATTGAAGATGAAAACCTGGAGGGTGGGACTTCCTGTCATCCAGAAGTTCCAAAACACATTCCACTGTTCCTGGAACTCAAATGGTTGGGGGGGCCACAAGCACCCTGGCATCCATGTGTGGGAACCATGGTAGTATAATCAAGAAACAGGAAGGATAGGGGTTGGACTGATCAGTACAGATGGCAGGGCATAGTACAGAGTGGAATGGAGAGTTCTCACCCAGGGTGATTGTTGTGATGTGCACAAATGCTCTGCTGGTGCTGGGGTGCCCGCATGGTTTCTGGGGTCTTGAAAGGCTACAGATGCCCACAGAGTGTTCTCAGATGCACAGTGGGAGGCCCGTTGCAATATGTACATGTGGAAGAAGTAGCAGACCCCCTTAGTGTGGAGGTGCCATCTAGAAGGCAGCCTCACTTCTCTGAAAATCTTGATTGGAAAAAAAGGGTACAGACCTGTGCCCAAAGGGCCATATATGCTCCTGGAAGTTGGTGGTGGAAATAGTTCTCCATCCATTAATCACTCCCTCACTCACTAATGTCCTTGTGTCCTTGAGAAAGGCTCTCCCTTTCCTGGTTTTCCTGAATAGAAATCCTCGTGCCTCCTGGGTGAATAGGGTTATGGGTTGTGCAGAGGGTGGTGGTTTACTAAGCATCTTAGAGACTGTCCTTTATGGAGCCTAATGATCCCAACTGGGGAATGAGGCCAGGGTCCTAACTGTGTTTAGTGTGAGGACACCATGGGTTCAGAGAGGGAAAGAAGGACAAGGGAAACTCAGATGTCCCTTCATGGCCTCTGGAGTTAGAGGACTTACCCCTTTGCACCTGGGATCAGGAGACCTCATTTCCTCGAGGACACGCACACTCAGACGTTAATCTTGAGTGTGGATTCCTTTCTGGGGTCCAGGGCTGTTGTTAGCCACCAGGAATGACAGTGCTCTCCATGCTGAGTGGAGCCATTTTTGCCAGGAAAGAGCCCGTGGTCACGCCTTGTGCAAAGCATCCCACGCTAGGGGCTCCCATCCCTACATTCCTGTCCTGAAAGGAAGCCACTCAGAGGCAAGGTGGGTCCAACCACCTCCCATGTGTTCACTCATCACTGTGTTCCAGCAGTCACCCCAGTTAACAGTCCTGATAGAATAGGATGTGGCTCAGAATGTCACCCTCATGAGCTCTACCCTGCCACAGCTGCAGTTCTGCAGTGGGAGAAACTCAAAACCTCAAAACACATGCACATGAAAGAAAAGAGCAAGAGCCAGAGCTCAAACAGGGCCACATGTGGCAAGGACAGCTGGAGTGCCTAGGTTGGGACTCAGAATTATGTCAGTGGGGTGGCATTGCTGCTGACACCAGCATGATAACAGAGAGCCAGCCCTGCTCATTTTGGGGAGCAGTGTGTTGGGGAAGGCAGCAGAAATTGAGAGGCAGGATTGAGTTTGGCCCTAGGAGGAGGTTGGGTAAAAGGCCAGTGTGATTTGGAGGGCCTGGGCAGATAGAGAGAGGCCAGGGCACACCCCAAAGCCTGGAGACTGCACTAGATGTCCAGGGTTGTGAAACACCACCTCCCCTCTTACTCACAACTGAGAGCAAGGGGCATTGATAAGTTCCGTTTGTGTGCGGTTGCATCCAAGGTGGCTCGGCTAGGCACCTCTGTTTCCTTGACTCAGGAGGCTGAGAGTCCAGGCTCCACTGAGGCTCGGCGACTTAGGAGGCTGGGAGTCCAGGCTCCACTGAGGCTCGACTGGGAGGATCGGACTCTGAGTTTATGCCTGTGTTCCTGGTAGGATCCATGTTGGCTGAGCCTCAGTGTTTTTGCAATGAGAGGATGGGTGACTGTCATGTCTTTATCACAGGACACACTTGCTAAATGGATTTGTTTGATCTGGGGAGGAAAGAGAGAGAGGGGAGTGGTGCTGGAGACAGGGATGCAGACAGGGGTCATGGACTTGGCATAACTCAGTCTTGGAGGTGATATCCCATCACCTGTACCCACTTCAATTCCCATGAATCCAGAGGCTGAGCCCCCTTGAGGTGAGGGGTGAACCGGTTCTGGGCAGCAGGATGCTGTGTTACCTCGGAGTCTCTGTGAGACCCCAACACTAGACACACTTGGCCCTTTAGAAATCTTAGGAGAAGCCTTGGGAAGTTGTATGGCAGAGGGGAGCAGCCTCTGCATCTCAGTCCCCTCCAACTTGCCATGGTGTAGAGAGGGAACTGCATCCACGATGGGACGGACATTGGCCACGTCCCTGTGTGGGACACAGGCCTGATTGAGTTGGGGTGCATTCTTTGTCTCTCCCCTTCTTGTGATTGTCCCATCTCTACATTTGTGCTTTAGCCACCTGTGAGTCCCATCTCTGGTTTCAGAGAGAATAGAGGGTGTTATGGGCCAATAGACACAATAAATCCTAGAGATTAGATGCTACCCTACTTTCCAGAAAAGACTGGGCACACCATGAGTTGCACAATGATGGGACCAGGGTCCAAAAGCTGCTGAGAGGGAAGGACTGGTTGTGAATGCATTTTTGAAGGCTCCAAGCTGGAACTCTAGTGGCACCAAGCAGGGCAGATGCTGGTGGGGATGTTTGGATAGTTGTTGGTGAACACCTGCGCACCTGAGATGTTTAGGCATGGAGGAGAAATCAGCAGCTCATAGGGCTTTTGAAAGTGGTCTTATGTGAAAAGAGGCTCAGGTATGGGCACAGGAAATGACATCATTGCCTTGACAATGGATCAAACAGAACATGGAACCCTGGTATCCAGGCACCCACTTAACTGACCAAGCCATCCGAGCTCATTTGGTTGGAGAAACTGGAGTGAGAAGGATGTTCTCCTGTGGTTGCAAACAATGCCGAGCCTCAGGCTCCCAAGAATCTCAGGGGGGCCAACTAGCCCTTTTGTGGATGCACTGGGTGAGGCTTCATCTTAGACGCCAGAGCCTCTGGCAATTGTCGCACAGGAGCTCAAGAGTAACAGTGAGTAGCACAGGGCAGGTGAGCCCAGCAGGCCCTCTAGTCTGATCCCTGATGAATGGCCCAGGACTCCTATTCTGACTGTGTGTGTGTGTGTGTGTGTGTGTGTGTGTGTGTGTGTGTGTGTTTGTACTGATGGGAACTGTCCCATTGTGCTTTGACTCTAGTGTATTGGCACAAGTCATTTTTCTGTTTGTCACCATTTCCATTTTGAACCCACCATTCTTGGTCCCAACCCAGGGTGAAAATGATGAGAACACGGAGGAGCCCTTCAGGGTACAGAGCCTTGAACCTTACAGGCAGAACCAGCTTAGGAATGAGCTCCTGCCTGTCATTTGTGGGAGGAACCTACATTTCAGCAGCAACATGGGGTTAATCTCCTGGGATTCCATCCCCACCCAGCAGGTGCTGGATCTCTTGTTCCCAAGGTAAGCACCAGACCACCAAGCCCAAGTGTGTAGCCCCCTCATGCCTGTCTTGCGGCTGCCATGTGCCTCTCAGGGACCCAAAGGTTTGTGATACCTAATGAGATAGAGGACCACACTCATAGTGGAATGTCAGCCCCAAATGGGACGAGTCCTGGAGGTGCCTGCCACAGCCTTGCAAGGGGAGTGAACTCCCCTCTCAGGCAGAGAAACCATCCTGACTCCAGCTGATCCACAGAGGTTCGTGGAGCAGTCCCCACACAGTGGGCACCACAGCTCAATGGTGTGCACTGAGATCATTCCCAGGTGGACTCAGCGAGGCCAGGTGGTCTTTCTGGTGTGATATTGGCTTTGTGAAGAACGTAGATCTGTGCCAGAGGCGTCTCAAAACTCAGGCCTTTGGAAAAGCACTTTTGGGTTAATAAAGACATGTTAATTTCCATAGTGCGACAGAGCATCCTAGCTGGGACATAGCTGGACAGGGGCTTTGGACATGGCGGCTCCCACACCCAGAGATATGTGGGAATCAGCAGTTTGGGCTCATTCACTGATGAACATGGAGAAATCACCCACTGTGTGAAGACACGTTTCCAGTCACGTTTTATAATTCATTGAAAAATGGGGTGCAAATGACTGCCATTGTGTCCCTTTTCATGGGGGTCAGCCTCAAACCGCAGGTGCCATGAGTACATATCCTACATGTGACTGCATCCCTGACTCCATGGGGCATAACTGCACGTTGTCCTCTTCAGTGACTATGGTGGACCCCTGGACCAACTTCAACATAGAATGGGCTTGGGGTCAAGAGGGTGGGCTCCTGTTTCTAGAGTAGGGACCTTCAAGGTGATTTGACTTGGGAAGGCTGAGGAAAGACTGCTCTCCCCAGTGTAGGGTCAGAGGTTTTCTCTGGAGGCCGTGGCATAGGCAAGGCCAGGGTTTTGCTGACTCCACATTTTCCTCCCCACAGTGCCTCACCTTCCTTCCTGGGGACCTGGGTGAACCTCTACTCCGAGGCTTCCCATCAGCCTCCAGGCTTTCTGAGTCTGCAGCAGCTGCTATCCATGTGGCTCCTGCTGGGTGGCTTGAACCTGGAACACCAAGCACACCACCTCCTGGCCCCAATTGAAGATGGCAAATCAAGCCAGGCAAAGCCTGAGAGCCAGGCGGACTGTGGTGAGTACCTAAGGGTATATGAGGAAAGGTCCGACTCTTGTCCCACTGCAGGGAGTCTGTATGCCTGGTGTTGGGCTGGAAATTAGAACAAGCGTTTGTCCATTCAGGAAGTGACCCCAGTCTGCAAAGAGGTCCTGTGTGGGCTAAGGGCCTGAGTTCTTCCTGGCAGCAGGGGTATTGTCTGTCTGTGCGAAGGTCAGGGCAAGGCAGTCATGTTGGCATCTTTTCTCCTCTAGCTACAAGCTCAGTTCCTGTCACGGCTCCTCAGCCAACCCCAGAGCCAGAGCCTTCTCCCAGGGAAGGGGAAGATCTGGAGTCCAGGACATCAGGGGTCTCCACTCCGTCCTCCCCAAGGCCCCAATATAACAAGCGGATGAGGGGCAGGTGCCTCATTCACGTCTACCTGGAAAACGAAAGGACAACACAGTATAGGAGCATCCTGGTGAGTCGTCGAGCAGGGGAGTCTCCTGGGAGCCCACAGTGAGGAAGACCGAGTCAACAGCAAACACTTTGGACTAGGCCTGTCTTCTTGAACTGGAGATTCTGGAAGGTCAGGAAGGAGAGCAGAAAGTGAGGAAGAGAGAGGCGGGAGAGCAGCAGCATGCCAAGTCTGGGTGCGAGTGGGCCTGCGTGTTTTGGGGTGTGCAGGTCAGAAGTGCAGGAGTGAGTGCTGGGTTCAGAGGAGGTCAGAGAAATATCGAGGGTACAGGCCATCCTCTACTGACCTTGGTATTGAGGAGGAGTATATTGAACCGTGGAGGTTAAAGCAGAGGAGTTGGCAGTTATTTTCTTGTGTGTGGAAGGGGATATGTTGCTGGTTGAAGGGAAGGGAGCCATTGTAGAATGATTAGGGTGGGTAGGTGTGGGTCACAGAGAGCTGGGGGCCTTGGAGGGGCCCATTAGTGTCCTAGTTTGCATTTATGTGAATAGAGATTTAGCGGCTCTCTCTGCAGAATTTTCCTGGGTGTGGAGTATCCATCATGAGACTCTGGTGTCCACCTCCAGGGGAGCCATGTTGAACCACTGCACCTGCTGGGTCCGAACCTCCTGACACCCTAGCAAGCACTGACACTCTCGAGCTCAGCAACTTCCATGCCTATCATTAAAGAGTCCTAGTGTGTGTTGTGCCCTGTCTGTCAGGACCAAAGCACCTACGGTTTGTGCCTGGTTCACACAAAAATGCAGCTGCATCCCAGACCAGAGCAGGGATATGGAAGTCCACTGGACCATTCCTCCCATCTTGATGGGACTAGAGTGTGTCTGTACAAAGCCTTTTGGTCCTTATTCCCTTGTCCCTGTAGGGCATAGCAGGTTGAAGCAAACTCTTGTACCAAGATTGGACTAGAGGCTCATAGGTAGACCCCACATGATCACATGAAGGCCTCAGGTAGCAGGGTATCAAGATGGTGCCCTTGTGTTGAGAGCTCACTTGTCTCTGATTGTCCTTGAGCACTGTCCTCTGGGTAGCTACTCCCAAATTCCCTCTCTGATGAGCTTTCTCCAACCCTGCTCAGGTGACCTGCCAGGACAGGGCTCCAGTCATCATCCGCAGGGCCTTAGATGCACACTTGCTCCAGCAGGAGGACCCAGAAAACTACGAGCTTCTGCAAATTCTCTCGAACCATCAGAGTAAGTGGAACCATCAGAGGGTAGGGAGCAGTGAGTCACAGTGGGCTCACGATAACTGGGAGCCAAAACACAGTGTGCATTGACCCAGTGCCCAGGATGAGTATGGTAGGACTTGTGCATAAAACAAAGTGTAATGATGGGGCATAAATCTGCAGGTTCTTCATGTTCCCCAGGGGCTGTGGACCTGCCTATCATGTGTTCTTTCCTTGGCCTGGGGAGGCATTGCAAAGATATTATCCACAAGGGGCCAAGAAGAGCGGCTTCTTTGTCTTGTGTCAAGAAGACAGACAACCACAGGGTGCCTACTTTGGCGGCCTTTCCTGTCCTAGATGAGTACATGAGAAAAGCAGTTCAATGAAGAATCATTTCTGGCTTCCAATCTTTCTATTCATTGCAAACTGAGTCCACTTAGGACCAGAGGCCATTTCTAGAGAGAAGAGTGTGGTAGAATAGAACCCTTCACAGCTTGTAAACTCTTCTTGGAGAGAGAGAAAGAGAGAGAGAGAGAGAGAGAGAGAGAGAGAGAGAGAGAGAGAGAGAGAGAGAGAGAGAGAGAGAGAGAAAGAAGAAGAAGAAAGAGGAGGAGGAGGAGGAGGACGAGGAGGAGGAGGACAAGGATGAGGAGGACCAGGAGAAGGAGGACATGGAGGAGGAGAAGGAGAAGTAGAAAAATGACAATAAGTTGAAGGAGGAGACCATGAATAAGAAGGTCAAGATGACTTTAAGAAGAAGCATGAGGAGAAGATGAAGAAGAACAAGAACAAGAAGGAGAAACACAAGCCGAACAAGAAGTATAACAATAAATTGATTAAAAATGTGAATGAGAATTATACTCATGAGGACGAAATGCAGAAGTGGGGAACTCAAGAGAAATATATATCTCTGGATGGCACAGTCCTGCTGTGGACATCCTCCACCTATGCTCAAAACACCTCCAAACCATACCCCTCCAATTAGTGTAGCCCTTTATGAGTGGCAAGGTGGAGGCACCCACCATCAAGAACTCTTCCCCAAACCCACCTGTGATCATTGCTGCAGTGGGGAGAAAACCTTGAACACATGAGTCTTTGGGGACCAATCCAGATACAAAGTCTAGCTGTTTGTCTTTGGTGGGTCCAACGTGAACTAAGAGGGTCTGGGGTACAAGGGGCTATTTCCTTGAAAGGTGTTCCTGTAGTGGACCTCCTGTGCATAGAGGGTCCTCAGGGAGGAATCAGTGGGGAGTCTTTGGTGGAACAGTAGCTGGATTCGGGGGCTCTCAGGTCTGTGTTTGAGACCTGAGCTGGCAGAGGCTCCCAGTTGTGGGGGATGTTGGGTAGTGTATTCCTTGAGTGTCACCTACCACGCCTCTGCCCCTGACTCTCCAGAGCTGAGGATCCCTGCTGATGGAAACGTATATTACGCCCTGGATGGCAGAGTCGATTATACCATTCTTCTTCGGGAAACAGCTGTCAGCAAGTTGTTTAAAGTCAAGCCAAAGGAGGTAAACAGCCACCTTCTTCAGTCTTTACTCCTGGTGCCACTCCACATCCTCCAAGGGGACAAGAACCTCAGGTTCTGGATGGATGTTGTAGAATGCCCACAGAGCCAATGCCAGGCTGGGTGGGGTGCAGGTGCTGGGCTTTGCTGATGTTGTCATCCCCCACAGTTCTTGGAGCCTTCTGTGGCTGTGGCATCCAGGATCCCAGCAGCTGTGAGCAGCAGCTCTGCGGTGGCTGCAGGACCATTGCCCCAGGCCACCCAAAGCAATGAGTGGTGCATGAGAAAAGTCACCAGTAGCAGCTCCTCACTGCTTCACTCCAGCGAGCAGGTGGAAGACAGCCGCTTTGTCCACGTCCTCCTAGAGGGACAGAGCCTGAGGGAGACAAAGCGCATCCTGGTAAGCCTGACAGCAGGGCTGCCTCCTGGGTGTCCACACAGTGGAAGGCAGGAGACACAGCTAACCCTGGGGCTGTGGTGGGAAATTAAGGAGAGGTCAGTCTTAAGGGCTTGACCTGAGGGGGGAGAGCCTCAGCATGCCCAGCTGCAGCGGTGAGTGGGCCTGTGTATTGTGGGTTTGGCAGGCCAGAAGTGCAGACGGAAGTGCTGTGGACAGATGAAGGCAGAGATATGTCCAGGGTGTAGGCTGCAGTGCCTTGAACTTGGTATTCTCAATGAGTGAGGTTGGAGCAGAGGAGCTGGCAGTGACTTGTCACATGTGTAGGAGGGGGTGTGTTCCTGGTGGCAGGGAAGAGAACCTCCTTAGCATGACTAGGTGTGGAAATTTGGGGTCGGGATCACCTGGGGGCTCATGCCAAAGCTTCGGAATGTCAGCCTTTGCATGTATGTAAATACGGAACTAAAGTGGTTCTTGGCAGAATTTCTATGGATGTGCAGTAGACACGCTAATGCTGCAGGTGTCCAGCTGCAGAGGAGACATGTTCAGTGACTGCCAGTGCTGAGTCAAGTACATCATTAGAGCCAGACCCGCACCGAGCTTCCAGAGCCCAGGGCCTCTCCAGGCTATCATGAAGCACTCAAGTGCACACTCTTGTATCTGAGTCTGTTTTGTGTAGTGGCAGTCAGGACCAAAATTTTCAGTGCATATGCCTCTTCCACCCACAAAGGCAGCCTGCATCCCAGAGCACACTTGGTACACAGATCCCTGGCCCACTGCTGTCATCTCAGTGAGATGAGAGTGTGCATAGGCAGCTTGGTCCTTTGACCTGAGTGGAATGTGGCTCCCCAGGGGGAGGGGAGATGGCAGGTACAGGCAGATATTTGTACCAGGATTGTTCTAGTAGCACGTTGCATGAACCCAGGTGTTATATGGAGGCCACACTCAGGTAGCATGATAACAAGATTGTGCCCTTGTATATGTAGCTAACATTTCTCCTGAATGTTTGACCACAGTCTTCTGGGTAACTCTTCTAAAAGCCATTCTCTGATGACATTTGTCCCACCCTGATCTAGGTGATGTGTCAGGAAAGGGTGACAAGCCTCATCCGCAGGGCCTTGGACCAAAATTTGTTGCAGCATGAGGATGTGGACAACTTTGAGCTGCTGAGAATGATGTCTCTGCATGAGAGTAAGTAGGACAATCAGACAGTGGGGAGACATGATCCACAGTGGGCTCAGGATAACTCACAGCCAAGAGAAAGTGGGCCTTGGCCCTAAAATAGCCAGAGTGTGGTGGGCCTTGTGCAGGAAACCAAGTGCAGTGATGGGCGTGTCCAATGTGGAGGTGCTCAATGAGGCCCCAGGGGGCTGCTGGACCTCCCTAAATGTGTTCTCCCCTGGACCTGGTCTGGCAATGCAAAGCTAATATCGATGAGGGCAAGGCAGAGAGAGGCTCAATCCATCATCAGTTTGGTTTATGGCTCACTGATAAAGATGCCTTCAAATGAAGAGGAGCAGAGCATGGGTCCTGATTGGATCAGCATTGCTATGGACGGAAGCAGCACAGGTCCCAATCCATGGCCAGGATATGAGAAATCCTGCCTACTCAAAAATGTCAGGATTGCAGCAACTGGGAACAGGACTCAGTGAAGAGGAAGTCAAGGCCAGGGGACAGCCTGTTTGGGTTCTTTTTGGAACAATTCCAAGTCCTCTGTGCCTGGGTGCCCATCTCCTGAAGATATCAGAATGGCCAGGTTATTATTCCTTCCAGCAACAAAGAAGGGCATCTGAAGAACAGAGGCCACAATGCTGAGCTGTCCACAATTCCAGTGCTCTTTCCTTTCTTGTGAGCCAGACACTCCTAGCCTCCACCATCCCAGCCTGTCCACAGTAGAACCCACCATCTGTCGGACACGTAAGTGAGTTTTCCCATTTTCACACACCGCCTCATTTGGGTTGTCTCTGTCTCACACATAAGGAAGACTGAGGTGCAAGGAGCTGGGCAAGGGGCAGTGTGTGCGAATCTCAGGGACTTGGGAGGCAGTGCAGGGGGATGGGGATTTCCAAACAGCCTCAGAAACTTATGGAGACTCTGTACCCAAGTAAAAAGGCCTCGGAATGGTCTCAGTGCTTAAGTGCCTCTGGTTTTATCCCTAGTAAAAAAATAAGCCAGTCAAAAGGAATTACCAAACCGAGAATCTACAAAGGTGATTTCAGAAACAGACTTTCAACCCATGCCACGCATCAGTTGAGAGCAGGCTGCAGACCAGGGGAGGTTTGTGTGTAACAGACGTCAAAAGGGAGGACTACGGGGGCCCTGGAACCCACTAGGTGTGATGGCATCTATGCCTTATGGCAGGAGGGTGGCAGTGATGCTGGCCCTCTCCTAGATTTTGGAAACCTTGTTTTCATTAGGGAAGCTTTATGGAGGTGGAATCTATTTTAGCAATCCTGGTCCAGATGAGTGCTGACTACAACAGGTACAAGCCTATCCAGAATGTGGTGTCTGTTATTTAGTCTTTCCTGACTGTGACAATGACAAAGAAAGGAAGTCACTTGTCTTTGGTCTTGGTTTCACTCCTGGCCATTGATTGAGAACTGATTTCATCTTGGACTACTGAACAGAGGCTGCATCTGGGCAAAAGAGTGTGATAGATTTGAACTCCTCAGGACGCCCTGCCATTGCCAGAGAAAGAAGGAGAAGGAGGAGGAGGAGAAAGAGACACTCCTGAGTGGAGAGAGGATCACACGATGAAGAGCAGGAGGAAGAAGAAGAAAAAGAAGGAGGTGAACAGAAGGAAGTGTGGAGGGAGACACACAAGAAGAAGAACGAGAAGGAATCATGTAAGAACAAGAAAAAGACCCAGAAAGAACTACAAGAAGATGCAGGACAGAAAGAAGAGCCAGAAGTAGAACAAGAACCAGAATAAAAGTACCAAGCAGACAGCTCCTGATGAGAAACAAGGGGAAGGAGAGCGAACCTAGAAAACAATAGAGTTATCCAGGGCACCACCCTGCTGAAGTCCTCCCAGGTCCATGCCCAACACACCTCTGATGGATACCACCTCCCTTCCGCGTATTCATTCATGAGTGGATTCATCCAGGGCAAGGGGATAAATTCGCCCATCATCGAATGCTTCCCTGAATGCCCATGTGTGAGCATAACTGCACAGGAGCCTTGCCAATCCTGATGCAGAGCCTAGCAGTGTCCCTTTGGCAGATCCAACCTGCACTGAGAAGTTCTGGGCCCAAGGTGCTGTTTCCATTGCCAGGTGCTCTTTTGGTTTAGAATCCTGTACATCATCTTCTCCAGGGAAGAATCACTAAGGGAGTCTTTGGTGGCACTGTAGCTGGATAGGAGGGCTCTCAATTTTGGTGCAGGCTCGCCCTGGCGGAGACTCTCAGGGGTTGTGGGTGTTTGTGGTATAATACTTGAGTGCCACCTAACAATTCTCTCCACTTTGCTCTGCAGAAATCAAGGTCCCTGACCACTCACTCATGTATCTGTCCATGAATCCACAAATAAAATATTATTTCATCGTGATGAAACGCCTCGAGGTCAAGGGAAAGGAGGTAAACACCTACCTTATTCAAGCTGTACTTGTGCTGCCATTCCACTCCCACCTGGAAAAATAAGAAGCCTGAGCACCTGGACATATGTGCTAGAAGCCCATAGAGCCAACTGACAGGCTGGGGTGGCTTTCTTTTTCTGGGTTTGCTGATGTTCCATCCCCCACAGTTCTCAGAATCAACCTGCAAGTCCTCCAGGCCGCTTTCCCACAGGCAGGTGGGAGACACCTGCTTAATTCGTGTCCACTTAGAAACACAAAGTCCAAAGATGGCCAAGACTGTTTTGGTAAGCCTGGGAGCAGGGGTGTCCCCTGGTGCTTACACCTGGGTGGGGAGCAGACACTGGTCCAATACCATGAACTCATGCCCTCTTGAATTTGGAGCTTCTGGATGATCAGGAGGATAGATGGGAATCAAGAAGGAAGAGGTCAGTGTGAAGGGCTGGAGCTGAGATGAGGGAGAGCAGCAGTTTGTTCACCGCCATGTCTGAGGGAGTCTGTGTGTCAGGTGGCAGCATGCAGTCCAGAAGGGCAGAGGCAGGTATGGGTGACAGATGAGAACAGGCCAGGACCTAGGTTGCAGGTTCCACTCTATGGGATGCTGGCATCTATGGAGCAGGACACCAGTATGAGGTTCTGCATGTTCCTTGAACAAGGAGCTGAGAGGGTCTCTCTGCAGAGTCAGTATGGATGTGGAGCAAGCACACTAATTGTCCAGGTAACCCAATGACCACCCTTGCCGTATGAGGTGCCCTCCTACACCCCAGCCAGCACTGAGCCTCTGGAGGCCAGGAGCTCTTGTGGTTATCTTTCGTCACTCCTGTGAGTGGTCATGTTCCTGGGTCTGATTTGGGCCCTGGCAATCCAGACCAAAGCCTCTAGGTTTTGTGCCTAGGCCATTCCCAATGCCGCCTGCATCCTCGGGTAGACCTGGGATCTTGGAGGCTATTGTCCCATTCCTCCCAACTTGTGGGATGAGACTGCATCTGTATGCAGGTAGTGGGGTCCTTTCACTTGGAGAGAAGTGCAGCTCCACAAAGAGCAATGGCAGGTCCAGGAAGTCCTATGTACAAGGATTGGGCTAGTAGCCTATGGGAAGAGCCCACGCAATGAGCAGGAGGTCAGCCTCAGGTAGTAGGGTCATGGATGTTGCCCTTGTATTTAGAGTGGAGGTGCCTCCAGAATGCCCCTGCCCACTGTCCTTGAGTAGTCACTTCAAGGCCCATTTCCTGAAGGCCTGTCTCCCATGCTGCTCCAGGTGACCTGCCACGATCGGGCTCCTGTCGTCATCCGCAGGGCCCTCGAGCTACACTTGCTTACTCAGGAGAAGCCGGAGGAATATGAGCTGGGCCAAATCATCTCTCACTGTCAGAGTAAGTGGGACAATCAGATGACAGAGAGCAAGGGTCAGGATGTGGACTCAGGTCAACTCTTAGCACCAAAGAGTAGTCTCTGACCCCCAAGAACACTCCAACAGGGTGTGTTGGGCTCGTGCACAAAGCCAACTGCACTTCTGCTGGTGTAAGCTCTCCAAGTGTTTTGGTATACCCCAGTGGCTAGTGCGGCTCCCCACCATGTGCCCTGCCCAGGACATGAACAGGCATCCAAAGCTGACATCATTGAGGAGTGAGGAGGAAAGCCTCTTTCCAGGGGCAGTATGGTTCTGTGGTCTGAGATAGGAGTGGTTTCAGAGGAACATGGGAATGCATGGGCTAAAGAGGGAACTGGCATTTTGTGGACTGAAGCAGTAGGATTGAAAGCCTTCTGTGTGACCAGAAAACCACTGCCTTGGCAGAGAATTGCCAAGATTCTAGCAAGCAGTAACAGGATGAAATTGGGAAGAAAACACAGCCTGGGAGACAGCTTGAATCATCTGTTTTTGCATAAATTCCATGGTCTTCCGCACCTGAGTCCACTAGCCAAGGAGTGATCCCAATAGCCAGGTTATGATCCCTAACTAAAGTCAGATGAGGGCTTCCTGAGCACGTAGCCACAGAGCTCATCTGATAATAATGTCAGCGCTTTTTCATTGGTTGGTTGGTTGGTTTTTGTGAGCCAAACACCTCAGCAGCCATTATCCCATCCTATGTATGCTGAAGACCACCATCCCAATGAGTTCTAGGATCACTGGTCTCCTATCTTAACCTTCTGTTAGGTTAGTAGAGTCTATGGAAGAGGAAGTCTGTCTGGGGCCTTGGTAGCCTAAGAAATTCATAGCAGAGATCCCCACATCCAACCCAGAAGGGATGGAGAACAGGCTCTAGGTTAGAGGAGGGCGACAGGAAAGAGGTGTTCAGAGGAAGGAGAAGCTGGCTTTTGTATTCCCCCACTCAAGGTCATGGCACCACTGGGCCATACACCATGTTGGAGGGAAGCAGTCCCTTTGCTGGTCTTTGGAATCATTGTTCTCAGGAGGGCAGCATTTGGAATGTGGCCTCCATTCTCAGAAGCCTAGTTCACATGGAGGCAGGCTCCACCAATGCAGAAGCGTGGCTCTAATGTGGTATCCGTGCTGGTCAGCCTGTCCTCACTGTGGCCATACTTGAGGAATCCTAGGCCTTTTCTCTGGGTTTCACAACTTTTTCTTTGGTTGTGCACTGAGGCTGTCCATAAAGCTCTAGTGTGTGGCAGTGGAGAGCTCCTCAGCCCTTGCCACAAAGGCATAGACTGGGAGAGAGAGAACAAGGCTGGGAGAGAGGGAGAGAGAGAAAGACGGAGAAGAGAAGGAGGACCTCTACTTGGAGAATGAGGATTCAGTGGAGCCAACAGGGACAAGGTACTGTTGCCCAGGGTGCACCCCTGTTTAGGTCTTCCTCCAACCATGCTCAACCTTTCTTCCAGTCCCTCCCACCCCCCAGTAGTGTATTCATCTTGAATGAGAATTTCATGTTGACATCAGAGCACTCCCATCCAATGCTTCCCTCCAAACCCACCTGTGAAGATGGCTCATGTGGGGTCTGAATCTTCGGCAAAGGGCCTTTTGTGGGAGATTTCAGATGCAAACCCTAGTGGTGTGCTTTGGCAGATGCAAGAGGACCTGGGATGTTTTGGAGTCCAAAGCCTTTGGTAGGAACAGACATTAGGTGTGTTGAAGTGCTCTGCCTAGTTTTTCCTAAGGGAGGACTGTGGAGGCTGTCTTGTTGGTATTGGTGCTGAATTGGAGAGCTCTCAGGTGTGTGGCTCAGTTCATTTCTGGCACAGGCTCTCAGATGTTGGGGTGTCCCAGAGAGCACCTCCTGAGCCACCTTATTGTGTACACCCCTCTCTCCCCAGAGCTGAGGATTCCAGCGCAGGCCAACGTATTTTACGCAAAGAACCCTCACACAAAACCCAACTTCGTGCTGAGGAAAAGGAGCCTCTCCCAAAAGAATGATGAGTGGATCCAGCCTCAACCTCCCTCTCGTCCTGCAAAGAAGGCTCCAGCCCTCCTGAGGATGCTTGCAAAACCATTCTGCTGGTGTGTGCCTGGGCGGGGCTGAGGCAGCCCAGGAATATATACATTGATTACTATTGGCTTAAAAGTTTGAATCTATAGTTTGCCATTGTCCTTGACCCTGTTTAGTAACACAGTTGTTACTCTATCCTGTATTTGTTGTTTCCATTAATATATTATTATTTTAAAATATATATGTTTTTGTTACCTGATCTACTGTGATGATTTGTTACCTGATCTACTGTGATGGTTTTTGATCAAAATTGTGCATTTGATGATAATGAATGCCATGCATTTAGTAACCTGTAGAGTCTAGACAATTAATGAATGTCTACTGTTGCATGGACTGGTCTGCAAAGTCCTGTAGCATTTGAGCTTGTGTGAGGGCTTCATAGGGCTTGCAAAAAGTCCAGGTCAGATGGTCCTGCATGAAGCTTAGCTCCTAGTGGTCTCCTCCACAGCATAAGGGCCAAGGAGAAACCCACTTCCACACAGAAGATGGGAAGCTACCTTAAGAAGGTGATCGTAGGTGTGGGACCCTCTTGCTAGGACCCTTTTTCTATTGGGCCAAAACTGTGCTCTGAATGTGCTTGCTGAGAAGAGCTTGAAATTTCCTGATTGAAACAGTTCATGCAAGCTGCTTCCACTTGCAGGAACAAAGTGTGTTCTCGTTGAGCACTTTGGGGTGTCCCAGGTTGCACTAGAGTGTGTCAGAAGCACTTGTAATGATTGGCATTCACGGTTTCACATTGAAGCCTCTGTGCCATCTGTCAACCACTGATGGCTGCAAGTGGGTACCCTGCCTTTCAATGAGTTTTCTGAAAAAGTAGGAGTTTTGAAGAACTGATCTTCTCAGCATTCCCCTTGCCTCCCCAAGTTGGGTGATGTCAATTATACAGGCTTCCTTGGGAGCACACATTTTATATTGAGCTGAAATTGGACTCTGGATGCGATTGCTGAAAATAGCTGGGGAATGGGAGAATGGAAGCTGTTTGCTGCAAGCAGTTTCAATTTACTTTGTTGATTAACTTTGTTGTAAGTGAGCACATGCTATTTTTTTTCCTGTGGACCTAGAAGAATTCAAAACTGCTTCTTACAGGTGACAGGCATGCTTACACATTGAAGCTTCTGTGCCATTGATAAAAAAAACAGTTCACTCATGTGGGCACCTGCACTTCAAGTGAATGTTGTAAACAAGTGTGACAAATGGATGTCAGTGAGACTTTGGAGAACTGATCTTCTCAGCTGGTCCTCTTTTCTCCTGAAAGTTGGTGATGCTAGATTCAAGAGAACTCTTTCTGGCACCCTTCGTGTTTCTCTGCCTGAACTGTGCTCTGAAAGTTCTTGAGGAGAACAGCTTAGAAGTGCAGAAGTGAAGCTGTTTGTGGAAGCAGCTTCAAGTGGCACAAGCTAACTTGTTCTCAGTGAGCACCTGGGGATTTTCCCTGGTTGAAGCAGTGTGAATGAGAATGGCTTCTCAGAGCTGGTAGGCATGTTTGCATTTGGCAAACTTTGCCATCTGTCACCCAGAGTTCCTTGCATGAAACCTACATTTCCAGTGTTTTCAGAAAGGTGTGATGAGTGGGTTTCCATGGAATTTTGTGGAATTGATCTTTTCAGGCAGTCCTCATTGCCTTCTCAAAATTGTTGATCCTGGTGCAAGGGCTCTCTTGTCAGCCAACATTGTATTTTGGGCCTGACCTTGGCTCTGAATGTACTTGCTGTACTTCCCATCTTTCCTCTCTCTGGTCCACTCCTCAGATCCCATCCTCCTTTCAATAGGGCCTCATCCAGGAAGCCTGCCCATGTGCCTCCCACTTGATTTCAACTTCTCCAGTGCACTTATTGTCAAAGCAGGGACTCCCAGGAGAGAGGGCTCTCCATTCTGCACACTGAAATTTCTCAGCAGGGAGGACTCCTCCATGCTTAGATGGCAGGGCTGCAATCACCTGGAAGGTGGAAATAGGAGGCTGGTGATGTTCCTAGCCAGGATGCTGGTGACTGCACTGCATTTAATCTATGGCCCTCAAGGAGGTTTATGCTGCAGATTTGTGTACTTCTGCATCTGTATGCACACAGTTCTTCATGTGGGGAAAAAGCAGTCTTCTCAAAGTTTGCTTTATATTATACTCAACTGGTAATTTACAAACCCCACTGTCCCATCTTAGCCCAGAGCCATTCCATCAGCCCAGGGCCAGTGGGTGGTCCAGCGGTCAGTACTATGCACAGCTCCCAGGTGGCTCCAGTGTGTAGCTGAATTTGAGAGCCAGTGTACTGTAGGATTTGCCCTTGAGGTTAGAATTCATTGACTTCCTCTTATGTCATTTCACTGGTTCAGGATATTCCTTGTCTCATGAACTATTCTGTGAAATCTTCAAGTTAGCCATCTCTGGTCATTTCTTCCCTTTGATGGCACCTGGTTCAACAGCTTGTTTTTGGGTGGGGTCGGTCATGGGCAGTCCTGGGTCACAGAGAGGGACAGGAAGACCATAATGTGGAATGGTGGTGTAGAGAGTAAGGGTGGGGCCAGAGCCCACACTGTGGTTAGGGTAGGGAAGGGATCTGAAGAGACTACCTTGAAAGCGAGCTCTGGCTGCAGTTAACCAGGAATCAGGGCCTGGAAATGGAAGCCATGACAGGGCTTCTGACTAGAAACGAGACATCTTTCTGGGCTCAGTTGGAGGTCCATCGAGGCAGAGGAAAAGAGAGAGGATGCAGGAGAGGGGGATGGTCTAGATCACAGAGCAGCTCCATCATCATATCTTAGAGAATGGATTTTTTTCTTCCAGTTGTTGGTAAATGCTAATTCATTCACGTGTTACATTCACATCCACCTCGTCCATTGGAAAGGCCGCTCAACCACCACAGGCAGTGGTATATTGGTGGATGTGTGCATTGTAAAAGGAGGTGAGGTTGGCGCCAATAGAGTGTGTGGGCGCTCAGGCATTGGCAAGCTTGCTTTGGAGAGTGAATCCTCTAAATGTTATTGGGGTGTTTTTGAAAGATCGTGTGGTTTGGCTAGACCTAGAATGCTTCCATACAATTTAGCATGGTGTATATTTTAGAGAGCATGATCACTGAGGGGCAGGTTGCTGGTGTGAAGCCGTGAGCATTAACATCTATCAAGTTTCTCACCTGGAGTTGGCTACCTACAACAAGTCTCTGGGCCAGTAATCCATTGCTGAACTACATCACCAACAAAAAGACATTGAGTGAAGGTGAGGACCAGAAGAGCCCGGGAACCACCTGACAGCAGCCCTGAAGTCCTGAGCTCTGGTACATCATATGCCAACTCAACTGGGTATCAACCTCTTCCTGGGCTCATTAGAACTGTGTGCTTCAACTTTCAGAAGCAAATGCAGAATGATACAATCTTCTCTGAGGTCACTTTTCTAAGCCTTGTTTGTAGCACGTCTTCTAAGTCTTATTTGCAGCATGTCTTCACTGGAATGAGTAGTCATTTGGCATTCTGTTGTACTTAAAATTTCATGAGATTCTACCCCTACTTGGTAGGTTGTGTGAAAGTGACTCGGCCTGAATGCATTTTACATCCCAAAATATGGCTTGTCTTTTCTTCTAAACCTATCAGGGCAGTCAGAGCAGCCAAGGAGAACTATAAATTCAGGCATAAAATGGCCAGATAGACTGGGATCACTGTATATCTTTCTAGAACCTTCTTTCATTCTCTGGCTTCCCTGATGTAAAGTGTGGAGACTCTGTTATACAGATTTGTTAGCAAGTAGTTTTCTTGGGAGGTGATGCTAGAAAACTCCAGGTGGGAACAGGAAGTGATTAGGAACTGGAAGACAGGGTGTACCAGCCAGTTGTTGTCACTGAGTGACTAAGCACAGTCCTGATAAGGAGTGCTGGGGGTCCATGTAGATCATGCTACTAGTAGAAGCCCTCCTACAGGGTGAGAGAGCTGGGGTGTTCTCCACCCACTCCTGCCAGCCATGACGGGAAGCTGCTTCTGGCCTTCACTGTAGGCAAATGGGCCATGGTGTTGGGGGCTGGAGGTCAGCTGGGGTGTGAAGAAATGGCATAGTGCTGGACAATGTCATCCAGCTTTGAATCCCCAGACTGGGATCTTTAGCAGGGCAAGGTCAGAGACTGTGCTCAGTGCAGCGTCTACTTCTCAGCATAGTGCCAGGCACACAGCAGAACTTCATCAATACCCGTGGAAATCTCTGGCTCACCCCAGCCCTTCTCTAGGCCTGTCAGCTGGGCTCTCTCTGCTGGTCCTGTCTGTTCTATATTTAGCTCTTGCTTCTTCGTATTTCGCTTTCCTGAATTGTGTCCTCTTTCTCCACACTCCTGTGGTCACTCTTTCTCCACACTCCTGTGGTCCCAAATGGCTGTGTGACGGGGCTGTGGCAGACAGATCTCATTACTGCTAGAGACGGAGTTTTTAAGCCAAATAAGACACGTGCTCTGCTGCTAAGGATGGTCTTCAGCATAACGTGAGGTAGAAGGTTTGAAATTAGGACTGTCCTCCCAATCTTAAGGCATGTAATCCCTATGTGCAGACCAGGAAGTGCCCTGGGAAAAAAGGCAGGTATGGGTTTGAAATCAGAGACCAGCATGAGAAGAACACTTTCACTGCTTACTGGACAATGACCTTGGGCATGTTCTGTAACCTCTTGGGACCTCAGTGTTTGCATATCTGAAATGGGGATAGTTGTATGACTGACTTCAGGAGGTGGGTAGAGAGAATCCTAGAAGTAGAGGAAGAAAACACACAGAATCTGTGAAGCACCCCGCCCCCACCTTTAGTCTTTCCATGATTTTCTCTGCATGTGTTGATTGACTGTTGGTTACAGCATGCCTGTAGATCTACCAGAGGTCCCGTCTAATTTTGCCCGGTTGCCACATTTGCAAGGACACCTTCTAATAGAATTGGATCTAGGAAGCTGGGGTCCCTTTGCAGAACATACAGGATCCACAGCAAAGTTCAAGCCCCTGAGACAGAGGGCTTCTGCTGGTGTCCTCATGTCCTCATGGGCACTGCAATGCCTTTCTCCACCGATGTTCATTGAGAGCCTGGTCCAGGCCAGGCCAGGGCTCCCTGCTGAGGATGTGGCAGAAAAGGAAGCACCTGCCTGGCTGGCTTGTAGGGGAACAGTCGGGGGCAAGACAGGCCAGTGATGGTGAAGACAAGACCAGTTAGTTGACTTGTCCGAAGGTCTTGGAGCCAAGCACTCTTCTAAGCACCTTATCATAAAAGCTTCCTCATCCCTCAATAGTTGCAGGAGGAACAGTGCTTTGGTTGTCCCCATTTTCCATAGGTGACAACTGAGGCACTGAAAGATCAGGTCACTTGGCCAAGGTCATGGAGATAGCACAAGGGGAAGTGTTGGCTGCAAACCCTCCCAGGTAGCTCCAGCTTTGGGCTTTTTGTCCCCCACGGCCTGCAACCTCTTGGTCATGCTGTGGCCCCTGTGACCTGTCTGTCACCAAATAGTGATTCACTGCAGGGCCTTTCCCGAGTCCTCTTCCACCTCAGAGTGCCTGTGTCTCACAGAGAGTTAACCAGTTTCCTGGGCCCCACTGGAGTTCCTGGTTTTGCCAATCTGGGGCGGGGTCTGAGAATGTGTGTTTGTAACAAGGTCCCAGGTGACCCTGAAGCTGATGGGTCTCAACACAGGTGACTTTCCTCCTCCCCTCAGGTCATTTGACAATGCCTAGAGACCTTTTGTGTTATCACAAGTCAGGGGTGCTGGTGCACAACTCAAGTAGAGGCCATGGGTGCTGCTAAATGTCTACCACTGCACGGGGAAGGCCTCTACAGACTAAGAAGGCAGGTGTGGGTTTGGCATCTGTGAAGCACCCCACCCCCGTCATTAGTCTTTCCATGATTTTCTAAGCGTATGTTGATTGGCTGTTGGTTACAACATGCCTGCAGATCTACCTGAGGTCCTGTCTAATCCACATGGATGGAGAAGCTCACTTTTGCTCAGTTGCCACATTTGCAAGGACACCTTCTAATAGAATCGAATCTAGGAAGCTGGGGTCCCTTTGCAGAACATACAGGATCCACAGCAAATTCAAGCCCCTGAGACAGAGGGCTTCTGCTGTTGTCCTCATGTCCTCATGGGCACTGCAATGCCTTTCTCCACTGATGTTCATTGAGAGCCTGGTCCAGGCCAGGCAGGGCTCCCTCAACACAGGTGACTTTCCCCCTCCCCTCGGGTCATTTGACAATGCCTAGAGACCTTTTGAGTTATCACAAGTCAGGGGTGCTGGTGCAAATCTCACGTAGAGGCCATGGGTGCTGCTGAATGTCTACACTGCACGGGGAAGACCTCTACAGACTAAAAAGGATGTGGCCTGATGGGCCAAGGGCGCCAAGGTGAGGAACCCAGTGTGGAGTACAAGCACATGAGCTTGGGTGTGTTCAGGTATGGCCTCGGGGCTTGTTTCAAATGTGGCTTCTGTCAGTGCAAAACTCCAGCACCTCTGAGTGGCAGCGTTTCTGAAAAGCTCTGAAAAGCAGTGTATTCTGAAATTTTTTTGTATACATATAATTTTCCCATTTTCACAATTATTTGGTAGGTGTCATGAATGTTTTAGTTGTTAGAATTTGTGTGTGTGTGTGTGTGTGTGTGTGTGTGTGTGTGTATGAGGTTTGGAAACAGGGCAAAAATTTGGCCTTCTTCATGGGCCATATTAGTATACACAACTGCTAACAGATGCTTAGCAGTAATTATAAGTCACATTTCTTTCCTTTTATCTTTCCATGAAGATGTGCCTTTCATGTGTAAAAACAAGTGTTTTCAAAATTGACTCTCTGGACAGATCTTTGGGCTCAGGTGTCAGTGTTCCAAACTGTGCCAGAAAACACCAAATCTGATTTCACAGACTGGGCTGTCCTTAGCTCTGGCCTCCAAATTCATTCCCCTTCCTGGCTGTACAACCCATGAGACTTGCCAGAAAGGAAGAGCCATGAAGATTTTAAGGAGGACAGCCACAGGATCCTCTTTGTTCCTAGCCTCTTGAGAAAATAATAAAAACAATAACATCAAGCAAACACATGGTTTAGAACCTTCTTCTGTAAATAATTAGTATTTACCATATTGATATGTGTGCCGAGGTCCAAATTGTATTTCAGAGAGAGAGAGAGAGAGAGAGAGAGAGAGAGAGAGAGAGAGAGAGAGAGAGAGAGAGAGAGAATGTGTGTGTGTTTGATTCTGAAGAATCAAAACCAGAGAACAGAGATAATTCTATTAGCTGCATCTGGATAGCACTTGGCCTCCTTTCCTAGCAGGGAAGGACCTGAAGTCAATGGCAGAGCTTGTTCATGGTGTAGCCAAGTTGTCTCTGCAGCATTTTCAATGCTAGAGCATCTGTTCTGAGAATTTTAGTATAGCACCTAATTTTTTTTATCTTTGCAGGAACTTGCAAATGTGGGTGTTGAATGAGGGGTATCCATCAGAGGAGAAAAGTTCTTGTTTTGGAGATGGGGAATGTCTAAAGGCTTGTTAGAATGAGTGGAATGAGGTCACTTAAGACTTCAATGAGAGATAGCAAAAGCAGGGGTAGGGGATGAGGTTATGGCTCAGAGGTAGAGCACTCACCTCACATGTGCAAGGCCCTGGGTTCAATCCTCAGCACCACATAAATAAATAAATAAATCAAGTTATTAAAAAGCAAAGCAGGGGTGAGGGTGGATATACAACAAGCCTCTGAGATGTTCTTTCCATGTCAGGAGGTAGCAGGACATCGGAGCAATGCCTGTGCATCCACTGCTCAGTTCCATCTTGGGGGCAGATCCAGCACTGCAAGCTGATGAGGAACAGGACATAGGAAAGCCATTTACTGCAGATGACACGATTGAGCATCTGGCTCATCCCAGAGGATGGGGGGAGGCAGATGCAAGCCAGGCTTGGAGGACCCCATGGAGTACCACCAGGTGACCAACAGCCAGTTCAAAACTCCATTGTTCCTTAGAAAACTTGGATTAGAACCACCATTTGGCCCAACTACCCCACTCCTCGGTCTATACCCAAAGGACTTAATATCAGCATACTGTAGAAAGGCAGCCACACCAATGTTTATAGCAACTCAATTCACTATAGCTAAACTGTGGAAGCAACCTAGATGTTCTGCTGTGGATACAAAAACATTATCCTATATAAACACAATGGACTAATGCTCAGCATTAAAAGAAAATATAATGATACCATTTGCAGGTAAATGAATGGAGTTGGAGACTATCATGCTAAGTGAAGTAAGCCAATCCCATAAATCCAGAGGCTGAATGTTCTCTCTTAAGAACTAGATGCTGATCCAAAATGGGGGGAATGTGAGAAATGGAGAAATTTTGATCAAATGGGAGGGAGGAGAGGGAAGGATGTATGGGGCAGGATAGATGGTGGAATGAGATGGACATTATTCCCCCAGGTACATGGATGAGTAACATAGGGTGCAATGCTACATCGTGTCCAATTAGGTAAATGAAAAGTTGTGTTGCAATAGTGTACAGTGAATCCAAATGCATTCTTCCCGGGGTCCTGCCCTAGCGGGGTCCAGGGAGTCCTGAAGGATGAGAGGCGTCGGCGAAAAGATAAGACAGGAGTCGTTCCATTGGAGCAATCTCCAGAGAGAGATGCAGCTTTCTCTGGGTCATCTTTTATTACAATTTTTCTCATCATTATAGATTCAGAATACGTCATTGATTATATAATTTAAAACTTTGCTGAGACATGACATTTCCTTAACCATGATTGGGGGTACAAAAAATGTAACATTAATTTACATTTTTCCAGGATATGACCTTCATGTAATTATTAAAAGTACAGAATCATTAATAAAATATGTCACTAATTTACATTTTTCAGATTTTCCCAAGATTTACTATTTTTCCCGAGATATGTTATATTCTTATTAACTAATGTCAAGCTACGTAACCAGACTCTAAGTCTCTTAACCAATCATTAACCTAAAGTACACTTGTACTTTATTTCTAATCTAAAATTCCCATCTAAAAAAGTCCCTTTAAATCTTATATTTAAAATATCCTAAAGTTTATGAAGCATGTGTGAGGCCCTAGGTTCCATCCCCAGTATCAAAACAAATAAAATAAAAATCTCAAAGCCATATACCCTTTGAAAGATGGAGGTGTGGATGTGGCAAGCCGTCATCAGTGTTCACCCCTTATTACACATCAGAGAATTCATACTGGAGAGAACCTTGGGGTGTGTGTGTCGGGGGTGGAGCCATCCCTTCAGAAGCCGGAGAGCTCCCCCTGCTGGTTACAACCCTGGAATGTGGACCATGTGGGGAGCCTCTGCTGGCTCTTCTGCTCTTTGTTATACTGGATAATTTTTAGAACAGTAACCTTTTAGGCAAGTGGGTCTATCAAGCTCCTAGTCTACCATGCTAGAAGTTAGTATTATTAAGATTTTTGTTTTGAGATGGGATCCTGCTGTTTTGCCCATGCTGGTCTTGAATTCCAGCAATCCTCCTGCTCAGTGTGTGGGACTACAGGTGCATGCCATTGTGCCTACCTCTAGAGCAACTCTTTGAATTTGGTAAAACTGAGAAAGCCCACTAGTATAACTCAGAACTCGGCATACATCAATTCTTCACCCCAGAGAAAAACCCTGAGAGCTGAAGGAATGTGAGGAAAATTCCTTTCAGATTTGAAATCCACCACATGAGCTGAAAGGAAGCTGAAAATGGCCTGCCCGGTGCCTTCTACCTGTGGAGGCCAGTGTTTAACTGTGCCTGTCCTTGGTCACCACATCCTGTGGATCACGGGGAGGGGTGTCACAGGTGCCAGAGTGACAAGGCTGAGCAGGTGGACAGCCATCAGTGACCTAGCCCAGCCATGATTAGGCTAAGGAGATGGATCTTTAGAGAGCATTGCCCTGCAGACCTTCCTGGGCTGGCCTCCTCCCGTGGGTTCAGCTGTAGTTTGGGGATGAGACTGAAAGCCCTTGATATAGGACACCCTGTGTCCTTGTTTCTCTGTAGCACATTACCTTCTCTGTGAGGCCACAAGTAGTCTGTATCTGAGCAAGAAGCAATTCCCATTGCAACTGCATGCTACTAGATTTGGAATTTTTGGAATGAAATCTTCTTTTAAGATGAAAACCACTAAAATATGGCTGTCATAAAAAATAAAAACCTCAAAAACATTATTCTAAATGAAAGACGGCAGATATCAGAGTCCATATTATATGGTTTTTATCCTTAGGAAATGTCCAGAAAAGGACATTTTTCAGAGACAAATGAGATTTAGTGGTGTCCTGAGAATGGCAAATGAGAGTGACCACAATGTTATGGGGACGGGGGGGAAGTGTGTTCTAAAACTGAATTACGAAGATGATTCAATGTTTTGGTAAATTACTAAATCTCTAACGTGTGGAGAGCCACAATGAATGACCACACCTTCCAGAGGTTCTCTGGTCTTGTGATAACCATTTAAGTAATTTTCTGTTCATCATCTCACCACTCTTATCAGTTGCTGAAGGTCATGTCTCATGCTTCCTCTGAGAAGGGAGCTTCCAGTGGGTTCTCAACAGTTGGGAGTTACTTTGAAAAAAGAATTTGACTTTCTCACGTTTTCTCAGTGCACCTGGCTGATTTCATATTTTTGTACTAGTAGAAATGCTTTCCTTCTAGAAAACTGCCAATTAAACATTTCCTTAGAAAAATGTAATGGTGCTTCCTGTTTTTCAAATTCAGAAATAGATTAGCATAGTTTCATCTTTAAGATAGTGTGGTGTGTTTTTTTTTTTGTGTGTGTAATAGAAATTGAGTGCTTTTAGATTTTGCACTGTAATAGTTTCTGATGCCAACTGCTCAGAATTGGGATAAACTTCATGGGTTAAAAACATGGTAGTTTACAAGGCTGCCCTCACAGATTGAGGAGTCCCCAGACCACCTTCACTTCTGAGAGCTGGCTACAAATTCAGGGGTCCCCACTACCCCTGTATGTTAGATAACTCACTAGAATGATTCTCAGAACTCAGGACAAAGGGCTATGTTTTTGTTGCTTGTTTTTGGTACCAGGGATTGAACCCAGGTGTGCTTAACCACTGAGTCACATCCCCAACCCAACCCTTTTTTATTTTTTTATCAGAGACAGGATCTCTCTAAGCTGCTTAGGGTCTTTCTAAGATGCTGAGTCTGCCTTTGAACTTGAGAACCTCCTTCCTCAGCCTCTGGAGTCACTGGATCATGGATATGCACCACCATACAATATTACATTGTCATCATAAATTTAATGATAGCTAAAAGAGACCCAGTAGAACCAGCCTAAGGAAGAGATGTAGATTGGGCAAGGTCTAGGAACTTCCAAATGCAAAGCTCCTGTCATTTCCCAGGAGCACATTAGGCTACCTGCACACTTATGTGTGACAATACACAGAGTACTGCCAACCAGGGAGGCTCACCTGAGCATCAGGGTCCAGGGTTTTAATTGGACTTTCATTACACAGATATAGTGGATTCTATCCTTGACCCCTCAGTTGAACCCAGTCACCAGCCCCCTTCCTTTCCCTAGAGGATGGACTGATACGACATGGCTCAAAGCCCCAACCCTCGAATCATTTGGTTGGTAATTCTGGCAAGGCCAGGCTGCCACTCTGCATATCATGCATGGTCCAAGGGCTCTCTTGTTGCTCAGGAAATTCCAAGGAACCAGCAATAAAGATCGGCCAAATACTTTATTACATAGCACCCACCTTAAAACAAATCAGTCAAAAATCCTTCTTCACTTATTATTCAATTAAACATGTACCGCAGTCTGTCTGGGCCAAATAACTGGGAGGTGACAAGCATCTTGAAGGTTGAAGCGGGAACTGCTTCATTTCGGGAAAACTCAGTGGGAACTGAGCTGGAACTCAAGGTAGTGGGCACCCAAGGTAGTAAGAGCCGCTTTATTGCAGAACAGCAGAGGTATAAATACCTAACTGATTACACACAGCTCGACTCAATTAGCATTATCTAGATACAACAGTCAGCCAATAAGGAATCCCCACCGACTTAATGGCTCGGTGGCGTTGTCTTACAAACCACTCCTCCTGGCAAACTGCCAGGCGCCATCTTGATTTGCGGTCCCCAACAAACATGTAACAAACATGAAGATTACAGACATTCCTCAATAAACAACTGCAGTGTATCACTCCTGCTTATAGACTCCCTGTTGAGGAGACTGGAAACCAAAGTCTTTGTCTAACACAGCAGGAGTGAGCTCAGCTACAATTACTAAGGAAGAAGAGGGGGACAGGAATCTGTGCCAAATACTCCAAGACATTTGGAGGTCCCCTCAATGACCTTCTCTGGGACTTGGTTTTCTTCTCTAGAAGAGGAAGGGCTTTGCCCATGTGGAAATAAAGGCCTTTCAAATAAGAGCAGTCAGAGATGATTCAGAGGTTCCTATAACCAAGTCATCAGCCACCTCTATCTGCAGCAGACATGCAAATGCATGCAGGGAGTGAGACACCTTTACAATGGAAAAAAAATAAAAGGAAGCTCAGGTGTGCCCCAGGTTGAGAGCTGTTGACGTGGAAAACTGGGCTGACCTAGCTGGGAGCAGGACTTCTCATGTGGCTGCTTCAGGGAGATATGTGACTTTCCATGGTTGGTCCTGAGTTGGTAGTGGGGGCAAAAGAGAGAGGAGCTGCAGTGATTGACCAAGTTCAGGCCATGTCTGAGATGACTGCTGCACACGTCACCTTCTGGCTTCCAGGATGGTTGCTGAAAAAGTGTGAGCCAGACCTGTGGCTCAGTGGTGTGGCCATCTTCCGCTTGTGTGCTTATGGATCCCCCTTCTGCTCATTCTCTTGCTGGAGAGAGGCTGGCCACTTCAGGGACCACTAGAGATGCTATCTTCACCACGTGGGGAATGTTCCATTGTTCATGTACACCGTAGCCCATGATCTTGTTATATCATCTTCATAATATCTGATAAGAAATGGTAGCCGTGCAGAAGAATGGAGCAAATTGTTCTCTTTAATGTGACGTCTAGCCTGTTCATTGATCCAAATTCAGAAAGAAGCGCAGATGCCACCACGTCAAGCCAATGAGAAATCCAGAGCAATGCAGCAGCCCATCACTTCCTGTGCCAACACAAAGACACAGATCTGTATCCCAGGGAGAGCTGCTGTCAATAACTTATTCCAGAGTTAGTGATAGTTTTGTTAGTGGTTCCTTGAAAGGTCCTTTGCAAGGAGGTTCGACCTTTCCCCTGTGACTCTTAATAGACAAAATCTTGTGGTTTAATGTAACAAAGAGGGTCTTTAGGAAGATGCTGTGGGAAGGATCTAGACCCAAGTCCTTTGCAGTACTTTTCCATGCCTGAGAATAGCAGTGTAGATTTATCATTGGAGGCAAAACCCCTAAGTAAGTGGGCCTTACTGTACCAGTTCTCAGGGGAAGAATTGATGTGTCCCAAATGAGTGAATCTTATGGCCATAAGGAATTCTGTGAGTAAAACCTTTAGCTAGGAGTTCAAGGGTTTCTGAAAAATTTGCTCATTTTAATTTAAGAATAATGTTGGTTCTTTCAAGCTTTCTGGGAGATTATGTATGGTAAAAACAGTGTCATTTTTAAACATGGGGTAATGCCTTATGGAGTTCTAATGATTCCTGTAAAATATGTGCCTTGATCACTTGATATGAAAGTTAGGAGCCTCAGGTTGGGGGAAAAAACCAAGCAGCTGCTAGTGGTTGTAAGGACTGTGCATGTTTAGCAAGGAAATGCTTCAGCTCATCCTGAAAACAGATATACATTGATGCATACATATTCCAACTCTTTAAGAATGGAAGCTGGGTAAGACCCACCTGAAGGTGTGCAGGGTGGCCCCGGAGGCTTTGGCTCCTGGCCATGCCCCACCTTTACAGGATTTCCAGAATTATGCTGACATGTGATCCATAACCTGAAAATAATCTGTTAAAAAGCTCCCTTTTAAAAGTTCCTTCTCCAATACTAATTTAAGATAGTGACCAAGTTGTCTGTATTATGATGGGCAACTACATGGAGAAATTTAGATAATATCCATCTGAAATAATCTGATACCAGAAAGCAGCCATTTTGGGAGCACTAGAGATTATCCAAGTGAAGGTTATAATTTTTAATATTATTCTTTTTTCAGAACCAGGGTCTTCACGTTGAGAATGTGTAATACTCTCTTTGAATCACTCTAGATTTACTCTTTGGGGTCCATTTAGGAGCATAACTTTGGCTGAGGCTGCTACTTTGGCATAACTGCTTGCTAGAGCATTTCCTTTCACATCCATGGTGCCATTTCTCATTCTGACTTTGCATGGGCCACAGCCCTGATGATAGCCGCTCCTCTAAGAAGGAAGGAAGCTGCATCTACATGTTCCTTAATTTGTTCATTTTTATGGGGGTTCTAGCAGAGGTTAAGAAACCCTCCTTGTTTTCAAAGCATCCTAAAGTCACATGATGCTGCCACGAAAACCAACTCTCAGTGCACGTGAGTTGACAAACTCTGTGTACTAAATGCAGTACATTTTGCCATCTGGTCTGACATTCTCTCAGGTTGACTATATTCTAAAGAGAATTCAAATTAGTGATCACGTATTCTGCTTGATAACCTCCAGTTTCAGTTCTGAGAGAAGATTCATCAACAAATAATGAGACAGGTTTCTTAATTGGAACTTCTAATAAATCCAAGTGAGCTACAGAGATTCTGTGATTAAGGAAAGACAACTGTGAGTGTCCCCTTCTGTTAAAAGCTCGAGAATGCCAGGATCCAGAGCAAGAGAGTGGTAAAAAGAAATGTGAGAGGGAGAGAACAACACATGTCCTAAGAGGCTAATTAGCTAGCTGAAAGTGAAAACCTCTTTGTTCACAGATGACATGATTTTGTACACAGAAAATCCTAAGCATCCACTAAAACCTATTAGAATACAAGAGTCCCACAACATTGCTAGAAACAAGATCAATATACAAAAATCACTACTACTTCTGTACATGCACAACAGGAAATCCAAAAATGAAATTGAGAAAACAATTCCATGTATAATGTCACCAAAAAGAACAAAATACTTAGGAATAAAATAAAAAAGGAAGTGCAATATTTATATTCTGAAAGCTAAACACACTGGTTGAAAGAAATTAAAGAAGTTATAAAAAAGAAGTGGAAAAACATCCCATGTTCATGGTCAGAAGACATGATATTGTCAAGATGTCTGATCTATACAGTAAAGCACTCTCTATCAGAATCCCAGCTGTATTATTTTCGGAAATTGACATGTTGATTCTAATATTTACATGGAATTGCTAGATATCAAGAATAGCCAAAATAACTTTTAAAAAGAATAACACAGTAGAAAAACCCATACTTCACAACTTTGAAACCTATTACAAAGCAACAGCAGTTAAGATAGTGTGGTACAGATGTTGTAGATCAATGAAATAGAATCGAGAGCTCAGAAGTATACCTACAGTCTATGGACGGCTAATTTTCAACAGGTGTGACAAGACCATTCAATAGGGAAAAAATAGTCTTTCCTTTCTTCTCCTTATCTTTTTCTTTCTTTTTTCTCTTCCCTTAACCAATGATGATGTAACACTTGGAGGGCCTATGCACAAGAATAAAGTTGGACCACATCTCTCCAATATGAACACAAAATAGATTAAAGACCTAAATGTAAGAACTCTTAAAAGAAAACATGGATCAAATCTTCACGACCTCAGATTTGACAGTAAATTCTTAGACATGACACCAAATGCATAAGCAATGGCAATAAAATAGAAAAACACAACTGAAACTCAAGTCTTTGTGCTTCAAAGGATACTTATTAAGAAATGGAAATAAAACCTACAGAATGGAAGAAAATAATTACAAATCATGTACCAATAAGGGGCTGATATCCAAAATATTCAAAGAACCAATAAAACTGGATAATAAAAGACAACCAGATTAAAACAGCAATGCTTGAACTCCAAAACTATTGGCGAGAAATCAGAATCCTAAGCACTGCTGGTAGGACTGTAAAATATTGCAGCCACTTTGAAAAAAAGTCTGGCAGAGTTACCATGTGACCTAGCAATTCTGCTCTTAGGTACATATCTAAAAGAGCAAAAGCATGTTTACACAAAGTTGTACATACATGTTTATGGCAGCATTATTTATAATGGACAAAATGTAAAAGTAACCCAAATGTACATCAACTGACGAATGGATAAGATGTAGTATATTCAAGCAAACAGAATGTTACTCAGCCATAAAATGTAAGAAAGTACAGATACCTGTGACAACATGGGTAAACCGAAACAATGTTATACTAAGTGAAAGAAGCCAGCCACAATGGACCATGTGTGACTGCATTGATAGGAATTTTCTAGAAGAGGCAGATCTATAGAGATAGAAAGTAGACTAGCTATTGCTTCAGGCTGGGGTAGCAGATGGGGATCAGGGGAGTGGCAGAGGGTATGGGGGTTTCTCTTTGGAGTGATGAATGTGATCTAAAATTGACAGTGATGATGTTGCACAGCTCTGAGAATACACTAAAAATGGCTCCAGGACCATGTGGATGGCTGACCACACAATGACAGATGAGCTCAACAGCAGTTTAAAAAAGGAAGACACAGAATGTCCCACTGGGCAACATGGGGATGCATGTGGGTGCAGAGTGGACTAGCAGTGGCTGTGGGAGGCAGTTTTGTAGAAATGAGGATAAGGGGACCCCTGGCTCCTGGGGGAGGAAGTGACTAGCTTGTCTGAATACTTCTGCAAGCCGACTTCAACCTCACACATCTTACAAAAAGAAAACAAAACAAAATAAAATGGATTACAGACTTAAGTGTAAAGCCCCAAACTACAAAACTTTTATAAATTAACAGGAGACAAGCTTTAGACCATGAATTAGGGATATGGTTCTTAGACACGACACCAGAAGCACAATGCATGAAGGGAAATTAATAAACTGGACTATCAAAATAAAAACCTGTTGCTTGGTGAATGGCCAAGTGGCCTTGCTAAAAGAATGAAAGGACAAACTGTGGATTGTGAGAAAATATTCGCAAATTTTCTATTTGAAAATGGTATCGCCTAGAATAAATAAAGAAATGAACAGTAACTGAACAGTAAAAGAAATCATCAGGGTTGGAGCTGTAGCTCAGTGGTTAAGCTCTTGCCTAGCATGTGTGTGGTCCTGAGTTCAATCCCCAGTACTGGGGGGAAAAAGAGAAAAACAAACAAATAATCCAACTAGAAAATGAGCAAAACATACAAACAGACATTTCACCAAAAAGGATATGCAGATAGATGGTTAAGAAAAGAACACACACACATGGAAGGAGTTCAGTGTTATTAACTATTAGGGAAATATAAATTAAAGCCATAGGAGATGTCACTATATACCGGCTAGAATAGCTTTTGAAATGGTGATAATACTACATGCTAGTGAGCATGCAGAGAGCATCTATCTCTTACACGTTGCTGATGGGAATATAAAATGCTAAGACCACTTTGAAAAAACAGTTTGGCAGGGTTTTTGTTTGTTGTTTGGTACCAGGGATTGAACCCATGGGTATTTAACCACTGAGTCATATCCCCAGCCCTTTTTTATATTTTATTTAGAGCTAGGATCTCACCGAGTTGCTTAGGGCCTTGCTAAGTTGCTGAGCTGGCTTTGAACTCATAATCGTCCTGCCTCAGCCTCCCAAGCCACTGGGATAACAGGCATGTGTCATGGCACCCAGCTGGCAGTTTCTTTAAAAACAGAGCATATACTGATCATACATCTAGGAATCTTAGAACTTGGCATATTCCAGAAAAATGAAATCTTATGCCCATGCAGAAATAGGTATGGGGTTGGTATACACTTCAGAGAATTGAAAGCAGGGACTCAAAGACATGCTCATACACCCATGTTCATGGCAGCATTATTCACAATAGACAAAAGGTGGAAATAACCCAATTGTCCCTTGACAAGTGACTATATAAACACCATAGGGATGGAGTTATATATATGCAACAGCTGTATACATGACATATATATGGAGTTATATGTGTGTGCACACGCATGTGCATGCAAATGTTATTGATCTCTAAACGACGATTCTGCCAAATGCTACTAAAGTGAAATCAAGGAGAAAAAGGAGAAATACTGTGTGACTCTACTTGTATGAGGTACTCAGAGTAGGCATACTTCTTGAGGCATAAAGGGGAATAGTAGGGCTGAGAGACAGGGAGGGAGAGTTAACATTTGGTAAGTACAATTTCAGTTTTTTAAAATGTAAAGAATTTTTCCCCCAGTGCTAGGGATTGAATCCAGGGGTGATCTACCACTGAGCCGTATCACTAGCTCTTTTTATTGTTTTTATTTCAAGATGGGGTCTCATTAAGTTGCTAAGGCTGGCCTTGAATTTGTGATGCTCCTGCCTTAGCTTCCTAAGCAGCTGGGATTACAGGTGTGCGCCACCACACCCAGCACAGAGGAAATGAATACTATGAACAGAAGGTGATTATGATAGCAAAACAATATGAATTTATTTAATGCCACTGTTCTGCACACTTAAAATGGTTAAGATGGTAAAGTTTACATGTATTTGCTACAATTTTTAAAGTTTAAATGTCTAAAATATGTACATGATTGTTTATGATAGCTTTGGTTGAAATAGCCCCAAACTGGGAACAAGCCAAATATGCTAGAAAGGGCAAATGGTTAAACAAATGGCAGTAATAATCAGTACTTAGTAATAAAAGTAAGAAACTATAAACCAACTTGAATAGACATCAACAGTCTAAAAGCCAACTCAAAACATCACTCATGGGGCTGGGGATGTGGCTCAAGCGGTAGCGCGCTCACCTGGCGTGCGTTCGGCCCAGGTTCGATCCTCAGCACCACATACAAACAAAGATGTTGTGTCCGCCGAGAACTAAGAAAAAATAAATAAATATTTAAAAAATTCTCTCTCTCTCTCACTCTTTTTTTAAAAAAAAATCACATACTATGTGACTCCATTTATTTTTTTTATTTTTTATTTTTGTATTTGTTTCAGTTTAATCTTTAATGAAATACATATTTTATTTCAATTTTTCCTCTCTACATTTGAATGGTATCTATAAATAAATTTTATTCATCTTATGTCAACACATGAGTTTCTTCTTTTGTGAGGATGGTAATAACTAAATGTTCTCAAGTTTACAAAATTATAGATATGAAAAATAGATTGGTGGTTGCCATCTTCCAGATGGTGGGAGGGTGGATGAATGTCTCTACAGCTGAAAGGAGGGATCTTTGTGGAGACAGAAGTTTTGTACATTGATTCTGGTGGTGGTTACCTAAGTCTACTTATGCTAAAATTGCATAGAACTCCACACACACACTTTCACAGATGAGTCCATGCAAAACTGATTAATCTGAACAAACTCAGTGGGTTACATCAATGCCAACTTCCTGGTTTTCACATTATACTTCTGTAAAATATTACCATTTCAGGAAACTGGGTGAATGGTGCATGGGTATCTTTTTGTACTCATTTTGCAACTTCCTGTGAATGTATAATTATTTCAAATGTATAATTATTTAGGTATAAACAACATGGCAACCAAAATAAAAAACAAACTTGCTAGTGACCTTACAGCATTTGAAGGCTTGACCACAACACAGACCAGAAAGTTGCCACCGATCTGACCTGGGCTGTCCATACTGAACTGGCTTTTGTCTCACTTAGACACAAAGGTCAGCAGTGCACAACAACTGTGTCACTTTTTTTTTTAATATTTATTTTTTAGTTATGGTTGGGCACAATACCTTTGTTTTATTTATTCATTTTTACGTGGTGCTGAAGATCGAACCCAGGGCCTTGCATGTGCTCTACCGCTGAGCCACAACCCCAACCCAACTATGTCGGTCTTGGTCGGCTCTGCCACGATTTTTACTTTTCTGTATATCTGAACATTCTAAGCCTGATCCGATCGATCGTTAAAGACTATCTGAGCAGGAGTCCGTTTCTCACAACACATTCCTGCCATCCTTTGTGGCAGGTTTGTGCATCATTTGTGCAAGAACAGACTGCATAAAACGGAGCCTGAGATGAACGGGAAAACCCTGGGATATGCGTGTGTGACGACCACACGTTGGAATCAGAATAAATGCAGAAATGCCTGTGAAACTCGAGCAAAGTACTTCATCTCCAAAACTCCAGGGCTTTCCTGGAGCGGGTTTCAATCTCTCCACCCTGTCTTATCCACCCTGTGGATCCTCCCTACACTTCGTGGGTCTCGGGCATGGGTACCTTGGAGAGCTCGCTGGGCCAGCCGGACCTAACGGGCGCTCACAAGCGGCCGCCTCCAACTGGCCGACCCGCGCCCCGGGCTGGCCCCGCCCCAGCCCCGCCCCCGGGCCCTTGCGCGAGGACCCCGCGGAGCTGTCCGCGGCTACGCCTGACCCAACCTACCCTGTGGCCCATCCGGATAATCCTTCCAACCCGATATGGGCTACGGCGTGGTCCTTGGGTCTCGCACCTCCAGCCGAGGGCTGGGGCCCGCGGTTTGATGAGGAGCCTCTCGGCAGGCGAAGGACCGGCTGCCCCGGAGGGAGGAGGCGGGGCTCGCGCTTCAGCATGGCGGCGGCGGTGCGCGCTGCGGGCCGCCTGCCTGCGCTGTGCGGTGTGTGGACCGGTGAGCGCAGGAAGGAGGCGCGGGAGCCGGGGGTCGCCAGGGCCTGCGGGAGTCCGGGCGGAGGGAAGTGAGCAGCGTCCCACGGCTCTCCCATCCAGCCCGGGACCGCTGGGTGACCTTGCGCGCGTTCCTTACCTCTCTGGGCGTCGGGGCGCTTCGCTGTAACGTGACCGTGAAGTGCAGTGGGTTCTTCGCGGTTCGTTTAGGTGAATAGGAGGGAACTGGCGAGCCTTGCTTTCCCGGTGGGCAGGCGCGACCCCCGGGGTCACATGGTGATGCCCACCGGGTTCGGGGCTGAGAGGCGCCCGCGGGGCTCTGAAGGTGATGGTGGTTGTCCAGGTGGAGTCGGAGAGCACTGGCCTCCGTCAGCTTAATTCCAGCTGGCCGGTGGCCTCCGTGCAGAGACGGATGACTCGGACGTCAGCCCGCAGTGTCGCCTTTCCTGTCCCCCTGACCCTGGTGGGTTGTGTGCACCCTAGGAAGGCGCCCTGCTGCTGTGTTGCCTAAGGTTGGCTCCAGGGCCGCTGCGTGGCCGCTGCCTGCCTTCTCTGCCCTATTTTGTTGTTAAGTCCACAGTTCAGCATTTCTAATTCTGGAACTCAAAGCCCCCTAAAACCCTCAAGGTTCAATTTTTTTTTTTTTTTGGTAACTCATTTTGTAGCAAAAAATTTCACCAGCAATCTTGGCAGAAAATCTGACCTTAATATTCTTTTCTTTTGTCTTTATGATTGTCTCTTCCCTTTTATTTTTCTTCCCCCATCTCCTACTATTTCAAGGCTGTCTTCCTTCATGAGTCTAAACTGTGTGCCAGCCACTGTCTTCCTCTGTTCATGCGTTTTCCCTCACTGCCTTCCCAGTCCCTTTATGGAGTAGATTCTGTTATTACACTCTTTATACAGGTGGTGGAGGGAGCCACACAGATTGAGCAAGGGACATAGGTTTTTGCACCCAAAATTCCTGACACCAAAGTGTGTTTCCCCGCCCCCCCTTTTTTGTTTTCTTGTGTATAACTATTTTTTTTGTTTTTTTTTTTCAGCTTTATTGAACTATAATTCACATACCATACAGTTCATCTATTTGAAGTGCACAATATTTGCACAAACCTGTGCATTTATCATTATAATCTAATTAGAACATTTTTATCACTCCAAGAAGGAAGCTTTTTAGCTGTAGCCACCAATGATCTATTTTCCACTCTTCTTAGCTCTCCTGTTCTAGACATTTCTTATAAGTAGAACCGCATACATGGCTGGCTTATTTAGTGCAAGGTCATCAAGATTCATCCTTATTGTAACATGTGTCATCCTGAATTTCTTGGGGATGAATTGTAATGTGTCCATCACCACACTTTATCTGCTCATCAGTTGAGGGACACTTGAGTTGTTTTCCATCTTTTGGCTATTATGCCTAATGTTGCTGTAAACATCAGCATGCCATGTTTTTACATGTGTGTCTATTTACTTTTCTCTTGAGTATGTGCCTGGGAATTGAGTTGCTGGATAAAATGGTAATTCCACACTTGAGGGATGGCCAGAATGTTTTCGAAGTACCTGAGGGTACAGTGAGGGTTTTGATTTTTCTTTAGCAACATTTCTTATTATCTGTTCTTTTGATTATAGCCATCCTAGTGAGTATGAAATGGTATTAATTTGAAATTTTGATTTGCAATTTCCTGATGGATAATGAATGTATTTTCATGTGCTTATTAGCCATTTTTACATGTTTTTTTGAGAAATGTCTGTTCAAGTGTTTTGGTTCTCTTAAAATTGGGTTTTCATTTTATTATTGAATTGTAAGGAGTTCTAAAGGTGTCTAATCAGATGTATGGTTTGCAGAATTTTATTCCATATGTTGTTTTTTAACTTTCTTAATAGTTTGTGGGTGGTTTTTTTTTTGTTTTGTTTTGTTTTGTTTTGTTTTTTGTACTGAGGATTGATCCCAGGGGTGCCTAATCACTGAGACACATTTCCAACCCTTGTTTATATATATATTTGTAGAGACAGGGTGTCACTGAGTTGCTTAGGGCTTTGCTAAGGCTGGCTTTGAACTCAACAATCCTCCTGCCTCAGCCCCTAGAGCTGCTGGGAATATAGGCATGTACCACCAAGCCTGGCTTGATAGTGTTTTTTTGAGGCATACAAGGTTTTTGTTTATTTGTTTTTGTAGTGCTAGAGACTGAACCCAGGCATGCTGGTTCTTCTACCGCTGAGCTGAGCTTTATCCCCATCCCCGAAACACAAGTTTTAAATTTTGGTGAAGTCTGGTTTATGGGTTTTTTCTTTTTTTTCTTTTTATCACTTGTACTTTTGGAGTTATGTTTAAGAAACATTGCTAGACCCGAGGTCATGATAATTTACCTCTGTTTTTCTTCTAGGAGTTTTATAGTTTTAGCTCTTACCTTCAGGTCTTTAGTCCATTTTGAATTAAGTTGTACATAAGGTGTGAGGTAGGGCTCCAACTTCATTCTTCTATAGGTTGACACCCTGTTATTCCAACACCATTTATTGAACACATTCCTTTTCCCCTATTGAATGGTCATGGTCCCTCTGCCAAAAACCAGTTGCCCACAAATGCTGTCTAAGTGTGTTCTGGAGAACCACACTGTATGAAGGGTTGCACAGGGAGGTACAGTCAGCCTGGTGCTGTGGGGGCTCCAGAGGGTGGAGGTTTCACAAGAGCTGCTTAGCCTCCAGGATCTGGTGGATCCAGGATCTCATATACAAAAGTGTATGAGAGCGAATTCAAGACTAACTGTGTGTTTGGATGGCTATGGGGAGGGTGGGGCAGGGGCAGCAGGAGGCTGGTGTGGAAGTCTGGGGCCATGTGGCAGTCCTGCAGGCTGTGCCCAGAATTTGTAACTTGGCAGCAGGAAGCCAGGGAAGGACATGTCAGGGCTGTTAATTGATGAAGCCTCTTACTGTAGAAAGGTGGTAAATACAAGGGGAGAGGTGGGAGACCCATTAAGAAACCTTGAACCTGTGTCTGAGTGATGCTAAGGCCTGAACAAAGAAGTGGCAGCAGGACCACAGCAGAGGTGTGGCCCACGGCAGAGGGATTTTTAAGGTGACTGCCAAGCATGAAGCCTGGTTGATGGGAGGGTGAAGAGAAGGTGCAGCATGATGGCAGCTACTTGGCCAGTGGTCACTAAGCCTGGAAATCACTCGTCCACTTCTCTTAGTTCTTTAATTCTGTAGATGGTATTATTTTGTGAATGTTACTGTTTTATTTATTTTTGGGATACTGGGCATTGCACCCTATTTTGCTTTACAGAGCCACATCCTCAGCCCTTTATATCTCGAGACCTGAGTTTGCACTTCCCCTGCCTTAGCCTGAATTTGCACTTCCCCTGCCTTAGCCTCCTTGGTATCTGGGGTTGCGGGTTTGTGCCACAGTAGGTGGCTCACCTTATTATTTTAAATGTCTCTCTTCATGTAGGAATGTATCTTTAAAATTTATTTATTTATTTATTCTTGTTGGAGGCCTGTGGACATAGCTCAGTGGTAAAGCACTTGCCCAGCATATGTGATGCTCTGGGTTCTATTGCCCACACCACAAAACAACTCCACTTTTTGCTGAGTGCAGAGGCCTTCATCTGTAATCCCAGCAACTTGGGAGCCTGAGACAGGAGAATTGCAAGTTGGAAACCAGTCTGGGCAACTTAGAGAGACCCTGTCTCAAAAAACGAAGAGGGGATGTGGCTCAGTGGTGAAGCAGGTGCCTGCAGGCTCCGGGCCCTGGGTTCAACCCCAGCACTGGAACCAAAAAAGTATTTATTTACTTATTTTTAATTGACAGGTCATTTCTGGTGCAGGCAGCTTTCCCTGAACACCTTTCCAACAGCTTCTGTTTTGGCGCTGAAGACCACTTTCAGCAATGGTGAGATTCATTGGGGAAGTATCTGTTCTCATAAGATTTAATAAGAGTTTCTGTAGATTTGAAAATGTGAATGGACAAGGCATGTCCTTGATGATGGTATTGTTCAGTCTTGAGTATTTTTCAAATTTTTTATGACTGCAGTTGTTGTAGTTCAAGGCTTTGAAAAATAATGGTTGCCATTTTTGAGTAGGTATTGTGCACTAGGCTTGAAACATGTCACCTTGTTCAGCCCTGACACTGGCTTTCATGAGCTTATTTGCATTTTAGAGATGATAAGGTGAATCTCTGAGAAGCCAAGTGACTTGTTCAAGATCATGCAGCCAGGCCAGGCACAGTAGTGCACACCTGTTATCCCAGTGACTTCGGAGGCTGAGGCAGGAGGTTGCAAGTTCAAGGCCAGCTCCGTCTTAAAATAAAAATAAAAAGGACTAGGGATGGGGCTCAGTGGTTAAATACCCCTGAATTCAATGCCCAGTACCTTCCCCCAAAAAAGAATGAAAGAAATCACACAGCCAGTGAAGCAGGGCTGGTCCCAGAGCTTTCTGGCTGCTGTGATGCCCCCTCCTGTGGACACAGACTTCCTTGACATAGTGCAGGGCCTCTCTTCAGCTGCCTTCTGGGAAGTCCAGGCCAACCTTGCTGTGCAAGGAAACCTGGCCCTTTCACCTTGAGCTTCTGGGACTCCTGAGTGCTGGGCTTCCCTGTGGGTCTCCTGCCTTTTCCTCTTGGAATCCCACCTGTGACATACCTTGGAGATCCTGGGAGAAGTCCAGCTGACAGGGTTTCTCCCTAATGGCAGATTTCCTAGGACCTGTCACACCCACTGTGAATCAACCAGTTTGATTTGTTGCTTGGTTGATTCACTCACTGATTTATAAACAGTTTATTTACCCCTTAACATGTGCCAGGCACTGCCCTGACCTGAGCCGGTATAGGGCCTGATAGGGATAGCTATCCTCACTGCAGGTTGCTGTGCTGTTCCTTAAAATATTAACTTTCAGGCTGGGGGTGCGGCTCAGAGGTTGAGCCTTGCCTAGGGTGCCCAAGGCCCGCAATTGAATCCCCAGCTCCACACCGGAAGTAAAAAAAAAAAATTGAGTTTCCAAAAGGTCGTAAAAGGCTCAGAGCTTTCATTCCTAGTCCTTTTCTGCTCCTTCCCATCATCTAGGGACACTAATTCTTTCACCTTCCTCTGGTTATATTTCTAAATACGTTGAGTCTTCTTTAAACAACATTGTTATGCTAATTGGAGATGTAACAATCTATCCTTACCCTTACTTTCTTCCAGTATAGGTAGAAGCACAGTTTGGACTGAATCTCTGGGCATTGTTTTTGTTATTAAATTCTGTGCACATTCAGAGCTGAGCTAGGTAGTATTCTACTGTTACATTTTTTCCTGAAATTCATAATTGCCTGACTTTTAAGAAGTTGATTGCTTTCCTTATCACTCTATTTTTCTAAATGCTGCAACAAATCACTCAGAAATTAGTAATAAATTTTCTAAAATCTCTCACCAACCAGTTTTCCTAGAAGAGACCCAAGTGAGAAGGAAGGAGTTCTTGGTGTAGACGTGATGTGTGCTGAGGTAGAACCCTGGGGGCCTCTCCGTCCCCACCTGAGGGGCTCTGGCCTATCCCACTTTAGGCCGCAGGGTTGTTGCTTCCTGAGTCTGGGGTCTCATGACCTAAACTTAATAAGAACTCAAAGGATCAGAACAGAGTTGATAAGTGAGGTGGATTGTGATCTGTAAGTGAGCTTCAGAACGTGACTCAGCCTGAACTACTGAACTTTCTTCTTTAAAAAATCATAACACGGGGCTGGGGATGTGGCTCAAGCAGTAGCACTCCCCTGGCATGGGTGCGGCCCGGGTTCAATCCTCAGCACCACATACAAACAAAGATGTTGTGTCTGCCGAAAACTAAAATGTAAATACAATATTAAAAAAAAATCGTAACACAATGTAAGCAAAACCATTTATACAAGTGTGCATGAAAATTGACTGTTGTTTTGGTGGTACTGAGGATTGAACTGAGGGGCACCCTATCACTAAGCCACATAACTAGCCCTTTTGATATATTTTTTCTTTGTTTATTTGTTTTGATGGTGCTGGGGAT
Organism: Ictidomys tridecemlineatus; assembly: GCF_052094955.1. Taxonomy (NCBI): domain Eukaryota; kingdom Metazoa; phylum Chordata; class Mammalia; order Rodentia; family Sciuridae; genus Ictidomys; species Ictidomys tridecemlineatus. The sequence goes on along the minus strand of NC_135485.1, from coordinate 82,776,344 downwards.
TGAATCCAGGGCCTTGTGCATGCAAGGCAAGCACTCTAGCAACTGAGCTATATCCCCAGACCTATGTTTTATTTTGAAACAGGTTCTTGCTAAGTTGCTAAGGCTGGCTTCGAACTTGCAATCCTTTGCCTCAGTCTCCTGAGTCACTGGGATTACAGCCATGTGCCATGCACCCAGAAAAAGTGACTATTTCTAATGTATACAAAGCCCTGGGTTCAATTCCCAGTTCTTCCCTGCCTCCCATTAAAACAAACAAACAAAAAACAAGTGGCTATTTCTAAATTCTAAAGTTGATTTCTTTTTATTTTTGACATTTGGTTTCTTTTAGGCTGGGTACATTATTAGCTATGAGTGATATTTCAGTCTTTCCAAAAAAATCTGTTAATAATTTTTACACTTCTTGAACTACATTAAAGATTATAATGCTGAACAGAGCAAGATGAAATGTTTTAATATTAGATATGTGTTGAAGATGAAGGTGTTTACAAGAAAGGCTGTGTATAGCAGAATGAGATTTGTAATGATAAAGTTCTGGTTTGTTAAAGAATGAAGACCCAGGGCTGGGGTTGTAACTCAGTAGCAGAGTGCTTGCCTAGCATGTGAGGCACTAGGTTTGATCCTCAGCACCACATATAAATAAATAAAGATCCATCAACAACTTAAAAAAAAAATGAAGACCCAATGTTTTCTGGCTACATTTTATTTGGTAGTTCATCAAGTGGGCTACAGATCTAGAGGACATCTGTGTGCTTGGTGCGATCTCCCTCCCCACAGGTGAGCAAATCATCTGAAATCGAAATTAGTGTTGAAATCTCATCCAGTCATCCAGTACCTTGTGGCATTGGCAAATCTATCTCATAGGCCTACATTTGAAACAAAATGGTCGTATTAAGTGCTGTCCAGTAATCAAAGATTATCCCTTTGTGTTTGGGTCTCTGTATTCAGTGGAACTATTTCGATGGTTTCCTACCACCCTTAGATGTCACTCTCCCTGTCCTTACCCGCTTTCTTTCTCTGGTCCTGTGAGTCATGGTTGATGCTGCTGATGAATCTGCAGTTACTGTCCTCTGCATGGCTTCACTCAGACTTGAAAACAGCTGTTATCAGGTTTTTGTTTTGTGTTTATCAAGCCAATACCCTAAAGGCCACTGTCCCTCCAGGGCTGTTTTAATCCTGTCATTTCTCTAGTGAAGCACAGAGCTCAAGAATCTGTGCATGCACTGATCTTGCCAGCACTGTCCCACTCCTTCATCACCACCTGTTCCTGTCACCTCTGCCTTCTTCCTCACGTGAAACCGCCATCCCTGGGACTGGTCAGATGGCTTCCTCTCAGACATGGCTGTTTTAAAACCTTTTCTCAAGTAATAGATGCATGTGGTCAAAAAAAAAAAATCCCTCAAAATACAAAAATGCGGGTCTTTCACATCCAGCCTTAAATGCCCCTGTTTTCTTCCACAGAGGCAGCCGCTCCTCAGTTTCTTGCGTGATCTTCTGGAGTTGTCTACAGCATGCCTTCCCTGCTTCCCTGTGTTTTGAACATAAAGGGCAGGGTACCCTCTACACATTGAGTCTTGTTCTTCTGAACAGTTTCACTTGAAGGTCTTTCCTCATTTGTCCACTGCCCAGCTGCATACAGCAGAGGGCGCCATTTGCCCAGAGCAGCCCAGGAGCTTGGGCTGGATAATGCAGGGCAGAAACCCTGGCTGTACAGAGCTTTCTTGAGACTGGGATATCCACTGTGGAAATGAACCATGACCTCTCTAGGATGGGCATTTAGGTGGCTTTCATTCCTAAAAGTTTGGTTTTATTTTTTAAATAACAATTGTCCTCAAAATATGATTCTTAAAAGATTAGAATTTTTAGTGACTTATTTTTATCAAGTCACAGTTATTTGGTGCTGGCAGCTCCACAGCCAGGGAGCATCTAACTTGGTTTTGTTTCATCTCTCTGTAGGCCCTTTGTCACTGCAGGGAACCAGAGACAGCCGACACTTCACCAGCTTGAGCCATGCGCTACAGACACAGTGCTGTATCTCTCCTCCCACCAGCCGGTCAGGCCAGCAGTACAGACCCTACAGCTTCTTCACTAAATGTAGGTAGACTGGCACACACTTCCACCTCCTGCAACAGGAAAGTAGGGGTGCTTTCCTATCTTAATTTTCCTTCTGTCATAAACGAATTAACATTTTAGTAATTATTCAACTAAAAATGCAACTAGAATTATCTCATGTGCTACAGCTGTATTTGGAGAGCGCTAGTTTATCTGAGCCCCTCATTTGGGGCACCCAAGGCCTAAAAGTATTGAATTGTGCCCCAGATACCCTGCTGATTTAGAGTCACACCAAGAAGGCCCTTACTGTTTTTAGCTGGGCCTTTGCTAGGAAATATCATTTGGAGAAGTTCAAGAGACGTCACTACTGAGACCTGAGTTGTGATTGGCAGACATCAGGGAAGCAAGTCTACTTACTGGTCAGGGACTTACTGGGATTTAATGTTAGCCATCTTTTGTGGAAAAAAAGTGGAATTGTCTCCTCTTGTGTTTTCCAAATGTAATCATGTTTTATGTTCACTGTATGATTTTATTTTATTTTCATTCCCTCAGTGACATGGATGAAACTGGGCTTTCTGGCCTTTCTTATTCTTAGGAGAGTGTAGATCTTTACTTTACAACTACAGAGTTTTTAAAAACCCCGTTTCCTTACAGTGACAGCAGATGAGCTCTGGAAAGGTGCTTTAGCAGAGACTGGTGCTGGGGCAAGAAAAGGAAGAGGCAAAAGAAGCAAAAAAAAGAGAAGGAAGGATCTGAACAGGGGTCAGGTCATTGGTGAAGGTAAACGTGTTTGGTTGTTTTGACAGTTTTCAGATTTGGTCCTGAACTTGGGGTGGGAAACTGATGATCTTGGGAAGGGGAGAAATAGGAAGCAAGCTGGGTCTGAGGGAGGCCTGGGAGGGCCCAACGGCAAACTTTGTTCTAAAAAGAGTCTATGTGCTTTTAAAGTGTTTTCCCCAGATTTTATGGATATTTGGCAAACTGGAAACATTCTCATTAAGTGCATAAGAATCCATGGTTTAGAGTCCAACCAGGGGGCTCACCAGGTGCCCCAGAGTGTCACGTACTCCATGGGGCACAGCTGTGATAGGTCCTGTGCTACACACAGCCCAGTGCAGGCAGGTGGAGCTCGCAGAGAGCTGGCAGGCTTCCCCTGCCCAGAGAAGACAGTGACCAAGAGCAGATCTGTAGTCACAGGGCCTGTTGCCGCTACTCAACTGGGCTGCTGTCACACAGAAACTGCCCTGGACAGCGCATGGTTGGACAGGCCCAGCTGTGTTCCAGTAAAACTTTATTTACAAATCAGCTGGTGGGCCGCACTTGGCCTTGGTCCTTCACGTGCTGATGTGATTGTTTATACTTGTGCTTTTGAAAGCAAAAATAGGATGGGTGAACTTGAATTGGCTTATTTTTACTGTTGTGCAGACTCATCGCTTTTGATACTAACAACCTTTCAGAAATAAAGGAAGCACCTTGTGCTGCACTTCTAAGATTGCACATCTGCTTGGGTGCTTTTACTACTTGTATCTTGTTTTAGTTTTTAAGCATTTGTTATTTATTTTTAATAATGTTAATAATTATTATTATTATTATTTTTGAGACAGGTCTTGCCAGGCTGGTCTTGAACTTGCAGGTTAAAACCTCCCTCCTGTCTCAGCCTCCCACCTAGCTGGGACTGCTCACATGCACCACTGTGTCTGGCTATAATTTATTTTTTCAAATTATAAAAATCGTATGCATACCTTCTCAGTAAAAACGCAGATTGTAGAGAAAACTAAAAGCCCCTGATGTCCTTCCTGCCGTCCACATTCCCATTGTCTCCCCTGAGGGGCCACTGGTCTCATATTGGTATTTCCTTCAGTTGTTTTTGTGTGTGCTGGTGCGCGCTTTTGTATAAATTCCCTAAAAGAAATAGATATCGTCTTTAAAAAGAAAAGAAAAGAAAAAGATAATTATACTATATGGTACATGCAATTGTATAATCTGCTTTTTTTTTTTTTTTTTTTTAACCCAATAAGAGGTCTCAGGGCTGAACATGGTGGCAAACCCCTTAACCCTAGCGACTGGGGAAGCTGAGGCAGGAGGATGACAAGTTTCAAGGCCCGCCTGAAGAATTTAGTGAGACCCTGTCTCAAAATAAATAAAAAGGGTTGGGGATGTGGCTCAGTGGTAGAACACCACTGGGTTCAATTTCCAGAACCAAAAGTAATAATAATAACATGTCTTAGAAATCATTCCACATCAGAACCTAGAGAGCAACATTTTTTTGTTTTTTATTTTTTAAGAGAGAGAGAGAGAATTTAATATTTAATTTTTTAGTTTTTGGTGGACACAACATCTTTATTTGTATGTGGTGCTAAGGATTAAACCCCGCTCCGCGCGCATGCCAGGCGAGCGCACTACTGCTTGAGAGCCACATCCCCAGCCCCAGAGCAACGGCTTTTGATTTTGTGCAGGATATGGCACCTGCTGGCTGTGCATTCAGCCGTTCCTCTGTTGCCGACTCGGCTTATGTGCGTTACAGGTCGTGTTTCAGCAGACATCTTAGCGCTCACAGGCCTCACGAGTGTTTCTCTTGGTAAAAGTGAAAATGCGGTCACATGCCTGTAGGGTAGATGTGCATAAAACTGTGACAGTGCAAGGTCACCTGCCAAGTGATCCCATCAGCTCCAACTCCACAATACTGTGCTGGTGTCTGTACACGCGTTCCCTGGCATCTTAGCAACATGAAGAGTGAGCACCTTTTAGAAGTTGTCACTTACCTATAATCTTAACCCTTCAGGGCGCTACGGCTTCTTGTGGCCGGGTCTGAATGCCCCTCTCATGAGAAATGGAGCCGTGCAGACCATTGCCCAGAGGAGCAAGGAGGAGCAGGAGCAGGTGGCGGCTGACATGCTCCAGCAGAGGGAAGAGTGGGACCGGAAGCGGAGGATGAAAGTGAAGCGGGAGCGAGGCTGGAGCGGGAACACATGGGGTGGCCTCAGTCTTGGTCCCCCGGACCCTGGACCCAATGGAGGTAATGGAGGCCTGGTTTGCTTGCCTTTGGTAGAGGACGTATCGTCCTACAGTGTTTCTGAAAATAATTTTATTGTTTACTTGACTATTTAGATTACCCTTTTTGAAAAAAGAATTTGACCTCTTTGACTAACTTTCCACATTGTTATCTCAGTTGCATTTGTGGGACACTAGAGGCCTGTAACCAGGAAATGTTCCTCCAACAGGATGGAAAGGCCTGGGTCCCAGTGCCTTAGCAGGTGCCTTAGACATGGTGGTGTGCATTATAGATCTGTAGGGCACAGCGTTTCCCAAACACGTGGCCTCAGGCTTGGAGTGCTGTTTAACAGCAGAGTTGAGAGACCCCAGAGACCTGTCACTAAGCCTTCGTAAAAGCAAACATGAAACAAAAACTGACGACACTTAGGCTGAATTAGAAAACAAAGCCTCCCCCTCCCCACAAAGGCAGATTCACCTGAAAATCTTGCTCTTGCCAGTGAGTGGGAGAGGAGGAAGCAAACAGGAGTTTGGCTCAAAGTAGAGGAACGGTTGGGCTGGAGAGAATGGGGCGAGAGTGCAGGAGGGTGGAGGTCTGGGAGGGAGAGGACCTGCCCACGAGCCAAGTCCCCAGTAACCAGATCCAGAGTTTAGACAGACAGGCTGCTGTTAGCCAGCAGGGGCAGGGTGCAGGTTTGAGTGAGCCTGTGCAATGGGGGTGGAAAGGTGGGGAGGTCACCTGGTATCTGGTAGCTTTGGTCAGGAGTCATCAAGCCAGATAGTGGCATTGGTGAACATGGCCACCAGAATATTTCTTGATGAGAAGGTGGCACTTGGCACTTGGCACTGGCTTCACTATCACCCAGTGGGTGGGACCCTGGCAGTGTCCAGGAAAGAAGATTGACTCTTGAGCTGACCGATTACAAAGCCGACTGCTGGGTACAGAAGCTTTTATTCTGCTCTCCTATTTTATTACGTAATTGAGATTTTCTGTAATAAGTAAAAGCAAGAGAATTGGGGAGTGTTGGAAACAGCTGTGGTGGTGAGCAGAGGCTGAATTAAGAGAACTGAAAGCTGAGGAGCCGGGAGTTCGCGAGCGGGTCAGACCCGCAGTTGAGAGTGGTGAGCATAGGCCAGGCTCTGATCTCTCCCGGCAGCAGCAGCAGCAGGCCACTTGTGACCAGACAGCTGCCTGGGTTCTGGCCTGGAGAGGTCGGTAGAGACAAAAGTGTAGGGATTGCGGACGTTGGCGAGATCTATGAGGAGGAGGGACTTTGGTGTCTTTGAGCGACTTTGGTGAGAGAGGCTATGAAGACCCCAGGAGACCAGATGGGAAAGCAGCGATGAAGGCTCTGGAGGTGTCGGCGCTCCAGGAACCTGTGCCTCGGGAGCCGGCAGCAGGGAGCTGGAGAGGGGGAGGCTGCGGTCAGAGAGCCGTGGCTGAGCTCGTGAAGTCAGGCCAGGCCAGGCAGTCCCCGTGGATGATGGGAACTGGGGCGCAGCCTGGAGTGCGGCACCAGAGAGCTCAGGTTCTTCCCATTAGAAGTCTGAGGGCACCTGGGAAAGGCTGTCACACTTGAGCAGCTTGGATGCTCTTATCTGTGTGCTTTTTCTTCTCTCCTTGTAGAGACCTATGAGGACTTTGATACCAGGATACTCGAGGTAGGCCTGCCGAGCTCAACTCCCAGGGTCCTCTGGAGAGGTTGCCGGGGTCGGATGGGCAGGAGGAGCTGAGCAGAGCTGTGGTCACAGTGATCTCTTGGACACAGACTCAAGTTCAGGGAGGAATTAACACAATTTGAAGTTCAGTTCCTTCATGTTGGTGGTCCCCACTGCTGCCTTGGTTTGTGGGGACTATGAAATTGAGGTTTGTGAGGGGCAAATTCAGGAGCAGAATTTGGAGATTATGTTAAGTTCCTTCTTCCTGGAGCTAGAGTGTGCTATCTGGTGGCCTCTTGTGGAGCTGTACACCAGTTGTATCTAGGATACAATCAGAGAACAGGTTGGGAGGAGCAGGGGCAGGGGCAGAAAGCCTCAGGTTATGGCCACTGTCCAATTTGACTAGGGCAATGGTCTCTGGGTTGCTCACAGATCCTGTATCAGGTGTACTTGAACCACCCTTCCAGGGTGGTTCTCTAATGGCCAGTGTTCTTTTCAGCTGGCACTGTGCATTTAATCAGTGTTTAATAATGTGGAACAGAGCCGGGCGCAGTGGTGCACAGCTGAAATCCCAGTAGTTTGGGAGGCTAAGGAGGGAGGATTGTGAGTTCCACAGCCTCAGCAAAAGCAAGGCCCTAAGCAACTCAGTGAGACCCTGTCTCTAAATAAAATACAAAACAGGGATGGGGATGTGGCTCAGTGGTCAAGTGCCCTGAGTTCAATTCCCAGTACCTCCCCAAATTGTGGAATAATTTATATATCAAATTTGTGACAAAGTCTCTCTGAATATGTATATTATTTCTTCAATATCAGTTATATTATGGAATTTTTAAAATATGTTTACAAGTATTTTATGTTGGTATCCCATTGTGTGTTATTCCCCCCACCCCAATTCTAAATATTGAACCCAGGGCTTTGTGCATTGCTAAGCAAGCACTCTGCCACCAAACCACATCCCCAGCCCTTTTTACTTTTTATTTTGAGAAGGGTCTCGCTAAGTTGCCCAGGCTGGCCTTGACTTTGCCTTCTTCCTGCTTCAGTCTCCTGAGTCACATGGATTACAGGCGTGTGCCCCTACACACACCCCAGTTCATAGCTTTTGAAAGTTAATCCCACTGAAAGAGTCTTTCATATATAGGTTGTTTCCTATAAGATCATTTAAAAGTGTGGCCTCAGCCTCCCTTTTCCTTAAACTTCTTCCTAGGAAGGAAAGGGGACAACTGTCATTTAAGCAGTTTAACTATTAATAGTTTCATAATTCCTGGCCTTTAAAATAGGCTGAAAAAATGGGAGATTTTCCTGAAGTTTATAATAAATAGGTGTTTCCAAATTCTGTATTCTTGTTTAAGCCTGATCCTTAACATAGCAATCCAGTCCTGCGAAGTTTTTTCCTTACGTTGCATTTCATCATTTCTAAGATATTTTAGTACCTTTGATACTGGAATTTGTCTTATAATCAGTCTTAAACTATTTCAAAGTTTAATCCATAGTGTTTTCTTTCCTGTGTACATTTATTAAGATGGGGTATATTGAGTTGTGTAGTTGTAAATTCCTTTAAAGATTATCTTAGTTAACTCTCCTAATAACCCAATGAAATAGGAAGAGAAAGTCTTATTTCCATTGTGTTCCCGAAATGCTCCAGAGGGAGGGTTTGTTTGGGAAGTTTGCTTTTGTGCCTACAGACTGGAGGAGGTGCTGGGTCCTGCACCAAGCCTTGTGTGGCTGAGCCAGCAGGTCCTCGTCCTCTACCTCAGAGTTTTCTTCAGCTGTCCTATTGATGAAGCATTTTGTCTTTTAGGTCAGAAATGTTTTCAATATGACAGCCAAAGAGGGAAGGAAGAGATCAGTCCGTGTCCTGGTGGCTGTGGGGAATGGGCAGGGAGCTGCAGGTGAGTGGGGTGACGCTGGACACAAAGAGACCTGGCTGCCCGGCTGGAAGCCAGGGCCCTGCTGCCAGTCTCACTTTTTCTACTAATAGAGCCGTCTAGAGGTCTGGGCTCACAAACCTGGTGGTAAACCACGAAGCTTCTCAGAGAAAGAAAGAAAAGCTCTTAAGGCCTACATCTGAGGACTGGGTATTTTAAAGGGCTTAAGACACTATTGTATTGTGCATAATAGTGAAAAATTAGAACAAGTTCAATCGGGCCTGGTTACAGGATAGCTGTCCAATATAATATTCTTTTTTTTAATATTTATTTTTAGTTATAGGTGGACACAAGATCTTTATTTTTTATGTGGTGCTAAGGATCAAACCCAGTGCCTCACGCATGCCAGGCAAGTGCTCTCCCTCTGAGCCACAACCACAGGCCTCCAAAGTAATATTCTATAGCCATTAAAGAATTGTGAAAAATTACTTACACAATAAGTAATTTTGGTTAAAAATTTGTCATGTAATCATGATTTTTTTTTTAAAGTCATTTATATGCAAGAAAAAAAACTAGAAGACTATTCACTGACTGATAAGTGTTCACTTGGGTTAGCAGGTTTGTCAGTCATTTAAATTTTCTTCTTTAGACTTTTAAAGTTTCCCTACTGAACATCTTGTTTTTGAAATGTGTTCACAAAGAACTGAAAAACTGTTAGTTGCTTCCTTTTGAAAATTTCAAAGCAAAAGCAAAAGACATGATAGTGCATTGCTGTAAGAGACCATGGTTAGCAGTTACTGTTGTCTCTTTTCAAAAATATCTTTTCTGAAATTTTGTGTCCATGTTACCTCCCTTTACCTTTTTATAAAAAGCTTAGCAGAGATCTTATTATAGCCATGAATTTGCACCTTGCTCTTCTTGCTTGGTTTTGCCCTCAGAGGTCTTCTGTTAGCATAAGCAGATTTCTGGTATTGGTTTCGTAGTGTTCCAGTGTGTGCATAGACATGATTTTTGACCCAATCCCTATTGTTTCCAAATTTGTATCATTTATTACAAACAACAACAATAACATTGACCTTTTTGTACATGGAGTTTGTTGAACTTTTGGAAATATAGAAATAGGAGAAATGTCTTGAAATTGCTGCCGCACTGGGTGTAAATGTCAAGTATTGCCAGATCTCCTCCTCAAAGGTTGCATCAGTTTATGTCCCTCTGTACCACCCATCCTTGCCCTGAGTAGTATCAGACTTTACTGATTGTCAGTATGATCCCTGAAACATCTCTCCTAGTTTACACCTGTACTTTCTAAGTTTGGAGAGTGCCGACGCCATTTTGCGTGTTCATTGGCTGTTGCGCTTTCCCTTTGGATATCTGTGAGTTCAGGTGCTTTGCCTATTTTTTTAATTGGGTGGTTTTCTTGTCTTTATTGATTGGGATTAGCTTCTTGTAAGTTAAGGACATGAGCCTTTTTTGTCTATCATATTTTGATGTAGTTTTGAATTTTTTTCCACATCGAAGCTTTAAAATCCACAGAAGTTTTAAACCTTAACATAGCAAATTTATCAGTCCTAGGTCACTTCTGGTTTGTGTTTTGCTTAGAAAATCTCCTTTTGAAGATTATAAGTAAGTCCACTCATATTTCCCTCTAGGACTTCCATGGTTTACTTTGTTCTGTTTAAACTAGGAACTGGAATTCAAGCCCTTTTTATCCCAAGCCTCAGATGTCTTGCCTATTTTATTTTCCTGTGTATAATTTTAAAACAAAGTACTTTTTTCAAATTAAATAATAAATGGTGGCAGCAAATAATGAAAGCATTACTGCAACTTGTGATAAACCTCATTTCTTAGGGTAAAGCATTTACAAATTGGAAACTATTAGGTTTATTTTTCTGGTTAATTAAAATTGAAATTCTACTGAAATCATAGTTTTACTCTATAACAATGTATTTTTCCCATATCCCTTCTGGTCATTTTAATCTCTTTGCACAAGTGCCCCAAAACATTTGCCTTTTATAAATATAGAGCATACTTAATTTTAAAAATTGAGTATATTTCATTTTATTAGAGATTTATAAAAGGTCATGTTATGTATCTAAATGTAAAGTCTGTAGAATGCCTCAGAACAGATGAGCACATCTCTGGCTTTCTTCATGGCTGGTTGTGCAGAGCAGGTGTTCTGTGGGCAGTTGAAAGAAGGACGTGAAATGCTGTAGAGCCCAAACTGGGAGCTGGGGAGAGGCACAGGCTGGGTCAGAGTAGCTTTCCTTTTCATAAGTTTTGCTTTTTCTTTTGAAGGTTTTGCCATTGGGAAGGCCACTGAGCGGGTGGATGCTTTCAGGAAAGTACGTGCATGTTTTTCTTTGTTAACATTTAGTAGAAGATGAAAAGCTCTGTGTTCACATGGGGGCACTGCAGGCACACAGTCACGTATCACGAAGGAATCGTCAGTGTATGTGTGATAATGATATTGTGGCTAAGTCCTTATCTTTTAAGGTGCATAGGTGGAATTTTTTATAATAAAATACTTTATAAAATGGTTTTGAAACCCAGCGAGAGATTTAGGAGAATTTGTTCCTTCTTTTCTTCAGGCAAAGAACAAAGCCATCCACTATTTGCATTACATAGAGCGGTATGAAGACCATACAAGTGAGTGTGGGTCTTTCCTTGTAAGATTTGCAGAATGCCACTGTGTCGTGGTGTGTCTCTGCCCAGTGGGTGTCTTTGTGTTGCTCTGACTGCATTCTTACAAATGTGCAAAATGAGGAAACAGCCTGGCCTGGGGGGGTGGCAGGAGGATGAGTGGGGTCAGAGTCTGTGTGTCCTGTGGGCTGGCTGCTTAGGGCAGCACCCAGTGCTCTGTGACTTTTGCAGACATTAAAGCCACATGCCTGACCTTCCTGTATCTGCTTTACCCCACAGTATTCCATGACATCTCCTTGAGATATAAGAGGACACACATCAAGATGAAGAAACAGCCCAGAGGTAACTGGAAAGCTCTGACTCTCTGTTGAAGTAAAGCAGAGAAACCACTACAGTCCCACCCTCCCCCCTGGGGTTGTTTCCCTCTCCTTGAACTCATCCTGAGAGTGACAGATGGAAATCCTGAATTAGGCTGAGGAAGGTGAGGCTCCTGGGGAAGAAGCCAAGGTTGGTCTGCACAGGCCCAGGCCTGTTCCTGGAGTGGCTGAGGCGTGCAGAGCAGGTGGTGGTGGTCCGGTTGGATGAGTGGGCACATGGTTCCTCCTGGAGCCTTCACCCAGCTGGACGGTGTTCCTTCCTGCCAGTCACGTGCTGTTCCTCTACAAGTGTCGTGGTGTTAGGCTTGTTATTTGGTGCTGGGGATTAAACCAGAGCCCCACACCTGTGAAGCACGTGCTGTCACGGAGCTCCCCCAGCCCCTCACCATTGAGTACTGTTGAACTTCTATGATCTCTATTCATTGAGGCACTGGGTGAGCAGAAATGGCCTTTCTTGTCTTGTGGACAGGCCACAGGCAGTGTTGGTTATGGGGACAGTCACACCCAGTGCACTCTTGGTGCAGAATTCTTAAACATTTGGATTTGCATTTTGCTTGCAGTTCTGTAGTAAGAACCTGTTTCATTTGACTGTAGTTTTTTAAATCTCAGGAGTTCAGGTCAGGAGCTGGGCGCAGTGGTGCACACCTGTAATCCCAGTGACACTCAGAAGGCTGAGATAGGAGGATTGCAAGTTCCAGGCCAGCCTCAGCAACTTAGTGAGGCCCTAAGCAACTGAGCTACTGCCTTGTGCCTTCCTCAGTGCTTTCAAGAAGAGGAGGAGGGCCACCTTCATCAGGGTGGCCAGAGGTGGCCTCTGAGCAGGGGCAGTGTGAGTGAGATCCTGAAGGAAGAGGAGCAGAGGGGCAGGACTGGGAGAACGATCCAGGCTGGTGCGTGCCCCAGGTGCAGTGTGCCCTCGTGCACAGGCCATGTGAGGACAGTGCAGTAAGTGGGGTCAGGCACGGTGTGTGTGTGTGTGTGTGTGTGTGTGTGTGTGTGAGTGATAATGATATTGTGGGGGGAAGATCCTGCAGATGTCTTTGTTTAATTCAGAGAGCAATGGCCATTGAGAGGTTGTGCCCCGGAGCCTTGATTTGCTGAGGATCAAACCCAGTGCCTCACACATGCCGGGCAAGCGCTCTGCTCTAGAGCCCCAGCCCTGGCTTGTGTTTTTGAAGCTCTTCTGGAGGAGGGATTGCCGGTGGCCAAGAGCAGGGCACGTGGCTAGAGGGGAGGAGACCACCCCAGCACTGAAGGCCATCAGGGAGGTGAGAAAGCACTCCAGGAGCCACCAATTCAGGAGACGCTGCCACTTAGGCCAGAAGGTGTTCCCAGGAGAGGGAAGTGGTGTCGCTGCCAGGGCAGCTGAGTGGTCTAGGAGGGTGAGGACAGGCGTCTCCCTTGATGGTAAACAGGCATGGACACGGGAGCTGGCCTGGGCAGAGGGCCAAGAGTTTTCAGGCACTTAAGTTTTAATGTAAGTAATATCCTGGTTTCCCCCCCACTACGTTTAAGGTAGATGTTCTGTTTAATTTTTGTGCATACCATTGAATAAATGTCGTCCTAGAAGTCACACCAGCTGGGGGTGGTGAAGCCAAAATGTCATTCCCTAAACCCAGAGCCACACGAAAGACAGCATGCTGGCAGGTGCTCAGTCCATTTCCTGTCTCCTAGGATACGGCCTGCGCTGCCACAGGGCCATCATTACCATCTGCCGGCTCATTGGCATCAAGGACATGTATGCCAAGGTCTCTGGGTCCGTCAACATGCTCAACCTCACCCGGGGCCTCTTCCATGGGCTCTCCCGCCAGGTAACCTTCCCTGGGGTTTGAGCAGGTCTGGCTGTGCTGCAGACCAAGGTGCTGAGGGTCTCCTAGGGGCTCCCACGGCCACCTGCTGCAGTGACCCCAGGGCTCTGCTGCCCAACCAGAGCTAATCTTGTTTCTCAACATCACCTCACCGAGTCTTTTTGAACCAAATCTCAGGTCCCATTTTATTTCATTCGTAAATATTTCAGTGTATTTCTAAAGGATTAGAATCAGAAATCTGAGAAGTGGTTTCTGATTCTGATCCTTTAGAGGATGTAAAGGATCCATTTACTTCTATGGTAGAGCGCTTGCTAGGAACACTTAAGGCCCAGGTTTGATCCCCAGCACTGGGGAAAAAAAAATGTCATGGTACCCTTACCATTCCTAAATATCATGACTCAGTATTATCAAGTATCGAATCTGTTCATTCAAATCTATCCATTCGTCCGATTTAAAAACATTTTTTTTTACACAGTTTGATTCAATCTTGTTGATTTGATTCAATCCAGTTGAGAAGATGTCAGCACTTCTAAAGTTTCTCCTGTGTCTTTTAAGTCTCTCTTGGTCTGTCCCTCCCTCTTCCCCCCTTGCTGCTGTTGTGTTGAAGAAGTCAAATGTTTTGTCCCATGGTGTTTCCAGGGTTGAGCACCCGTGGGGTCCTTGATGTCCTTTCCCCCCTGGACCTCCTGTGATTTGGTTGTTAGATCTCAGGGCTCCACCAGGTTCAGGCTTGGTGCTTGGCCCAGCAGGCACGTGCTTAGGGAGTTTGGAAGGCGAGGCCTGGCGTACCCCAGTTTGGGGTGGGAAGGTGGGCTGAGGCATCCCCCTGTGACAGCCACTGTGGTTTAACCACCCAGAATCAGCTGGCACTGCTCTTTCCCCCAAGCTCTCTGGTGGGTACTGCACCCCCACCCCCACCCCACCCTGTGGTGGTGCCTCTCACTCCTATAGCCACAGGGACCCTTGGAGACCTAACTGCTGTTCTCACTTTGGTCTTGCCCAGGAAACCCACCAACAGCTGGCCGACAAGAAGGGTCTCCATGTGGTGGAATTCCGGGAGGAATGTGGCCCCCTGCCCATCCTGGTCGCCTCCCCCCGGGGGGCCTTGAGAAAGGATCCTGAGCCAGAAGAGGAGGTTCCCGACATCAGGCTGGACTGGGAAGAGGTGAAGGCTGCACAGGGAATGAAGCGCTCTATTTGGTCAGGTCTCAAGAGGGCCTCCACCTGACCTTCCTGCCACCGATCTTCCTGCCCCCTGGCTCTCCCACTGCAACACCGTGCCTGCTGCCCTAGGCGCCTGGGGACTCCCCCCTCACATCTTGCTGTGTTACCTTTTTTTTTTTTTTTGGAGGTAATTTCAACGTTCTTTATTTACAAATAAATAATTCTAGTTTTGATTTATTGATCACGTGATCTGTGCCGGGCAGTGTGTCAAGGACATTATGTACTGACCTCAGTTCAAGACTACTTTAAATACTCCATGAAACCAGAAAAAGCAAATGGAGCAGGGAGACAGGAAAAGACCCACTCAGGGGTAATGTGCACAGGGACATGAAGGGCTGTGGTGGCTGTGCCCGACCCCCACTCGGGCTGACCCATCCCTGGGAAGTGACCTCCTGCCCTGTCCCTCACAGCTGCACCCACCTCCAGCAGGGCCCAGGCTGCCCTGGTGGCAGGAAGTTCCTCATTGTTCCAACTTGCACATCAAGTGCCAGCACCAGGAACCTCTTGTCACACACTTGACACCGCTTGGGTGGTGTCTGGAGAAATGTCTCTTCACCTCTTTTTGCCCATTTGAAAAATTGAGTTATTTGTGTTTTTATCATTGAGTTGTAAAGATGCTTTAGTATTGTGGACACAGGCCCCTGTAAGGGGTGTGACCCACCATGTTCCTTCTCCATGGGCAGATCATCATTTCCTGTTTCTTTGAATACTTTCTCTGCCCCCATCCTCCTCTAATCCTCTGCCTACCCAGGTAGGCCCTTGTCACAGTCCTCCTGTTTATTGTCTTTAAGACAATAGAGTAGTTAAAGCACAATTAATGCCAACATTTTTTTTACACATGTAAATGTGCAATGTATGATAACAACACAGAGACCAGGGAGGAGTCCTGGAAATATGCTGTCATGTGGTTCTCGCAAGGGGTCATTTGAAGGTGGACTGGTTAAGGTGTGCACTGAAACCCTATTGTAAAGGAGTCACTAGCATGACACAGAGCTGTAGCTATTAAGCCAGCAAAGGGAATGAGGTGCAATCTTAAAAATAACTCATTGTGCTGGTGCAGTGGCACACACCTATAATCCTAGCTGTGCAGGTTCAGGAGGCTGTGCAGGAGGTTCGCAAGTTCAAGGCCAGCCTCAGCAACTTAGCAGGACCCTGTCTCAGAAAGGGCTGGGCAAACATACAATGCTCTTGATTTGTTGATGGCACATATCCTTTGATTAAAGTCTAAACATAACAAGTCTTTAGAGACATTTTGTATCAGAAAAAAAAAAAACTGTGATCTTTTGCAAGTTGCTAGATAATGTAGAAATTTGGTACAAAAAAACCAAAATGCAAAAAAATGTGTATGTATTTATAGTGAATAGGATTGCCTGAGGTGCGTAGTACTTGTTTATTTAATGTGTGCCCTTGCAGACAATTCTACACTTTGTATGACAGGACATACATGTATGTGTGAGTGTATGTGTGTGTGAGAGTGTGTGTGTGTGTGTGTGTGTGTGTGTGTGAGAGAGAGAGAGAGAGAAAGAGAGAGAGTATGTGTATGTCTTTTATATACAAAAGAGGCTGAAATGTCTATCCAGGCAGAATATGTGATCAGACCCAAGCCTGTGCAGGGAGTTGGGTGACCATTAACTACGCTGATCTGATGGGTCACAAGTCCCAATGTGTGTCACCCACACTTCAGTCAGCAACACCAGCCAATCTCCCAACTGTAGCAGCATTAGTTAGTTTCCCTGCACACTCTGTGTTCCTGACATCACAGTGCTGTAAGTTGGTGGCCCTCGTTAAGCAAAGTCATATTTGCAAAACAGCATTATTTGTTTTTAAAGCTTTTAAAGAAATGATTTTCTTGGGGGGAAAAAAAAAGGCTTGGGACCCAGCTCAGTGGTGGATTGCTTGCATCGATGTGGGAAGCTATGGGTTCCATCCCCAGCACCACAGAACAAACTCAAAAAACCCTCAATCCAAGAGAAGGCAGGAAAAGAAGAGAAGGGGAACAAGGAACAGGCGGCCCCAAAGAGAAGCCTGGGAAGTTCAAACCAGCCGTTCCTCGACCGCAGTAAGTGCAAGCCCTCTGGACACCTGTGCACATCCTGTCAGCGCACTGTGCTGTGTCCTGTTGAGCTTAACTTTGTCCTCCTGGTGTTCCCCTTCAGGGTCTGTCCACTTCTGGCAGCAGGCTGGTCCCGTCTCCAGCTTTGGTCATGGCGTCACCCACCTCTCCTCGCAGTTCTCAAGTATTTTAATGTTCTGCCGTGCAGTGCGTGCTCCCTGAGGATGGTACATCTTGGAGAACTGTCCCATCATCATTCAGGTGCTGTCCCTCTATATAATTGGCAGTTTTCCTTGCACTTAGTTAATATCGTCTGAGCTTCATACAGTGACTACTGCTTTCCTTCACTAGAATTGGCCCCGTGTTTCCCTCTTCAACACTTCACTCTTAATCTACGGTGGTCCCCTCCTACCCACGGTTCAGTTCGCCAAGGTTTCAGGTACTTGTGGTCAACTGCAGTCCCAAACTGTTAAGTGGAAAATTCCAGAAATAAAAAAATTTCCTAAGTTTTAAATTATATTTCATTGTGTGTAATGCTATGAAGTCTCGCACTGTCCCCCTGAGGTATGAATTGTCCCTTTGTCCAGTGTGTCAACACTGTATACGCTCCCTGCCTGTTACTCACTCTTGGTAGCCATCTTGCTTATCAGATGGACTGTTGCAGTATCAGTGCTAACACTCACATACCCCTGATTTTACTTAAAGCTTAAGGGGAGCGATGGTTGGAAGTTTATTGAATTATGTTAAAATTATTCTATTTTACTATTAGTTACCATTGTCAATCTCCTCCTGTGCCTAATTTATAACAGTCATAAGAATGTAGATATAGGGGAAAACAGTGTATATAGGGCTCAGTGCCATCTGCAGCTCAGGCATCCACTGGGAGTCTCGGGATGTATCCCTGGGTGGGGGTACTACTGTATATTTTAAGTGGACTTCTAGACACCAAAGATGTGGAACCTGTTTTTTGAACCCCTCTGATAATCTCTGATAATTGGTACTTTTAGGCCCCTGACATATAATGTGATTATTGATCCAGTTGAAATAGCATCTGCTGTGCTTGGTACCGTTCTGTGTAATTGCCCTGGTTCTTTGTGCCTGTTTTTGTCTGTCTCTTCTTTTCCTGCCTTTTGATTCCATCTACTCACATTTCTCAGCACACCTGTTATACTTCTTTTTAAAAACCTTTTTTAGTGGTTGCAGTGTATACTGACAACTAACCCAGGTCCACTTTCAGATGACACTGCTGGGTCGAGACTGGTGTCAGTACCTCACAGCAACAAAGCATTCCTGGTGCTTCTGCCACCCCGCGTCACACTGTCATCTCACATGTACGTATACAGTTCTCATCAAGGACATTTGTTAATTTTGTTCTGAACAAACTTATCCAAGAAAAATTAAGTTGTTTTTCTTTTTTATGTAAGTCTCTTTCTGGCCGGGATCATGGTCCTTGTCTTTAAAGACTTCTTTTAGCATTTCTTGCCAGGCAGCTTCCTGGTGACACAGTCCCTCCGTGGTGTGTCTGAGAGTCTCTATTTCTCTTCACTCTGAAGGCTGAGTTTTCAGGACATGGCTGTAGGTTGGGGGGCTTTCACCTCAACACTTCTAAGTGTTTTGCTCCACGCTCTTCCTTGAATACTTTCTTAGCAGTTGGATATATTGTGTCTCTGTTCCCAGAGGGCTGGCTTCTTCCTATGGCCCCTTTAGGGTGTGTGTGTTTGATGGTGGTTCTGTTTTGGTGTTGGCTTGGCTTTCTCTTGGTGCTGCAGTTTGGATTCCTGGAGGCTGAGGCTGGGTGGAGTTCTTTTGTTGTTCCTTCTGCTTGAAGTTCTCTGAGCCACTTTGATTTGGTACTAATTTGGGAAGTTCTCCTTTTCTCTTCCTTGGATTCCTATCTTGTCTACATGACACCTCTTATCTTCCCACAGTTCTTAGATATTGGTTCTTTCTCTCCCTGTCTCCCTCCCCCTCAGCCTCTCTCCCTCTCCCTCTCCCTCTCCTCCTTTTCCTCTCCATCTCCCCCTCTCCCCCTCTCCCTCTCCCTTCTCCTTCCCCACTCCTCTCCATGTCTTTCTTTCCCTCTCCCTGTCTCCCTCTCCCTTGTTGCCCCCTCCTTCTCTCCCTCTCTCTCTCTCCCTCTCCCTCTCCATCTCCCTCTCCCTCTCCCTCTCCCTCTCCTTCTCCCTCTCCCTGTCTCCCTCTCCCTGTCTCCCTCATCTCCATCTCCCTCTCCCTCTCCCTCTCCCTCTTCTTTCTCTCCCTCTCCCTATCTTGCTTTGCTTTCCTGTTTTGGAAGCTGAGACATTCTTTGCTCAGTGGAGTCCAGTATGTTAATGAGCTCATCAAAGCTCTTCCTCATTTGTGTCCCAGCATTTTGTGTCTCCATCTCTTTCTGCCTTGTCCCCTCTGCTGGTGCCTGTTCTCTGTCTTTCCATGAGAGCCCTTGGCAGGTTAGTCGTGGTTGTTTGGGGGGTTCCTGGTCTGAGGGTCCCAGCATCCCTCCTGGTGGGAGACTAGTGTCCTAGTGTCCCTGCTTGCTCCTCTCTCAGGCCTTTGCCTTTTAGTCTGCATTGTAACTCTAGCACTGGGGAAGGGAGCTCCTGGAAATAGGCCTTGGGGAGTGTCCAGGAGTGGGAGGGAAGCTTTCTGTGGCCCCTCCAGTGGGTCCCTGTCTCCTGAGCCTGCATCCTGGGCTGGGAATGTCCCCAGTGCTTCTCCCTGTTGTCCTTTTAGGTGGAACAGCAGGACTCAGGGTGCTGGAGCTGGGTGCCTGCCTTCCCCCAGGTGACACAGGCTCTGGTGAATCCCAGTTGTTCAGACTCTGATAAAGCAGTTTCTCTAGAGGGCAGCCTTGTTAGGAACAGAATGCTCTGGCGTATGTCAGACAGGTCCAGAAACATGAGGAACCTGGATACAGTCTCAGTGGGAACACTGAACTCCTGCAGGTGAAACCCACAAAGGTGGAGGGCCCCTGTGATCTGGTGGTGGTTCTGAGTTTTTCTTTTTCTTTTTTCTCTTTCTTTCTTTGTTTCTTTTTTTTTTTTTTCTCTTTTTTTTTTTTTTTTTTTTTTTTTTTTTTTTTTTTTGGTGCTGGGGGTTAAACTCAGGACTTCACTCTGCAGAACAAGCTCTGCCCACTGGGTTCCCTCCCTGGAGTTTTCAATATTCAACTTGCCTACTGAGCTTCCAGAAATCCATCAATTACAACCTGCCTTTGCCAAAACTAGTATACACATTTTCATAGCAGCTTTGTTTATAGACAAGAACTGGAAACAGTGTAGATGTCTATCAGCAGGTGAGTGGATGCAGACTCCCCAGGCCCACCTTAAGAGACAGTTGATCACTCAAAAATAGGAAAGTGTAAGCTATTGGCACTTAACCTTGATGATGCTCAAAATAATTATGTTGATAGAAGCCAGATTTAAAAAAAAAAAAAACATGCTGTATGATTCCGTTTATTGAAACTTCTAGAAAGTATCTAGTAACAAAAAGCAGATCAGGGGTCACCTGGAGATGTGAGTGGGGATGGTGGAGGTGTGAAGGGATTGCAGAGAGGCAGGAGGAAACTTTTGGGGTGATAGACATGTTGTTTATATTGATTGTGGTGCCCTCACAGCTGATGCATAGTATTGGAACTCAGCAGAGTGTGCTTGAAATGTGCAGGTTGCTGCCCTTCATTGAAACTGTTTTTTGAAATTAGCTACAACCAACAGGGGACAGAGAAGCCCCCAAGTGGTCTCTTCCTTTACTGAAGACTATGATGTAGAAATTGATTGCAGTAGAAATCTCTTTCCTTTCCATGCAATGTTTTGAGCTTAGCAGTGCTTACCTGCTGCATGGCTAAATCGATCCTGCTTCAAATGCTGGGCGAGATCTTCAGGGGTGTAAGTACCACGTAGGCAACATGATGCTAAAGTGAAGTCTCTCTGCCTCCAGATGCAGGTCCCTTCCCTCATGCATCAATCCTTTGGGGATAAAGGGGAGAAGCCCTGCCTGGGGTTCCAAGGCCTTTGGAAAGAAAGTTGAGCGGTCCCGGGAGCTCAGAGGGTTGGGGATGTGCCAATGGATGAGTAGGAGGTGCGCACTGGGAGGAGGACACTCCACAGGGGCCTCCACTGTGCACCCAGTGTTCCACGAGGCTGGTTCAGAGCCAGGGCTGCAGGCCAGGCACATCTGGGCACATTGCAGGTTCAGGGGACTCTGCCGAGCCTAGAGAAGGGGATACTGGAGCTGAGCAGCATCTATCATGGAAATCAGTCGCTGCCACCTGACAGATCTTTTTGCAGGGCAATCTTGGGGTTCTGCTGCAGGGACACCCAGTGAGGATGCTCGAGGAAGACTTTCTGTCCAGGAACGGGGTGGGGCTGGTGAGGGCTGGTGTTTTAGGGCAAGCTGGCTGCAGCTTTTTAACTGAAGCCCCCCTGTCCCGCCCCTTGCTGATCCTCCTGAAGTCGGGCCCCAAGTGACTTCTCTTTTGGCAGCCTTTGGGAGGCACTGAGGGACTGTCTGGGGCCCTGTCCCTGAGGGCGACAGGGCTTTCAGTGTTTGCTGACTTGAGTCCTGGGGAGTTTGTAAAGAGGACTCCAGCCCTCCACCTCTACCCGCCGACGTCCAATGGATGGCTAAAGGCAGAATTAGAAGGGCAGCATCTCTGCCTCAGTATATGGCCCATCCATCCCCCTTGCCTGAGTCACCTTGGATTTGTTATTGGATGCTGCTGGCTGCATCAGTGCCCACCAGCAAAAGGAAGAGGCAAAAAAAAAAAAAAAAAAAAAAAAAGAAAGAAAGAAAGAAAAAGGAAAAAATAAAGAACTTTGATCAAATTGGGGAGAAGCAGCCAGAAGGCTTGGAAGAAGCCCCTGACCCACAGAAGTGGTTACAGTTTATAGAAACAAAACCCAAGTGATCTACATACGTGAATTTCCTTGGCCTGAAGAAAAGCAAAAATGGGAAAAACACAGAAAATGCCTAGGCAGATGGCCTGTGCCCCAGGCCTGAGGAAGGGCAGGACCCATCTTAGCTTTCCTGGCTCCTCAGGTGGGCGTGGGGGTTGTAGCCCATCTCTATTTTCAGCAGAAGGAAGTTGCTCTTCATTCAGAATCCAGACCCCCGCCCCCATGCAGTCTGTTTCATGTTGCAGGAACAAGGTCTGATTGATGTGCATCTGAGAGCCAAAGCAGGTGACACAGCTCTCCTGACAAGGCCCCACCTGGCCAATCCTGGGATGATGGACAGACCTCACCTGGTCAGGACCACCTGCTTTGGCAACTGTGCAAAGCCCAAGTCCTTGCCCTCATTCCTCTTTCTATAAAAGGTCCAAGTCATTGTCACTCCCTGAAGACAGGCTAAGATGTGGGTCCCCTTGCCTTCCCCGAGTGGCTGCACTGATAAAAGTTCCTTTCCTGCTGGGCATGGTGGTGCATGCCTGTAATCCCAGAGATTCTCGGGAGGCTGAGGCAGGAGCATCACTTGAGGTCAACCTTGGTGATTTAGTGAGACCCTCAGCAACGTAGCAAGACTCCTTCTCAAAACAAGAATAAAAAGTATTGGGGTGTGCTCAGTGGTAAGGCACCCGGGTTCAATTCCTAGTCCTTTACCTGGAGCTGAAGTTCCCTGCCTTCTTTTCTTTTCCGGGTTAGAGCTGCCCCTGTGCATTCAGTCTCATTGGACTTGGACTTTCCATTGACCCAACTCAGAAATTTTCATCTCTTGTGTCTCCACCTCCTCTTGGTACTGGGAATTGGACCAGGGGCTCTGCCACTGAGCTACATCCTCAGCCCTTTTAATTCTTTATCTTAAGACAGTGCCTCAATAAGTTGCTAAACCTGGCCTCAAACCCACAATCCTCCTGCCTCAGCCTCCTGAGTCACTCTATCACAGGTGGGTGCCACTGTGCTCGGTCTGTGGTTGCATTTGGATGCAGTCCAAGCTACTGCAGGTTTGGGGAATGTTCTTTGGGCATCTATATAACAGTACCTGGACAGGGGTGCTTTCTGCAGGGGGCGCCAGACCCTCTCGCTGTTTTTTCTGTGGATGTCTGCCTGGCCTGCAGTGGGTTGGTCACAGGACATTCAGGAGAGATCTAGGGCACTGGGCAGTGCCCTCCATCCAGCAGGTGACCTGGCGGGAAGAGCCCTTGCAGCAGGGAAGTGGGGTGGCACTCTGTAGTGAAAGCACAGAGCTCTCTGATGACTAGTGACTAACACAATGTGAAGCAGAAACATCCCATGAACTTCATGTTCAAGTACAAAGCTGGCTAGGATGACTGGGTGGCATTGCAATCTCCTGAAGGTCCTTCTTGGTTTCATACAAAAAGAGAGAGCGAGGGACTAAAGGGCAGGAAGGAAACACAACTTTTTCAAACACTGAGATCTGGAGTCCAGCTCCTGCCATGTAGTCAGTGAATGAATGGATAATCGTTGTTTTTACAGGACCATGTGACCTGGTGCTGCTCAGCTTCCTGTGGGCCCTCAGCATCCCTATGTATAAAGCAAGGTCACAGACTAAGGGTGCTGTCAGCTTTCTGTTGCTGTGACAAAGCATCTGAGAGAATCCCCTTAAAAGGAAACAGGGTTTCTTTTGGCTCATGGCTGCATAGGTCTCAGTCCATGGCACCTTAGCCCTGTTGCTTTGGGCCTGTGGCAGCACAGTAGGACATCCTGGCAGCTGGAGCACAAGACAGAGGAGGCTGCTCATCTCTGGGTAACTGGGAAGAGGGTGGGTAGGACTGGGCTGGGTCCCAATATCCCCTTCAAGTTCACACCCCTAATGATCTCATTCCTTCCATGAGGCCCCACCTACTAAAGTTTTTATTATGTCCCAAGGGCCACAGGCTGGTGACCAAGCCTTTAGCACATGGGCAGTGGGGACATTTGACATCCAAACCACAATACCAAGTGATCATTAGCTGGGGGCTAACCCCTGGTCACCGGGCCAACCCCTCCCCACAGCCCAGGCCTGGGGAGATTGACTGCATTCTGCAGGATACCCACTGCAGGCAGCTGCCTCAGCCAACATGGAAGTCCTTAGCAGAGGCTCTTTTATTTCATGGGGGGTGGGGGGGTGGGGGGTGGTACCGGTGATTGATCTCAGGGATGCTTGACCACTGAACCCCATCCCCAGCCCAATTTTGAATTTGATTTAGAGTCAGGGTCTCACTGATTTGCTTAGTGCCTTGCCATTGCTAAGTCTGATTTTGAAATTTTTGATTCTCCTGCCTCAGCCTCCCGAGGTGCAGGGATTACAGGAGCGCACCACTGCGTTGGCCAAGGGGCTCCTTTTTGGCAGTGGGGTTTCCTTGGAGAGAAAGCTGAGCCTGTCCTGGGGTCATCCCTGATTTGCCCACACAGCAGTGCTTTGTTACTTTTTCTTTTCTCTGGAGGGCAACTCAATTCATACCTAGTAAACATAGCCCCACAGGTTCTCTGATTAAGAATAGTGCAGAGCTGGGGGGCAGTGGTGCATGCCTGTAATCCCAGCCACTCTGGAGGCTGAGGCTGGAGGATGGCATGTTTGAAGCCAACCTTAGCCATTTAGTGAGGCTCTGAGCAACTCGGTGAGACTCTGTCTGTAATGAAGTATTTTAAAAAGGGCTGTGGATTTGGCTCAGTGGTAAAGCACCCCTTGGTTCAACCCCTGGTACCAAAAGAGAGAGAGAGAGAGAGAGAGAGAGAGAGAGAGAGAGAGAGAGAGAGAGAGAAGTGAAGAAATAAGGGAAAACAAAACTCAAGCTAAGATCTAAACTCTGCAAACGCAGCTGGTAGAGAAACAGAGAAACGTGCTGACTTCAGGGCTATGGGGATTCACCTCACCAAGACTCAGTTAGCAAATGCTCTCCAATCCTGTCACCCTCAGGGCTGGGTTAGGTCCGCGGTAGAGCACTTGCCTAGCATGTGCAAGGCCCTGGGTTCAA
Organism: Ictidomys tridecemlineatus; assembly: GCF_052094955.1. Classification (NCBI taxonomy): domain Eukaryota; kingdom Metazoa; phylum Chordata; class Mammalia; order Rodentia; family Sciuridae; genus Ictidomys; species Ictidomys tridecemlineatus. The sequence continues at coordinate 82,751,766 of NC_135485.1, read as the reverse complement.
TGCCCAGTGCAGCAACAAAAAGAATTTCAAACCCCATGTCATCCTCAGGTCCAGGGAGAGCAGTCAGAGCAGCTGTCTGCCCCTGAAACTGGGCCTGGGAGGACTCACTGGGAGAATGCCAGGGGGCTAATCAAAGGTCCAGGGAATTGCCACCAGTGTGGTCAAGGTCACTCCTAGATGGCAAAATGAAACCTGTGAGCCATGTTTTCTGTGACTCTCAGGAATCCCTTCCACACCTCTGTCCTTAAAACAGGGAAGAGTAATAATGTCACTCAGTCCCTTTGTACTGCTGGGACCACAGTGGTCTTTAGAGGAGATCTCATGGCTGCCCTGGGTCACCCCCTGCTTCACATCCCCTTGGTGACCAGTGGTCTCTTCCCACCTAAATGCTGTCCAGACCCGACTCCTGGGGTGCAAGCCTTCCCCTCCACCCTCCACCAGTGCTCACCAGCTGCCCTGGGGCATGGGAGGCTGTGACCCAGGCTTGGGTAGGGCTTCCCCCTTAGCCAGAGCTATCCTGACAGCCCCAGGCTGCAGCCCCAGCCTGGAAGTGGCTGCATGGAACAGAGCAGGAGGTTGCTCCCTGTGGCCCCTCTGGTCCCTCCCTTCCTCCTGTTGAAGGAGCATGTGAGGAATGGCTTGTCCTTAACCCTGTGCAGAAGCTCCCAAAGAAACCACTTCAAAGCCCTGGAGCAGGGGAGGGGGTTGAAAGGTTTGGACATGGAGCCATCTGAGAAGAAATGGCAGAACTTCAGAGATGAACAAGAGAGCAGGAGTTCCAAGCCTCTTTAGATGGAGTTTCTAGCAAAACAGGATGTTGGTTGCAGGAGCCAGATGCAAGCCAGGCTCAGATGACCCCATGGAGTACCATCAGGCGACCAATGGCCACTTCAAAACTGTATGGTAAAAGAGCTTCCGGTCCTGAAGCGCAAACTATGCCAGGGGCCTCCAGGCTAAGTGACAAAAGCAGGCACACAATGACACATGGCCTGTGACCTCTCTCATGGAGAGTATAATACAGTCTTACCATAGAAGTAGAAAACATTATTGTGACCAATATTTTAATAATGATGATTATTATGATGGCCTTTCATGTTGGTTGTGATAATTGACAGCTGTTATTTTACAAATAATGTTGATCAAACGCTCCCTCTGGGCCATGCTCTAGGCCAGCCACTCTACCTGCCTTGCCTACCTGATCCTCACAGTGTCCCCAAGAAGCCAACACAACAAACCAGAAAGCACAATGTCCCTGCTAGCAAGTCCAGGACCTAAGTCTTGAACCCAGACACAGAGACCAACCAAATTAAATGAAATATTTACTGGAATACTGGTAGAAATCTAGAAGAGGCTGTGGCCTAGAAATGGGGAGGGTTGGCTTCAATCCTCAAAACCCAAAGCTGTCAAGATGGTTCAATTGACCATCTACATTAGAAACTACTCTCCAACGAAATATGCCCCAAACATTGTCAAAACAGAGGGACCGATTGGGAGGAAATGGCAACCCAGTAGAACAGGAGGCACGAGGAGAAACACAGATGAGCACTATGCATGGGAGGAGGTCACTGGAACACAGTTGGCAAGAAGATGTACACAGGCTCAAATGATGTGTTTTATTTATTTATTTTTTACAAAAATTAAGGATGTTGATAATATGTGCTTGGAGGGGATAGGAAGATAAGCTTTTTTCATACACTATGGAGGCACATTTAACATTATCCATGAAACTTAAAAAATGCACCAATGCTATGCTTTCTACAACACAGAAATTCAGGTCTTGGGAAGCTCCCAGAAGGAAGTTCATTTCAATACTGTGTTAAATTATAAGATATGTACAATGCAATGGCCATTGGCAGGAAGTCTGTGGCCACAGTGAATAAGGAGGCACGTGCTGACTGCAAGTTCTTAGGACCTGTGGGTGGAAAGAAGACCCTGGACCACATGTTTCAGCTGTGGGACACAGACACAGCCCTGAACATAGGCTGGTCCAGCGGCACTGTGCATCTCTCCAGATCCACACAGTGTGGAAACTGCAGCCATCACTTGGCTTTAGGGACAGTAGCTGAGGGGATTTTCTTTTCTGAGAGACAGGGGACCACGGGTGACTCCCTCACAAACAGATGACTAGATCCACCTCTGGGGGGAGTCTGGGCAAGGAGGTGATGGGAGAAGAGGAATTCGATCATCTGTTTCCATTTTTCTGTGATTTGGTTCAAATGGTAAAGCAGTGATATTTATTAATTAATGGATCAAATGGGTTCATCATTGTTTTAGAGTACAATTAGGTGCCTTCAAACTTTAGGCTACATGGGCACATTTGAGAAAGGTTCCAGCCATTCTCTCATCCTTTGGGTCATTCCCCTCCTATTTCCTGTGAGACATTTTCTATGTGAGGCTTTAAGAAGAAGAAGAAAAAGAGAATATTCTGTAAAGAAAACCTTATGATCTGTGCATTATAAAATTGAATGGGTTCATTCAGAAATCAGAAGTTCAATTGAAAGCTATTTGCATGAGGCAAATAAAACCTATTTTTAGGCATCCTGGTGAAGACAAGGTTTTATCTTCATGTCTCATGTCTGTGTTTTTCTTTTTATTTCTTAGAATGAAATTCATAGGTTGGCAGACCATTCCATAAGATGCGTACCTAGATGACATTTCAATTACCCACTTTTACATGGTAGACATTTTGTACATGAACACTGCGTGTCTGCAACTTTTTTTAAAACAGGACTGGGCTCAGGAGCCCAAATACCAATGTTAGCTGGAACATGTTCTCCAGTTTGGCCTATCTGTCAGTATTCCCTGAGGTCATCATTCAATGAGCTTCATTACTCCTGCTCCCTCACCAGCTTTCATAGAAACCACATGCTGTCTATGAGTCAGAGACACCAATCTCACAACATAGCATTCTTTGAGTATCCAAAGTCCCACTGTTCACTTCGCCATGCCTGACATTGTCGGTAATATTTATCAGCAAATGTGAGATTTTCAAAGATCCAATTCTATGTGCTCCTTTCTCAAAGAGCCTTAGGCAGGGCTATAGCATACATAAATATGAAGTAAAGGCCTAGTTTTTAAAATGTCATCCATTGAATAGTTGACACATGTCTGAGATATTTTTTATTTTGGAGGAGGTATTATTTCATAGGGAATTCCAACAGCTACATGATAGTGAAATGAGAAGTAGTGCATCCATTTTATTCTTTGTGATGATTTTGATGAGTAAGGATAAGATACTTCCTTGTTCCAATGAAGATGTTGCCCACTTCTGTGAATGGATGCACCGTGTCACCCACTACTTGCATATCTGCATGTTGTGCTTGACATTAACATCGTACTTGGCAGGTGACAGAAAGTCAATACTGAAGTTAAGCTCTTGTGTTCTAGCAGCTGTGCTGCAGATCCTTGGTGTGCCACCTTGTGCAATCCATGCTGCTCTTTTCATGTTCCTATTGACTTCCTGGTGATGAGCATCATGGTCTCCTGGTCTTGAGAATGGCCAAGCATTTCTCTGTGAATGTGGAAGATGGGCATGTGGAAGGCTCCAGGGAGGAGGGATCATTGATCATGTACTCTAATCCATGTGCCTGTTTAATGACCTGTTTTTCTTCTTGGGTTTTAAGGGAGACACTGCCCTCAAACACTTCTGTGCAGCTGGGAATGCAGGCTTCTGCTTCACCTTGAAGGAAGCATTAATGAATCCTTTCCAGAAGACATGAGAAGAGAGAGTGAGCCTCTGGTATCATGCAGGTTCCTTGCATTGCCCATGGGCTAGAGGAGAGAAGAGTTGCTTCATGAGATTTGATCCCCTTTTTCCTGAAAAGTTCCACACAGAGGTGAGTCCCCAGCATGTTTAGACATCATTTCAGACATCTTTGTTGATGGAAATGAATCACACCCCCTGATGATGTGGAAGAGCTAAAGATGGGTTTGCTATGAATTTTCTATTTCATTTCTCAGGGCCTGAGTCAAGCCAGCCATTGTGCTGTCAGCGCATGAGCTGCTGGTCAAATGTGAGGAAGTGGTCTTGCTTTATGAAAACACCACCCTGATTCAGTGAGCCAGAGGCAGCCTGGAGTCCCTGTTTTCTGTAAAGGCAGATTGCTGTGGATGGCCTCTGTCCTCATCATGCAGCCCTGCTCAGTGTAGGGGATTGAGGGTCCAGGCAAATCCCAGTTCCTTTTGACCTTTATTGCCATTGGGCTGCCCCAGGGTCCTTGGACTCTACCTGGTCTTCTGGCCTGGGTCAGGGGATGTGAGGTTTGGAATCCCCCTCTGTGGCAGGATCCCAGGCCCCCCAGCCACTTGAGGGCAGCACATCCTTCCCTAATTGTGTTAGAGGGGGAGGATATTTCCGCCCATCCTCATCCATGCTCATCCCACATTTTGTAGCTTTATACCTGAGGACCTTTATTCATTTACTTCTGCTAAGATAAGTCAATCAGCAGTCTCCCAAGGGTTTACATTGTGGTAATAGACACCAAACATCCGTTTTGTAATTAAACCATTTTGGAGGACACAGTTGAGTGGCATTAAGCATGTTCATGTTGGTGTATAGGCGTCACCACCATGCATCTCCAGAACTCACGTGGACATACTCTTGCCATCAATGCTGAATTCTAGTGCCCTTGAGGCCCAGGAAAAGAACATTGTACTTTATCTTTTTATGAACCTGATAATTGAGAATCTGAGATAAGTGAAATCCTACAAAATTTGCCTTTCTCTGGACACGATCATTTTCAAGGGATGCAGTTCACCCCCACTCATGGGCATATCAGGTCCACTGCTAACTCTGCGGGTGTTTCAATTGCACTCTCAGTGACAGTGGTGACTGTGTGCACATGAGCTGTGTGTGATCCAGCTCAGATCCCAGGATCTAGGGTCTTTGGTTCCACGCAGCCTATAGGTTGCCTGTTCCTCCAGGTGTCTGCAGGCCAGTGGCATGAAGGCCCTGGGCCTGGTGGTTTCTTTAGGTGAGTGCAATACGTGTCCACAGTGTCGTGGGACATGATGGACTATAAATAGAAGCAATGCCTGGATACTCCTGGGATCTCAGTAGGCTCAGCCTGTGTGCTGAGAATTGTTGTGACCTCCTAATTAATGGGCCCCCAGAATCCCAGAGAAAAGGGCAAGTCCAGAGCAGTGGAACCTCAGTGTCTCTGAGAGAACTTTTGGGGTGGGGGGCCGGGATACATTGATGTGAGGACTCTGATGCAGAGTCACGTGCTTCGAATCCAGGTAGAGGTGCTCAGGAGCAGCCTGGGCTGGCACGTGGGTTCCCCACCTCCACACCTGTGGAACATCTTGGGGCTCTGATTAGCACAGCAGCCTGACCACGTGAGGGCATCTGCTGTCTCTGCGTACAGTGATCTGGGTTTTCTTCACGTCTCTCAACAATTCCACATAGCACCAGCTCTGAACCCAGAGTCCTGGGCACTTGGTTGAGGCTCCATCAGGTCCCACCTCTCTCTACCTGACAGAGCCCTCCTGGCTCCCTCTGCACTCATTACATTGAAGATGACAACCTGGAGGGTGGGACTTCCCGTCATCCAGAAGTTCCCAAACACATTTCACTATTCCTGGAACTCAAATGGTTGGGGGGGCCACAAGCACCCTGGCATCCATGTGTGGGAACCATGGTAGTATAATCAAGAAACAGGAAGGAGAGGGGTTGGACTGATCAGTACAGATGGCAGGGCATAGTACAGAGTGGAATGGAGAGTTCTCACCTGGGGTGATTGTTGTGATGTGCACAAATGCTCTGCTGGTGCTGGGGTGCCCGCATGGTTTCTGGGGTCTTGAAAGGCTACAGATGCCCACAGAGTGTTCTCAGATGCACAGTGGGAGGCCCGTTGCAATATGTACATGTGGAAGAAGTAGGAGACCCCCTTAGTGTGGAGGTGCCATCTAGAAGGCAGCCTCACTTCTCTGAAAAACTTGATTGGAAAAAAAGGGTACGGACCTGTGCCCAAAGGGCCATATATGCTCCTGGAAGTTGGTGGTGGAAATAGTTCTCCATCCATTAATCACTCCCTCACTCACTAATGTCCTTGTGTCCTTGAGAAAGGCTCTCCCTTTCCTGGTTTTCCTGAATAGAAATCCTCGTGCCTCCTGGGTGAATAGGGTTATGGGTTGTGCAGTGGGTGGTGGTTTACTAAGCATCTTAGAGACTGTCCTTTATGGAGCCTAATGATCCCAACTGGGGAATGAGGCCAGGGTCATAACTGTGTTTAGTGTGAGGACACCATGGGTTCAGAGAGGGAAAGAAGGACAAGGGAAACTCAGATGTCCCTTCATGGCCCCTGGAGTTAGAGGCCTTACCCCTTTGCACCTGGGATCAGGAGACCTCATTTCCTCGAGGTCACGCACACTCAGACGTTAATCTTGAGTGTGGGTTCCTTTCTGGGGTCCAGGGCTGTTGTTAGCCACCAGGAATGACAGTGCTCTCCATGCTGAGTGGAGCCATTTTTGCCAGGAAAGAGCCCGTGGTCACGCTTTGTGCAAAGCATCCAACGCTAGGGGCTCCCATCCCGACATTCCTGTCCTGAAAGGAAACCACTCAGAGGCAAGGTGGGTCCAACCACCTCCCATGTGTTCACTCATCACTGTATTTCAGCATCACCAAGTTAACAGTCCTGATGGGATTGGATGTGGCTCAGAATGTCACCCTCATGAGCTCTACCCTGCCACAGCTGCAGTTCTGCAGTGGGAGAAACTCAAAACCTCAAAACACATGCACATGAAAGAAAAGAGCAAGAGCCAGAGCCCAAACAGGGCCACATGTGGCAAGGACAGCTGGAGTGCCTAGGTTGGGACTCAGAATTATGTCAGTGGGGTGGCATTGCTGCTGACACCAGCATGATAACAGAGAGCCAGCCCTGCTCATTTTGGGGAGCAGTGTGTTGGGGAAGGCAGCAGAAATTGAGAGGCAGGATTGAGTTTGGCCCTAGGAGGAGGTTGGGTAAAAGGCCAGTGTGATTTGGAGGGCCTGGGCAGATCGAGAGAGGCCAGGGCACACCCCAAAGCCTGGAGACTGCACTTGATGTCCAGGGTTGTGAAACACCAACTCCCCTCTTACTCACAACTGAGAGCAAGGGGCATTTATGAGTTCAGTTTGTGTGCGGCTGCATCCAAGGTGGCTCGGCTAGGCACCTCTGTTTCCTTGACTCAGGAGGCTGGGAGTCCAGGCTCCACTGAGGCTCGGCTGGGAGGATCGGACTCTGAGTTTATGCCTGTGTTCCTGGTAGGATCCATGTTGGCTGAGCCTCAGTGTTTTTGCAATGAGAGGATGGGTGACTGTCATGTCTTTATCACAGGACACACTTGCTAAATAGATTTGTTTGCTCTGAGGAGGAAAGAGAGAAAGGGGAGTGATGCTGAAGACAGGGATGCAGACAGGGGTCATGGACTTGGCATAGCTCAGTCTCGGAGGTGATATCCCATTACCTGTACCCACTTCAATTCCCATGAATCCAGAGGCTGAGCCCCCTTGAGGTGAGGGGTGAACCAGTTCTGGGCAGCAGGATGCTGTGGTACCTCGGAGTCTCTGTGAGACCCCAACACTAGACACACTTGGCCCTTTTGAAATCTTAGGAGAAGCCTTGGGAAGTTGTATGGCAGAGGGGAGCAGCCTCTGCATCTCAGTCCCCTCCAACTTGCCATGGTGTAGAGAGGGAACTGCAGCCACGATGGGACGGACATTGGCCACGTCCCTGTGTGGGACACAGGCCTGATTGAGTTGGGGTGCATTCTTTGTCTCTCCCCTTCTTGTGATTGTCCCATCTCTACATTTGTGCTTTAGCCACCTGTGAGTCCCATCTCTGGTTTCAGGAGAATAGAGGGTGTTATGGGCCAATAGACACAATAAACCCTAGAGATTAGATGCTACCCTACTTTCCAGAAAAGACTGGGCACAGCATGAGTTGCACATTAATGGGACCAGGGTCCAAAAGCTGCTGAGAGGGAAGGACTGGTTGTGAATGCATTTTTGAAGGCTCCAAGCTGGAACTCTAGTGGCACCAAGCAGGGCAGATGCTGGTGGGGATGTTTGGGTTGTTGTTGGTGAACACCTGTGCACCTGAGATGTTTAGGCATGGAGGAGAAATCAGCAGCTCATAGGGCTTTTGAAAGTGGTCTTATGTGAAAAGAGGCTCAGGTATGGGCACAGGAAATGACATCATTGCCTTGACAATGGATCAAACAGAACATGGAACCCTGGTATCCAGGCACCCACTTAACTGACCAAGCCATCCGAGCTCATTTGGTTGGAGAAACTGGAGTGAGAAGGATGTTCTCCTGTGGTTGCAAACAATGCCGAGCCTCAGGCTCCCAGGAATCTCAGGGGGGCCAACTAGCCCTTTTGTGGATGCACTGGGTGAGGCTTCATCTTAGACGCCAGAGGCTCTGGCAATTGTCTCACAGGAGCTCAAGAGTAACAGTGAGTAGCACAGGGCAGGTGAGCCCAGCAGGCCCTCTAGTCTGATCCCTGATGAATGGCCCAGGACTCCTATTCTGACTATATGTGTGTGTGTGTGTGTGTGTGTGTGTGTGTGTGTGTGTGTGTGTGTGTGTGTTTGTACTGATGGGAACTGTCCCATTGTGCTTTGACTCTAGTGTATTGGCACAAGTCATTTTTCTGTTTGTCACCATTTCCATTTTGAACCCACCATTCTTGGTCCCAACCCAGGGTGAAAATGATGAGAACACGGAGGAGCCCTTCATGGTACAGAGCCTTGAACCTTACAGGCAGAACCAGCTTAGGAATGAGCTCCTGCCTGTCATTTGTGGGAGGAACCTACATTTCAGGAGCAACATGGGGTTAATCTCCTGGGATTCCATCCCCACCCAGCAGGTGCTGGATCTCTTGTTCCCAAGGTAAGCACCAGACCACCAAGCCCAAGTGTGTAGCCCCCTCATGCCTGGGTCTTGGGGCTGCCATGTACCTCTCAGGGACCCAAAGGTTTGTGATACCTAATGAGATAGAGGACCACACTCATAGTGGAATGTCAGCCCCAAATGGGACGAGTCCTGGAGGTGCCTGCCACAGCCTTGCAAGGGGAGTGAACTCCCCTCTCAGGCAGAGAAACCATCCTGACTCCAGCTGATCCACAGAGGTCCGTGGAGCAGTCCCCACACAGTGGGCACCACAGCTCAATGGTGTGCACTGAGCTCATTCCCAGGTGGACTCAGCGAGGCCAGGTGGTCTTTCTGGTGTGATGTTGGCTTCGTGAAGAACGTAGATCTGTGCCAGAGGCGTCTCAAAACTCAGGCCTTTGGAAAAGCACTTTTGGGTTAATAAAGACTTGTTAATTTCCATAGTGGGACAGAGCATCCTAGCTGGGACATAGCTGGACAGGGGCTTTGGTCTTGGCCGCTACCACACCCAGAGATATGTGGGAATCAGCAGTTTGGGCTCATTCACTGATGAACATGGAGAAAGGACCCACTGTGTGAAGACACGTTTCCAGTCATGTTTCATAATTCAGTGAAAAATGGGGTACAAATGACTGCCATTGTGTCCCTTTTCATGGGGGTCAGCCTCAAACCGCAGGTGCCATGAGTACATATCCTACATGTGACTGCATCCCTGACTCCATGGGGCATAACTGCACGTTGTCCTCTTCAGTAACTGTGGTGGACCCCTGGACCAACTTCAACATGGAATGGGCTTGGGGTCAAGAGGATGGGCTCCTGTTTCCAGAATAGGGACCTTCAAGGTGATTTGACTTGGGAAGGCTGAGGAAAGACTGCTCTCCCCAGTGTAGGGTCAGAGGTTTTCTCTGGAGGCTGTGGCGAAGACAAGGCCAGGGTTTTGCTGACTCCACATTTTCCTCCCCACAGTGCCTCACCTTCCTTCCTGGGGACCTGGGTGAACCTCTACTCTGAGGCTTCCCATCAGCCTCCAGGCTTTCTGAGTCTGCAGCAGCTGCTATCCATGTGGCTCCTGCTGGGTGGCTTGAACCTGGAACACCAAGCACACAACCTCCTGGCTCCAATTGAAGATGGCAAATCAAGCCAGGCAAAGCCTGAGAGCCAGGCGGACTGTGGTGAGTACCTAAGGGTATATGAGGAAAGATCCGACTGTTGTCCCACTGCAGGGAGTCTGTATGCCTGGTTTTGGGTGGAAATTAGGATAAGCCTTAGTCCATTGAGGAAGTGACCCCAGTCTGCAAAGAGGTCCTGTGTGGGCTAAGGGCCTGAGTTCTTCCTGGCAGCAGGGGTATTGTCTGTCTGTGGGAAGGTCAGGGCAAGCCAGTCATGTTGGCATCTATTCTCCTCTAGCTACAAGCTCAGTTCCTGTCACGGCTCCTCAGCCAACCCCAGAGCCAGAGCCTTCTCCCAGGGAAGGGGAAGATCTGGAGTCCAGGACATCAGGGGTCTCCACTCCGTCCTCCCCAAGGCCCCAATATAACAAGCGGATGAGAGGCAGGTGCCTCATTCACGTCTACCTGGAAAACGAAAGGACAACACAGTATAGGAGCATCCTGGTGAGTCTTCGAGCAGGGGAGTCTCCTGGGAGCCCACAGTGGGGAAGACCGAGTCCACAGCAAACACTTTGGACTAGGCCTGTCTTCTTGAACTGGAGCTTCTGGAAGGTCAGGAAGGAGAGCAGAAAGTGAGCAAGAGAGAGGCTGGAGAGCAGCAGCATGCCAAGTCTGGGTGCGAGTGGGCCTGTGTGTTTTGGGGTGTGCAGGTCAGAAGTGCAGGAGTGAGTGCTGGGTTCAGAGGAGGTCAGAGAAATATCAAGGGTACAGGCCATCCTCTACTGACCTTGGTATTGAGGAGGAGTATATTGAACCGTGGAGGTTGAAGCACAGGAGTTGGCAGTCATTTTCGTGTGTGTGGAAGGGGATATGTTGCTGGTTGAAGGGAAGGGAGCCATTGTAGAATGATTAGGGTGGGTAGGTGTGGGTCACAGAGAACTGGGGGCCTTGGAGGGGCCCATTAGTGTCCTAGTTTGCATGTATGTGAATAGAGAATCAGCGGCTCTCTCTGCAGAATTTTCCTGGGTGTGGAGTATCCATCATGAGACTCTGGTGTCCACCTCCAGGGGAGCCATGTTGAACCAGTGCACCTGCTGGGTCCAAACCTCCTGACACCCTAGCAAGCACTGACACTCTAGAGTTCATCAGCTTCTATGCCTATCATTAAAGAGTCCTAGTGTGTGTTGTGCCCTGGCTGTCAGGATCAAAGCACCTAGTGTTTGTGCCTGGTCCACACAAAAATGCAGCTGCATCCCAGACCAGAGCAGGGATATGGAAGTCCACTGGACCATTCCTCCCATCTTGATGGGACTAGAGTGTGTCTGTACAAAACCTTTTGGTCCTTATTCCCTTGTCCCTGTAGGGCATAGCAGGTTGAAGCAAACTCTTGGACCAAGATTGGACTAGAGGCTCATAGGAAGACCCCCACATGATCACATGAAGGCCTCAGGTAGCAGGGTATCAAGATGGTGCCCTTGTGTTGAGAGCTCACTTGTCTCTGATTGTCCTTGAGCACTGTCCTCTGAATAGCTACTCCCAAATTCCCTCTCTGATGAGCTTTCTCCAACCCTGCTCAGGTGACCTGCCAGGACAGGGCTCCAGTCATCATCCGCAGGGCCTTAGATGCACACTTGCTCCAGCAGGAGGATCCAGAAAACTACGAGCTTCTGCAAATTCTCTCGAACCATCAGAGTAAGTGGAACCATCAGAGGGTAGGGAGCAGTGAGTCACAGTGGGCTCAGGATAACTGGGAGCCAAAACACAGTGTGCGTTGACCCAATGCCCAGGATGAGTATGGTAGGACTTGTGCATAAAACAAAGTGTAATGATGGGGCATCAATCTGCAGGTTCTTCATGTTCCCCAGGGGCTGTGGACCTGCCTAACTTGTGTTCTTTCCTTGGCCTGAGGAGGCATTGCAAAGCTATTATCCACAAGGGGCCAAGAAGAGAGGCTTTTTTGTCTTGTGTCAAAGAAGACAGACAACCACAGGGTTCCTACTTTGGCGGCCTTTCCTGACCTAGATGAGTACATGAGAAAAACAGTTCAATGAAGAATCATTTCTGGCTTCCAATCTTTCAATTCATTTCAAACTGAGTCCACTTAGGACCAGAGGCCATTTCTAGAGAGAAGAGTGTGGTAGAATATAACCCTTCACAGCTTGTAAACTTTTCTTGGAGAGAAAGAGAGAGAGAGAGAGAAAGAGAGAGAGAAGAAGAAGAAAAAGGAGGAGGAGGAGGAGGAGGAGGTCGAGGAGGAGGAGGAGCAGGAGGAGGAGGAGGAGGAGGACGAGGAGGAGGAGGAGGACGAGGAGGAGGAGGACGAGGAGGAGGAGGAGGACGAGGAGGAGGAGGACGAGGAGGAGGAGGACATGGAGGAGGAGGAGGAGGAGTAGAAAAATGAAAATAGGTTGAAGGAGGAGACCATGAATAAGAAGGTCAAGATGAATATAAGAAGAAGCATGAGGAGAAGATGAAGAAGAACAAGAACAAGTAGGAGAAACACAAGCCGAACAAGAAGTATAACAATAAATTGATTAAAAATGTGAATGAGAATTATACTCAGGAGGAGGAAATGCAGAAGTGGGGAACTCAAGAGAAATATATATCTCTGAATGGCACAGCCCTGCTGTGGACATCCTCCACCTAAGCTCAACACACCTCCAAACCATACCCCTCCAATTAGTGTAGCCCTGTATGAGTGGATGAATCCACTGGCAAGGTGGAGGCACCCACCATCAAGTGCTTTTCCCCAAATCCACCTGTGATCATTGCTGCAGTGGGGAGAAAACCTTGAACACATGAGTCTTAGGGGACCAATCCAGATACAAAGTCTAGCTGTTTCGCTTTGGTGGGTCCAGCGTGAACTAAGAGGGTCTGGGGTACAAGGGGCTATTTCCTTGAAAGGTGTTCCTGTAGTGGATTCCTGTGCATAGAGGGTCCTCAGGGAGGAATCAGTGGGGAGTCTTTGGTGCAACAGTAGCTGGATTCGGGGGCTCTCAGGTCTGTGTGTGAGACCAGAGCTGGCAGAGGCTCTCAGTTGTGGGGGATGTTGGGTAGTGTATTCCTTGAGTGTCACCTACCATGCCTCTGCCCCTGCCTCTCCAGAGCTGAGGATACCTGCTGATGGAAATGTATATTACGCCCTGGATGGCAGAGTGGATTATAACTTTCTTCTTCGGGAAACAGCTGCCAGCAAGTTGTTTAAAGTCAAGCCAAAGGAGGTAAACAGCCACCTTCTTCAGTCTTTACTCCTGGTGCCACTCCATATCCTCCAAGGGGACAAGAACCTCAGGTTCTGGATGGATGTTGTAGAATGCCCACAGAGCCAATGCCAGGCTGGGTGGGGTGCAGGTGCTGGGCTTTGCTGATGTTGTCATCCCCCACAGTTCTTGGAGCCTTCTGTGGCAGTGGCATCCAGGATCCCAGCAGCTGTGAGCAGCAGCTCTGCGGTGGCCTCAGCACCATTGCCCCAGGCCACCCAAAGCAATGAGTGGTGCATGAGAAAAGTCACCAGTAGCAGCTCCTCACTGCTTTACTCCAGCGAGCAGGTGGAAGACAGCCGCTTTGTCCACGTCCTCCTAGAGGGACAGAGCCTGAGAGAGACAAAGCGCATCCTGGTAAGCCTGACAGCAGGGCTGCCTCCTGGGTGTCCACACAGTGGAAGGCAGGAGACACAGCCAACCCTGGGGCTGTAGTTGGAAATTAAGAAGAGAGAGGTCAGTATTAAGGGCTTGACCTGAGGGGAGAGAGTCTCAGCATGCCCAGCTGCAGCGGTGAGTGGGCCTGTGTATTGTGGGTTTGGCAGGCCAGAAGTGCAGACGGACAGATGAAGGCATCTGCTGTGGACAGATGAAGGCAGAGATATGTCCAGGGTGCAGGCTGCAGTGCCTAGAACTTGGTATTCTCAATGAGTGAGGTTGGAACAGAGGAGCTGGCAGTGACTTGTCACATGTGTAGGAAAGGGTGTGTTCCTGGTGGCAGGGAAGAGAACCTCCTTAGCATGACTAGGTGTGGAAATTTGGGGTCGGGATAACCTGGGGGGTCATGCCAAAGCTTCAGAATGTCAGTCTTTCCATGTATGTAAATACGGAGCTAAAGGGGTTCTTGGCAGAATTTCTATGGATGTGCAGTAGATACGCTAATGCTGCAGGTGTCCAGCTGCAGAGGAGACATGTTCAGTGACTGCCAGTGCTGAGTCAAGTACATCATTAGAACCAGACCCGCACCGAGCTTCCAGAGCCCAGGGCCTCTCCAGGCTATCATGAAGCACTCAAGTACACACTCTTGTATCTGAGTCTGTTTTGTGTAGTGGCAGTCAGGACCAAAATTTTCAGTGCATCTGCCTCTTCCACCCACAAAGGCAGCCTACATCCCAGATCCCTGGCCCATTGCTGTCATCTCAGTGAGATGAGAGTGTGTCTGTGCATAGGCAGTTTGGTCCTTTGACCTGAGTGGAATGTGGCTCCCCAGGGAGAGGGGAGATGGCAGGTACAGGCAGATATTTGTACCAGGATTGTTCTAGTAGCACGTTGCAAGAACCCAGGGGGTATATGGAGGCCACACTCAGGTAGCAGGATAACAAGATTGTGCCCTTGTATATGTAGCTAACATTTCTCCTGAATGTTTGACCACAGTCTTCTGGGTAGCTCCTCTAAAAGCCATTTTCTGATGACATTTGTCTCACTCTGATCTAGGTGACATGTCAGGAGAGGGTGACAAGCCTCATTCGCAGGGCCTTGGACCAAAATTTGTTGCAGCATGAGGATGTGGACAACTTTGAGCTGCTGAGAATGATGTCTCTGCATGAGAGTAAGTAGGACAATCAGACAGTGGGGAGACATGATCCACAGTGGGCTCAGGATAACTCACAGCCAAGAGAAAGTGGGCCTTGGCCCTAAAATAGCCAGGGTGTGGTGGGCCTGGTGCAGGAAACCAAGTGCAGTGATGAGCATGTACAATTTGGAGGTGCTCAATGAGGCCCGAGGGTGCTGCTGAACCTCCCTAAATGTGTTCTCCCCTGGACCTGGTCTGGCAATGCAAAGCTAATATCGATGAGGGCAAGGCAGAGAGAGGCTCAATCCATCATCAGTTTGGTTTATGGCTCACTGATAAAGATGCCTTCAAATGAAGAGGAGCAGAGCATGGGTCCTGATTGGATCAGCATTGCTATGGACAGAAGCAGCACAGGTCCCAATCCATGGCCAGGATATGAGAAGTTTTGCCTACTCAAGAATGTCAGTATTGCAGAGACTGGGAACAGGACTCAGCGAAGAGGAAGTCAAGGCCAGGGGACAGCCTGTTTGGGTTCTTTTTGGAACAATTCCAAGTCCTCTGTGCCTGGGTGCCCATCTCCTGAAGATATCAGAATGGCCAGGTTATTATTCCTTCCAGCAACAAAGAAGGGCATCTGAAGAACAGAGGCCACAATGCTGAGCTGTCCACAATTCCAGTGCTCTTTCCTTTCTTGTGAGCCAGACACTCCTAGCCTCCACCATCCCAGCCTGTCCACAGTAGAACCCACCATCTGTCGGGCATGTAAGTGAGTTTTCCGATTTTCACACACTGCCTCATTTGAGTTGGCTCTGTCTCACACATGAGGAAGACTGAGGTGCAAGGAGCTGGGCAAGGGGCAGTGTCTGCGAATCTCAGGGACTTGGGAGGCAGTGCAGGAGGATGGGGATTTCCAAACAGCCTCAGAAACTTTGGGAGACCCTGTACCCAAGTAAAAAGGCCTGGGAATGGTCTCAGTGCTTAAGTGCCTCTGGCTTTATCCCTAGTAAAAAAATAAGCCAGTCAAAAGGAATTACCAAACCGAGAATCTACAAAGGTGATTTCAGAAACAGACTTTCAACCCTAGCATCAGTTGAGAGCAGGCTCCAGACCAGGGGAGGTTTGTGTGTAACAGACGTCAAAAGGGAGGACTACGGGGGGCCTGGAACCCACTAGGTGTGATGGCATCTATGCCTTATGGCAGGAGGGTGGCAGTGATGCTGGGCCTCTCCTAGAGTTTGGAAACCTTGTTTTCACTGGAGAAGCTTTATGGAGGTGGTATCTATTTTAGCAATCCTGGTCCAGATGAGGTGCTGACTACCATAGGTAGAAGCCTATCCAGAATGCGGTGTCTGTCATTCAGTCTTTCCTGACTGTGACAATGACAAAGAAAGGAAGTCACTTGTCTTTGGTCTTGGTTTCACTCCTGGCCATTGATTGAGAACTGATTTCATCTTGGACTACTGAACAGAAGCTGCATCTGGGCAGAAGAGTGTGATAGATTTGAACTCCTCAGGATGCCCCACCATTGCCAGAGAAAGAAGGAGAAGGAGGAGGAGGAGAAAGAGACACTCCTGAGTGGGGAGAGGATCACACAATGAAGAGCAGGAGGAAGAAGAAGAAAAAGAAAGAGGTGAACAGAAGGAAGGGTGGAGGGAGATACACAAGAAGAAGAACAAGAATAAATCATGTAGGAACAAGGAAAAGACCCAGAAAGAACTACAAGAAGATGCAGGACAGAAAGAAGAGCCAGATGTAGAACAAGAACCAGAATAAAAGTACCAAGCAGACAGCTCATGATGAGAAACAAGGGGAAGGAGAGCGATCCTAGAAAACAATAGAGTTCTCCAGGGCACCACCCTGCTGAAGTTCTCTCATGTCCATGCCCAACACACCTCTGATGGATACCACCTCCCCTCCGCATATTCATCCATGAGTGGATTCATCCAGGGCAATTGGATGAATTTGCCCATTATCCAATGCTTCCCTGAATGCCCATGTGTGAGCATGGCTGCCTTGGGGAGAAAGGCCTAAGCACCAAAGCCTTTGCCAATCCTGATGCAAAGCCTAGCAGTGTCCCTTTGGCAGATCCAACCTGCACTGAGAAGTTCTGGGCCCAATGTGCTGTTTCCATTGCCAGGTGCTCTTTTGGTTTAGAATCCTGTACATCATCTTCTCCAGGGAAGAATCACTAAGGGAGTCTTTGGTGGCACTGTAGCTGGATAGGAGGGCTCTCAATTCTGGTGCCGGCTCACCCTGGCGGAGACTCTCAGGGGTTGTGGGTGTTTTGTGGTAAAATCCTTGAGTGCCACCTAACAATTCTCTCCACTTTGCTCTGCAGAAATCAAGGTCCCTGACCACTCACTCATGTATCTGTCCATGAATCCACAAATAAAATATTATTTCATCGTGAGGAAATGCCACGAGGTCACGGGAAAGGAGGTAAACACCTACCTTATTCAAGCTGTACTTGTGCTGCCATTCCACTCCCACCTGGGGAAATAAGAAGCCTGAGCAGCTGGATATATGTGCTAGAAGCCCATAGAGCCAACTGACAGGCTGGGATGGCTTTCTGTTTCTGGGTTTGCTGATGTTCCATCCCCCACAGTTCTCAGAATCAACCTGCAAGTCCTCCAGGCCGCTTTCCCACAATCAGGTGGGAGACACCTGCTTAATTCATGTCCACTTAGAAACACAAAGTCCAAAGATGGCCAAGACTGTTTTGGTAAGCCTGGGAGCAAGGGTGTCCCCTGGTGCTTACACCTGGGTGGGGAGCAGACACTGGTCCAATACCATGGACTACTCATGCCCTCTTGAATTTGGAGCTTCTGGATGATCAGGAGGATAGATGGGAATCAAGAAGGAAGAGGTCAGTGTGAAGGGCTGGAGCTGAGATGAGGGAGAGCAGCAGCTTGTCCACCACCATGTCTGAGGGATTCTGTGTGTCAGGTGGCAGCATGCAGTCCAGAAGGGCAGAGGCAGATATGGGTGACAGATGAGAATAGGCCAGGACCTAGGTTGCAGGTTCCCCTGTATGGGATGCTGGCGTCTATGGAGCAGGACACCAGTATGAGGTTCTGCATGTTCCTTGAACAAGGAGCTGAGAGGGTCTCTCTGCAGAGTCAGTATGGATGTGGAGCAAGCACACTACATGTCCTGGTAACCCAATGACCACCCTTGCCGTATGAGGTGCCCTCTTATACCCCAGCCAGCACTGAGCCTCTGGAGGCCAGGAGCTCTTGTGGCTATCTTTCATCACTCCTGTGTGTGGTCATGTTCCTGGGTCTGATTTGGACCCTGGCAATCCAGACCAAAGCCTGTAGGTTTTGTGCCTAGGCCATTCCCAATGCCGCCTGCATCCTCGGGCAGACCTGGGATCTTGGAGGCTATTGTCCCATTCCTCCCAACTTGTGGGATGTGATTGCATCTGTATGCAGGTAATGGGGTCCTTTCACTTGGAGAGAAGTGCAGCTCCACAAAGAGCAATGTCAGGTCCTGGAAGTCCTATGTACAAGGATTGGGCTAGTAGCCTATGGGAAGAGCCCACGTGATGAGCAGGAGGTCAGCCTCAGGTAGTAGGGTCATGGATGTTGCCCTTGTATTTAGAGTGGAGGTGCCTCCAGAATGCCCCTGCTCGCTGTCCTTGAGTAGTCACTTCAAGGCCCATTTCCTGAAGGCCTGTCTCCCATGCTGCTTCAGGTAACCTGCCACGATCGAGCTCCTGTCGTCATCCGCAGGGCCCTCGAGCTGCACTTGCTTACTCAGGAGAAGCCGGAGGATTATGAGCTGGGCCAAATCATCTCTCACCGTCAGAGTAAGTGGGACAATCAGATGACAGAGAACAAGGGTCAGGATGTGTACTCAGCTCAACTCTTATCACCAAAGAGTAGTCTCGGAACCCCCAAGAATGCTCCAACAGGTGTGTTGTGTTCGTGCACAAAGCCAACTGCACTTCTGCTGGAGGAAGGTCTCAAGGTCCAATGGTATACCCCAGTGGATATTTTGGCTCCTTAAAAGGTGCCTCCCCTGGACATCAACAGGCATCCAAAGCTGAAATCTTTGAGTAGTGAGGAGGAAATCCTCTTTCTAGGAGCAGTATGATTTCATGGTCTGGGATAAGAGTGGTTTCAGAGGAACATGGGAATGCATGGGCTAAAGATGGAACTGGCATTTTGTGGACTGAAGCAGTAGGATTGAAAGCCTTCTGTGTGACCAGAAAACCACTGTCTTGGCAGAGCATTGCCAGGATTCTAGCAAGCAGTAACAGGATGAAATTGGGAAGAAAACAGCCTGGGAGACAGCTTGAATCATCTGTCTTTGCATAAATTCCATGGTCTTCTGTACCAGAGTGCTTGCCAAGGAGTGATCACAATAGCCAGGTTATGATCCCTAACTAAAGTCAGATGAGGGCTTCCTGAGCACGTAGAAACAAAGCTCATCTGATAATAATGCCAGCGCTTTTTCGTTGGTTGGTTGGTTGGTTTTTGTGAGCCAAACACCACAGCAGCCATTATCCCAGCCTATGTATGCTGAAGACCACCATCCCTATGAGTTCTAGAATCACTTGTCTCCTATCTTAACCTACTGTTAGGTTAGTAGAATCAATGGAAGAGGAAGTCTGTCTGGGGCCTTGGTAGCCTAAGAAATTCATAGCAGAGATCCCCACATCCAACCCAGAAGGGATAAAGAACAGGCTCTAGGTTAGAGAAGGGCAACAGGAAACACGAGTTCAGAGGAAGAAGAAACAGGCTGTTGTATTCCCCCACTTGGGGTCATGGCACCACTGGACCATACACCATGTTGGAGGGAAGCATTCCCTTTGCTGGTCTTTGGAACCATTGTTCTCAGTTGGGCAGCATTTGGAATTTGGCCTCCATTCTCAGAAGCCTGGTTCACATGGAGGCAGGCTCCACCAATGCAGAAGCATGGCTCTAATTTGGTATCTGTGCTGGTCAGCCTGTCCTCACTGTGGCCATACTTGAGGAATCCTAGGCCTTTTCTCTGGGTTTCACAACTTTATCTTTGGTTGTGCACTGAAGCTGTCCATAAAGGTCTAGTGTGTGGCAGTGGAGAGCTACTCAGCCCTTGCCAAACAGGCATAGACTGGGAGAGAGAGAGCAAGGCTGGGAGAGAGGGAGAGAGAGAAATATGGAGAGGAGAAGGAGGACCTCTACTTGGAGAATGAGGATTCAGTGAAGCCAAAAGGGACAAGGTATTGTTGCCCAGGGCGCACCCCTGTTTATGTCTTCCTCCAAGCATGCTCAACCTTTCTTCCAGTCCTTCCCACCCCCCAGTAGTGTATTCATCTTGAATGAGAATTTCATGTTGACACCAGAGCACTCACCATCCAATGCTTCCCTCCAAACCCACCTGTGAAGATGGCTCATGTGTGGACTGAATCTTTGGCACATGAGCCTTTTGTGGGAGATTTCAGATGCAAACCCTAGTGGTGTGCTTTGGCAGATGCAAGAGGACCTGGGATGTTTTGGAGTCCAAAGCCTTTGATAGGAACCGACATTAGGTCTGTGGAAGTGCTCTGCCTAGTTCTTCCTCAGGGAGGTCTGTGGAGGCTGTCTTGTTGGTATTGGTGCTGAATTGGAGAGCTCTCAGGTGTGTGGCTCTGGCCTTTTCTGGCACAGGCTCTCAGATGTTGGGGTGTCCCAGAGAGCACCTCCTGAGCCACCTTATTGTGTACACCCCTCTCTCCCCAGAGCTGAGGATTCCAGCGCAGGCCAATGTATTTTACGCAAAGAACCCTCACACAAAACCCAACTTCGTGCTGAGGAAAAGGAGCCTCTCCCAAAAGAATGATTTGTGGATCCAGCCTCAACCTCCCTCTCGTCCTGCAAAGAAGGGTGCAACCCTCCTGAGGATGCTTGCAAAACCATTCTGCTGCTGTGTGCCTGGGCAGGACTGAGGCAGCCCAGGAATATTTACATTGATAATTATTTTCTTCAAAGTTTGAATCTATAGTTTGCCATTGTCCTTGACCTTGTTTAGTAACACAGTTGTTACTCTATCCTGTATTTGTTGTTTCCATTAATATATAATTATTTAAAAATATATATGTTTTTGTTACCTGATCTACTGTAATAATTTGAGTATACTAAATGTAGCAGTGATTTCTAAAGGACACATCCAAACCAACAGGAAGGAATGTTTCCTTGTATCAGCAAGAAGTTTGGTTTTTAGGAGTTTGGCAGATGGCATTATCTGAGTCAGTTTTCCAATGGGGGCAATGAAGTATCGGCTATCATGGTACAAACACAAACAAAGACACACAAACACATACTAGAGCACACACACACACAAACA
This sequence comes from Ictidomys tridecemlineatus, assembly GCF_052094955.1. Classification (NCBI taxonomy): domain Eukaryota; kingdom Metazoa; phylum Chordata; class Mammalia; order Rodentia; family Sciuridae; genus Ictidomys; species Ictidomys tridecemlineatus. The sequence goes on along the minus strand of NC_135485.1, from coordinate 82,730,698 downwards.
CACACTAGAGCACACACACACACACACACGAGCACACACACTCACTGAGCGATAGATACACAGATGAAGTTGGTCTCTTCTGAAATACTTTGGAGATGTGGTTCTGATTTCTCCCATTTTGGAGTATTTTCCATTACATAAGGTGTCTTGCAAATGAATCCCATGTCTGAAGAAGACATGCATGTGTACTTCACATGCCACTTTCCACATAACCAGAAGGTCATGTCATGTAATATTTTTCATGCAGCTGTGTTTTCACTGTGAACCATCCCATGAGGTCAGCTGTGGAATTTTCCACTGGTAGCATCACAATGGGGATCCACTCTTTGGATTTGGGAATATTTCTGATTTTTTTGATTCAAATTGGAATGATATCTCTATCTATCTATCTAGCTAGCTAGCTATATGATTTTTAATCAAAATTGTGCATTTGATGATAATGAATGACATGCATATAGGAATCTGTAGACTCTAGACAATGAATGAATGTCTACTGTTACCTGGACTATTCTGCAAAGTCCTGTAGCATTTGAGCTTGTGTGAGGGCTTCATAGGGTTTGCAAAATGTCCAGGTCAGATGGTCCTGCATGAGGCTGAGCTTCTAGTGGTCTCCTCCACAGCATAAGGGCCAAGAAGAAACCCACTTCCACACAGAAGATGGGATGCTACCTTATGAAGGTGATTGTAGGTGTGAGACCCTTTTGCTAGGATCCTTTTTCTATTGGGCCAGTACTGTGCTCTGAATGTGCTTGCTGAGAAGAGCTTGGAATTTCCTGACTGAAGCAGTTCATGCAAGCTGCTTCCACTTGCAGCAACAAAGTTTGTTCTCCTTGAGCACTTTGGGTTGTCCCTGGTTGAACTAGAGTGTGTCAGAAGCACTTGTAATGATTGACATTCAGGGTTTCACATTGAAGCCTCTGTGCCATCATTCAACCACTGATGGCTGCAGGTGAGGCCCCTGCCTTTCAATGAGTTTTATGAAAAAATAGGAGTTTTGGATTTCAATGAACCTTTGGAGAACTGATCTTCTCAGCATTCCCCTTGCCTCCCCAAGTTGGGTGATGTAAATTATACAGGCTTTCTTGGGAGCACACATTTCATATTGGGCTGGAATTGGACTCTGGATGTGATTGCTGAAAATAGCTGGGGAGTGGGGGAATGGAAGCCATTTGCTGCAAGCAGTTTCAATTTGCTTTGTTGATTAACTTTTTTGTAAGTAGGCTCTTGCTGTTTTTTTCTGTGTGACCAAGAAGAAAGCAAAACTGCTTCTTACAGGTGACAGGAATGCTTTCACATTGAAGCCTCTGTGCCATTGATCAAAAACAGTTCACTCATGTAGGCACCTGCACTTCAAGTGAATGTTGTAAACAAGTGTGACAAATGGATGTCAGTGAGACTTTGGAGAACTGATCTTCTCAGCTGGTACTCTTTTCCCCTGAAAGTTGGTGATGCTAGATTCAAGAGATCTCTTTCTGGCACCCTTTGTGTTTCATGTCTGAACTGTTCTCTGAAAGGGCTTGAGGAGAACAGCTTAGAAGTGCAGAAGTGAAACTGTTTGTGGAAGCAGCTTCAAGTGGCACAAGCTAACTTGTTCTCAGTGAGCACATGGGATTTTCCCTGGTTGAAGCAGTGTGAATGAGAACGGCTTTTCAGAGCTGGTAGGCATGTTTGCATTTGGCAAACTTTGCCATCTGTCACCCAGAGTTCCTTGCATGAAACCTGCATTTCCAGTGTTTTCAGAAAGGTCTGATGAGTGGGTTTTTATGGAATTTTGTGGAATTGTTCTTTTCAGCAGTCCTCATTGCCTTCTCAAAATTGGTAATCCTGGGTGCAAGGCCTCTCTTGTCAGCCAACATTGTATTTTGGGCCTGACCTCGGCTCTGAATGTGCTTGCTGAGAGTAGTTTGGGAGTGCAAAAGTAAAGCAGTCTCTCAGCAGCTTCAACATTCAGGAGCTCATTTTGTTCTCAGTGAGCACATTGGGGTTTGTCACTACTTAAACTAGCATGAAGAACCACCGCTTCTCAGAGGTGGCAGTTTCCCTCTGAAGCATCTGTACAATTGGTCAGTGCAAGTTCAATGCAGGCAGGCACTTGGATTTCAAGTGAATTCTGTGACAAGCAATTGAGCAATGGATTTCAATCCACCTTGGGGAATTGCTTTTCCCAGTGGGCCCACAGTTCTCAAAGTTGCTGAACCTAGGTCCAAGGGCTCTCTTGCTAGCACTCTTTGCATATGGGCTGAAACTGTGCTCTGAGTGTGCTTCCTGAGAATATTTTGGAAGTGCAGCATAGAAGAATTTTGTCAAGCAGCTTCCATATTAGGAAATGACATTTTTCTCATCGTGCCCATTGAGCTTTGATCCTGGCTGAAGTAGCCTTAAATCCAGTGGCTTCGGAGAGCTAGCAGGCACAGTTTCTATTGGAAACAACTGTGCTCTTGGTCAATGGTAAGTTGCTTGCTGTCAGGCACTTGCAATTTCAATGAGTTTTTAGAAGAAGGAGACCAAGTGAATACAATGAAACCTATGCAATTCATTTCCTAATTAATGTTGGTGATGCTAGACCAGAATGGACTTTTGCAATGATACTTTGTCATGATTTTGCAGGAAATGTGTTCTGAATGTGCATCCTGAGATGCATTTGTAGGGGGCAAACAGAAAAATTTTGTGCACAAAGTAGCTTTGTTCTCAGTGAACACGTGGCGGTTTTTCCCTGGTTGAACATGCAGGAAGCAGAACCTCTTGTCAGAGCTGATGGCACCGTTTCACTTGGAACCATCTTTGCACTCAGTAAAGCACAGATCATTGCAGACAGGCTCATGCAATTTCAAGATAGTTTTCAGAATCTGCTTGAGGAATGGATTCCAAAGAATCTTTGAGGAATTGATCCACCCAGCAGTCCCATGGCTTCCTATCTGAGCAAGTGCTCCGAGGTACAAGGGCTCTCCTGCTAGCACACTTCGGATACTGAGCCTGCACTGCTCTCTGAATGTGCTCGGTGAGAAGAGTGTGAAGTGCAGAAGAGAAGCAGGGTGTGCAACAGCTTCAATTGCAGGATGTAAATGTGTTTCTAGAGAGCATATTGGGATTTGGGCTTGGTTGAACTAGTAGGAATTGGAACCCCTTCTCAGAGCCAGCAGTCACGGGCTTTACTTAGAAGTTTCTGTGTCTTGTATAAAGCAGAGTTTGTTGCTCGTGGGCGCCTTCATTTCCAGTGAGTTTTCAGAAAAAAAAATGAGAAAAATATTTCAATGAAACTCGGCCATTTATCTTGTCAACCGTCCAATGTTCCACGTGAATATCGGTGATGTCCCAAGGGATCTCTGAGTAGCACAATTTGCACTTTGGGTGTAAACGTCGTCTGAACTTGCTGGCTGAGAAAAGCTTGGAAGTGCAGAACAGAAACATTTTGTGCAGGCAGCTTCCAACTGAAGGAACAGTCTTGTTCTTTGTAAGCACATTGAGGTTTGTTTCTGGTTGAAGCTGCATGAAGTGGAACCGCTTCTCAGAGCCGGCACTCTCAGTTTCTCTCTGAAGCATCTGTTCCATTGGAAATTCAGATTCCCTGCATGAAGGCTCCTGTGTTTCTATTTTGTTTTCTGAGTAAGGGGGAACCATTGATTTCAGTGAAACATTGGCAAATGGATTTTCTTCAAAGAGCAGCTTTCCTTTTTAACGTTGGTGATCAGAGCTACAAGGGTTCTCTTATAGGTACACTTTTCCTATTGGGCCTGAAGTGGGTTCTGAATGTGCTTGCTCAGGACAGCTTAGAAGTTCAGAAGTGAAGTGGTTCATCCAAGCAGCTTCCACTTTTGGCAGTAAAGTGTGTTCCCAGTGAGGAATTTGTGGCTGTCCCTGTTTGAACTAGAGTGCCGCAGAATGACTTGTAATAACTGGCAGACACAGTTTCACTTTGAAGCCTTTGTGCCATCAGTAAACCTGTTTGTTAAATGCGGGTCCCTCCATGTCATTTACCACTAAACTCATTCAAGTTCCACACGGTAGTGGTTCTTGGAATAAAAAAAAAAAATTGTAAAGTGTCTATTGAACAGGAAGCTCACACATATTGGCAAGGAAGGCTGTGCTTGAAAACTCCTCAAGCCCTCATGGGTGTCTTCAGCTGAGAGTCTGTAGCATTTCCTCCTGGGGCCTCTTTTCCAGTGATGCTGCCGCCCTGCCCTCGCCCGTTTCCCTCCCTTTCCCATCTTTCCTCTCTCTGGTCCACTCCTCAGATCCTATCCTCCCTTCAATAGGGCCTCATCCAGGAAGCCTGCCCATGTGCCTCCCACTTGATTTAAACTTCTCCAGTGCACTTATTGTCAAAGCAGGGACTCCTAGGAGAGAGGGCTCTCCATTATGCACACTGAAATTTCTCAGCAGGGAGGACTCCTCCATGCTTGGATGGCAGGGCTGCAAAAACCTGGAAGGTGGAAATAGGAGGCTTCCAGGGGGCTGGTGGTGTGCCTAGCCAGGGTGCTGGTAACTACAGTGCTTTTAATCTATGGCCCTCAAGGAGCCTTATGCTGCAGATTTGTGTACTTCTGCATCTGTATGCACACAGTTCTTCATGTGGGGAAAAAGCAGTGTTCTGAAAGTTTGCTTTATATTATACTCAACTGGTAATTTACAAACCCCACTGTCCCATCTTAGCCCAGAGCCATTCCATCAGCCCAGGGCCAGTGGGTGGTCCAGCGGTAAGTACTATGCACAGCTCCCAGGTGGCTCCAGTGTGTAGCTGAATTTGACAGCCAGTGTACTGTAGAATTTATCCTTGAGGTTAGAATTCATTGACTTCCTCTTATGTCATTTCACTGGTTCAGGATATTCCTTGTCTCTTGAACTATTCTGTGAAATCTTCAAGTTAGCAATCAGGTCATTTCTACCTTCTGATGCCACCTGGTTCAACAGCTTGTTGTTTGGAGGAGTCAGTCATGGGTAGTCCTGGGTCAAAGAGAGGGACAGAAAGACTATAATGTAGAATGGTGGTGTAGAGAGTAAAGGATGGGGCCAAAGCCCACACTGTGGTTAGGGTAGGGAAGGGATCTGAAGAGACTACCTTGAAACTGAGACCTGGCTGCAGATAACCAGGAAGCAGGGCCTGGAAATGGAAGCCATGACAGGGCTTCTGACTAGAAAGGACACATCCTTCTGGGCTGAGGTGGAGGTCCAGCCAGACAGAGGAAAACAGAAAGAATGCAGGAGAGGGGGATGGTCTAGATCACAGAGCAGCTCCGTCATCATATCTTAGAGAGTGAATTTTTTTCTTCCAGTATTTTTGGTAAGTTCATTCATGTGCATCTGAAAACACCTTGTTTGTTGGAGAGGCCTGCTCAACCACCACAGGCGATGATATCTTGGTGGATGTGCATTGTAAAAGGAAGTGAGGTTGGTGCCAATAGAGTGTGTGGGCACTCAGGCATTGGCAAGCTTGCTTTGGAGAGAGAATCCTCTAAATGTTATTGGGCTGGCTTTTGCAAGCTCTTGTGGTTTGGCTAGATGTAGAATTCTTCCACACAATTAAGCATGATGTATATTTTAGACAGCATGGTTGCTTGCGGGGCAGATTGGGGGCAAGTGCTGGGGGTCCATGTAGATCATGCTACTACTGGAGTTGGCTACCTATAATGGCAACAGCGTTTTGCTACTGCTGAGGAATATTGAACAAGTCTCTGGGCCAGTAATCCATTGCTGAACTACATCACCAACAAAAAGACATTGAGTGAGGGTGAGGACCAGAAGAGCCCGGGAACCACCTGACAGCAGCCTTGAAGTCCTAAACTCTGGTACATCATATGCCCCTACTTGGTAAGTTGTGTGAAAGAGACTTGTCCTGAATTCTTTTTACATGCCAAAATACAGCTTGTCTTTTCTCCTAAACCTATCAGGGCAGTCAGAGCAGCCAAGGAGAACCAACAACAGGGGTAAAATGGCTAGATAGACTGGGATCACTGCAAACATTTCTAGAACCTTCTTTTGTGCTCTGGCTTCCCTGAGGTTAAAGTGTAGGGAACCTGCGATCCAGATTTGTTAGCAAGTAGTTTTCTTAGGAGGTGATGCTAGAAAACTCCAGGTGGGAACAGGAAGTGATTAGGAACTGGAAGACAGGGTGTACCAGCCAGTTGTTGTCACTGAGCCACTAAGCACAGTCCTGCTAAGGAGTGCTGGGGGTCCATGTAGATCATGCTACTAATAGAAGCCTTCCTACAGAGTGAGAGAGCTGGGGTTCTCCACCCACTCCTGCTAGCCATGACGGAAAGCTGCTGCTGGCCTTCACTGTAGGCAAATGGGCCATGGTGCTGGGGGCTAGAGGTCAGCTGGAGTGTGAAGAAATGGCATAGTGCTAGACAATATCATCCAGCTTTAAATTCCCAGACTGGGATCTTTAGCAGGGCAAGGTCAGAGACTGTACTCAATGCAGCATCTACTTCTCAGCATAGTGCCAGGAACACAGCAGACCTTCATCAATACCCGTGGAATGCGCTGGCTTGCTCCCACCCTGCTCCAGGTCTCTCAGCTGCACTCTCTGCAAGTCCTGTCTGTGCTAGTGTATTCAGTTCTTGCTTCTATGTCTCGCAATTTCCTGAATCTTGTCCTCTCTCTTCACACTCCTGTGGTCACTCTGCCTTCATCCCAGGTGGCTGTCTGGTGGGGCTGTGGCAGAGAGATCTCATTACTACCAGAGATGGAGTTTTTAAACCAAATAAGACACGTGCTCTGCTGCTTAGGATTGTCTTCAGCATAACATGAGGTAGAAGGTTTGAAAGTAGGATTGTCCTCCCAATCTTAAGGCATATAATCCCTGTGTGCAGACCAGGAAGTGCCCTGGGAAGAAAGGCAGGTGTGGGTTTGGAATCAGAGACCAGCATGAGAAGAACACTTTCACTGCTTACTAGACAATGACCTTGGGCATGTCTGTAACCTCTTGGGGCCTCAGTATTTGCATATCTGAAATGGGGATAGTTGTATGACTGACTTCAGGAGGAGTGTAGAGAGACTCCTAGAAGTAGAGGAAGAAAACACACAGCATCTGTGAAGCACCCCGCCCCCATCATTAGCCTTTCCATGATTTTCTAAGCGTGTGTTGATTGACTGTTGGTTACAGCATGCCTGTAGATCTACCTGAGGTTCCGTCTAATCCACATGGACGGAAAAGCTCAGTTTTGCCCAGTTGCCACATTTGCAAGGCCACCTTCTAATAGAATCAGATCCAGGAAGCTGGGGTCCCTCTGCAGAACATACAGGATCCATAGCAAAGTTCAAGTCCCTGAGACAGAGGGCTTCTGCTGGTGTCCTCATGTCCTTGGGGGCACTGCAAATTCAGCCGCGCAACCAGCACGCTAGCCTCATACTAGAGGTTCTAAGCATAGAAGTTAACTAGTGAGATCAAAATAAACACACATAAACTCAATTTACCTTTTTTTTTCAACAGGTCTGAGACGGCTCTCCCTCTGGCTCCTGCCTCGAGCCACCGGGTGGGCAGTGAGGTTACACAAGACTATCAGGAGAGACAGAGAGCACGCCAGAGGATGGCCTTTTATTGGGGAACAAGAAATTCAGGGGAAAATTCCATCCAATGAAGGTCGAGGGGGACAGCATTCCAAGGTCAGGGTCAGTGATTGGTCTCAGGGTCAATGGTCAGTCACACCCCCACACGGATGGGCTCTCGCACCTAGAAAGGGTGGGGATTAGTTCTGACACAGTTTAGCCGGAAGGCCTCACACCCAGTCAGGGAGCTGCCCAATCACGTGCGAGAACGACTTCCCACACTGCAATGCCTTTCTCCACTGATGTTCATTGAGAGCCTGATCTAGCCCAGGCTAGGGCTCCCGGCCGAGGATGTGGCAGAGAATGAAGCACCTGCCTGGCTGGCTTGTAGGGGACTTAACAATCCAGGTCAAGACAGGAAAGTGATGGTGAAGATGAGACCAGTAGGTGACGTGTCCGAAGCTCTTGGTATGGAGCACTCTTCTAAGCACCTTAACGTAAAAACTTCCTCATCATTCAATAGTTGCAGGAGGAACAGTGCTTTTGTTGTCCATAGGTGGCAACTGAGGCACTGACAGATCAGGTCGCTTGGCCAAGGTCATGGAGATAGTACAGGGGGAAGTGTGGCTGCAAACCCTCCCATGTGGCTCCAGCTTTGGGCTCTTTATCCCCCACGGCCTGCAACCTCTTGGTCATGCTGTGGCCCCTGTGCTGAGAGCCATTACCAAGTAGGAATGACGCATCGAAATTTCCTTGCCAAGCGTACCCCATGCTGCTTAGAGGACATTCGATGGGACATTGCATGCATGCTTTAATAAGGTGACCTTGCTCAAGGACCAAGGCGGATCCGGGTTTAGAGCTGATCAGGTTTGAGGAAGTAACCTGCTCCTTGAGTTTAAGGCGTTGCCAGTTTAAGATAATGGGTTTTAGGGAAGTTGGTGGTTGAAGATTATTGCTGGGATTAGGGTGTTCCTGCTGCTTGTTCCCGTTGAGTTCTCGTGAGATTAAAATGGGATTTGGAGATAGCCTCGTGGAGTAGGTGGATTGTGCGGGAGACGGCAGAACGCGATTGCCCCTGGACCTGTGTGGAGGCGGTGTGAGAGCTGGAATAAAGAATTGCTGTTTGAACCTACAAAGTGTGGGTGCCTCCTGAATCTTGTGCCAAGCCCAGACCTTGGCACCCCTGTGACTTGTCTGTCACCAAACAGTGATTCACTACAGGGCCTTTCCTGAGTCCTCATCTACCTCAGAGTTCCTGTGTCTTGCAGAGAGTTTAATCAGATTCCTGGTCCCCATTGGAGCTCCTGGTTTTGCCAGTCTGGGGTGGGGTCTGAGAATGTGTGTTTGTAACAAGGTCTCAGGTGACCCTGAAGCTGATGGGTCTCAACACAGGTGACTTTCCCCCTCCCCTCGGGTCATTTGACAATGCCTGGAGACCTTTTGAGTTATCACAAGTCAGGGGTGTTGGTGCACAACTCAGGTAGAGGCCATGGGTGCTGCTGAATGTCTACACTGCACGGGGAAAACCTCTACAGACTAAGAAGGATATGGCCTGATGGGCCAAGGGCGCCAAGGTGAGGAACCCAGTGTGGAGTACAAGCACATGAACTTGGGTATGTGCAGATATAGCCTCGGGGCTTCTTTCAAAGTGTCTTCTGTCAGTGCAAAACGCCAGCACCTCTGAGTAGCAGTGTTTCTCACAGGCTCTGAGCAGGGATGCTGGTGCTGCTGACCAAGGGACCCCACTTTGAGTAGCAAAAGTGACATGGAGTTCTTAGGACACCATGAACTTCTCAGAAACGCAAAGTGGACATCTACTGCGTTAATTTAGAAGAAAAGAAACTCTGAGTTGGAATAATCCTCTTTGGACTCACCTAGTTGCAAGTTTGCCCTTAAAGCAGTGCTGAGACAGTGGGGCCAGGTGGGGGACAGAGCTCCACTCCTCTCCTAACCGCAGGCAGAGGCCTGCTGAAAATGAGGAGGGAGAAGAGGTGGGTGAGAACTGCCTTGCTTCAGTCCCCAAGCATCCAGTCAAGTCTATTGTCACCTGGAGTGGTGGCTTCTTCTCCAGGGCCCACGCTAGCATTGGGGTTTGCATCTGCCTGACTTTCAGTTCTGCAAATCGAAGGTGGAAACTGGCTGCTTGAGACATGGATGCTCTCTTGGGAGAGGGTATGGGAGAAATGACAGGACGCCCAGCCCTCCAGAGCCCGTACCCCTGCCCCTATGATAAATGGCAACATTAACAAGGTTTGGTTGAGAGGGTCCCCCAGATTTGTGACTTCCCATGTCCGCCAGCAGATGTCACTATGGCTGGCAGAACAGAAGGCCTTTCAAGAGTGAGCTGGGGGGAGCAGAGAGGGGAAAATATTATCAAATAGAAGGCAGAAGCCAAAACTACCCTTGGCCTAGCGGGATATAGTCCATACTATCATTTTAGGAATGGGGGACATTCTCCAATAAACCCACTATCTGGTCATGTCATTGAGGTCCAACTTCTGAGATTTAGGCAGAAATTCTCCAATGAAACACAAAGTTCCTGGCTTCTCTCAACTGAAAAAATCTCCAGGTTTTGGTTCTTGGCCTATATGTATCATGAAACATTTTCTTGAAGGAAATGAACACTTTGCACTGAATAAACATATATTTGATATAGTTTATCCTGAGACATCATATTGATGTGTTTTAAAAATTGATTCATTTTATAAATTCAGCAGCTTATTCTGAAATTCCTTTGCTATACATTTAATTTTACCTATTTTTGAATATTATTTGAAAAGATGTCATGGATGTTTTAAGTGTTAGAATTTTTTTTCGTGTGTGTGTGTGTGGTTTGGAAAAAGGGCATAAATTTGGCATTCATCAAGGGCCATGTTAACACATGCTTAACAGTAATTATAAGTCACATTTCCTTCTTTTAATCTTTCCCTGAAGATGTGCCTTCCATGTGTAATGACAAGTGTTTTCAAAGGTGACTCTCTGGACAAATCTTTGGACTCAGGTGGTCAGTGTTCCAAACTGTGCCAGAAAACACCAAATCTGATTTCACAGGCTGGGCTGTCCTTAGCTCTAGTCTCCAAAGTCATTCCCCTTCCTGGCTGTACAACCCATGAGATTTTCCAGAAAGGAAGAGCCAAGGAAGACTTTAAAGAGGACAGCCACAGGATCCTCTTTGCTCCTAGCCTCTTGAGAAAATAATAAAAACAACATCAAGCAAACACACAGTCTAGAACCTTCTTCTGTAAATAATTAGTATTTAACATATTGATATATGTGCTGTGGTCCAAATTGTATTTCATTGAGAGAGAGAGAAAGAGAGAGAGAGAGAGAGAGAGAGAGAGAGAGAGAGAGAGAGAGAGAGAGAGAGAGAATGTGTGTGTGTTTGATTCTGAAGAATCAAAGCCAGAGAACAGAGATAATTCTATTAGCTGCACCTGGATAGCACTTGGCCTCCTTTCCTAGCAGGGAAGGATCTGAAGTCAATGGCAGAGCTAGTTCGTGGTATAGCCAAGTGTCTCTGCAGCATTTTCAATGCTAGAGCATCTGTTCTGAGAATTTTAGTACAGCACCTAATTTTTTCGTCTTTGCAGCAACTTGCAAATGTGGGTGTTGAATGAGGGGTATTTATCAGAGTAGAAAAGTCATTGTTTTGGAGAAGGGGAACAAGTTAGAACAAGTGGAATTAGGGTACTTAAGACTTCAAGGAGAGACAGCAAATGCAGGGGCAGGGGTGGATATACAACAAACCTCAGAGATATTCCTTCCATCTCAGGAGGTAGCAGGACATTGGAGCAATGCCTGTGCATCCACTGCTCAGTTCCATCTTGGGGGCAGACCCAGCACTGCAAGCTGATGAGGAACAGGACATAGGAAAGCCATCTTTACTGCAGATGACACGATTGAGCATCTGGCTCATCCCAGAGAATGGGGGGAGGCAGCTGCAAGCCAGGCTTGGAGGAACCCATGAAGTACCATCAGGTGACCAATGGCCAGTTCAAAACCCTATCTTTCCTTAGAAAACTTGGAATGGAACCACCATTTGGCCCAGCTACCCCACTCCTGGATCTATAACCAAAGAACTTAATACCAGCATACTGTAGTAACGCAGCCACACCAATGTTTATACAACTCAATTCACAATAGCGAAACTGTGGAAGCAACCTAGATGTTCTGCTGTGGATACAAAAACATTGTCCTATATAAACACAATGAACTAATACTCAGCATTAAAAGAAAATATAATGATGGCATTTGCAGGTAAATGGATGGAGTTGGAGACTATCATGCTACGTGAAGTAAGCCAATCCCATAAACCCAGAGGCTGAATGTTCTCTCTGAGAACTGGATGCTGATCCAAAATAGGGGGAATGTGAGAAATGGAGAAATTTTGACCAAAGAGGAGGGAAGAGAAGGGAGGGCGCATAGGGGCAGGATAGATGGTGGAATGAGATGGACATTATTCCCCCAGGTACATGGATGAGTAACATAGGATGCAATGCTACATCGTGTCCAATTAGGTAAATGAAAAGTTGTGTTGCAATAGTGTACAATGAATCCAAATGCATTCTGCTGTCACATATACCGAATTAAAAAAAAAAAAAAACCCTATGGTAAGAGAGCTTCCAGTCCTGGAGCCCAAAGAAACAGAGGAAGCACAGAATAACACATGCCCATGACCTTGCTCATGGGGAATGGAATACAGTCACAAAATAGAGGTAGAAAAATGGTTGTGAGTGATATTTTCCTAATGACTATTAATGCAGATGGCAATTGGTTGTTGGCGTCCTGACCCACAGCAGTCATTTTACAAGCAATGCCCATCCAGCGCTCTGTCTGGGCCTTGCTCTGGGCCACCACTCTCCCTGCCTGGCCTATGTCACAGCATCCCCTTGCAGACAAGGAGAATGGCAGGCTCCTTTTCAGGGGCCCTGTCCATTTGATTTTCATTTTCATTTTGTCTAAGAAATGTCACTGACTTCTGATTTCTTACCACTCTATTTTGGGATTTAAATGTTTAATTTTAAAAAGCTCATTCTTGATATCTGAATATTCTTTCATATATCTTTAAAATATAGAACATGTTCTGTCTTTCTGAAGTAATAAGTTCATGTTTTCTAAAGTTGACTTTTACTTTTGCAGTCTCTGATTCCATCATAGTGAAATATTTGTAATTGAATCAGCTGTGAATGCAAAAGAAAGGCTAGGATGTAAAAAATGATATGCATCTTCCTCTGTGGTCTCCACCCCTTCCTATCCCACCCACTACTTTTCCACACCCAAGGTAACCATCATCCTAAATTCATGCTCATGATTTCTTTGCCTTGTGTGAAGTTTTGTTGCATCTGTAAGTATCATTGAAAATGTTTTTCCATGTTAGTTTTTAACTTCATGAATAGCATGTCATGTTGTTTCTGATGTATTAGGGCTTTTTTTGCATTTACTATTTCCCTAAAGCCCATCTGTATCATTGTACTTCACCATGATTGCTACACTGCTTACTGGCACTGGTATCATGCCAGAGTTCATGCAATTAGAGTACTTGGCCATGAACTTTGTAATATGTGTCTTCTTTATGAATGTGAAAAGTATACTCACAGGAAAATGGGATGAATTGCTGCATGAAAATTTATGACAATTCAGCTTTAGAAGATATTGCCAAATGGCAAAGTATTTGAAATAAGTTTCACCTCAACTAGTAATGTACGGGGAACCTAAGGATCCATATCTACACCAGCTATAGGTTTTCTCACGTCTCATTAGGTTTTAAATGTTGACAACTTAATAAGTGTAAAAGGATATTGCCCAAAGAATGTTCTGCTCCTCTAAACTGCATTTCATGTTGAAGTTCTCCAGGTTTTGAGGAACTTTTGCTGCTTTCATGGGAGCAGCCTCATCTGCAGCAATGGGATCTGGCTCCACATCATCTAGTGTCTGGACTCATCTGTTTTCTCCCTTTCTCTTTTCATGCAGTTCCTGGATGAGTTTTTTAAACCTTGAACTTGGGCTTGAAAAGTTGTGTTTTCTCCTTTATGAATTGAGTTTTTGCATCCTCTGGAGTGCAGAGGATGCAGGTTGGTGGGCTTATATCTGGGCACACTGGGTGGTGGCTGTTTTCTGTGTGATGCTCCTCTGTGAGCCTTTTTGTGGGGTATACTGCTGTTATGTTTGTGCAGTGTTCTCCGCTGGCTGCTTGGGGTTCTCCTCAGCCATTGCCTTCTGTGAGTTCATGTGTTTGAATGAGAATCAAGTTGACTAGCAATTCTGGGGCTTGTAGCCATGGACCATCTTAGAGGTGCTGGATCATAGGAGCTACTTCCCTGGCTTCTGTGATTTTTCCTGCCACTTGGTGCTTGATAGTCAGCCCAGCGTCCTGAGTCTGCATACTTGGAGGGCCTCACATCTGCTGGCGTTTCCCTTGGAGGCAGGAGTGCGGGGTGCAGGACTGTCCCTGGCTGCTGTGGAACATTGAGCACTGATTCCCTCTGCAGGGGCGACTTAGTAGCAGTAGCCTTGGTGTCTGACTGCAACTGTGGGCCCTGTGAATGCCAGCTCTCTGTGGGTGGTCTGTGGCATAATAGCCGCACCCTAGCTGATGAGGATCACCTGGGTATCAATATGTGACTAGGGTGGGGTGTCCGTTTACCTGCTCTTATCTGAGCTCCTGAGACTGGCAGCTTTGAACTTGTGCACCTATTTCCCTCCAGTGGGGCTTCTGTGTAGCAGTGCTAAGTGCTTGCTACCTGTGTACAAGTGCAGGACCTGTGGGTGCAGGCTGGCCAGGCATTCTGTGGTTTAGAAGCTTCTATGCTGGATCCTGCAGATCACTGGTTTTTACCATTTATCCTGAAGTGGATAGGGTGTCAATTGGCTGGCCCTCACCTGAGTCCTGTGGTGACTGTAGCACGAGGTGGGGTTAGCACTGCCTGGGAACCATTTGCTTTGGGGTCAGCTCCACCCCACTAAGGGTGTTCCATAGCCTTCATCCAGCAAGGATCCCTCAATGAGTTCCTTTTAGAAAGATTACTGAGAAAACCCATTTCAGAGGCATTACCTTGGGTTTTATTTGTAATTCCTTATACATAGGCATAAGTTGGATTTATTTAATTGCTTCTGTGGAGGCTGACTAGCTGTAGATTCTATATAAAATGTCTTACCTTTCTGGCATGGTTTTCAGCTCACAGTTGGGGCAAAATTTTTTGATCTCCTTCACTGTCTTTGCTGCTGCTGACCCATTTTATCTTGGTCTGATTTTCTTTCCAAGTAGTCTCCATGTTTCTAAATGCAGTTTTTTTCCCCAGTAACATCAATTATTTCCTTTCCATCCCTTAATATAGATTATCTCCTTGGAAGACAGAGAGGGAATGGTAAAATTCTGAATTTGGGTAATAATTTTCAAAGTGATCTAGCAATAGTCAACTTAATCATATTCACCAGGACATGATTTCAGCCTGATTTCTTATTTTTTAATAACATGAGGCTCATAGTCAGAAGTGAAGCTTAATTATAGAAAAATTTGAAGATTTATATTTCTGTGTATCTTAGGTTTATAGTCTATGACATTCTCTACTGGAAAAAGAGCAGGAGATATTTGAATGTGAAATAACGTTAAGGTCTAAAAAGGGAGGAGGGTATTTTAGTGTGGGCAATGATGTCTGCAAAGAGGAAAGTGTTGAAAAACAAGAATTCATATTAAGGGTATAGAATCATAAAAAAGTATTGAATTTTAATGAGATCTTTAAACCACTGACCAGTCAAGAAGTGAAAAGGTTACCTTTCTCAACTTTGGGAGTGTAAACTGGTTCAATCTACTTTGCCTTTGTTCAATATCTGGTCATGCTGTATGTAAATATATAGCACTGTGACCCAGGAATTTCCTACTTTGGTTTATACCCAGGAAAACTGGATATAAACTCCCAAGGCAACATGGTCGCAATAATCAGAGTGGCATTGAGGGTAGGGCAAAGTCTTGGAATCAGCCTAACCACCTAGCAATAGGGGAATAGATATCTAAATAAATTATGATTTATGATAAAACCAAGAGAGAAGCGGGTTTATTCTACTCATTTCTGAAATGTTAAACTGCAGTGAAAGAACCAGGACTCTGTTTGAACATGGATGAATATGCCAGACATAGTGTCCAACAGAAAAAGAAATTTGGGGAAGAATATGTATCTATAGTATGATGATTTAAATCTGTAAGCTTGGTTATAATAAGTATCAAAACTACATGGGAATGAGAATCACAAATATCAGACAGAAGGAAAAGGAATGCTCTCTGAGATGGTATCCATTGGCTTCCCCTTGTGCTGGTGATATCTTAAGCAGTGGGTACATGAGTGTTGCATTTTTTTCTCTCTCTGTTTTGTATTATATGCAAAAATGTTCCTCTGACTAAGGATTCCTTATATCTGACATTGTGTCCGTGTGCATTTTTTCACTAATTGGAATAATCAAGATTTTTCCCATTTTGATGTAAACATGACCTGGACAGCTTTATTGACTCATAAATTAGTCATTGTTTAGTATTCCATAAGCCCAAATGTCTGGGGACTTAGTACATGTGTCCAGAAATCTTTGCTTTCCAGATAGTGCTGGAAAATGTGCACTCTGGATGTGTCTTATCCAAATGAGGCTAACTTAAAAGCCTGAGAATTAGCATGACTCTATAGAAAGAAGAAAGCATCCACTGCATAACACTCCAGGGACAGGAAATGTCTATGGGATTTTTTTTTCTTAATCCTCTGCAAATGGACTTTGGTTTTCCAGATTTAATCCCTATAGGTGACTCCAAGTGGTTGGGAGGATCTGGTGATTCAGAATTATTGCATCCTTTGTGTCCAGCAGGGGGACCCATAATCTAGCAAACCTATGTAAAATCTTGGTACTTGCCTCCAGTCTATTGGATTTTTTGTTGTTGTTGTAGTCATTTGCTGTTCCCCACTGTCACCTAAGCAGCCAATAAGAACAACTGATAGAGATAAAGTTTATTGGGGTCACATGGCTTCAGAGGACTCAGTCCCTACTTAGATGGCTGACTCGATTTCTCTGGAGTGGGGCAGCTCATCATGGAGGAGAGCCCAGCAGAGAATAGCTGCTCAGCGCATAGTAGGATCAGGAAGCAAAGAGAAGTGGGAAGGGGACATGTGTTCAACACATTCTGCCAGGGCACAGCCCCAGTAACCCTGCTCCTCTAGTAGTATCCCACCTGCCTAGAGTTACTACCCTGTCATTCCAACTAGGATGAACTCTTTAGGTCAGAGCTCTCACAATCCAATCACTTCACTTCTGAAATTTGTGGTGTTAACATAGAAGCTTTGTGTGTGTGTGTCCATCTGTTACAATTCTTCATACCCGAATTGTAACAGATGGACATCAGAAAAATGTTTATTAAGCCACATGCTCACATGGGACATAATATGTATTAGAATGTGCAATGAACACACAAACTGACCAGCCTTTTGTCTTTTTCCTAACTCTCCTCTAGTGCAGTACATATACAAGTTAAGCATTGATTAAACCCTGAAACTTACAGGTCTCCTGGTCCTCTCAGTTTCACTTATTTTTAGTTACTCATGTCCCTTCAATATTTTCTCTCCCTGACCTAGGAGGTGTATTTTCCTCTCATGCTAATGAGGCCTCTTCCCTCTGCCTGCCCTGATCTCAGTTCCCTCACCCCTTTTCCCGAAGACCTGAGTTAGCATAGGCATAAATAGCAGATCATCAGGCTTGGCTTATGAGTCACAGTTGCTTGACAGTCCTGGTCTGATCATTGCCTGCCATCTGAGTCTGGCTTCTGATGCATGCACTGTCTCTACAAGCTGTGATTTTTGCCTAATAATTTTTTCTTGAAATCTGGACATGATGTACTTGTTAAAAGAATTCAGATACATAGGCCTTGAGTAATGTGTGGGTAAGATGTCGAAGAAAGGGAATTTTCTGTGGTCCTGGGATTATAACTTAGTGTTTTGGAGAGCATGTGTGTGGGATTCTGATCATCCTCAGTGAAATTTACTTCCTCCTCCACCCTTCCCTTAGGTTGTAGAGGACTAAGTTAGAGGGGATTCATGTTTAGAATTTCTTTTCCTCCACATGGAAGGTTAGAGGGGTTCATAATCTCCCTTCCCCCCATGCCAGCCTGTACAGCCTGAAGTTGCAGTTTTCCTCTTCTCCAGGTCATTTGGGCCCTGAGAATGAGTTTTTATTTCTCTTTCATGAGATTTAAGTTCCAATTATTATGACATATACTTCTTTTTTATTTTTATTTATTTTTTATTTTTAAAATATTTAATTGATTTTATTTTTTAAACAACGAGAGAGTGGAATGCATTACAACATTACAATTCTTATTACACACATAGAGCACAATTTTTCATATCTCTGTTTGTATATAAAGTATGTTCACACCGATTCATGTCTTCGTACATGTCCTTTGGATAATGATGTCTATCACATTCCACCATCATTGCTGTCCCCATCATTCCACATCACCCTGTGCCCTCTCTTCCCCTCTCACCCGTCTGCCCTGTCCAGAGTTGGCCTATTCTTTTCATTGTGTTCACCAATAGCCAGGAGGCAGGTGGCCTTGTGATTCCATTCATTCAAACCCAAATCAATGGGAGACTGGTTTGTGACTCAGGGAGAGGCTACTGCCTGGCTGGCCAAGGGTATTGGGCATTGAGACCACTGTGTGAAGAATAAGTGGTCAGAGGCCTCTGTTGTCTTTTTCTGGTTCCCTGTTGCATATCATCTGACCAAGCCTAGGAAGTCGAAGGTATAATTTTGAGGAAGAATAAAAGAGATTCCTTCAATTATTTTATTGTAATCCCTAGTACCTTTCCCTGTGTCATATTAAAACATCCAGCTAACATATATTATTCATGTTCATTTTTCTCATCAGTACAATGTAATTTTCACAAGAAAAGAGTTTGATTGTGTTCATTGCCTTAAACTGTACCTTGAAGATTGCCAAGTACACAACGACCCCTCAATAAGTATCTTTGAATGAATGAATCCTTCTGATATATAAAGCCTTCTGTGAAGTGTCTTTACCACCTCTGGCTAAATTTTGTGTATTTTTACCTTATCAGCCAGAACTCTGGAGGGAAACTGGGGACAGGTGATTTGTGGTTTTAGACCACAAACTTCCCTTTCCTGTAGTGGCTGATGAAACACTTTTGTTACATTTATTGTTTTTTAAATAGTTCTTTTCACTGACTTGTTCATCACATATGTTATCTTTCTGACCCACAGAAAACTCTCCAAATCTTCTGAAAGATTCAGCAATTTATTATTATTATTTTTTTTATTGGTTGTTCACAATATTACAAAGCTCTTGACATATCATATTTCATACATTAGATTGAAGTGGGTTATGAACTCCCAATTTTACCTCAAATGCAGATTGCAGAATCACGTCGGTTATACATCCACAATTTTACATAATGCCCAATTAGTAATTGTTGTATTCTGCTACCTTTCCTATCCCCTACTATCCCCCCTCCCCTCCCCTCCCTTCTTCTCTCTCTACCCCATCTACTGTAATTCATTACTCTCCTTGTTTATTTTCCCATTCCCCTCACAACCTCTTACATGTAATTTTGTATAGCAATGAGGGTCTCCCTTCATTTCTATGCAATTTCCCTTTTCTCTCCCTTTCCCTCCCATCTCATGACTCTGTTAAATGTTAGTCTTTTCTTCCTGCTCTTCCTCCTTGCTCTGTTCATAGTTGCTCTCATTATATCAAAGAAGACATTTGGTATTTGTTTTTTAGGGATCGACTAGATTCACTAAGCATAATCTGCTCTAGTGCCATCCATTTCCCTGCAAATTCTATGATTTTGTCATTTTTTATTGCTGCATAGTACTCCATTGTGTATAGGTGCCACATTTTTTTATCCATTCATCTATTGAAGGGCATCTGGGTTGGTTCCACAGTCTAGCTATTGTGAATTGTGCTGCTATGAACATCGATATGGCAGCATCCCTGTAGCATGCTCTTTTAAGGTCTTCAGGGAATAGTCCGAGAAGGGCAATAGCAGGGTCAAATGGTGGTTCCATTCCCAGCTTTCCCAGGAATCTCCAAACTGCTTTCCAAATTGGCCGCACCAATTTGCAGTCCCACCAGCAATGTACAAGAGTACCCTTTTCTCCACATCCTCGCCAGCACTTGTTGTTGTTTGACTTCATAGTGGCTGCCAATCTTACTGGAGTGAGATGGTATCTTAGGGTGGTTTTGATTTGCATTTCTCTGACTGCTAGAGATGGTGAGCATTTTTTCATGTACTTGTTGATTGATTGTATGTCCTCCTCTGAGAAGTGTCTGTTCAGATCCTTGGCCCATTTGTTGATTGGGTTATTTGTTATCTTATTGTCTAATTTTTTGAGTTCTTTGTATACTCTGGATATTAGGGCTCTATCTGAAGTGTGAGGAGTAAAAATTTGTTCCCAGGATGTAGGCTCCCTATTTACCTCTCTTATTGTTTCTCTTGCTGAGAAAAAAACTTTTTAGTTTAAGTAAGTCC
Organism: Ictidomys tridecemlineatus; assembly: GCF_052094955.1. Lineage (NCBI taxonomy): Eukaryota > Metazoa > Chordata > Mammalia > Rodentia > Sciuridae > Ictidomys > Ictidomys tridecemlineatus. Next base: position 82,710,692 of record NC_135485.1, on the reverse strand, counting down.
CATTTGTTGATTCTTGTTATTAACTCTTGTGCTATGGGTGTCCTATTAAGGAATTTGGAGCCCAACCCCACAATATGTAGATCGGAGCCAACTTTTTCTTCTATCAGACGCAGAGTCTCTGATTTGATATCAAGCTCCTTGTTCCATTTAGAGTTAACTTTTGTGCATGGCGAGAGGAAGGGATTCAGTTTCATTTTTTTGCATATGGATTTCCAGTTTTCCCAACACCATTTGTTGAAGATGCTATCCTTCCTCCATTGCATGCTTTTAGCCCCTTTATCAAATATAAGATAGTTGTAACTTTGTGGATTAGTCTCTGTGTCCTCTATTCTATACCATTTGTCCACTCGCCTGTTTTGGTACCAGTACCATGCTGTTTTTGTCACTATTGCTCTGTAATATAGTTTGAAATCTGGTATCGCTATACCGCCTGATTCACACTTCCTGCTTAAAATTGCTTTTGCTATTCTGGGTCTTTTATTTTTCCATATGAATTTCATGATTGCTTTATCTATTTCTTCAAGAAATGCCATTGGGATTTTGATTGGCATTGCATTAAACCTATAGAGAACTTTTGGTAATATCGCCATTTTGATAATGTTAGTTCTGCCTATCCATGAACAGGGTATATTTTTCCATCTTCTAAGATCTTCTTCTACTTCTCTTTTTAGGGTTCTGTAGTTTTCATTGTATAAATCTTTCACCTCTTTTTTTAGGTTGATTCCCAAGTATTTTATTTTCTTTGAGGATATTGTGAATGGAGTGTTTTTCCTCATTTCCGTTTCAGAAGTTTTGTCACTGATATACAGAAATGCCTTTGATTTATGCGTGTTGATTTTATAACCTGCCACTTTGCTGAATTCATTTATTAGTTCTAGTAGTTTCTTTGTAGACCCTTTTGCGTCTTCTAAGTATAGAATCATGTCATCTGCAAATAGTGATAATTTAAGTTCTTCTTTTCCTATTTTTATGCCTTTAATTTCTTTCGTCTGTCTAATTGCTCTGGCCAGTGTTTCGAGAACTATATTGAATAGAAGTGGTGATAGAGGGCATCCCTGTCTTGTTCCAGATTTTAGAGAGAATGCCTTCAACTTTTGTCCATTCAGAATGATGCTAGCCTGAGGCTTAGCATAGATAGCTTTTACAATGTCAAGGTATGTTCCTGTTATTCCTAGTTTTTCAAGTGTTTTGAAAATAAAGAGATGCTGTACTTTGTCGAATGCTTTCTCTGCGTCTATTGAGATGATCATATGGTTCTTATCTTTAAGTCTATTGATGTGGTGAATAACATTTATTGATTTCCGTATATTGAACCAGCCTTGCATACCAGGGATGAATCCTACTTGATCATGGTGCACAATTTTTTTGATGTGTTTTTGTATTCGTTTCTCCAGAATTTTATTGAGGATTTTTGCATCTAGGTTCATTAGAGATATTGGTCTGTAGTTTTCTTTCTTTGAGGTATCTTTGTCTGGTTTCGGAATCAGGGTGATGTTGGCCTCATAGAATGAATTTGGAAGAGCTCCCTCTTTTTCTATTTCCTGAAATAACTTGAAAAGTATTGGTATTAATTCTTCTTTAAAGGTTTTGTAAAACTCCGCTGTATACCCATCCGGTCCTGGGCTTTTCTTGGTTGGTAGTCTTTTGATGGCTTCTTCAATTTCATCCATTGATATTGGTCTGTTCAAAATGTGTGTATCCTCCTGACTCAGTCTGGGCAAATCATATGACTTAAGAAATTTATCGATGTCTTCACTATCTTCTATTTTATTGGAATATAGGTTTTCAAAATAATTTCTAATTGTCTTCTGTATTTCTGTAGCATCTGTTGTGATATTGCCTTTTTCATCCCATATGTTAGTAATTTGAGTTCTCTCTCTTCTTCTCTTTGTTAGCATGGCTAAAGGTCTGTCGATCTTATTTATTTTTTCAAAGAACCAACTTTTAGTTTTGTTAATTTTTTCAATAGTTTCTTTTGTTTCAATTTCATTAATTTCCGTTCTGATTTTAATTATTTCTTGCCTTCTGCTACATTTGCTGTTGTTTTTCTCTTCCTTTTCTAGGGCTTTGAGATGAAGTGTGAGCTCATTTATTTGTTGGTTTTTTCTTTTTTTGAGGAATGACCACCAGGCGATGAATTTTCCTCTTAAAACTGCTTTCATTGTGTCCCATAGATTCCGATATGTTGTGTCTGTATTTTCATTTATCTCTAAGAATTTTTTGATTTCCTCCTTTATGTCTTCTGTAACCCATTGATCATTCAGTAACATATTGTTCATTTTCCATGTGATGTAGGATTTTTCCTTCCTTCTTTTATCATTGATTTTCAGTTTCATTCCATTATGATCAGATAAAATGCATGGTATTATCTCCACCCCTTTATATTTACTGAGGGTTGCCCTGTGGCATAATATATGGTCTATTTTTGAGAAGGATCCATGTGCTGCTGAGAAAAAAGTATATCCATTTGATGATGGTTGATATATTCTATATATGTCAGTTAAGTCTAGGTTATTGATTGTGGTATTGAGTTCTATAGTTTCCTTATTCAACTTTTGTTTGGAGGATCTGTCCAATGGTGATAGAGGTGTGTTGAAGTCACCCATAATTATTGTGTTGTGGTCTATTTGATTCTTGAACTTAAGGAGAATTTGTTTTATGAATGTCGCAGTGCCATTATTTGGTGCATAAATATTGATAATTGTTATGTCTTGTTGGTGAATGGTTCCTTTTAACAGTATATAATGTCCTGTTTTATCCCTTTTGATTAACTTAGTCTTGAAGTCGATTTTATTCGATATGAGGATGGCCACCCCTGCTTGCTTACGAGGACCGTGTGCGTGGTATATTTTTTCCCATCCTTTCACCTTCAGCCTGTGTATGTCTTTTCCAATCAGATGTGTCTCCTGGAGGCAGCATATTGTTCGATTTGTTTTTTTAATCCATGATATCAGCCTATGTCGCTTTATTGGAGAGTTTAAGCCATTAACATTCAGAGTTACTATTGATATATGGTTTGTACTTCCATCCATGTTTGATTATTTATCCTTTTTTTTAAAAAAAATTTAGTTTGTTTCTCCATGATTATTTTTCCCCTCGCCCTCTGTCTTTATCGAGGCACTTCCCTCTGATGGTTTTGGTTATTGTTTTTCATTTCTTCCTCGTGTAGTGTTTTGCTCAAAATGGTTTGAAATGCTGGTTTTCTGGCTGCAAATTCTTTTAAATTTTGTTTATCATGAAAGATTTTTATTTCGTTGTCATACCTGAAGCTTAATTTTGCTGGATACAGAATTCTTGGTTGGCATCCATTGTCTTTCAGTGTTTGAAATACATTGTTCCATGACCTTCTTGCTTTCAGTGTCTGTGATGAAAAATCCGTTGTTAACCTTATTGGTTTACCCCTGAATGTAATCTGTCTCCTTTCTTTTGTAGCTTTTAATATTTTCTCTTTGTTCTGTATATTGGATATCTTCATAACAATGTGTCTTGGCGTTGGTCTACTGTGATTTTGTGTGTTCAGTGTCTTGTATGCATCTTCAATTTGTATATCTGTTTCCTTTTTTATTTCTGGAAAGTTTTCTGTAATTATTTCATTCAGCAGGTTACTCATTTTCTTGGTTTGAATCTCTGTACCTTCTTCTATCCTGATGACTCGTAAGTTTGGCTTTTTTATGTTATCCCATAACTCTTGGATGTTTTTCTCGTGATTTTTTACCAGCCTTTCTGAGTTGGCTAGACTCTTTTCAAGATGAAATAATTTGTCTTCATTATCTGACGTTCTGGCTTCTACTTGCTCCACTCTGTTAGTGATACTCTCAATTGAGTTTTTAATTTGGTTTATAGTTTCCTTCATTTCTAAGATTATGGTTTGATTCTTTTTTATAATCTCTATCTCCTGTTAAAGGTGCTTAACTTCTTCTTTTATCTGTTTGTGTAATACATTCTCAATGTGTTCTTTCGCTGCTTGAATTTGCTGTCTCGTATCCTCTTTAAGGTTCCATTCCATCTGTCTAAGGTGTTTCTTGAGTTCTTTATATGACCATTTTTCTGATGACTCTAGGTCCTCCTGAATATTTAGGCTTTCCTGCATTGTTTGTACTCCTTTTCTTCCTTGCTTTTTGAAGCTGCTCATGTTACTTCTTGTTCTGTTTGACTGCTGAGTTACTGTTTACTCCTATAAATTTATTTGATGCTTGGGAGGAAAGGTATTAGAAGGGAAGGGAAAAAGTCACTAAAGAGAATGAGAGTAAGCAGGTAGAATTCAAGGAAGGGGGGATAAGATAATTGAAAAGAAATGAAAAGACAAAAGAAGAAAAAAATAGGAAATAAAAAAAGAAAAAAAATTTAAATAATAAAAAAAATTAAAATTGGAAAAAAAAATTTAAAAAAAAATTGTAAAAAAAAATTTTAAAAAAAAGAAAGAAAAATGAAAATGAAAGAAAACCCCAAATCAAAATTAAAAACAACAACAACAACAACAACAACAAAAACAACAACAACAACAAAACTAATAAATGCAGTCTTAGAGTTTGATTAACTTCTCTTCCAGTAGGTGGCGCTGTGACCACCAGGCCAAGTTTCTCCTATCAATACGCAGAAACCAATCACTGTGCAGCAGCTCCTCCTCCCAGACTGGGCGAGTCTCCAATCCTGGGTGCCTAGGGCGTCCTCTTGTGTCTAGTCACTTCCCCACTTTTCCTCTAGCCAGGCCCCTCTCACGGGTGCTGCTCACCACAATACTGGGTACACGCCAGGTCTTCTGCTCCCGGGAGCCCTGTTGTCATGAATGGCTGGGCACACTCTTCCAGTTTGCCAATCCCTCAGACCCTAAGTTTGTAGAGCTTGGGGCTGAGAATCCTCAGCGAATTTTACTGCCCCTCCAGTAGCCACACCCCCGGTAGCTGGTGCAAGAGACCTCAGCTGTCAGCACTGGTGGGAGCGGTAGTCCTGAGCCGCAGGTCCCGCGCCACCTCTAATTCCCTCGGTATGGGTACCATGCTCACGGGAGAGCTAGGAGGGGCCCTTACAGGAGAGCTGAGATTGGCCCTTAAGGTTTCCCCGATGTGTGGAGAGGGAAGGCTAGGGAATTACACACCTGTAGCCGCAGGTTTCAATGAAGTTATCTCCTCCGCCACAGTCTGATGACGTCAGTTGTCTGCCATGGTGGTATCTCTTGCAAATGGCGACAGTTTGTTTCCCTTTGCCGGGTGACCAATGCAACGGGTGGGTCCTTACTGTCTCTCCCAAGCCCCGTTTCAAACCTGTGGCCACTACCTATGAAGGCTCGGTTGGCATTTACCTCTGTAGGATCAGAAGGGCTGACCGGTTGTTTCAGCCGGATGGATTAGTGCTGAGTCACAGCTGTTTGTCTGCGGGAAGCAGGCAAACGGGAGCTTGAATTCAGCCGATCCAGGTTCAGTGTGTGCTCTGAGAGGCCCAGACTGCTCGTTCCAGATCCACGTCAGCTCAGCATTGCCTAGTGATCCTGAGCAAACAGAATTAGGCTGTTTACGACTCCCTATGCCTGCACAGCTGAAGAGGTCAGAGACTTGATCTCTCCGCGCCCACCACCATGTTGGAATCAATAATAGATTCAGCAATTTTTTTAAAAAATTATTTTGACCAAAAGAAAATATGAAAACCTTTTCCCATGACAAAGGCATAAATTATATCATGATTTCAGCAGGACATGATGAATATTTTGGCATGGTTTCTGCTTTTTAACATCAAATGTGGTATAATGGATAGCTTTATCTGGAACTTTGTCATCTGATTTCTTTCCAATAAGTTCTGCTGGATTCTGAGTTTCATGTTCTATATTCTACAATCATAGTCAAGAGAAAAGTGAAGACTTGATACAAAAGAGGGTAGAAAGGATATTGAAATGGATTAATGACAATAACCAGTAAGATATCATGAGTTAGTAAAAAAGAACACTTATCTCACAAATGGTCAACCTTCCAGAAACAACTCATTTTTCTTTTTTAATTTTCACACTAAGGATGGAACACAGGGGTACTTTACCACTGAGCACATCTCCAGCCCCTTTCATTTTTTATTAGGGTGACACTAAGTTGCATGGGGACTTGCTAAGTTTATGAGGTTGGCCTTGAACTTTGAATCATTTTTAACATGGCAATTGATAACTATTTTGTTTTTATTGGGAATAATGAAGCATTTTTTATTCTTAGTAAGTTTTAAATATCAACTAGTTCAGTTCATTGAAATGTTTACCAGACAATGACATAAGGTACCTGGTCAATATCTCAGTATGGAATTGTGTCCAGAGCTCTATCCAGAACTCCTGCTCTGGCCAGGGCATCTAAGTCAGCTAGACATCTAACGGGGAGATCCCATAGATCTGACCCAAAGGAATTGTAATGTATTTCTAACTTTGATAGAAATGTCCCCAGACCATGGCAGTAGCCATATCATGTGGTGGCAGGAGGCAGGGGGAGATATTTTATGTTTCTGACAAGGTACCCAAGACTAGTGACTCTTGGGCCCAGCTTGATTTGGTGTTGAGGTCAGTTCCAGCATGGCCACTGATTGTTCATCAGAAGGACACACAACCCTGTGACACCACTGTGGTTGTGGGAATCCCCTGAGGAGAGGGAAAGTAGAAGGGCCTAGGCTGACCACTGTGTCTGTGGTGGGCTAATGCTCTAAACTGTGAATAGCAATTGTGCTTAATTTCCCTGGAATCACAGAATAAGACTCACAACGAATACTGAAAACTGTGAGCTGTGTGTGAACTATGGTCAAGGGGTGTTCTACAATGTGATCACAGAAATGTTTTAGAAGATTTTAGGGAGTCAGTGTTAAATTGCCTATTGTAATAAAGGTTTTTTCTTGACACTCATAGTGAGTTTTATGCATTCCTAATCACATATCCTCTGACACTGCTTCCATGCATAGGGTAGGTGGACATTAATTGGAAATAGTTTTCTTATTCTAATTTTAATATGCACAATTTCTTCACTTACATCTTGGTCTGTCACATCTACTCACAGAAGAAGAAACTCTGTTAGTAACATGCGAGTCACCATCAGAATGTTCCTTGCTGGAAATTTTGGCTGCGATGTTTACTCAACTCCCCTGGGAATTTATAAAACTACAGATTCTGCTTTACCAGGGCTGGATGGGTGCCAAGTACACATGCAGCTAGTGAAGCTCTTGTTGACTATCAAGGCTATTGGTGATAAATTCATTTATGGCAACTGTAATACTTCATAGATCTTTGTGTTTGGTGAGTCATAGAAAGTATCTGAGTAGATTATGACTTACAGAAATGTTCACAACAATCTGACTTAACAGATCTTGGATGTTATATTTTATTATTTATAAAATAATTAAACAATAACATGGGCAGAGCTAAAATATGAGATCTTAGACATTCTGTAATAAAACTGTATCACTTGAAGTATTGAATTCATCAACATTGGGTAACGAAATGGAAGTAATGGTATCAAAGCAAATGGTTGTCAGTTTAAAATTGTATTTTCTGGAGTAAGTGGTAATGTGGTATTGTATTAATTAGTGTATTAAATAGGTTGATGGTGGTTTCAGTCAGCTCTATCACTGCTGTGACCAATGGATTTGACCAGAACAATTATAGAGGAGGAAAAGTTTATTTGAGGTTTCAGAGGTCTTAATCCATAGAAGGCTGGCTCCATTTGTTGGGGTTTGAGATGAGGCTGGACATCATGGCAGAGGGAAACAGCTCACATCTTGGTGATCAAGAAGCAGGGAGAGTAAGACTCCACTCTCTAGAAACAAATATATAACCTAAAGCTACTCCCCAATTCCCACATCCTCTAGCCACCCGTTACCACTTCAGTTACTACTCAGTTAATCCCTATTGGGATTAAATCACTGATTGGGTTAAGATACTTACAACCCAATCATTTGTCCTCTGAACCTTCTTGCATTGTCTTACTTTGGGGGGACACCTCACATCCAAACCATAACAGTAATTGTTTTAGGAAACATTTAGGTTCTGTCAAACTGAGGCTGTTGGCTTTGCGTCATATTTCTGAGGAAAGCTAGGCATGTTTAGTGACTTGGTGCCATCACTATCAGGATAGCCATACTGATACACCTGTAGCCTCAGTGCAGTATTGAATACACAATGTGTCTGGTCACTTTTCCTAATCTTCAGGCTACATGTGCACATTTGAGAATGGGTTTTAGCCATTTTCTCATCCTTTGGCTTATTCCCTTCATATGTTCTCTGAGATATTTTATATGTGAGGCTTTAAGAATAAAAGAATACTCTATAAAGAAAACCTTGTTATTTGTGTAGTATAATATTTAATAGGTTCATTCAGAAATCAGAAATCTATTTAAAGTTATTTGCATCTGAGCTAAATGAAACATATTTGTAAGTATCCTGGACAAGACAAAGGTTTTCTCTCTTTATAAACATCTGTTTTTCTCTTTGAGCTAAATTCACAAATTTTCAGCTCATTTTATCAGTTGTGTATTTTGATGACATTTTATTTAATTACCCACTTTTAACTCTTAGATATTTTTGCATCAACACTGTATTCTTTTCTTTCAAAACAGAAGATCTAGGCTCACAAGCCCACATACCAATGGTTGGCTTGAACATGTTCTTCAGTTTGGCATATCCCTCAGTATCTCCTTTTGTTATCTGTTCAGTCAGCTTCGTTACTCCTTCTGCCTTCATGGCTTTCATAGTTGCCACATACTGTTTATGAATCAGGAACCTCAGTTCTACAGCATTGCATTCTCTGAATATCACAAGTCCCACTTTTCACTTAGCTGTGCCTGACATAGCCAGTAATATTTACAAGCAAATGCTAGTTTTTTAAAAGTCAGTGTGTCACTGGAGGTTTAGCTCAGTTGGTAGAGTGCTTGCCTTGCATGCCCAAGGCCATGGGTTCAGTCCCCAGTACCACACACACACACACAAAGTCAATGTAAACTTTTCCAAAAGAGCATTAGGTAGGTATATAGCATACATAAAAATTAAGTAAAGAACACTGTTTTTAAAATATATTATTATTTATAGGGAATTCCAGCAGATATATAATGGTGAAATGAGAAGTCTTCCACCCATTTTTATTCTTTGTTTCCTGATTATTTTTATGAATAAGAATAAGATACTTCCTTGTTCCAATGCAGATAGTTCCCACTTCTGTGAATGGATGTTGAGTGTCACCTGCTACTTGGATGTCTGCATGTTGTGCTTGACGCTAATATCGTACTTGGTAGTTGGCAGAAAGTTAATACTGAAGTTAAGCTCTTGTGTTCTAGCAGCTGTGCTGCAGATCCTTGGTGTGCCACCTTCTGCAATCCGTGCTGCTCTGTTCATGTTCCTTATTGACTTCCTGGTTATCAGCGCCATGGTCTCCTGGTCTTTGAGTATGGAAGATAGTCATGTAGCAGGTTCCAGGGAGGACAGATCATTGATAATGTACTCTAATCCATGTGCCCCACCAATGAACTGCTGTTTCTTCTTTGGTTTTAAGGAAGACAGGGTTTCTTCAAACACTGCTGTGCACCTGGGAAAGCAGGCATCTGCTTTACTTTGACGAAGTGGTAGTGATTCATTTCAAGAAGACACGAGAAGAAAGAACTGAACTTCTGGTATGATGCAGGCTCCTTGCATTGCAAATGGGTTAGAAGAGAGAAGAGTTGCTTTATGAGATTTTATAACATTTTTCCTGAAAAGTTCTACACAGAGGTGAGTCTCCAACATGCTTAGAAACCATTTAAGATATCTTTTTTACTGAACTGAATCAGAGCCCACCCATATTGCCCCCGCACTTCTGGCCTACACACTGCCACCTGACACACAGACTTCCTCAGACACGGGGGTGGACATGCTGGTGCTCTCTCTCATCTCAGGTCAAGCCCTTAACACTGACCTCTCTCTTCTTTATTCCTATCTATCCTTCCTGACCATCCAGAAGCTCCAATTCAAAAGGGCATGAGTAGTCCATGGTATTGGATGAGTGTTCCCGGCCTAGGGGTAAACACGAAGGAACACCTGCTCCCAGGCTTACCAGGACAGTCTTGGCATTCTTTTGGCTTTGTTTTTCTAACCGGATGCAAATCAAGCAAGTGTCTCCCACCTGCTTGTTTAAAAGCAGCCTTGACAACTTGGAAGTTGATTCTGAGAACTGTGGGGGATGGACATCAGCAAAGCCCAGAAACTGAACGCCACCCCAACTTGCCAGTTTGCTCTATGGGCATTCTGGAACATATGTCCATATGAGGCTTCTTATCACTTGTGTGGATGTGGAATGGCACCAGGAGTCAGTACGAATAAGGTGGGTGCTTACCTCCTTTCCCTTGACCTGGGTCCTCTTCATGGTGGGATGTTTTCTTACAAGAAAATGATACTTCATTTGAGGATGCATGGAGAAATAGATGATTGCATGGTCAACTTCTGCAGAGAGAGGTGGAGAGGATTGGTAGCTGACACTCAAGGATTCTACCACGAGACACCCCCAACCCCTGAGAGTCTCTGCCAGGGCAGGCCTGCGCCACAGACTTGAGAACCCTCTGATCCAGCTACAGTTCCACCAAAGACTTCCTCAGTGATTCTTCCCTGAAGGAAGATTATGCACAGGATCTAAACCACAGACTCCCCCAGATGTGGGGTGGACATGCTGGTGCTCTCCCTCATCTCAGGTCAAGCCCTTCACATTGACCTCTCTCTTTTTTCTGTCTGTCCTTTCTGACCATCCAGAAGCTTCAATTCTAAATGGCCTTTGATATGTGTTAGTTTCCTGCCCTGGGCCAACCAGGAGACACCCCTGCTGCCAGGCTTACCAGGACATTCTTGTACTTTTTTCTGCTCTGCTCCTCTGAGCTGAAATGAACCAAACAGCTGTCTCCCACCTGCTTATTGTAGAAGGTCCTTGAGGATCTGCAAATAATGACTCCAGTGAAACTGGACTTCTTGATCCATTTGGTGGCCATGAACCTAGGTTTTATTGCAGAGGACTCCAAAGTTGATTTGAAGAACTGTGGGATATGGCAACATCAGCAAAGCCCAGAAACCGTAACCCACCCCAGCCTGTTCTATGGGGCTCCTAGAACATATATCCAGGAGCGGAGGGGTTTTACCTTCTCGTGTGGATGTGCAGTGGCACCAGGAGGAAAGAGTGAATAAGGAGGGTGTTTATCTTCCTTCCCTTTACCTTGTCTCACTTGCTGGTGGGTTGTTTCTCTGAAGGAATATTTGACTTGAGTATTCATGGAATAAAAGACATTTCCTTTGTCAGGGATCTTCAGCTCTGAAGAGAGAGGGCCAGTGGGTGGTAAGTGACTCTCAAGGGGTACACCACAGGACACTTGCAACACCTGAGAGTCTCTGCCAGGGTCAGGCCTGAGCCATAGACCTGAGAGCCCTCTGATCCAGCTACAGTTCTACCAAAGACTTTCTCAATGATTCTTTCCTGAGGAAAGACTGTGCATAGGAACTAAACCAAACTACCACCTTTCAATGAAAAAGCACCTTGGACTCCAGAATGTCTCAGTTCAGGTTGGACCTGCTAAAGAGACACTGCTGGAGTTTGCATCAGGATTTGCCCCAGTGGCTCATGTGCTGAAGCTCTTCTCCCAGTGAAGCAATGTTCACACATGGGTTTTCGGGGAAGCATTTGATGGTGAGTGCTTTGACCTTCTTAGGGGATTAATCCATTCATAAATGAATACAGTCCTGGGAGGTGGTATAAATTGGAAGTCTTTTGTGCATGGATGAAGGATGACTTAAGGAACTATATATTTTTTTAGATGAGCTCCACTTCCTCTTCCTCCTCATCATTATCCTTCTGATTTGTAATCTTATTCTGGTTATTTTATATCTTCATGTGCTTTTTATATTCCTCCTCCTCCTCCTCTTTCTCCTCCCCTTCACATCTTGCTTCCCCTTATCCTTCTTCTTTTTCTCTCTATGACCTATTGACCTGCTCTGAGTAGCTTGCCTCTCCCACACACTTCTGCCTATGTATGGCCTCTGTTAAGGACCCCAAAATGGAATGAGTTCACAAAGAATGGAAAGTAGTGAACCCAGAAGCCAAAAGAAATGTTTCTTCTTTTAAGTATTTTTTTCAAATATTTGTCACAGTCATGAACTAACCAGGCACCCCACTGTGACCATGCTTCCTTTTTTGGTGGTAACCACCTCCAACTGGACCAGGCTTTCTAAAGCAGAGGCCATATCTCCAGAGTTTCCCTAATGCAAACAAGCATTCCAACAACCAGGAGAACCAGGAGAGGTCTGGCATCACTGCAACCCTCCTGCCATAATTCATATGTCATAACACAAAGTGGGTTTCATGCATCCAGCTTGTCCTTTCTTTGGACATCTGTTACCCACAATCCTCACTGGCCCAGAGCTTGCTCTCAATCAATGATGGATTGGATGTGTCTACTTTTGATTCCACTTTCTTAGCCTATTCTTTTTTTTTTTTTTTTTTGGTACAGGGGTTGAACCCAGAGTCCCTTAACGACTGGTCCATATTCCCAGCTTTTTTCATTTTAGACAGGGTCTTGCTAAGTTGCTGAGGCTGGCTTGAAACTTGTGATCATCCTGCCTCACCCTCCCAAGAGGCTGGGATTACAGGCATGAGACACCATGCCTGCAACTTAGCCAATCTTGGCCTTGCATGTAAGACACTCCAACCTCAGACTTGGTTATTTATGAAAATGTTAGAGAACTGGTCATAGGAGCCATAGGGATGGTATGTTTCACTGTGGACAGACTTGGATCGTGGCTGCTATGAGTTCCTGGCTCACAGGTAAGAAAACAGCAATGGAATTACTTACACATCAGCTTTTTGGCCTATGTGTTTAGGACGCCCTTAGCTGACAAAGGAAGGGATAATAACCTGGCTGTTCTGATCTTATTTGGAGATGGGCACACAGGCACAAAGGACTTAGAATTTTCAAAACACAGCCCAAACAGGCTGTCTCCTGGCCTTTATGTGTTATTGTGTCCTGTTCCCAGTTGCTACAATACTGACATTTCTCCCCATATGCAGGGCTTCTCAGGTCCTACCCCTGGTTTTTAACATGTGCTGTTTCAGTCCACATCAGTGCTGATTCCACTTGTAGCCCATTTTTTCCCATGTTACTGTTAAATCATCCCTATCAGTGACCCATGGTGTATACTGCTGCTTGAAGGAGCTTTTCTTCTTTGCCCCTCATGGATGTTAGCTTTTCAATGGCTGATCAGGTGCAGGGGAGGATACATGTTAGGGAGGTCCAACAGGCCCTGGGGCAGCGCAGAGAATCTACTACAGATTTTAGGCCCACTTCAGTGCAGTTTCCTTGGTGCACAAGGCCCACTACACATTCTGCCTGTTTTTCTAGGCTAAGGCACTCTTCTATTGGGTTGTGAGTTGTCCTGAGCCTGCTCGTTGATCATTTCTCCCAACCATCTGATTGTCCCACTTACTCTAATGCTTGGAGATGATTTGCAGAAGCTCAAATTTATTCAGACCCTCCTCCTTAAGCAAGTGTTGGTCCAAAGCCCTCTACCCTGGCAGGTCACCTGGATCAGGGTGGGAGACAGGTCATCAGGGTATGTGCCCCGGAGGCGATACCCACTGGATAGTGGCCTGGGACATTCAGGAGACACCTTAGCTATGAATACAAGGGCACCTTCTTGTTATCCTGCTACTAGCATCTGGCCTCCATGTAATTATATGAGGTCTTCTGATGGGCTACTAGCCCAATCTTCATACAAAAGACTGCCTGTACCTGCCATTGTCCTATGTGGAGCCATATTTCACTCGAGTAGAAGTTCCATTCTACTTTCCACTTCCACTGAGATCAGAGGAATGGGCCAGTGGCACCCTCTATGCCAGATTTGCTCTGGGATGCAGGATGAATCTGTGCTTATCACAGGTAGAAACTCTAAAGGCTTTGGTCCTGACAGCCAAGACACCAAACAAGTGAGTCAGCAGGGGGAGGATTGAACATGGCTCCTCTGCAGCTGGACACCTGGAATATTGGGAATATACTGCATATCCATAAAAATTCTACAAAGAGACCCTCTGATTCCCCGTTCAAGGGATATGCAGACTCTGACACTCCTGAGGACAGGGCTCGTCCATGGTGTTTGCTATGTTTTCTGCCTTTTCCAGTATGGGCACCCAGGTGACACCCCTGCTGTCAGCCACACTAGGATGCTCTTGCGCTCCATGCTCTGCTCCTCTAACTGGATATGTGGTAGTGAGGAAGTGCTAGTGGATACCCCTGAGATACTGGACTCAATGTTGCTTTTGATGGCCATGGGAAAGGTCCTGGATGACACTGAAGAGGTGCTGCTCAAAGATGCAGTGATGCTGGACATCATTGCTGAGAACTCTGAATTTGACTCCAAGAAACATGGGGATGGCAACATCAGTAGAATCTCAGAAACTGCGGGATACATAGGTTCACAATTCTGTTTGGGGAGTTCTGGAAATTATACCCATGCACTGAGCCATCTTGGCTCCTTGGGTTAGACAAAGATTGAGGATGCAATCAGAGACAGCATTGTCCTCACAGTCTGCCACCAAACAGGGAAGCTGAACTTTGCACAGGGTCTGCTTCTAAAGGTTCTTTATCCCCCAAAATGCTGCTTGTACTTTTGGTTACCTTGCCTCTCTCTGCATGCTGCTCCTTCTGGAAGGTACAAAGGCACACCTACCCCACTGACATTGGGAGGACTGTCACTTTACTGCCATTGATGCTGTCCTGATTCACCTGCCCTGCTCAGAGTTCATGGACATATCATTTCCTTTGGAACCTCATCACCTCCCAGGAGTGAGCACCCCTGGCTGCAATGGCAACCTGGGGTTGGGGCAGGAACACAGGCTCTGGAGCAGGGAACAGCAGGTCTAGGCAGCAGAGACCAGAAGGAAGTTCAACCGCCCTGCTCAGCCATGCCAAGACACCTCATCCATCAGCACAAAGCTCTCTGCCCCCAGGTCTGGAGGGAATGTTAACACATGAGGCTTTTCTTCCCTTAGCGCTTTCTCTGTGGCCAAAGGATAAGACTGGCAAGCCTCTACTGATAGAACTGGCACTAGGGTGGACTCCAGATCTAGAGTTGGGGACAGACTTGGATCCAGCAGTGGAGCAAGAGCTGAAGCTACCTGGAGCTCTGGAGCTGACACTAAATCTAACCCTGGAACCGCCTCTTGCTTCCAAAGAGATGCTGGAGCTGACTTGAGCTCTGGATCTGACGTTAGTGCTGCCATTTGACTGGGCAGCAGTGCAGCTCCTGGAGAAGGCTCTCTCTCTGCAGGTGATTTTAGAGTTTGCACTGGACCTGAGGCTGCAGCTATAGGAGAAAAGATTCCAGCATGACTGCCTTGCCTTCAGCTTTGCAAAAACAGATAATACCTCTGTATTATCTGTTTTTGCTAAGGAAGACCTTAGCCCCAGAGCCCACTCAGGACCTTTTCCCAGATTGGGGCCATTGCCTGAGTGGTCAAAGCCTTATAATTGTTCCCAGTCCAACACCAGACTTAAGAGATTCCATTCAGTGGGGCTAAAATATAACTGTTTCTTCATTTACCCTTCTGTACCTACCCTAAGCCTCCTTGCCTTCAGGCTCTGCCTCGTAGCCTACGCTTCATGTCCTCAAGCTGGGCCTGCAGGTAGTGGGCACAGTGCTCCAGGTTCAAGCCACCCATGTTGAGCTGCATGAAAGGCAACAGCAGCTGAAGGCACAGAAGGCCTGGAGGCTGATGGAAATCCTCTCTATCCCAGTGCTCAGAATGAAAGGCATGGCACTGTGGGCAGGCAGGTGTGTAGTCAGCAGAAGCCTGGCCTTTCCTTCCCACAGCCTTCTATAGCACCCCTATGGACCTTGACTTCTGTAACTCCCCTGTCTCTCCACAGGCCAGTCCACACCAGCCAAGACACAGTGGCTATACAGGCAGTGACAAGACAGGTCTCTCTCCTTCCAAAAAAAAAAAAAAAAAAAAACCCAAACTCTGGATCCATGGTGTGACCAGCTCTCCCCTACCGTGGGAGAGGCCTGACATTCTTCTTTTTGTTTGCATTCTGGCAATCTCCAGGAGGGTTTGTCCTCCTGTCCATCATTGTCAGGGCTTGATTGAACCTCATACCCAGGTTTTTGCTGCCATGCTATCTCACTCTTTGTGATCTGTATATCTTGCTCCCAAGTGACACTATTCTTCTAGAGGGCACTCTCTGAAGAATAGTGTCATGGGGAGCAAGACACTAGCTCTCATTTCCAAAAAGTGAGGCCTGGGATGAGAGCTACTACTCTCCAAATTTCTGTGGCCCTAGGGGAGAGGACAGGGGTGGTGCATTCAGAATGGGATGGGCGTGGGGGGTTGATTTGCACATGAGCTGGCTCTGAGGCCACAGTCTTTTTAGTTCCCCAAATGACCAAGATTCCACCTACATCTTTTACCTTCTTCTACAATTGAGGCTCCAGACCTTATACTGCAAGCAGGACTCAAAATTGTGGGAACCAGAGCTGGTGTTGCCGCTCAGAGGTAGAGTGCTCACCTAGCATGTGTGAGGCACTGGGTTCGACCCTCAGCACCACATAAAAATAAAATGAGGGTATTGTGTCCACTTACAACTCAAAAATAATAATAAAAATGTTAAAAAAATTGTGAGAACCAATGTTTTTGCAGTCTTCCCAAGCCACAAAACTTTATATATCCCCACACTGGAGATAGGAGCCCTCCATCTTGACCCCAAGTCCACTCCATTTTTAGTTGATCCAGTGGTCCACCATCTTCACTGGAGTAGGACAAGATGTAGCCATGTCTCCTAGAGGACAGGTTGATGTGGTCATTAGAATATGACACCCGAGGTTTCTGTCTAACTGATAAAATTATATGCCAATTTTATCTTACTTGGCCTCCCCAAGCAAGAGAGTTGGGACAGCTTTCTGAAGAAAGATGGCACGGATTCCCCCCATTTTTCACTAAATTATGTGATGTGCTGAGAAACGTCTTCACACAATAGGTGCTTCTTATATATGCTCCTCAAAGAATGAGCCCAACCAGCTGCTTACCACATATCTCACTGGGCATGGGAGCTGCCAGCCCACCGGCCCTTCTCTGGCTATAACTAGGATGGGAATTTCTCTCTATGGAATCTGGAACATCCTTTATGAATGCAAAATTGCTTTGCCCAAGTTAAGTGAGGCCCCTGGCAGATACCTTCTTCTTGCAGATGAGAATGAAACACTAGAGAAACCCACAGCCCTCACTGAGTCCACTTGGAAATGAGCTGGGAACACAATATCAAGGAGTGAGGCCCAGTGTGAGTAGGCTGCTCCACATACTTCTGTGGCCCAGCTGGAGACAGGGTGGTTTAGTCTGGCTGAGAAGGTGAATCCACTTTCTGATGCAAGGCTGTGGCAGACACTTCTAGGACTCATCCCATTGGTCCTGACAATACCCTATGAGGATGGTCTCCTAAACTCCTCAGTTTTCACACAGCAAATTGGGACTTAGAAAGTTACAGGCCATTCTCAAGTTCAGCTAGGTGGTGGCATCTTTGGGTTAGAAGGTTGGGAGCTTAGCTTGGGAGCTCCGCAGGCGCAGCACCTGCTGAGTCGTGATGAACCTTGAGTAGTTGCACACAAAGGTGGTACCTAAGTCTGGGTTCCTGCGTACAAGACAGGCATGGACTGCTTCATGAGCTCTTCCTCCCTATTTGACTCAATGGTCTCTACAGATGCCATCCGTGTTCTGAGTGGGCTAATTTTCACACTGGGGTGGCCAAGAATGGTGGGTTTAAAGATGGAAATAGCAGCAAACAGAAACATGACTCCAATAAAGTGAAGTAAAACCATTGCGGAACAGTTGTCCTCAGTGTGTACACACACACACACACACACACACACACACACACACACACACACACCACACACATACAGGGTGGGGGAGGAGAGAGAGTTGGAATTCTGGGCCATGAATGAGTGGTCAGACATGAAGGCCTGCCTCAGCTAACCTTCCCTTTGCTGCTCAGTGTTAGTCTTGGGCTTCTCTGGAAAAATCGCCAGAGGCTCTGGCAACTAGGGCAAAGGCCCAACCAGAGTTCTTACACTTGGGCGATGGGGAACCCCCGAGATTTCCTGAGGCCTGAGCCTCAGCATGCTGTGGAACAGAACATCCCTCTTACTCCAGCCTCCCCAAGCAAGAGAGCTGGGACAGCTTTCTGAGGAAAGTGGGTACCTTTTTTATTTTTAACCAGGGTTTCATGTTCTGTTTGAACCATCAACCAATGAAAGCACTTTCTGTAGTCCCTGTACCTGAGCCTTTTATTCACACGAGACCACTCCAGAGTCCCATGGACTGCTGACTGTCCCCCACACCACATCAAGTACACAACTGAACAGATTTTCACTAACAACTCCCATCATCCCTTGCCCAGCTTGGCTTCAGCTAGAGCTCCTGCTTTGAGGATTCAAAAACTGGATTCCATAACCAGTCCCCCTCCTCACCAGCTTTGTGATGCTAGACCTACCTTTGTGCCTCTTATGGGTGCTCCAGTGTCCCCAACTCTTCCCTGGGAATTACTGTCACACCACTTCCTAGGATGGAATTGGGCATATGTGCCCATAAATGCCTGTATTGTCTGTGAAACCCATAGACAGAATTCACAATTACAAGAAGGAGAGAAAGAATAAAACCTAACTCATTAAAGAACCTGGGCAATGCCACTTTCCCTCCTGTTTGCAGTTCCCACTCTGATCTATAGCAAGTTTGAAGCAATTGGAATTCAGAGACTGTCACCCTCTAGCATAGAACTTCCCAAGACTTCTTGTGAGATTTCACATTGGCCCAAGCGCCTCTTCTCAGTCTAGGAGATAGGTAACCCACAGAGACTCTAAGATACCATAGCTTCCTGGTTCCCAAAGGCAGTACACCCCTCACTTGGAGGTGGATCATACTCTTCACTCTTGTGTCTAAGGAATAGAATTGGGCAAAAGTGATGGGCTGTCACCTCCAAGATTGAGTTATGGGAAGCCTGACTTCTGTCTGGCTCCCTCTCCAGCATTTTCCCCCACTCTGTCTCCCTTCCAATCTTGATCCAAGGAATGAAATGATATGCTGTCTTTGTATACAACTTTGTGATAAAGACCAGTCCTCCCATCAGAAAAGTGTTGAGTTTCAGCCAAACTGGTTTTTTACCAGGATCACAGGCGAGAGCTCAGGGGCAGATTCTCCCAGCTAAGCCTCAGTGGGGTCTGCAGTCAAAGCCTCCAGGGACATGGAGACAGAGGCATCCAGCTGAGCCACCTTGAACCCAGTTGCACAGAAACTTGACCTTATAAATGCCCATGGCTTTCAGTTGTGAGTTAGGGGGTGGTTATCCACAACTCTGGATATTGAGTGCAGTCTCTGGGCTGTGCGGTGTGCCCTAACCTATCCCTATCTGCCCAGACCCTCCAGCCATATTGGTCTTTTATCCATCCTCCTCTTGTGGCCACACTGAATCAGGACTTCCAATTTCTATGTGGCCATGCCTTCCTCAACACACTGTTCCCAAAATGAGCAGAACTGGCTTCTTTTTGTCATTCTAGTTCCTGCAGCAATGCCACATCACTGAGATGGTTCTCAGTCTCCACCTAGTGACTCCAGCTTTCCTTCACACCGGGCCCTATTTTGGCTCTGGCTCTTGTTCTTTTCTTTCACTTGCATCTGCTTTGTGATTTTATGCACCTCCAGCTGCAGATGTGCAGCTACCAGAGGGTAGGGCTCATGGTGGTGACTTTCAGAGCCTGCACAGGCCCAACATGACCCCTTTAGGTAGGGTGAGCGCTGGAACACAGTGATGAGTGAAGAAATGAATTCAGAAACCCCCTGCCTCTTAGTTGCTCCTCCTATGCACAGGAATGCTAATGATGGGAGGCCCTATGGCATGGGACACTTTGGACATACCATGACCAGGGCCCTCTGAGCATGGACAATACTGCAGCCCCTAGTGGCCAGCATCAACACTATGCCCCAGGGAGGAAACCCCAAATCAAAACCTTGACCTGAGTGTGGGTATTCCCAAGGCAATGAGGTCTCAGGGTCCCTAGCAAAAAGCAGTAAATCTTCTAAATTCCAGGGGAAATGAAGGGAAATCAGAGTCTCCCTTGTTTCTTTTTTCCCTCTGCAGGACCCAGAGTGTTGTCCTCACTTCAGCCAGGGCTATGACCCTGGCCCCATACCCAAATGTGGATCATTAGATTTCTAAAGGACAGTCCTTTCACTGGACCCAGTGTTATGGGCCAGGCTATATGGGCAATGACCAAACAGATGCCATTTTACAGTGAGACTCCATATCATGTAACAAATGCTTCTTCCATGGGAAAGCCCTGCCTCTGTACCTATTAATATTACCTAGCACAACATACTTGGCAAACAAAATAGCAATTCTTATACAATGTAAAATTGGCTTTTTTGGTTTGTTTGTATTTTTCTTGGGCAATGTACCTTCTCAGAGATCGATTGTCTAGACGTTAGTAACCATTTTCTAACTTGTCTGAACTAGGGTCATTTTGACCCACTTCCCTTCTGCTTGCTTGCTGCTATGCCAACCTGGAAAGTCCCATGGAAAATACCAACGTGCCTATTGCATTGTCTTGCTCACTGCCTAATTCAGTTTCTGTACCTGCTTGCTTGCAGCTACATCACCCCAGATGGTTTTTTGCCTTTAAAAATCCTAAAATGTTCATGCTCGGGGATGTTCCTTGCAGAGACAGTGATAGGAGTGTGGGGAGAGTCACTGGCTGTCTGGCTAAATAAAGACTCTTCAATTGGGACAAAACTGGGACGTGGTGTGTTTTCTGAGTGACCTGCCCCACAATACCAGGAAGAGTATTGTAACAATACCCTTTGCATAATCCAGGTCCCTCTTTCCCCAAACCCCAAGCTTCTTGCTCTTGAGAAAACCAGGAAAGGAAGAGAATTTTCCAAGGATCATGATAGGCGAGTGATTCATGGATGGTGAACTGTCACCACCAGAAACTACTGGGAGCATATATGGACCTTGCATCCCTGGCTCGTGCACCTGGATTTTTTTTTTCCACATTGATTTTTTAAAGGAAGTGAGGCTTTCTCATGTGGCACCCCAACACTAAGGCGTCTTCCATGGGAACAAGTGGTGGGCAATGGACCTCATACCATGTCTTTCAAGAGCATGCAGAGAGCATCCCCAGCCCATCCTGACCCTCGGGAACCTGGGGGACATCCCACAAACAGCATAGCATTTCTCCACTTCACATGCAAAGATCCCAGGTGAGAGCCCTACATTCCACTCTGGACTCTGCCCCTGTCATGTGCCTTGAACAGTCCTACCTCTTTCCTGCCACAGTTCCTTGATTGTCCTTCTATGGTTAGTTCATGGAACCCAGGGGGCTTGTGGCCCACCCTACCTGGCTGGGGTCAACTGTTGAGATCTATAGAGAAAGTGGTGACACTGTGGAATATGTCTGGGAACCTTTGTATGATGGAAAGTCCCACCCTCCAGGTTTTCATCTTCAAGGTAATGTGTAGAAAGGGAGCCAGAAAGGTTCTGCCAGATAGAGACAGGTGTGAGAACTGACTGAGCCTCAAAAAGGTGCCCAGGTCTCTGGGTGCAGAGTTAGTTTCATGTGGAATTTCTGGGGACCCTGAAGAAAACCTATTTACCTTTATGCAAAGAGACTGGACTCCTTCAGTCTAGTCATGCTGCTCTGCTTCTCAGATCCCTGGGACATCCCAGGTGTGTGGAGGTGGGGAGTCCACATAACATCCCAGGCTGCACCTGGGCACTTCTATCTGGATTTGAAGCATGTGTATATGCCTCAGGGATCATCAGAACAGTGTAACCCCCTCTGAAAGTGGGCTTAAAGACACTCAGGTCTGAATTAGCCCTGCCCTCTGGACTCCCTAGTCCCTGTTCTTTAGGAGACAATACCAATTCTTAGCCCACAGACTGGGCCCACTCAGATCCCAAGAGAATCCAGGTAGTGTTTCTACCTCTAGCCTTCATGACCCACAAGACAGTGTGTGGATGGACAAAATCAGATTCCTCTGCACCATGGGGATGGCCCCAGCCCACTTCTTAGCATGCTCATGTCTGTATATCGGCCTGTAGACACCTGGAGGAGGAAGGAACCCACAGGCTGATCCCATGATCAGAGCTGCTCCCTGACATGAACAAACAGGTCAGAGCACATAGTCACCACTACCTGTCACTGAGAATTCAATTGAGACACCTGCAGAATTGAAATTGATCTGGCATTCCCAGGAGTAGGGGTAAACTGCATCCAATTTCAATGATGGTTTCCACAAAAACATAATTATTTTTAGAATTTCACTTATCTCACATTCCCAGTAATCAGGTTCATAAAAACATAAAGTATAATTTTCTTTTCTTGGGCCTGGGGAGGGCACTAGAATTCAGTATTGACAGCAAGATGAGAGTCCTGGGGATGTATGGTGGTGATGGCTGTGCAGCAACATGAATGTACTTAATGCCATTGAACTGTGCACGTAAAAAAGGCTAAAATTACAAAATGGATGTTTTGTGTATTTTACACAATTATAAAATTAGAGAAATTGTTAATTTACTCTCTTGGGATTGTTTGTGTTGTGATGGCAAAAACCGTGTAATTTATAGAAAAGATTTTATTTCTCAAAGTTCTGGGGGTTGGAAATCCAATATCAGGTACCACGTTCTGAGAACATTCTTGCTGTGACCTCCTGTGTCAGAAGGTAAAACAGGGAGGGACAAGGGCTGCTTTGAGAAGCCTCCTTTGTAAAGACCTTAATGCCATTCTCATGGAAGGAGTCTCCATGGCCTAATGACCTCTTAATGTCCCCACCTGTTAACACAACATATTCAGGAGACACACATTGAAAGTATAAAACCACTAAGCAGAGACAAACACAATGATATAGATGGTCCTGCTGTGCCTTCCCAGGGCCCTGTCCTCCTGTGCAGCAGTCCTATCACCCTGTGTAACAAGATCTTTCAGACCAGAAAGCCCAGCATCAGCGCGAGTCACACGGCCCCACGGCCACGAGGGGGCAGCCGCAGGCCTCACACCAGGGAGTGTGTATCCAGGTGAGGATCTTGTGGCAACCTAGGTCCCCAGCTGAGGGGACAGGCCAGCAGGCGGAGCGCGCGGAGGGCACCGCCCCCAGCAGGCCAACCCTAAAGGGGAAGCGGAGCCGTCGCCAGGGAGACGGGGGCGTGGCCTATGCAGGGCGGGAACTTTGAGCCGTGGTCGCGGGGAGCTCCGAGGGGGAGAAGCCCGGAAGTAGCGCCCGCGGGACTGGAGGTCCCGGATGGAGGGTCCGGCTCGCTGGGTCGGTGACAGGAGAAGGTGCGCTGCTGGGAGCCGCCCCGGTCTAGGCGCCCACACGAGGGGGGACCCGGAGGACTCTGCCGCCGCCCTGGAGCCTCGGTCCCGGCTGTCTGTCCCCTGGAGCCGCTGGGGCGGTCCCCTCAGCGCCCACCGCGGACCCCGCGGTCCCGGTTCTCACCTGAGGGCCCTCCTCCGCGGAGCTGCTGGTCACAGCGGGTGAGTTTGATCTGCAGGGTCCTGTTCAGGACGCGGTGGCCTCAGCAGTGTGGCCTGCGCCGTGGACCTCAGAGGAGAAGAGGTGGCCTGACCCGCAGGCCCCTGGAGAGGGGAGGGCGACGGGGGAGCCCAGGTGACCTGGGGGCAGGAGGTGGTTTAGAAGGGAGACCCGCCCAGGGGTGTCAGGTGTCTCTGACTCTGTGTCCTTTTGTTTTCCTGTGGCACCTGTGGGTTTTGTTTTAAGTCCTCCCTTTAAAAACCCTTTCGTGTTTACTTCCTGCTCCTGGTGAACACTGGGAAGAGATCCTAAGGTCTTTTAAGGATTCTACAAAGCAGTGTAGTTCCTGGAAGTGCCATGGAAAGAGCAGCGACTTTGGGTAGGAATCAAGGGAGTGAGTCCTGCGGGCTCCAGTTTCTGCACTGTGTGTGAGAGAGTTGCCTGAGGACAGTTTTTGCAATATGTGCCATGGGATGATTCCCAGTGATGGCGGTTGATTGCTAAAATGTGTTGTTTGCATGCTTGGTTTCAGACACTAGCCTAAGCACTGATTCCTTTAGGAAACTCCATGGAAACCATGAGATGGATAGTCCTATTTCCTGATGCATGTTGTTGGAGGAGATATGCTTTCTTTCTCCTGTGACCAGGGGTTTGTATTCAGCTTGGCAGAGAATGGATTGGACACCATAAGGAATGTGAAGTAGCACGTGTTCTGACTGCTCAATGGACAGTTAAATCAGAACCTAGGACATGTGAGTCTATAAAAGAGTACAGTGTAAGAGGTTAGGGTTGCATTTTGCGTAATACAAGTTATTGACTTGAAGTTGCATTTGTTAATTTTAAAATATGGAAGGAAGTATGGAGGTTGGTCCACTTGAGGATTTATTCAATGGAATATCAGACTTTGTTTCTTTTTACTGGCACTGTGGAAATACGAATGATAACAAGTTGGTGACATCTTTCAGGTGGAAACATTGCCAGAGGAGGAGGTCATCAAGTTGGCAAAGAAGCCATTTTGTGAAGCACCTGTTGACTCAAGGCTTTTGATGATGAATTCACGTATGGAGACTTTAATTCTTCCTAGATATTTGCATTTGGTGAGTCACAGAAAGTATCTGAGTAGATAATTATTTGTAAGCATGTCCACAATAATCTCATGTAGTATGCATAAGAGAGTAACAGATCTCGGATGGGGAAAAATTGCCATTTCCTTTGTTGCATTGAAGAAAAGTAATCATGACACAATATTTTCTTTAAAATTTTTTTTTTTTTTTGTCTTGAGGTATGCCACTGTGTTGACCAAGCATGATTGTTGGTAGGTAGGATAGCAAGAACTTGAATTCAGGGATTTGACTGTCATGTGTCCATCTGTTTTTCATTGATTTCTTTGAATAGATCCAGATTGGCAGCTGTCACAGTTTAGCTTTTGACTTTCCCAGCTGTGGGCATCCTGATGGCCCTCAACTCCCTGTCAACACAGACAAGTCTATAAGGAACATGAGGATAAATATCCCTATGCATGTCCCCTTGCTTAAGCAATATGTAGGTAAAGTACGACAGGTGGAATTTCTGGGTAAAAGAATGTCTGTTTACGTCTTTGACTAAGCAGTGCCAGGTGGCTCTTCTGAAGAGCTCAACCTGTCCATACATGGCCAGCATTCTCTTCTCTAGGTTTCTGACTTGTGCATGTTGAATAGCTAGCATACTGTTTTTGTTGGTATATTTCTTAGTTTCTATTCTGATGCTTTTCATTGGGGGAATTCTCTCCCATGAAAATGAGCTTCCTCTGGATCCCCCTGCCCATTCCTCCGCTTGACCTTGTTTTCTTCTTATCGCACGTGTAAGTTCTCTGGGGATGTTGGATTGTTTGTCCATTATGAGACCAACACAGGCCCTCTAGAACTTTCAAACAATTAGTAAAATTCCTAAAGAGAAAGTGAACCCATTGTGCTGGCATTTTGGGAAGAAAAGTATTGGATGATATATTCAAAGCATGAAATTCTATTTTATTCTTTCCAAAATATCTCTGGGCAATGAAATGGAAGTCAGGGTATCTGAGGAAATGATCATCTGTTTCCAGTTTTCTGGGATTTGGTTTAAGTGGTCAAGTTGTGATATGTATTAATTCATGGATCCAATAGGGTGATAATTCTTTTAGGTTACCTTAGGTGCCTTCAAACTGAGGTTGTTGGCTGTCCTCAGGTTTCTGAGGAGAGCTAGGCATAGTTAGTGACATGGAGTCATGACAGTTGTTGGTAACCTGCAACCCTAGTGCAGTCTTGAAGAGGCAATGTGTCTGTCCCATTTCCAAACCTTCAGGCTCAATGTGCACATTTGAGAATGGTTCCAGCCATTTTCTCATCCCTTGGATCATTCCCCTCATATGTCCTGTGAGACATTTTCTATGTGAGGCTTGAAGAAGAAGAGACTATTCTGTAAAGAAAACATTGTGATCTGTGCAGTATAATATTGAATAAAGTCATTGAGAACTCAGAAATTCTGTTTAAAGATATTTGCATCTTAGCCAAATAAAATCTATTTCTAGGCATCCTGGTGAAGACAAGGATTTATCTTTATATCTACCATCATCTGTTTTTTTCGCTTGCATGAAGTTCATCAATTTACAGGCCGTTTTATCAGATGTGCATCTAGATCCCATTTAAATGACACACTTTTAAATGGTAGACCTTTTTACATGAGTGCTTTATCAAACACAGGTTTGGGCTCACGAGCCCATATATCAGTAGTTAGCTGGAACATGTTCTTCAGTTTGGCCTATCCCTCAGTATCCCCCGATGTCGTCTGTTCAATCAGCTTCATTCCTCCTGCTCCATCACTGGCTTTCATAGAAACCACATGCTGTTTATAAATCAGGGATTCCAGTCCTACAACATTGCATTCTTTGAGTATTTAAAGTAATCCAATTTTCACTTCACCATGCCTGACATCAGCAGTAACATTTATCAGCAAATGTTAGCTTTTCCAAGATGCAATTCTATGTGCTCCTCTCCCAAAGAGTCTTACTAGGCATATCGAATACATAATTATTAAGTAAAGGCTGTAATTTTTAAAATGTCATCCATTGTGCAGTTGACACATGTCTGAGATACTTTTTATTTTGGAGGAGGTATTATTTAATAGGGAATTTCAACAGCTACGTAATAGTGAAATGAGAAGTCTTGCATCCATTTTATTCCTTGTGTATGACGATTTTTATGAGTAAGGATAAGATACTTCCTTGTTCCAATGCAGATGATGCCCACTTCTGTGAATGTATGCGGAGAGTCACCTGCTACTTGGATGCTGGATATTGTGCTTGACACTAACATTGTACTTGGTAGGTGTCAGAAAGTCAATACTGAAGTTAAGCTCTTATGTTCTAGTAGCTGTGCTGCAGATCCTTGGTGTGCCACCTTCTGCAATCCATGCTGCTCTGTTCATGTTCCTTACTGACTTCCTGGTGATGAGCATCATGGTCTCCTGGTCTTTGAGAATGGCCAAACATTGCACTGTGAATGGGGAAGATGGGCATGTGGAAGGCTCCAGGGAGGAGGGATCATTGATCATGTACTCTAATTCATGTGACTGTTTAATGACCTGTTTTTTCTTCTTGGGTTTTAAGGGAGACAGTGCCCTCAAACACTTCTGTGCAGCTGGGAATGCAGGCTTCTGCTTCACCTTGAAGGACGCATTAATGATTTATTTCCAGAAGACACGAGAAGGGAGAAGTGAGCCTCTGGTATCATGCAGGTTCCTTGCATTGCCCATGGGTTAGAAGAGAGAAGAGTTGCTTCATGAGATTTGATCCCCTTTTTCCTGAAAAGTTCCACACACGGGTGAGTCCCCAGCATGTTTAGAAATCATTTCAGATACCTTTCTGGTCTGGACGGAATTGAATCAGAGCCCCTGATGATGTGGAAGAGCTAAAGATGGGTTTGCTATGAATTTTCTATTTCATTCATCAGGGCCTGAGTCAAGCCAGTCATTGTGCTGTCAGCACATGAGCTGCTGGTCAAATGTGAGGAAGTGGTCTTGCTTTATGAAAACACCACCCTGATTCAGTGAGCCAGAGGCAGCCTGCAGTCCCTGTTTTCCTGTAAAGGCAGATTGCTGTGGATGGCCTCTGGCCTCGTCATGCAGCCCTGCTCAGAGTAGGGGATTGAGGGTCCAGGCAGATCCCTAGTTCCTTTTAACCTTTATTGCCATTGGGCCACCCCAGGATTCTTGGACTCTACCTGGTCTTCTGGCCTGGGTCAGGGGATGTGAGGTTTGGAATCCCCCTCTGTGGCAGGATCCCAGGCCCCCCAGCCACTTGAGGACAGGCACAGCCTTCCCTAATTGTGTTAGAGGGGGAGACTTCTCCCACCCATCCTGATCCATGCTCATCCCACATTTTGTAGCTTGACACCTGAGGACCTTTATTCATTGACTTAGTGGTTAGTGATGATGGTTACTGAGACTAAGTGACTCTTTCAAGTCACATCACTTGCATGGTAGGGCTAGAGCATGGATCTTTCTAATTGATTTCATGGGACTCTCTCATGGAAACTGTGACTGCCTCCCAAACACACACTCTACATTTGGAGTGTCAAAATTCTTGGCACTGCCTCCTTGGCAAGTGTATCTTGTCTTCTACATGGGAATTTCACAATTTTTTTTTTTTGTTTGTGGAGGTCATGCAGAAGTGATTTCATTTGAAATAGCCCAAAACAAAAAATACCAGTTGTCTTTTTCGCACATGGATGTGTGTAGTGAACATCTTTTTCTGTGTGCTTGCATGTGTTGCTCCTTTGAATTTGTTGAAGAATGGTTGGCTGGGGAGCAAGGTAATGAGAGATGGATATCAATGCTTGTCCAGTATTCTGAAGTGAAGAATGTATTGAGGATGTGAAGGCTTTTCTAGCCAGTTCCTATGGCTCAGTCAGGGATCAGTCAGAGGATTCTGTCTGGTAGACTCTTTGGAGTAGATGTCAAAATGGACCAGTCTTACTCTGTCCAGGACTGAATGCTGAGCTTGAGTGGCAGCTTCTTATCAGTTCAAGCACTTCCATGAGTCTGTCCTCTGTTCTCTTTGTTTGTTTGTTTTATTTTTTCAGTTTTCAGTGGACACATCTTTATTTTATTTTATGTGGTGCTGAGGATCGAACCCACTGACTTGCGCATGCCAGTCAAACATGTTACCACTTGAGCCACATCCCCAGCCCCCTCTGTTCTCTTTTTTCCGAGCAGTTTCTAACAGGAAAGGAGAACAAACATTGAAAGTACGGGGATTGATTATGTATATCAATGTTATTTGAATCAACTTTGTATAATTCAAAATTAACTTTTTGCTAGTAAAATTTCATATGTTGAGGAAATAATGAAAATATTGGGGTTGGGGGATGAGGATGGGCAAATAAAATATTTTTGAGCACCAAGACCTGTTTTTTTTTTTTAACTTAAATCATAAACTGCCTGAGGACCACAGCAAGTAGATATTTCCAGAGACAGTGGAAAGGTAGTAGCACATGAGGAAGGGTAGAGGGGGCCGCTTCAGGACTCACCGGGCAAGGCACGAGGCTGCTGGCCATGGTACATGCCTGGGCCCACTGAGTGGGGACGATCCATGCTCTGTGTCCCTCTACCCTCCTCTGTAGCTTGTGTTGGCAGCAGATCAGGGAATTGGGGTCAGAAGTGCTCCTAGTAATATAGGCACCAGCCCCCAGAGTGTGTTCCTAGCCCTTCCCCACCTGGCCTGACTTGGTGCTTGTGTTGATGCAGGGCTGAGACCCTACAGTCATCAGAGTGTGTCTGAGGTCCAGATCCACCCTGCATGGCCAACATGCTCAGACCTTCATCTGGGTCCTAGGCCTGCTACAACCAAACTCTGTCAACTGGGTGGCCAACAACAGAGGAAGGGCCTTCTCTCAAGCTCCAGGAGCTCAACACACAAGGTGTTGGGCGGTCCCACTGCCAAAACACCTCACAGGTTCCTAGGGGACTGTCCCCCAACTTTCCCAGCCCTTGCCCACTGTCCTATTGCTGCCCACGATCTGTGGTTCCCATATGGGCATCCCGTCCTGGCTCCAACCTCACATAGCCGGTATCCCCCAGTCTCCCTGGTATCTGGTCCAGACTCTCCTCTTCCTACAAGAATATCAGATATTGGATTTGGTCCCAGTTGATGCTGTGTTCCATCATGTGAGCTCCTAGCTTCATCACTGTGCAAAGACTCTTTTCCCACACAAGTTTGCACGACTTTTGGCTGGCTAAGAATTTTCAGGCTACACTTTTCTAATGAGTAAACTTTCCTTCCTTCCGATCTCCCACCAGTGAGCATTCCTCGCACCCTTGTCCTAGTTCCTTTATGGCAGTTTCCCTCCTTCTGGCTGAGAGGACCTAGTGACCCCTGGATTCACACATTCTCCTTAATCACCAACACACTGCAGAATTCTCCAAAGGGCCATATATGCTCCTGGAAGTTGGTGGTGGAAATAGTTATCCATCCATTAATCACTCCCTCACTCACTAATGTCCTTGTGTCCTTGAGAAAGGCTCTCCCTTTCCTGGTTTTCCTGAATAGAAATCCTCTTGCCTCTTGGGTGAATAGGGTTATGGGTTGTGCAGAGGGTGTTGGTCCACTGAGCATCTTAGAGACTGTCCTTTATGGAGCCTAATGATCTTCATTGGGGAATGAGGCCAGGGTCCTAACTGTGGTTAGTGTGAGGACACACTGGGTTCAGAGAGGGAAAGAAGGACAAGGGAAACTCAGATGTCCCTTCATGGCCCCTGGAGTTAGAGGACTTACCCCTTTGCACCTGGGATCAGGAGACCTCATTTCCTCAAGGACACGCACACTCGGACGTTAATCTTGAGTGTGGGTTCCTTTCTGGGGTCCAGGGCTGTTGTTAGCCACCAGGAATGACAGTGCTCTCCATGCTGATTGGAGCCATTTTTGCCAGGAAAGAGAGCCCGTGGTCACGCCTTGTGCAAAGCATCCCACGCCAGGGGCTCCCATCCCTACATTCCTGTCCTGAAAGGAAGCCACTCAGAGGCAAGGTGGGTCCAACCACCTCCCATGTGTTCACTCATCTCTGTGTTCCAGCATCACCCAAGTTAACAGTCCTGATGGGATTGGATGTGTCTCAGAATGTCACCCTCATGAGCTCTACCCTGCTACAGCTGCAGTTCTGCAGTGGGAGAAACTCAAAACCTCAAAACACATGCACATGAAAGAAAAGAGCAAGAGCCAGAGCCCAAACAGGCCAGGTGTGGCAAAGACAGCTGGAGTGCCTAGGTTGGGACTCAGAATTATGTCAGTGGGGTGGCATTGCTGCTGACACCAGCATGATAACAGAGAGCCAGCCCTTCTCCATTTGGGGAAGGCAGCAGAAATTGAGAGGCAGGATTGAGTTTGGCCCTAGGAGGAGGTTGGGTAAGAGGCCAGTATGGGTTGGAGGGCCTGGGCAGATAGAGAGAGGCCAGGGCACACCCCAAAGCCTGGAGACTGCATTTGTTGTCCAGGGTTGTGAAACACCATCTCCCCTCTTACTCACAACTGAGAGCAAGGGGCATTGATGAGTTCAGTTTGTGTGTGGCTGCATCCAAGGTGGCTTGGCTAGGCACCTCTGTTTCCTCTTCTCAGGAGGCTGGGAGTCCAGGCTTCACTGAGGCTCGGCTGGGAGGATCGGACTCTGAGTTTATGCCAGTGTTCCTGGTAGGATCCATGTTGGCTGAGCCTCAGTGTTTTTGCAATGAGAGGATGGGTGACTGTCATGTCTTTATCACAGGACACACTTGCTAAATGGATTTGTTTGCTCTGAGGAGGAAAGAGAGAGAGGGGAGTGTTGCTGGAGACAGGGATGCAGACAGGGGTCATGGACTTGGCATAACTCAGTCTTGGAGGTGATATCCCATCACCTGTACCCACTTCAATTCTTATGAATCCAGAGGCTGAGCCCCCTTGAGGTGAGGGGTGAACCGGTTCTGGGCAGCAGGATGCTGTGGTACCTCGGAGTCTCTGTGAGACCCCAACACTAGACATACATGGCCCTTTAGAAATCTTAGGAGAAGCCTTGGGAAGTTGTATGGCAGAGGGGAGCAGCCTCTGCATCTCAGTCCCCTCCAACTTGCCATGGTGTAGAGAGGGAACTGCAGCCACGATGGGACGGACATTGGCCACGTCCCTGTGTGGGACACAGGCCTGATTGAGTTGGGGTGCATTCTTTGTCTCTCCCCTTCTTGTGATTGTCCCATCTCTACATTTGTGCTTTAGCCACCTGTGAGTCCCATCTCTGGTTTCAGGAGAATAGAGGGTGTTATGGGCCAATAGACACAATAAACCCTAGAGATTAGATGCTACTCTACTTTCCAGAAAAGACTGGGCACAGCATGAGTTGCACATTAATGGGACCAGGGTCCAAAACTGCTGAGAGGGAAGGACTGGTTGTGAGTGCATTTTTGAAGGCTCCAAGCTGGAACTCTAGTGGCACCAAGCAGGGCAGATTTTGGTGGGGATGTTTGGGTAGTTGTTGGTGAACACCTGCGCACCTGAGATGGGTAGGCATGGAGGAGAAATCAGCAGCCCATAGGGCTTTTGAAAGTGGTCTTATGTGAAAAGAGGCTCAGGTATGGGCACAGGAAATGACATCATTGCCTTGACAATGGATCAAACAGAACATGGAACCCTGGTATCCAGGCACCCACTTCACTGACCAAGCCATCCGAGCTCATTTGGTTGGAGAAACTGGAGTGAGAAGGATGTTCTCCTGTGGTTGCAAACAATGCCGAGCCTCAGGCTCCCAGGAATCTCAGGGGGGCCAACTAGCCCATTTGTGGATGCACTGGGTGAGGCTTCATCTTAGATGCCAGAGCCTCTGGAGATTGTCGCAGAGGAGCTCAAGAGTAACAGTAAGTAGCACAGGGCAGGTGAGCCCAGCAGGCCCTCTAGTCTGATCCCTGATGAATGGCCCAGGACTCCTATTCTGACTCTGTATGTGTGTGTGTGTGTGTGTGTGTGTGTGTGTTTGTACTGATGGGAACTGTCCCATTGTGCTTTGACTCTAGTGTATTGGCACAAGTCATTTTTCTGTTTGTCACCATTTCCATTTTGAACCCACCATTCTTGGTCCCAACCCAGGGTGAAAATGATGAGAACACGGAGGAGCCCTTCAGGGTACAGAGCCTTGAACCTTACAGGCAGGACCAGCTTAGGAATGAGCTCCTGCCTGTCATTTGTGGGAGAAACCTACATTTCAGCAGCAACATGGGGTTAATCTCCTGGGATTTCATCCCCACCCAGCAGGTGCTGGATCTTTTGTTCCCAAGGTAAGCACCAGACCACCAAGCCCAAGTGTGTAGCCCCCTCATGCCTGTCTTGCGGCTGCCATGTGCCTCTCAGGGACCCAAAGGTTTGTGATACCTAATGAGATAGAGGACCACACTCATAGTGGAATGTCAGCCCCAAATGGGACGAGTCCTGGAGGTGCCTGCCACAGCCTTGCAAGGGGAGTGAACTCCCCTCTCAGGCAGAGAAACCATCCTGACTCCAGCTGATCCACAGAGGTCCATGGAGCAGTCCCCACACAGTGAGCACCACAGCTCAATGGTGTGCACTGAGCTCATTCCCAGGTGGACTCAGCGAGGCCAGGTGGTCTTTCTGGTGTGATGTTGGCTTTGTGAAGAACGTAGATCTGTGCCAGAGGCGTCTCAAAACTCGGGCCTTGGGAAAAGCACTTTTGGGTTAATAAAGACATGTTAGTTTCCATAGTGGGACAGAGCGTCCTAGCTGGGACATAGCTGGACAGGGGCTTTGGACATGGCAGCTCCCACACCCAGAGATATGTGGGAATCAGCAGTTTGGGCTCATTCACTGATGAACATGGAGAAAGCACCCACTGTGTGAAGACACGTTTCCAGTCACGTTTCATAATTCAGTGAATAATGGGGTGCAAATGACTGCCATTGTGTCCCCTTTCATGGGGGTCAGCCTCAAACCGCAGGTGCCATGAGTACATATCCTACATGTGACTGCATCCCTGATTCCATGGGGCATAACTGCACGTTGTCCTCTTCAGTGACTATGGTGGACCCTTGGACCAACTTCAACATGGAATGGGCTTGGGGTCAAGAGGGTGGGCTCCTGTTTCTAGAGTAGGGACCTGCAAGGTGATTTGACTTTGGAAGGCTGAGGAAAGACTGCTCTCCCTAATTCAGTTTTCTGCCTGCAGTGTAAGGTGTGGGGCTTCAACAGTAGGAGGGGTAAGGCAGGGAGTTGTAGGTAGTCATGGTCCTCTGGGGAAGGCCCTGGGATAATGGATCCCCTACTCTACACCTCCCTGTCCTCCCTCAGGGCCACAGAGATGTGGTCTGCACTCATGGGAAAAGAGAGGTCCACCGCTACTCAGGGGGACTCAGTGAGAGCTCACAGAGAATGAGGTAGTATTGCAGCCCTCGCCAGGGGAGGAGGTGTCTCTTGAGCCCTGAGAAGAGTGGGCAGGAGGACAGACACTCCCGGAAGGTGCATTCCAGGTTGGAGAGCAGGTAGCCAAGAGGAAGTAGAGTGTCAGGCCTGCCCAGAGGAGGGGAGAGCTGGTCATACCATGAATCTAACGCTCCTTCGTTGAAGGTTCTTTGCCTAGCGACCTGTCCTGTCCCTGCCTGAACAGCCACTGTGTCTTGCCTGAGGTGGACTGGTGTGTTCAGAACCAGGGACGGTTCAGGAGGGTAGGGTCAGAGGTTTGCTCTGGAGGCCATGGCGAAGGCAAGGCCAGGGTTTTGCTGACTCCACACCTGCCTCCCCACAGTGCCTCATCTTCTTTCCTGGGGACCTGGGTGAACTTCCACACTGAGGCTTCCCATCAGCCTCCAGGCTCTCTGAGTCTGCAGCAGCTGCTGCCGTATGTGTGGCTCCTCCTGAGTGGCTTTAACCTGGAGCACCAAGCACACCACCTGCTGGCCCCAACTGAAGATGGCATATCAAGCCAGGCAGAGCCTGAGAGCCAGGTGGACTGTGGTGAGTACCTAAGGGTATATGAGGAAAGGTTCGACTGTTGTTCCACTGCAGGGAGTCTGTATGCCTGGTGTTGGGTTGGAAATTAGGATAAGCCTTTGTCCATTCAGGAAGTGACCCTAGTCTGAAAAGAGGTCCTGTGTGGGCTAAGGGCCTGAGTTCTTCCTGGCAGCAGGGGTATTGTCTGTCTGTGTGAAGGTCAGGGCAAGGCAGTCATGTTGGCATCTTTTCTCCTCTAGCTACAAGCTCAGTTCCTGTCATGGCTCCTAAGCCAACCCCAGAGCCAGAGCCTTCTCCCAGGGAAGGGGCAGAGCTGGATTCCAGGACATCAGGGGTCTCCACTCAGTACTCCCCATGGCCCAAATATACCAATCCGATGAGAGGCAGGTGCGTCATTCGCATCTACCTGGAAAACGAAAGGACAACACAGTATAGGAACATCCTGGTGAGTCTTCGAGAAGGGGAGTCTCCTGGGAGCCCACAGTGGGGAAGACCGAGCCCACAGCAAACACTTTGGACTAGGCCTGTCTTCTTGAACTGGAGCTTCTGGAAGGCCAGGAAGGAGAGCAGAAAGTGAGGAAGAGAGAGGCGGGAGAGCAGCAGCATGCCAGGTCTGGGTGCGAGTGGGCCTGCGTGTTTGGGGGTGTGCAGGTCAGAAGTGCAGGAGTGAGTGCTGGGTTCAGAGGAGGTCAGAGAAATATAGAGGGTACAGGCCATCCTCTACTGATCTTGGTATTGAGGAGGAGTATATTGAACCTTGGAGGTTGAAGCAGAGGAGTTGGCAGTCATTTTCTTGTGTGGGGGAGGGGATATGTTGCTGGTTGAAGGGAAGGGAGCCATTGTAGAATGATTAGGGTGGGTAGGTGTGGGTCACAGAGAACTGGGGGCCTTGGAGGGGCCCATTAGTGTCCTAGTTTGCATGTATATGAATAGAGATTTAGCAGGTCTCTCTGCAGGATCTTCCTGGGTGTGGAGTATCCATCATGAGACTCTGGTGTCCACCTCCAGGGGAGCCATGTTGAACCACTGCACCTGCTGGGTCCAAAACTCCTGACACCCCAGCAAGCACTGACACTCTCGAGCCCAGCAGCTTCCATGCCTATCATTAAAGAGTCCTAGTGTGTGTTGTGCCTGGGTGTCAAGACCAAAGCACCTAGGGTTTGTGCCTTGTCCACACAAAAATGCAGCTGCATCCCAGACCAGAGCAGGGATATGGAAGTCCACTGGACCATTCCTCCCATCTTGATGGGACTAGAATGTGTCTGTACAAAGCCTTTTGGTCCTTATTCTCTTGTCCCTGTAGGGCATAGCAGGTTGAAGCAAACTCTTGTACCAAGATTGGACTAGAGGCTCATAGGAAGACCCCCACATGATCACATGAAGGCCTCAGGTAGCAGGGTATCAAGATGGTGCCCTTGTGTTGAGAGCTCTCTTGTCTCTGATTGTCCTTGAGCACTGTCCTCTGGGTAGCTACTTCCAAATTTCCTCTCTGATGAGCTTTCTCCAACCCTGCTCAGGTGACCTCCCAGGACAGGACTCCAGTCGTCATCCGCAAGGCCTTAGATGTACACTTGCTCCAGCAGAAGGATCCAAAAAACTATGAGCTTCTGCATATTGTCTGGAACCATCAGAGTAAGTGGAACCATCAGAGGGTAGGGAGCAGTGAGTCACAGTGGGCTCACGATAACTGGGAGACAAAACACAGTGTGCGTTGGCCCAATGCCCAGGAAGAGTATGGTGGGACTTGTGCACAAAACAAAGTGTAATTATGGGGCATAAATCTGCAGGTTCTTCATGTTCCCCAGGGGCTGTGGACCTGCCTATCGTGTTCTTTCCTTGGCCTGAGGAGGCATTGCAAAGCTATTATCCACAAGGGGCCAAGAAGAGAGGCTTCTTTGTCTTGTGTCAAAGAAGACAGACAACCACAGGGTGCCTACTTTGGCAGCCTTTCCTGACCTAGATGAGTACATGAGAAAAGAAGTTCAATGAAGAATCATTTCTGGCTTCCAATCTTTCAATTCATTGCAAACTGAGTCCACTTAGGACCAGAGGCCATTTCTAGAGAGAAGTGTGTAGTAGAATAGAACCCTTCACAGCTTGTAGACTGTTCTTGGAGAGAGAGAGGGAGGGAGAGAGAGAGAGAGAGAGAGAAAGAGAGAGAGAGAGAGAGAGAGAGAGAGAGAGAGAGAGAGAGAGAGAGAGAGAAGAAGAAGAAGAAGGAGGAGGAGGAGGAGGAGGAGGAGGAGGAGGAGGAGAAGGAGGAGGAGGAGTAGAAAAATGAAAATAAGTTGAAGGAGAAGACCATGAATAAGAAGTTCAAGATGACTATAAGAAGAAGCATGAGGAGTAGATGAAGAAGAACAAGAACAAGAAGGAGGAACACAAGGTGAACAAGAAGTATAACAATACATTGATTAAAAATGTGAATGAGAATTATACTCATGAGCAGGAAATGCAGTAGTGGGGAACTCAAGAGAAATATATTGCTCTGGATGGCACAGCCCTGCTGTGGACATCCTCCACCCATGCTCAACACACCTCCAAACCATACCCCTCCAATTAGTGTAGCCCTGTATGAGTGGATGAATCCACTGGCAAGGTGGAGGCACCCACCATCAAATGCTTTTCCCCAAACCCACCTGTGATCATTGCTGCAGTGGGGAGAAAACCTTCAACACATGAGTCTTTGGTGACCAATCCAGATACAAAGTCTAGCTGTTTCTCTTTGTTGGGTCCAACGTGAACTAAGAGAGTCTGGGGTACAAGGGGCTATTTCCTTGAAAGGTGTTCCTGTACTGGACCTCCTGTGCATAGAGGGTCCTCAGGGAGGAATCAGTGGGGAGTCTTTGGTGCAACAGTAGCTGGATTCGGGGGCTCTCAGGTCTGTGTTAGACCTGAGCTGGCAGAGGCTCTCAGTTGTGGGGGATGTTGGGTAGTGTATTCCTTGAGTGTCACCTACCACACCTCTGCCCCTGCCTCTCTAGAGCTGAGGGTCCCTGCTGATGCGAAAGTATATTACGGCCTGATTGGAGGAGTGCATTATAACTTTCTTCTTCGGGAAACAGATGCCAGCAAGTCGTTGAAGGTCAAGCCAAAGGAGGTAAACAGTCACCTTCTTCAGTCTTTAC
The DNA here is from genome assembly GCF_052094955.1 of Ictidomys tridecemlineatus. Taxonomy (NCBI): domain Eukaryota; kingdom Metazoa; phylum Chordata; class Mammalia; order Rodentia; family Sciuridae; genus Ictidomys; species Ictidomys tridecemlineatus. The sequence goes on along the minus strand of NC_135485.1, from coordinate 82,673,049 downwards.
TCCTGGTGCCATTCCACATCCTCCAAGGGGACAAGAACCTCAGGTTCTGGATGGATGTTGTAGAATGCCCACAGAGCCAACTGCCAGGCTGGGTGGGGTGCAGGTGCTGGGCTTTGCTGATGTTGTCATCCCCCACAGTTCTTGGAGCCTTCTGTGGCAGTGGCATCCAGGACCCCAGCAGCTGTGAGCAGCAGCTCTGCAGTGGCTGCAGGACCATTGCCCCAGGCCACCCAAAGCAATGAGTGGTGCATGAGAAAAGTCACCAGTAGCAGCTCCTCACTGCTTTACTCCAGCGAGCAGGTGGAAGACAACCGCTTTGTTTATGTCCTCCTAGAGGGACAGAGCCTGAGAGAGTCAAAGCGCATCCTGGTAAGCCCGACAGTAGGGCTGCCTCCTGGGTGTCCACACAGTGGAAGGCAGGAGACAGAGCCAACCCCGGGGCTGTGGTGGGAAATAAAGAAGAGAGAGGTCCATCTTAAGGGCTTGACCTGAGGAGGGAGAGCCTCAGCATGCCCAGCTCCAGTGGTGAGTGGGTGTGTGTAGTGTGGGTTTTGCAGGCCAGAAGTGCAGACGGAAGTTCTGTGGACAGATGAAGTCAGAGATATGTCCAGGGTGCAGGCTGCAATGCCTAGAACTTGGTATTCTCAATGAGTGAGATTGGAGCAGAGGAGGTGGCAGTGACTTGTCACATGTATAGGAGGGGATGTGTTCCTTGTAGCAGGGAAGAAAACCTCCTTAGCATGACTAGGTGTGGGAATTTGGGGTCGGGATCACCTGGGGGGTCATGCCAAAGCTTCGGAATGTTAGCCTTTGCATGTATGTAAATGCGGAGCTAAAGTGGTTCTTGGCAGAATTTCTATGGATGTGCAGTAGACACGCTAATGCTGCAGGTGTCCAGCTGCAGAGGAGACACGTTCAGTGACTGCCAGTACTGAGTCAAGTACATCATTACAACCAGACCCGCACCGAGCTTCCAGAGGCCAGGGCCTCTCAAGGCTATCATGAAGCACTCAAGTGCACCCTCTTGTATCTGAGTCTGTTTTGTGTAGTGGCAGTCAGGACCAAAATTTTCAGTGTGTCTGCCTCTTCCACCCACAAAGGCAGCCTGCACCCCAGAGCACACTTGGTGCGCAGATCCCTGGCCCATTGCTCTCGTCTCAGTGAGATGAGAGTGTGTCTGTGCATAGGCAGTTTGGTCCTTTGACCTGAGTGGAATGTGGCTCCCCAGGGGGAGGGGAGATGGCAGGTACAGGCAGATATTTGTACCAGGATTGTTCTAGTAGCACGTTGCAAGAACCCAGGGGGTATATGGAGGCTACACTCAGGTAGCAGGATAACAAGATTGTGCCCTTGTATATGTAGCTGAGATTTCTCCTGAATGTTTGACCACAGTCTTCTGGGTAGCTCCTCTAAAAGCCATTCTCTGATGACATTTATCCCACCCTGATCCAGGTGACCTGTGTGGATACGGTGACGAGCCTCATCCGAAGGGCCTTGGACCAAAATTTGTTGCAGCAGGAGGATGTGGACAACTTTGAGCTGCTGAGAATGATTTCTGAGAATGAGAGTAAGTAGGACAATCAGACAGTGGGGAGACATGATCCAGTGTGGGCTCAGGATAACTCACAGCCAAGAGAAAGTGGGCCTTGGCCACAAAATACCAAAGTGTTGTGGGCCTGGTTCAGGAGACCAAGTGCAGTGATGGGCGTGTTCAATGTGGAGGTGCTCAATGAGGCCCAAGGGGGTTGCTGAACCTCCCTAAATGTGTTCTCCCCTGGACCTGGTCTGGCAATGCGAAGCTAATATCCATGAGGGCAAGGCAGAGAGAGGCTCAATCCATCATCAGTTTGCTTTATGGCTCACTGATAAGGATGCCTTCAAATGAAGAGGAGGAGAACATGGGTCCTGATTGGATCAGCATTGCTATGGACAGAAGCAGCACAGGTCCCAATCCATGGCCAGGATATGCCTACTCACAGGAATGTCAGGATTGCAGCAACTGGGAACAGGACTCAGTGAAAAGGAAGTCAAGGCTAGGGGACAGCCTGTTTGGGTTCTTTTGGGAACAATTTCAAGTCCTCTGTGCTTGGGTGCCCATCTCCTGAAGATATCAGAATGGCCAGGTTATTATTCCTTCCAGCAACAAAGAAGGGCATCTGAAGAACAGAGGCCACAATGCTGAGCTGTCCACAATTCCAGTGCTCTTTCTTTTCTTGTGAGGCAGACACTCCTAGCCTTCACCATCCCAGCCTGTCCACAATAGAACCCACCATCTGTCAGGCACGTAAGTGAGTTTTCCAATTTTCCCACACCACCTCATTTGGGTTGCCTCTGTCTCACACATGAGGAAGACTGAGGTGCAAGGAGCTGGGCAAGGGGCAGTGTCTGCGAATCTCAGGGACTTGGGAGGCAGTGCAGGAGGATGGGGATTTCCAAACAGCCTCAGAAACTTAGGGAGACCCTGTACCCAAGTAAAAAGGCCTGGGAATGGTCTCAGTGCTTAAGTGCCTCTGGTTTTATCCCTGGTACAAAAATAAGCCAGTCAATAAGGAATTACCAAACTGAGAATCTACGAAGATGATTTCAGAAACAGACTTTCAACCCAAGCATCAGTTGAGAGCAGGCTCCAGACCAGGGGAGGTTTGTGTGTAACAGATGTCAAAAGGGAGGACTACGGGGGGCCTGGAACCCACTAGGTGTGATGGCATCTATGCCTTATGGCAGGAGGGTGGCAGTGATGCTGGCCCTCTCCTAGATTTTGAAAACCTTGTTTTTATTGGGGAAGCTTTATGGAGGTGGAATCTATTTTAGCAATCCTGGTCCAGATGAGGTGCAGACTTCCACAGGTAGAAGCCTATCCAGAATACGGTGTCTGTTAGGAAGTCTTTCCTGACTGTGACAATGACAAAGAAAGGAAGTCACTTGTCTTTGGTCTTGGTTTCACTCCTGGCCATTGATTGAGAACTGATTTCATCTTGGACTACTGAACAGAGGCTGCATCTGGGCAGAAGAGTGTGATAGATTTGAACTCCTCAGGACACCCCACCATTGCCAGAGATAGAAGGAGAAGGAGGAGGAGAAAGAGGACACAACTGAGTGGGGAGAGGATCACATGATGAAGAGTAGGAGGAAGAAGAAGAAAGAGAAGGAAGTGAACAGAAGGAAGGGTGGAGGGAGATACACAAGAAGAAGAACAAGAAGGAACCATGTAAGAACAAGAAAAGACCCAGAAAGAACTACAAGAAGATGCAGGACAGAAAGAAGAGCCAGAAGTAGAACAAGAACCAGAATACAAGTACCAAGCAGACAGCTCATGATGAGAAACAAGGGGAAGGAGAGCGAACCTAGAAAACAATAGAGTTCTCCAGGGCACCACCCTGCTGAAGTCCTCCCATGTCCATGCCCAACACACCTCTGATGGATACCACCTCCCCTCCGCATATTCATCCATGAGTGGATTCATCCAGGGCAAGGGGATAAATTTGCCCACCATCCAACGCTTCCCTGAATGCCAATGTGTGAGCATGGCTGCCCTGGGGAGAAAGGCCTAAGCACAGGAGCCTTTGCCAATCCTGATGCAGAGCCTAGCAGTGTCCCTTTGGCAGATCCAACATGCACTGAGAAGTTCTGGGCCCAAGGTGCTGTTTCCATTGCCAGGTGCTCTTTTGGTTTAGAATTTTGTACATCATCTTCTCCAGGGATGAATCACTGAGGGAGTCTTTGGTGGCACTGTAGCTGGATTGGAGGGCTCTCAATTCTGGTGCAGCCTCACCCTGGTGGAGACTCTCAGGGGTTGTGTGTGTTTTGTGGTAAAATCCTTGAGTGCCATTTAACAATTCTCTCCACTTTGCTCTGCAGAAATCAAGGTCCCTGACCACTCACTCATGTATCAGTCCATGAATCCGCGGATAAAATATTTCATCGTGAGGAAACGCCCCGAGTTCAAGAGAAAGGAGGTAAACACCTACCTTATTCAAGCTGTACTTGTGCTGCCATTCCACTCCCACCTGGGGAAATAAGAAGCCTCAGCACCTGGACATATGTGCTAGAAGCCCATAGAGCCAACTGACAGGCTGGGGTAGCTTTCTGTTTCTGGGTTTGCTGATGTTCCATCCCCCACAGTTCTCAGAATCAACCTGCAAGTGCTCCAGGCCGCTTTTCCAGGTGGGAGACACCTGCTTAATTCATGTCCACTTAGAAACACAAAGTCCAAAGATGGCCAAGAAGGTCCTGGTAAGCCTGGGAGCAGGGGTGTCCCCTGGTGCTTACACCTGGGTGGGGAGCAGACACTGGTCCAATACCATGGACTACTCATGCCCTCTTGAATTTGGAGCTTCTGGATGATCAGGAGGATAGATGGGAATCAAGAAGGGAGAGGTCAGTGTGAAGGGCTGGAGCTGAGATGAGGGAGAGCAGCAGCTTGTCCATCGTCATGTCTGAGGGAATCTTTGTATCAGGTGGCAGCATGCAGTCCAGAAGGGCAGAGGCAGGTATGGGTGACAGATGAGAACAGGCCAAGACCTAGATTGCAGGTTCCACTCTATGGGATGCTAAGGTCTATGGAGGAGGACAGCAGTGTGAGGTTCTGCATGTTCCTTGAACAAGGAGCTGAGAGGGTCTCTCTGCAGAGTCAGTATGGATGTGGAGCAAGCACACTAAATGTCCAGGTAACCCAGTGACCACCCTTGCTGGATGAGGTGCCCTCCTACACCCCAGCCAGCACTGAGCCTCTGGAGACCAGGAGCTCTCGTGGCTATCTTTTGTCACTCCTGTGTGTGGTCATGTTCCTGGGTCTGATTTGGGCCCTGGCAATCCAGACCAAAGCCTGTAGGTTTTGTGCCTAGGCCATTCCCAATGCCGCCTGCATCCTCGGGCGGACCTGGGATCTTGGAGGCTATTGTCCAATTCCTCTCAACTTGTGGGATGAGATTGCATCTGTATGCAGGTAGTGGGGTCCTTTCACTTCTAGAGGAGTGCAGCTCCACAAAGAGCAATGGCAGGTCCAAGAAGTCCTATGTACAAGGATTGGGCTAGTAGCCTATGGGAAGAGCCCATGCGATGAGCAGGAGGTCAGCCTCAGGTAGTAGGGTCATGGATGTTGCCCTTGTATTTAGAGTGGAGGTGCCTCCAGAATGCCCCTGCCCACTGTCCTTGAGTAGTCACTTCAAGGCCCATTTCCTGAAGGCCTGTCTCCCATGCTGCTCCAGGTGACCTGCCAAGATCGGGCTCCTGTCGTCATCCACAGGGCCCTCGAGCTGCACTTGCTTACTCAGGAGAAGCCGGAGGATTATGAGCTGGGCCAAATCATCTCTCACCGTCACAGTAAGTGGGACAATTAGATGGCAGAGAGCAAGGGTCAGGATGTGGACTCAGGTCAACTCTTAGCACCAAAGTGTAGTCTCTGACCCCCAAGAACACTCCAATAGGTGTATTGGGTTCGTGCACAAAGCCAACTGCACTTCTGCTGGTGGAAGGTCTGGAGGTCCAATGGTATACCCCAGTGGATATTGTGGCTCCCCACCAGGTGCCTCCCCTGTACATGAACAGGCATCCAAACTGACATCTTTGAGGAGTGAGGAGGAAAGCCTCTTTCCAGGAGCAGTATGCTTTCATGGTCCGGGATAGGAGTGGTTTCAGAGGAACATGGAATGCATGGGCTAAAGAGGGAACTGGCATTTTGTGGACTGAAGCAGTAGGATTGAAAGCCTTCTGTGTGACCAGAAAACCACTGCCTTGGCAGAGCATTGCCAGGATTCTAGCAAGCAGTAACAGGATGAAATTGGGAAGAAAACACAGCCTGGGAGACAGCTTGAATCATCTGTCTTTGCATAAATTCCATGGTCTTCTGTACCTGAGTTCACTTGCCAAGGAGTGATCACAATAGCCAGGTTATGATCCCTAACTAAAGTCAGATGAGGGCTTCCTCAGCACGTAGCCACAAAGCTCATCTGATAATAATGCCAGCGCTTTTTCGTTGGTTGGTTGGTTGGTTTTTGTGAGCCAAACACCACAGCAGCCATTATCCCAGCCTATGTATGCTGAAGACCACCATCCCTATGAGTTCTAGAATCATTTGTCTCCTATCTTAACCTACTGTTAGGTTAGTAGAATCAATGGAAGAGGAAGTCTGTCTGGGGCCTTGGTAGCCTTAGAAATTCATAGCAGAGATCTTCACATCCAACCCAGAAGGGATGGAGAACAGGCTCTAGGTTAGAGGAGGGTGACAGGAAACACGTGTTCAGAGGAAGGAGAAGCGGGCTGTTGTATTCCCCCACTTGGGGTCATGGCACCACTGGATTATACACCATGTTGGAGGGAAGCATTCCCTTTGCTGGCCTTTGGAACCATTGTTCTCAATAGGGCAGCATTTGGAATGTGGCCTCCATTCTCAGAAGCCTGGTTCACATGGAGGTGGGCTCCACCAATGCAGAAGCATGGCTCTAATGTGGTATTTGTGCTGGTCAGCCTGTCCTCACTGTGGCCATACTTGAGGAATCCTAGGCCTTTTCTCTGGCTTTCACAACTTTCTCTTTGGTTGTGTACTGAGGCTGTCCATAAAGCTCTAGTGTGTGGCAGTGGAGAGCTCCTCAGCCCTTGCCAAACAGGCATAAACTGGGAGAGAGAGAACAAGGCTGGGAGAGAGGGAGAGAGAGAAAGATGGAGAAGGAGGACCTCTACTTGGAGAATGAGGGTTCAGTGGAGCCTACAGGAACAAGGTATTATTGCCCAGGGCGCACCCCTGTTTAGGTCTTTCTCCAACCATGCTCAACCTTTCTTCCAGTCCTTCCCACCTCCCAGTAGTGTATTAATCTTGAATGAGAATTTTATGTTGACACCAGAGCACTCACCATCCAATGCTTCCCTCCAAACCCACTCATGAAGATGGCTCATGTGTGGACTGAATCTTCGGCACAGGAGCCTTTTGTGGGAGATTTCAGATGCAAACCCTAGTGGTATACTTTGGCAGATGTAAGAGGACCTGGGATGTTCTGGAGTCCAAAGCCTTTGGTAGGAACCGACATTAGGTCTGTGGAAGTGCTCTGCCTAGTTCTTCCTCAGGGAGGACTGTGGAGGCTGTCTTGTTGGTATGGATGCTGAATTGGAGAGCTCTCAGGTGTGTGACTCTGGCCTTTTCTGGCACAGGCTCTCAGATGTTGGGGTGTCCCAGAGAGCACCTCCTGAGCCACCTTATTTTGTACACCCCTCTCTCCCCAGAGCTGAGGATTCCAGCTCAGGCCAACGTATTTTATGCAAAGAACCCTCACATAAAACCCAACTTCGTGCTGAGGAAAAGGAGCCTCTCCCAAAAGAATGATGAGTGGATCCAGCCTCAACCTCCCTCTCATCCTACAAAGAAGGCTGCAGCCCTCCTGAGGATGCTTGCAAAACCATTCTGCTGCTGTGTGCCTGGGCAGGGCTGAGGCAGCCCAGGAATATTTACATTGATAATTATTTTCTTCAAAGTTTGTATCTATAGTTTGCCATTGTCCTTGACCTTGTTTAGTAACATAGTTGTTACTCTATCCTGTATTTGTTGTTTCCATTAATATATTATTATTTAAAAATATATATGTTTTTGTTACCTGATCTACTGTGATGATTTGAGTATACTAAATGTAGCAGTGATTCCTAAAGGACACATCCAAACCAACAGGACGGAATGTTTTCTTATATTAGCAAGAAGTTTGGGTTTTAGGAGTTTGGCAGATGGCATTATCTGAGTCAGTTTTCCAATGGGGGCAATGAAGTATCGGCTATCATGGTACAAATACAAACAAAGACACACAAAGACACACTAGAGCGCACACACACACACACACACACACACACACACACACACACTAGAGCACACACACTGACTGAGCGATAGATACACAGATGGAGTTGGTCTCTTCTGAAATACTTTGGAGATGTGGTTCTGATTTCTCCCATTTTGGAGTATTTTCCATTGATAAGGTGTCTTGCAAATGAATCCCATGTCTGAAGAAGACATGATGTGTACTTCACATGCCACTTTCTACATAACCAGAAGGTCATGTCATGTAATATTTTTCATGCAGCTGTGTTTTCACTGTGAACCATCCCATGAGGTCAGCTGTGGAATTTTCCACTGGTAGCATTTCAATGGAGATCCACTCTTTGGATTTGGGGATATTTCTGATTTTCTTGATTCAGATTGGAAATATATATATACACACACACACACACATATATATATGGTTTTTGATGAAAATTCTGCATTTGATGATAATGAATGCCATGCATCTAGGAATCTGTAGACTGTAGACAATGAATGGATGCCTACTGTTGTCTGGACTGGTCTACAAAGTCCTGTAGCATCTGAGCATGTGTGAGGGCTGTACAGGTCTTGCCAAAAGTCCAGGTCTGATGATCCTGCACAAAGCTGAGCTAGTGGTCTCCAAAACAGCATAAGGGCCAAGGAGAAACACAGTTCCACACAGAAGTTGGGAAGCTACCTTATGAAGGTAATCATATGTATGGGATCCTCTTGCTAGGTCCCTTTTTCCATTGGGCCAGAACTGTTTTCTGAATGTGCTTGCTGAGAAGAGCTTGGAATTTTCTATCTGAAGCAGTTTATGCAAGCTGCTTCCACTTGCAGGAACAAAGTGTGTTCTCATTGACCACTTTGGGCTTTCCCTGGTTCAAATAAAGTGTGTCAGAAGCACTTGTAATGATTGGCATTCACGGTTTCACATTGAAGCCTCTGTGCCATCTGTCAACCACTGATGGCTGCAAGTGGGGAATGGAAGCCATTTGCTGCAAGCAGTTTCAACTTGCAAGACTAACTTTGTTGTAAGTAGGCACATGGTGTTTTTTTCTGTGTGAGCTAGAAGAAAGAAAAATTGCTTCTTACAGGTGACAGGCATGCTTTCACATTGAAGCCTCTGTGCCATTGATCAAAAACAGTTCACTCATTTGGGTACCTGCACTTCAAGTGTATATTGTAAACAAATGTGACAAGTGGATGTCAATGAGACTTTGGAGAACTGATCTTCTCAGCTGGTCCTCTTTCCTCTTGCAAGTTGGTGATCTCTTTCTGGTGCACTTTGTGTTTCATGCCTGAACTGTGCTCTGAATGTGCTTGATGAGAACAACTTAGAAGTGCAGAAGTAAAACTGTTTGTGGAAGCAGCTTCAAGTAGCACAGCTAACTTGTTCTCAGTGAGCACATGGAGATTTTTCCCAGGTTGAAGAAGTGTGAATGAGAATGGCTTCTCAGAGCTGGTAGGCATGTTTGCATTTGGCAAACTTTGCCATCTGTCACACACAGTTCCTTGCATGCAGAAACCTGCATTTCAAGTGTTCTCAGAAAGGTCCGATGAGTGGGTTTCCATGGAATTTTGTGGAGTTCATCTTTTCAGCAGTCCTCATTGCCTTCTCAAAATTGGTGATCCTGGGTGCAAGGCCTCTCTTGTCAGCCAACATTGTATTTTGGGCCTGACCTCGCTTCTGAATGTGCTTGCTGAGAGTAGTTTGGGAGTGCAAAAGTAAAGCAGTCTCAGAAGCTTCAACATTCAGGAGCTCATTTTATTCTCAGTGAGCACATTGGGGTTTGTCACTACTTAAACTAGCATGAAGAACCACCGCTTCTCAGAGGTGGCAGTTTCCCTTTGAAGTGTTTGTACAATTGGTCAGTGCGAGTTCAATGCAGGCAGGCACTTGGATTTCAAGTGAATTCTGTGACAAACAATTGAGCAATGGATTTCAATCCACCTTGGGGAATTGCTCTTCCCAGTGGGCTCACAGTTCTCCAAGTTGCTGACCTAGGTCCAAGGGCACTCTTGCTAGCACTCTTTGCATATGGGCTGAAACTGTGCTCTGAGTGTGCTTCCTGAAAATATTTTGGAAGTGCAGCACAGAAGAATTTTGGCAAGCAGCTTCCACATTAGGAAATGACATTTTTCTCATCGTGCCCATTGAGCTTTGATCCTGGCTGAAGTAGCCTTAAATCCAATGGCTTCTGAGAGCTAACAGGCACAGTTTTCATTGGAAACAACTGTGCTCTTGGTAAATGGTAAGTTGGTTGCTGTCAGGCACCTGCAGTTTCAATAAGTTTTTAGAAAAAGGAGACCAAGGGAATACAATGAAACCTGTGCAATTCATTTCCTAATCAATGTTAGTGATGCTACACCAGAGTGGACTTTTGCAAGGATACTTTCTCATGTTTTTTGCAGGAAATGTGTTCTGAATGTGCATCCTGAGATGCATATGTACAGGGCAAACAGAAAAATTTTGTGCACAAGTAGCTTTGTTCTCAGTGAACACGTGGCGATTTTTCCCTGGTTGATCATGCAGGAAGCAGAACCTCTTGTCAGAGATGATGGTACCATTTCACTTGGAACCATCTATGCGCTCAATAAAGCAGAGGTCATTGTAGTCAGGCTCATGCAATTTCAAGATGGTTTTTAGAATCCGTTTGAGGAATGGATTCCAAAGAATCATGGAGGAATTGAACCACCCATCAGACCTATCTGAGCAACTGCTCCAAGGTACAAGGGCTCTCCAGCTAGTGCACTTTGGATATTGAGCCTGCACTGCTCTCTGAATGTGCTCAGTGAGAAGAGTGTGAAGTGCAGAAGAGAACCAGGGTGTGCAAACAGCTCTAAAGTGTGAAGTGCAGAAGAGAAGCAGGGTATGCAAACAGCTTCAATTGCAAGATGTAAAAGTGTTCCTAGAGAGCACATTGGGATTTGGGCTTGGTTGAACTAGGAGGATTTGGAACCCCTTCTTAGAGCCAGCAGTCCCGGGCTTTACTTAGAAGTTTCTGTGTCTTGTATATAGCAGAGTTTGTTGCTTGTGGGCCTTTCATTTCCAGTGAGTTTTCAAAAAAATTGAGAAAAAGATTTCAATGAAACTCTGGGCCATTGATCTTGTCAACCATCCAACTTTCCATGTGAATACTTGTGATGATGTTAGGTCCAAGGGCTCTCTGGGTAGCACAATTTGCACTTTGGGTGTAAAGTGTTGACTGAACGTGCTGGCTGAGAAAAGCTTGGAAGTGCAGAATGGAAGCATTTTGTGCAGGCAGCTTCCAATTGAAGGAACGGTCTTGTTCTCTGTAAGCACATTGGGTTTTGTTTCTGGTTGAAGCTGCATGAAGCAGAACTGCTTCTCAGAGCCGGCACTCTCACTTTCTCTCTGAAGTATATGTTCCATTAGAAATGCAGGTTCCCCTCATGAAGGCTTCTGCGTTTGTATTTTGTTTTCTGAGTAAGGGGGAACCATTGATTTCAGTGAAACATTGGCAAATGGATTTTCTTCAGAGGGCAGCTTTCCTCTTTAAAGTTGGTGATCAGAGCTACAAGGGCTCTCTTCTAGGTACACTTTTCCTATTGGGCCTGAAGTGGGTTCTGAATGTGCTTGCTCAGGAGAACTTTAGAAGTTCAGAAGAGAAGCGGTTCATGCAAGCAGCGTCCACTTGCGGCAGCAAAGAGGGTTCCCAGTGAGCAATTTGTGGCTGTCCCTGTTTGAACTAGAGTGCCACAGAATGATGTGTAATAACTGGCAGACACAGTTTCACTTTGAAGCCCTTGTGCCATCAGTAAATGTGTTTGTTGCATGTGGGTCCCTGCATGTCATTTATCACTAAACTCATCCAAGTCCAGCAGAACACGAAGCTCACATATTGGCAAGGAAGGCTGTGCTTGAAAACACCTCAAGCCCTCACGGGTGTCTTCAGCTGAGAGTCCGTAGCATTTCCTCCTGGGGCCTCTTTTCCAGTGATGCTGCCACCCTGCCCTCGCCAGCTTCCCTCCCTTTCCCATCTTTCCTCTCTCTGGTCCACTCCTCAGATCCCATCCTCCCTTCAATAGGGCCTCATCCAGGAAGCCTGCCCATGTGCCTCCCACTTGATTCAAACTTCTCCAGTGCACTTGTTGTCAAAGCAGGGAGTCTGAGGAGAGAGGGGCTCTCCTTTCTCTACATTGAAGTCTCTCAACAGGGAGGACTCTGCTTTGGAGAATGAATCTTCTAAATGTTATTGGGCTGGCTTTTGAAATCTCGTGTGGTTTGGCTAGATGTAGAATTCTTCCATAAAATTAAGCATGATGTACACTTAGAGAGCATTTTCGCTTCCTTCAAGGTGAAGCAGAAGCCTGCATTCCCAGCTGCACAGAAGTGTCTGAGGGCCTTGTCTCCCTTAAAACCAAAGAAGAAAAACAGGTCATTAAACAGGCACATGGATTAGAGTACATGATCATTGATCCCTCCTCCCTGGAGCCTTCCACATGCCCATCTTCCACATTCACAGAGCAATGCTTGGCCATTCTCAAGACCAGGAGACCATGATGCTCATCACCTGGAAGTCATTAAAGGACTCGAACAGAGCAGCATGAATTGCAGAAGGTGGCACACCAAGGATCTGCAGCACAGCTGCTAGAACACAAGAGCTTAACTTCAGTATTGACTTTCTGCCACCTTCCAAGTACGATATTAATGTCAAGCACAACATGCAGACATGCAAGTAGCAGGTGACACCCCACATCCATTCACAGAAGTGGGCAACATCTGCATTGGAACAAGGAAGTATCTTATCCTTACTCATAAAATTCATCAGGCACAAAGAATAAAATGGATGCATTTTATTCTTTGTGTTTCATTTCACTATTATGTAACTGTTGGAATTCCCTATTAAATAATACCTCCTCCAAAATAAAAAGTATCTCAGACATGTATCAACTATTCAATGGATGACATTTTAAAAACTACAGCCTTTTAATATTTATGTATGCTATATCCTTGCCTAATGCTCCTTGAGAAAGGAGCACACAGAATTGGATCTTTGAAAATCTCACATTTGCTGATAAATATTACTGCCTATGTCAGGCATGGTGAAGTGAAAAGTGGGACTTTGGATACTCAAAGAACACAATGTTGTGGGATTGGTGTCCCTGATTCATAGACAGTATGTGGTTTCTATGAAAGCCAGTGAGGGAGCAGGAGTAACGAAGCTCATTGAACAGATGACCTCAGGGGATACTGACGGGTAGGCCAAATAAAGAACATGTTCCAGCTGACCATTGGTATTTGGGCTCCTGAGCCCAGACTGGCTGTTCAAAAAGGTGCAGACAGTCAGTGCTCATGTACAAAATGTCTACCATTTAAGAGTGGGTAATTTAAATGGCATCTAGTTACACATCTGAAAAAAATGGTCTGCCAACTTATGAATTTCATTCTAACAACAACAGCAACAAAAAGAAAAAACACCGACAATTGTGAGAGGCCATCCTCCTACGTGATTTGACTTACCTCCCTGGCAGAGTGAGAGACGCTCAAACACAGATGTGTCAGAGCCATTCCCCACCCTTTCCAAGGTCCCAGGGCTTGTCCCTGCAGATGCCTCCTGGCCACTGACCTGAAGACCCAATCATTGTCCTTGACCTTGGGATTCTGCTCCCCCTTAACCTTCACTGGATGGGATTTTCCCTTGAATTGTTTATTCACCAATAAAAGCTCACTCCCTGGCGTGCTCTCCCTCTCTCCCTAGTTTTTTTTTATTGGTTGTTCAAAACCTTACAAAGCTCTTGACATATCATATTTCATACATTAGATTCAAGTGGGTTATGAACTCCCATTTTTACCCCATATACAGATTGCAGAATCACATGGGTTACACATCCACATTTTTACATAATGCCCTATTAGTAACTGTTGTATTCTGCTACCTTTCCTATCCTCCACTATCCCCCCTCCCCTCCCCTCCCTTCTTCTCTCTCTACCCCATTTACTGTAATTCATTTCTCTCCTTGTTTATTTTCCCATTCCCCTCACAACCTCTTATATGTAATTTTGTATAACAATGAGGGTCTCCCTCCATTTCCATGCAATTTCCCTTTTCTCTCCCTTTCCCTCCCACCTCATGTCTCTGTTTAATGTTAATCTTTTCTTCCTGCTCTTCCTCCCTGCTCTGTTCTTAGTTGCTCTCATTATATCAAAGAAGACATTTGGTATTTGTTTCTTAGGGATTGGCTAGCTTCACTAAGCATAATCTGCTCTAGTGCCATCCGTTTCCCTGCAAATTCCATGATTTTGTCATTTTTTAGTGCTGAGTAATACTCCATGGTGTATAAATGCCACATTTTTTAAATCCATTCATCTATTGAAGGGCATCTAGGTTGGTTCCACAGTCTAGCTATTGTGAATTGTGCTGCTATGAACATCTATGTGGCAGTATCCCTGTAGTACACTCTTTTAAGGTCTTCAGGGCATAGTCTGAGAAGGGCATTAGCTGGGTCTATACTGAATTATATATAATTATTTTTATAAAACCTAATATTTTTATAAAATCCATTTTTATCATTGAGGCAAGAAAATTCTTGCTCTGGAAACTTGGGGGATTTAAATATTTAGACAATTGTCACTTGATGTAATAATTATATTTCCATATTTTAAAATACTGAAAAACATGAAATATAGTAAAAATTAAAGCTATGAATGATGTAATTATCTCAAAAGAATAAATTAGAAATTATGTGTTAAGCAAATATGCATATTAGTTATGTTTCATTAGTAGATGTGCCCAGTGATAATGTTTATCTTTGATAAGAATACAATGGTAATACTATAAGCACTATATATTAGTGTTGTCTTAATTAATTATATATAATAATTAGATGAAATGATAGAGCATAAGTACAGAAATAAATATAAACAGAGCAACTTTTTTATTGTGGCAGGTATTAAGTGATGTATATATAAGACAACATATTATTTTAATAAATGAAGATCAAAATGGACTTAGTCCCAAATGGTAAGATCATATTCAGGACCAGACGATTGTTGTGGCACTGTAAAAAGTCAACATTATTAAATTAAAATATTATGAATTTCTAGCTTTAGGTGGGCCAGAAGTGAAATATGAGTCAAATGTTTACAAAAAAATATTCAACACATTGAAAATTACTATGGCAAAGTATCCAAATTTGATCATGATTCAATATTGTACAAATGTATTTTTGTGTAAACATGTACTAATACAGCAAGTTTTATGACTTATTGAATACATTAACACACATTATCAGGATCCTTTCCCTACATACAAACCTCTTTGACCCCACAACCTAATGGAATTTTGTGTATCTATAAAAGCATTCGAAACTCTTAACTTTCCTTTCTAAGTCAGGGTCTAGCATAGCTGTACTCAAGTTAGCCAACAATATTTTAAAAAATAACCCCCAACTTACTGCAAATGCAATAATCATCTGAAGCATTCCAGCTTGCTATTTATATCCTGCTAGACATATTTATATGCCAAGTACTCATTAATTTGTAGCAGGTACATGTGAAATCAATGGTATTGTATCTTGTGGTGACTATTACTCTTTTAGGAGTAAGTAAAGTAAGGACCATTAAATATGAATTTTTATAGACTCTGCAGTACTAATTAAATTTACTAAAATATATTAAGGGAGATTTTTGAAGTAAACTTATCTTGTTGTAAGCTCTGGTAACTCTTCAACATTATTGCTAGCCTGTTTTTGTCCATTACCAAGTATGAAATAGTGCTTCCTTTGCAGTGGGCATTTGAGGATTGGACTAGAATGATTATAAGATCACCTTAGAATATTCAGTGTGTAGCTCATAGAAAACTCACTTCTGGTAAATGCTCTTGAGTCAAAGACTACCAGGAACATATCTGAGGGTGAAGAATTTGGTCTTATAACTCATTGTGGTGAATGAAGGAGAGTACCACCTGAGAAACTGCACATCACAATTATTAGAAGGGGGGAATTAGAAGATTTGGGCCTGTGCTAGGCAATTTTGGGGAGAAATCAAGGAACCAAGAATCTGGTCAATCATAGATGCTTTCAGGAAAAATGTGTCTGTGCTTTCATAAAAGTTATCTGTAAGTTGAGATGAATGAAGACATACTAGAGCTGTAACTGATGGAGAAGTGGAAGTCACTTAAGCCAGGATACAGGAACTTTTAGTCATAGTGCAGTTTGGAAAATATTTTGTCTTTTTATTAAAATGTAAGTATGGAATAAAGCTTTTTTCCCCCTTAACCCATTCTGGTGTCAGATGGGACTCGTCTGGTGGTGAGGGCTTGTAAGATTGCAATGTGGCCCTGGAAGGGTCCCATGACATTGCTTGAAGGCTGGGACCACTCCTGGATTCCAGAGGCTGCCTTCTGTTTCTCAACACAAATAAATAATACCATTTGGGCATATTATGAAGGTACAAAGCAAATTAGCGCCTATTACTTTTTTCTTCAGAGACATGGCAATGTCAAAGCAAAAATTCCATGGATGTAAACTGTGTATGTTTTATGTATTATTTGCATATTAGCTACAATGATTAATTCATTATTCTTAAAGTAAACAAGCCCTGAGATTGATGCCATGTGTAGATACCCATCCAGAAAGAGCTTCTGAAGTCTTACTCCTACCTCCTTTGTCGTAACTAAAAAGTAATCATGTTTTAGTAATTAGAGAAAGCCAACCTATTTACTAAGTGGAAAAATACCTATTAAGTAGATTTTTGTGAACTATTTCTACGCCTAAATATCTTTTAGACAAAACAGGAATTTATTCTGATAAAGGTAATGTTTGCATTAAAAACTTGCATACACTTCTTGTGTTTTTAATATTTTTCCTAGGAAAGATTAATGACCTCTAACTGTTTCTGGCAGACAGACAAGTAAGACACCATGGACCAGGGTTTGTAGCATTTCTCTTTAGAATTCATAAAAGTTTTCCAGCTATTCCCCGTGCTTGCTTGTGCAGTTCTTAGAAGGTTAGCAGTTGGCAGGACGTGGAGAAGGATGTCGGGGTCATCTTACCCTCTGTGGTCTGGCACATCTTCCTCTATCAGATGTTTCAGGGACCAACATAAGAAAAGTGCACTCAAAAATAGACATGCTAAGATTAATAAGAAGAGAGTTGAAATGAAGGCAGAGATGAAGACATGCAAGGTGAAAAGGTTAGATATGAGATATCCCCCAAAAGCTCTTGTGTGACAATGCAAGAATATTCAGAGGTGAAATGATTAGATTATGAGAAGTATGATTTGATCAATGTCTCAACTCACTGAGTTTATTAACTGGGTGATCACTGTAGGCAGATAGGGTATGACTGGAGGAGGAGATGGGTTACTGGGGTTGATATTTTGTCCCCAGGGAGCAGAGCTCTCTCTGTTTCCTGATCCCATGTTTGGAGCTGCTTTCCTCTCCATACTTTTCTGCCATGATATTCAGCCTCACCTCAGGCTCAGAATCACGGAGACAGCCACCTATAGACTGGACTTTTACAATCAGGAGCAGCAAATAAATTTTTTCTTCTCCAAATTGTCATCATCAGGTCTTTTGGTCACAGCAACAAAAAGCTGACTTACACACAAGGTACACATATGTGAAGATTCAGCAGAAATAGCACTGTCAACATCAATCCACAAATCAAAGCAAGACACTGCATGTGTTCCTTTGTACGAGAAAGGATAAAGTGTTAAAGAAAGGAGCCACAATCTGTGGCTTGAATTAATACTCTGCCATTTATTTACCTCACATTTGCATCTATAAAAGTATTATAGATGAAAGCATTCACCTCAAGGTTCTTGAGAAATTTAATGTGCTCAATAGTGGGGAAACCATCTAAGATTTACCCAGAAATAATTATCATGAGATATGTTCTTAAAAGCTAAACATCTATTACTAACAAGAATCTGACTATAAAGTGATCTTAACGTATTTCTGGAAGAGGTGCATCTTTATGCATGCTTTGCATTTAGTTTGTCAATAAGTCCTAAAAGTTATTTTTAACATTCACCTGTGCTTTGTTTGGCTCCATAATTAAATTTCTTGAAATTGATCCTTTGGAATCACATTGAAAAATGAACAAAACCTGCCTTCAAGAACACATATTTTTGTTGTTAACTTTATCAATTTTTTTTAAAAAAAGTTATTAAACAGCATAAACTTAAAAAAAGATTACAGAAGCTCGATCAATAATTATTTCAAGGACAAGTCAGTAATGTGAAAACTGAAACAGATGAATATGTTAGCTTTCTCCAAAGCCAGGGTTAGCTGAGTCATTAGTAGTTAGAAATGTGAATCAAAAAGGAGTAGCCTGATTTCCACTACTGACCTGGTGGAAGTTTCAAGAACTGGAGATACCTGTCAAGGGAGGGAGGTGGGAGATTACTAAAATAGAAGGGCTGGAAAACCTTATTTCAAAGATGAATTGAATCCAAAGGTTTTCTTCCTTTCTTTTCTGTTGACTATCTACACAGTCTATATGCAGAGAAGTTGGTGTGGAGAGCAGGTCCCTTGCACGTGGGTAGTGACACACTGATGAACTCCTCATCCTGAACAGAGACATCCCTATCTCGTCTGCTTGTTCTTTAGAATATCAACACACAAGGAGTACTTTTCTCTTAGAAGATAGGAGAATTCTGGTTTATTTTGTTTTCCTTTTGGTACTGGGAATTTAAATTAACCCAGGGGCACTTCATCTCTGAGCTACAGACCATTATATTATTATTATTATTATTATTATTATTATTATTATTATTATTATTATTATTACTATTATTATATTTTGAGACAAGGTGTCACTAATTATCCCAGGCCGGCCTCCTACTAGCGATCTTCCTGCCTCGGTTTCCTGAGTGGATGGGTTTACAGTTGTGTGCCGCCACATCTGGTTAGAAGATAGGGGAATTCTTGAGATTGAGTGGGACAGCAAGAGCCAGCACAAGAGAAAAAGTCCCCAATTATTCTAACTCACTGTTCATAGGTTAAGAGGCTTTGTACGCTGATAGTTAAAGTTTCCCGTTACCTGATAAAGCCCTAACTTTAATAGCCAAGTCACAGCAGATGCTTAACCAATGTATATAAGGTCAGAGAAGATGAAAGTGAGTCGAGGAAAAAGATCATGGAAGAAATAGAAAATTAGAACAGAGTTGAATTTATGAGTGAGCAAGTGAGTGAGCCTGTGATGCAGAGTGGACAAACAAACCAGACTAGAATGAGTCAGAGCTTCCCAATGACGAGAAACCAGAAGTTCAGGACCACCGAGGGCCCTAGAAGCTTAACCTTAGGTGCTGAGGTCATCTCACAGCCCACTTGTGCTTTCTGGATTTAAAGATGAGGTGTCTCATCGTGTGGGGCTGTCACTCAAGTGACAAGAAACAATTTATTTTTCAAAAAGTCTTCACGTCACAGATATTTAGACATCTGGGATATCTATACCTAGATATTTAGGTGGCAGGGTATTCTCCAAGGAGCCTTGACTTTTAAATCCATAGTCTACATTTGCTTACCACAAGCAACCAAATAAAGAGCTACCCTGAAAAGTCATTTCACAGACAAAAACTGTACCTTCACCTCCATGGATAGCTTACTCATGGAGAAGAGGTTTGTTATGAGTTCACGAGACTATTGGACCAGATTTTTTTGCCTCCCTGATGTCCCAAACAGAGGAAATGGATTGCCACCAGTAAGCACCTTGAGAACAATATATATGTATAATTGTAAAATAATGATTTTGTCACCATGGAACAAATAGTTATTTTAAAGATTGAAAAAAAATTAGTATTTTTTTAAATGTGATCTATTTAGGAAATTAGTATGTTATTTTTAAAATAATAAATGTATGTTCCTATTACTGAATTATAGCTTTATCTTGTAAATTGTTCATCAAAACTTTGTCTCATTAACTTTAAATAGTTGACTATTATTTTCTCATCTACTTGATTTTTTTGATATATATCCCTCATAAATTTAAATTTTGTATAAAGGAATCATTGGTAATGAAAGTTATAAATTCCTGTGTATACTAAGTAAATGAAGAGTATAAGTAGATGTATTCCACATTTTATTGTTCTAAGATGGTGATTACTTAGTTTGATATATAAAAACATTTTCTAGTTGATGCCTACTTGGAAAGTAATCCATAAATGTGCTGTTAAGATGCAAATGTGTCACACCTACCAATGAAACTGGTGTTACCCTATGTTACATAGACTTAGTGAAACCAATTTCATATGAGTCAATTATTTTAACGTGATTTTTAAAACAATTTCTAACTGGTTTTAAGTGGAATTGTTTAAGCTCAATCATTCTTCTCTGCCCAAACCCTGGTGTCTGCTGTGCTTTGTGGCTTTCCATGTCAAAAGCAAATCAATGGATGGCAGGTGGCAGTTGCTCTTCAGACGTTCTTGATAATAAACACTGTCCCCATTGGAGCAGGATCTTTCACTTTTTGTTGGGATAAGACCATGAATTTTCCCTCACTGTCATCAAACTCGCCTTCCTACAAGAACCATTTACAGTATTCCCTTCAACAATGTGCCAGGAATGACATCCGGAGGCACACACCCCATAAGAGAGAGAAGACAATAGCAGTGCCCTGTGTCTGAACACAGCCAGTATTCAGCATTTGTGGAATTACATTACTCAGCATTTTGGCTATTTCCCAATGGGTTTAGCAGTAGGCATGGAGCATGGGACAGTCAGCACACAACTTAGCATAGAACATTAGCTGCTGTTAGAAATTTGAAAAAGCAAACAAACAAAAACAAGCAGAAGTCAGGTGTGAGGGTGCCTGCCTGTAATCCCAGCTACTCTGGAGGCTGAGGCAGGAGGATAATAAGATTAAGAACACCCTGAGCAACTTAGGGAGACCCTCTCTAAAAATTAAGAATTAAAAAAGTGGGGTGGGCATGGGGTGGGTTATATCAGTTTGTGGTGTGCCCCTGCACTCAGTGCCTAGTAGCACAGACTCACACACACACACACACACACACACACACACACACACACACAAGAGCATCACAGCTAATATAATAATCAGAGCAAATGAGGAAGACCTCAAAAGAAAACTATTTCAAATCATCCTATGTCCACTCTGACCAATAGTCTGTGGTAATTGCAAATCATTCCATTCAACAAGTCTGATTTGGGGGCAGTGTGCTGGGAGAAGATAATGGTCTTCTATTTTTAACCCTGGTTAGTTGTGTTAAGACCTAGACATGTATGGAAAACTCAAAGGTTGCCCTAAAGAAGTTTCAAATTATTTTATTATTTCTTCTTATTTAAACCCAACCCAGAAATTTCACTTGAAGTTTTTTTTTTTTTATTGATTGTTCAAAACATTACAGAGCTCAAGACATATCATCTTTCATACATTCGACTCAATTGGGTTTTGAACTCCCCAAATACATAATACAGACTCACTTCTGTTACATACTCACATTTTTACATAATGGCATATTAGTGACTGTTGTATTCTGCTACCTTTCCTATCCCCTACTATCCCCCCTCCCCTCCCCTCCCCTCCCATCTTCCCTCTCTACCTCCTCTGCTGTTGTTCAATTCTCTCCCCTTTTTCCCCCCACCCCCTTGCCCCTCATAACCTCTTATAATTTTGTGTATCACTGAAGGCCTCCTACCATTTCCATATGTTTTCCCTTCTCTCTTCCTTTCTCTCCCCCCATTCGTCTTAGTTTATAGTTAGTCTTTTCCTCATGCTCTTCCTTCCTGTTCTATTTTTAGTGGCTCTCTTTATATCAAAGAAGACATTTGACATTTGTTTTTTAGGGCTTGGCTAGCTTCACTTAGCATAATCTGCTCTAATGCCATCCATTTCCCTGCAAATTCTATGATTTTGTTGTTTCTTAGTGCTGCATAATACTCCATTGTGTATAGCTGCCACAATTTTTTTATCCACTCATCTATTGAAGGGCATCTAGGTTGGTTCCACAGTCTAGCTATTGTGAATTGTGCTGCTATAATCATTGATGTGGCCGTATCCGTATAGTGTGCTCTTTTAAGGTCCTCAGGGAATAGTCCAAGAAGGGCAATAGCTGGGTCAAATGGTGGATCCATTCCCAGCTTTCCCAGAAATCTCCATACTGCTTTCCAAATTGGCCTCACCATTTTGCAGTCCCACCAGCAGTGAACAAGTGTGCCCTTTTCCCCACATCCTCGCCAACACTTATTGTTGTTTGACTTCATAATGGCTGCCAATCTTACAGGAGTGAAATGGTATCTTAGGGTGGTTTTGATTTGCATTTCTCTGATTGCTAGAGATGGTGAGCATTTTCTCATGTGCTTGTGGATTGATTGTATGTCCTCCTCTGAGAAGTGTCTGTTCAGGTCCTTGGCCCATTTGTTGATTGGATTATTTGTTATCTTATTGTTTAATTTTTTGAGTTCTTTGTACATTCTGGATATTAGGGCTCTATCTGAGGTGTGAGGGGTAAAAATTTGTTCCCAGGATGTAGGCTCTCTATTTACCTCTTTTACTGTTTCTCTTGCTGAGAGAAAACTTTTTAGTTTAAGTAGGTCCCATTTGTTTATTCTTGTCATTAACTCTTGGGCTACTGGCGTTCTATTAAGGAATTTGGAGCCCGACCCCACAATATGTAGATTGGAGCCAACTTTTCCTTCTATCAGACGCCGTGTCTCTGTTTTTATATCTAGCTCCTTGATCCATTTTGAGTTAACTTTTGTGGCTGGCGAGAGAAAGGGATTCAATTTCATTTTGTTGCATATGGATTTCCAATTTTCCCAGCACCATTTGTTGAAGATGCTATCCTTCCTCCATTGCATGTTTTTAGCCCCTTTATCAAATATAAGATAGTTGTAACTTTGTGGATTAGTCTCTGTGTCCTCTATTCTGTACCATTGGTCCACCTGCCTGTTTTGGTACCAGTACCATGCTGTTTTTGTTACTATTGCTTTGTAGTACAGTTTGAGCTCTGGTATCGCTATACCTCCAGATTCACACTTCCTGCTTAGAATTGCTTTTGCTATTCTGGGTCTTTTGTTTTTCCATATGAATTTCATGATTGCTTTATCTATTTCTACAAGAAATGTCTTTGGGATTCTGATTGGCATCGCATTAAACCTGTAGAGAACTTTGGGTAATATCGCCATTTTGATGATGTTAGTTCTGCCTATCCATGAACAGGGTACATTTTTCCATCTTCTGAGATCTTCTTCTATCTCTCTCTTTAAGGTTCTGTAGTTTTCATTGTATAAATCTTTCACCTCTTTTGTTAGGTTGATTCCCAAGTATCTTATTTTCTTTGAGGATATTGTGAATGGAGTGGTTTTCCTTATTTCCATTTCAGAGGTTTTGTTGCTGATATACAGGAATGCCTTTGATTTGTGCGTGTTGATTTTATATCCTGCCACTTTGCTGAATTCATTTATTAACTCTAGCAGCTTCTTTGTAGATCCTTTTGGGTCTGTTAAGTAAATTATCATGTCATCTGCAAATAGCGATAATTTAATTTCTTCTTTTCCTATTTTTATGCCTTTAATTTCTTTTGTCTGTCTAATTGCTCTGGCTAGTACTTCGAGAACTAAATTGAATAGAAGTGGTGATAGAGGACATCCCTGTCTTGTTCCAGATTTTAGAGGGAATGCCTTCAGTTTTTCTCCGTTTAGGATGATGCTAGCCTGAGGTTTAGCATATATAGCTTTTACAATGTTGAGGTAAGTTCCTGATATCCCTAGTTTTTCTAATGTTTTGAACATAAAGGGATGTTGTATTTTGTCAAATGCTTTTTCTGCATCTATCGAGATGATCATATGGTTCTTGTCTTTAAGCCTATTGATGTGGTGAATAGCATGTATTGATTTCCGTATATTGAACCAGCCTTGCATCCCAGGGATGAATCCTACTTGATCATGGTGCACAAGTTTTCTGATATGTTTTTGTATTTGATTCGCCAGAATTTTATTGAGAATTTTTGCATCCAAGTTCATTAGAGATATTGGTCTGTAGTTTTCTTTCTTTGAAGTGTCTTTGTCTGGTTTTGGGATCAGGGTGATGTTGGCCTCATAGAATGAATTTGGAAGAGCTCCTTCTTTTTCTGTTTCTTGAAATAGTTTGAAAAGTATTGGTATTAGTTCTTCTTTGAAGGTTTTGTAGAACTCTGCTGTATACCCATCAGGTCCAGGGCTTTTCTTGGTTGGTAGTCTTTTGATGGCTTCTTCTATTTCTTCCTTTGTTATTGGTCTGTTTAAATTGTGTGTGTCTTCCTGTCTCAATCTGGGCAAATCATATGCCTTAAGAAATTTATCGATATCCTCGCTATCTTCTATTTTATTAGAATATAGGGTTTCAAAATACTTTCTAATTATCTTCTGTATTTCTGTAGTGTCTGTTGTGATATTGCCTTTTTCATCCCGTATATTAGTAATTTGAGTTCTCTCTCTTCTTCTTTTTGTTAGCATAGCTAAGGGCTTGTCTATCTTATTTATTTTTTCAAAGAACCAACTTTTAGTTTTATCAATTTTTTCAATGGTTTTTTTTGTTTCAATTTCGTTTATTTCTGCTCTAATTTTAATTATTTCTTGTCTTCTACTACAATTGCTGTTGTTTTGTTCTTCCTTTTCTAGGTTTTTGAGGTGTAGTGTGAGTTCATTTATTTGTTGGTTTTTTCTTTTTTTGATGAAAGAACTCCAGGATATGAATTTCCCTCTTAAAACTGCTTTCATTGTGTCCCATAGATTCCGGTATGTTGTGTCTGTATTATCATTTGACTCTAAGAATTTTTTTATCTCTTCCTTTATGTCTTCTGTAACCCATTGATCATTCAATAACATATTGTTCATTTTCCATGTGGTGTAGGATTTTTCCTTCCTTTTTTTATCATTGATTTCCAATTTCATTCCATTATGGTCAGATATGGTGCATGGTATTATCTCCACACTTTTATATTTACTAAGATTTGCCTTATGGCATAATATATGGTCTATTTTTGAGAAGGATCCATGTGCTGCTGAGAAGAACGTGTATCCACTTGATGATGGTTGGTATATTCTATATATGTCAGTTAGGTCTAGGTTATTGATTGTGCTGTTGAGTTCTATAGTTTCTTTATTCAGTTTTTGTCTAGAGGATCTGTCTAATGGCGAGAGCGGTGTGTTGAAGTCACCCGTAATTATTGTGTTATGGTCTATTTGACTCTTGAACTTGAGGAGCATTTGTTTTATGTAGATTGCAGCTCCATTGTTTGGTGCATACAAATTGATAATTGTTATGTCTTGTTGGTGGATGGTCCCTTTTAACAGTATATAGTGTCCTTCTTTATCCTTCTTAATTAACTTAGGTTTGAAGTTGATTTTATTTGATATGAGTATGGCCACTCCTGCTTGCTTCCGAGGGCCATGTGAGTGGTATGATTTTTCCCAACCTTTTACCTTCAGCCTGTGTATGTCTTTTCCTATCATATGAGTCTCCTGAAGGCAGCATATTGTTGGATTTGTTTTTTTGATCCAGGTTGCTAGCCTATGTCTCTTGATTGGTGAGTTTAGGCCATTAACATTTAAAGTTACAATTGAGATATGATTTGTACTTCCAGTCATGCTTCTTTATTTATTTATTTTAGTTTGGCTAGTTTTACTTTTTTGGTTATTTTCCTCCTCCTTTACTGAGATACCTCTTGTTGTTAGTTTTGGGCACTATTTTTCAATTCCTCTTCTTGTAGTATATTGCTCAGAATGCTTTGCAGTGCTGGTTTTCTTGCTGCAAATTCTTTTAGCTTTTGTTTATCGTGAAAGATTTTAATTTCGTTGTCAAATCTGAAGCTCAATTTTGCTGGATACAGTATTCTTGGTTGAAATCCATTATTTTTCAGCGTTTGAAATACATTGTTCCAGGATCTTCTCGCTTTCAAAGTCTGTGCTGAGAAATCAGTCGTTAACCTAATTGGTTTACCCCTGAATGTAATCTGTCTCTTTTCTCTGGTAGCTTTTAATATTCTCTCCTTGTCCTGTATGTTGGCTATCTTCATAATTATGTGTCTTGGAGTTGGTCTATTATAGTTTTGAATGTTTGGGGTCCTGTAGGCTTCCAGGATTTGGCAATCCATTCCATCTTTCATCTCTGGGAAGTTTTCTACAATTATTTCATTTAATATGCTGTCCATTCCTTTGGTTTGAATCTCTGTGCCTTCTTCTATCCCAATGACTCTCAAATTTGGTTTTTTAATGACATCCCATATCTCTTGAATAGATTGCTCATGGGATTTAAGCATCTTTTCTGTGTTGACTATACTCTTTTCAAGTTGATAAACCTTGTCTTCATTATCTGATGTTCTGACTTCTACTTGATCAAGTCTATTTGTAATATTCTCGTTTGAGTTTTTAATTTGGTTTAGAGTTTCCTGCAATTCTAGGATTATAGTTTGATTCTTTTTTAAGATCTCTATCTCCTGGTAGAGCTCGTTCTTTGCCATTTGAATTTGTTTGTTTAATTCATTTTCAAAATATATTTTTATTGCTTGGACTTGCTGTCTCATGTCTTCTCTAATATTCCTTTCCATTTGAGTAAGGTATGCCTTGAGTTCTTTCCCTATCCCTGCTTCTGATGTTTCTATGTCCTCTTGTAGAATTAAGTTGTCTTGCATTGTTTGTACTCCTTTTTTCCCTTGTTTTCTCATGTTGTCCCCGTTGCTTTCCAGCTCTATTTGATTGTCGTGTTTCTACTCTCTTCTATAGATTTGTTTTGGTTCTGTATTACTCTGATGCCTCTCCTTAGTGTTGTTAAACTATGCCTGCTGACGTGGATTCCACTGTGAAGGAAGATCCGACGTCCGAGCTCCAGTGACGACACTACTTTGCTATGACCGGCCCCAGTTCCTTGCCTGGGTGTCCTGATGAGGTGGTGTGACTGGACTGTCTCTGTTTGATTTCAGCTCCCAGTCGCGGCAGGCAGGCGGTCTCTAGCCGCCCAGTATCACAGGCCGCGGGCGGGTGATCGGTCACCTGCGGCCGGGTGTTCTCCTACCGCCCAGCTATGCAGGCAGTGGGTGAACTGTCGCCGGCGGGCCTGCAATTTCCAGCTGCCCAGTCTCGAGGGCCTTGCCTCTAGCCTCCTGGTTTCTCCTGCTAGCCTTCTGTAGCCGCAGGGCAGGCCGCACGAATCAGTGGGCCTGGATCTCCGGGGTCCCACAGTTGGCAATTGGGATCCCAGGCACTCTGTCCTTTGGATTTTTCCTGCTTGCCCCACCCCCAGCTCTAGCTAGACAGGTTTCGTTTTGGCTGCAGATGGGTAGGAGGGGTTGCAGGTCAGGTGCCTCTAGTTCCCCCCTAGTCTTTATGCAGGCTCACTCTGATTCTCCCTCCCCCAGCAAGCCTAGGAGAGATTTTATGCGAGTTCCCCATGTATGGGGGATGGGCCGAGTGCCACACACCTGTTTTGTTGTTGAGATCTGTCGGAGAATAGCGGTGGATATTTCAGCTGTTCAAGATGCTGACTGGTGATTCCCTTGGTGGAGTGTCCGCTGTGGGGGATGGGACTGTACCGCTTCCTTCCCCGTCTAAACTCCCGTACTCAGCCCGGGGGTCAGTGCGGGCTTGGCTGGTGGGATTCCACCTGATCGCAGCGGAGCCTCTCCTTGCTTGCTAATTAATGGCTTCCCTGGGGCGCCAAGCCTTCTGTAGCCGCAGGGCAGGCCGCACGAATCAGTGGGCCTGGATCTCCGGGGTCCCACAGTTGGCAATTGGGATCCCAGGCACTCTGTCCTTTGGATTTTTCCTGCTTGCCCCTCCCCAGCGCTAGCTAGACAGGTTTCATTTTGGCTGCAGATGGGTAGGGGGGGTTGCAGGTCAGGTGCCTCTAGTTCCCCCCTAGTCTTTATGCAGGCTCACTCTAATTCTCCCTCCCCCAGCAAGCCTAGGAGAGATTTTATGCGAGTTCCCCATGTATGGGGGATGGGCCGAGTGCCACACACCTGTTTTGTTGTTGAGATCTGTCGGAGAATGGCGGTGGATATATCAGCTGTTCAAGATGCTGACTGCTGATTCCCTTGGTGGAGTGTCCGCTTCACTTGAAGTTTTTAAGTTAGAGTAAATGGAGGAAAATGCAAGCAACTGGAATCAGCAGAAAAAAAATTCTTTTTCCTGAGCTTATTGTAACAAAGGTGTCAAAAGTCAACTTTTCATTCACTTGTGTACACGATATATTTTCAATGTCCAATAAGTCAATTGTAAATACTGAGCTTTTCTTTCCTTTTTTAAATCACAACAGAGATCACTCATCAGCCTTAACACAAGAATGGTGTTGAATCTTTCCGCAATGAAATTTGCAGAGGCAACAGTAACGACAGCTTCAATTTTGTCACAGATGAGGAACAGAATCTGTCATGAGACTTAAAAGCTTTGGTTGTCCCTCAAGACAGTTGATCTTGCAGTCACAGCCAATGTATTAAAAGTCTGTGATACAGTAGAACTCCTTGGCTTTGTCATGAGAATATAAGTCAACACATCCTGAATCTTGTTTCCTTATGTGGTTGATCCTCACTCTTTCTCCGTGGCAGTTACTAGAGCAATCCCATTATTTAAAAATTAACATTGTCTAATGCACTCTCTTTTCTGAACCAACTCTGACATTGTTCATTTTGCCAAGTAATTTTAACAAGGTGGAAATCGCAGGACATAAAAGTCAGGTTCTTGCCTCCAATGCTGACCTTGAAGTGAAGACACAATTGTGCTCATGACTTCAAAATGCTTTTTCCTTCTGGGGGGCTCTCAGCTGAATGTTTCAGTGATGTCAACTGATCACAGAGAATAAGGAAGATCACAGGAAGTATAAACTCATGAAGACTTCTTCTAAACCTTATGAAGTAATCTGTTTCCTGAAAACTATGAGTTAATTCTAATTTGTGGAAATGTTTTAACTTGGTTATTGGGTTTTACACAGCTATTTCTTTGAAATCTGGAAATCTGAAAATAAATTAAGGTAGAAATATATTCTGGTATGTTTAAATATAAATGTTTTTCCATGTTATAAAATATCTCTCTTTATTAAATTTTAGTACATGTCATTTATTTTAACTGTTTGAAGTATAATAGTCAATATAGTTACTATTAAATCCATCACTTTACACAAAATTTTATCATTTTTCAAGATCAGCAAAAGGTAATTTTGAACTATTACTATATAGATTCATTATAGTCGGAATGTAATGAAATGTTTTATTTTGCATTTGGTGACTATTAAAATTAATCAAACTAATGGAAGCCATCCTGTATTTATGGTTCATGAGATACAATTTCTAACTTGGTAGTGCTTCCCCAATTAGTCTATGCATGCACCAGAATTGCTATCAAGATCCCAACTGGCTTTTGTTCACAGAGATTGACAAACTCATCCTAAAATCCATGTACAAATGCAAATCACCCAGGACAACCAAAGAAATCATAAGAAAGAACTATGGCAGACTCTTTCTAATTTCAAACCTTATTCCACTTCTTCAAATTTTACTGCAAAGCTATAGTAATCAATGTCATCTTTTAGGAGAATTAGACAAATAAGCAATAGACCTGGAAGATCAGAAGCACACCCATACATTCATGGCTAGGTGATTTTTGACAAGCTTGTCTACAGAATTCAAAGAAGAAAAAGTAGTATTTTCAACAAAGGAAGCTGGAGCAACTGAAAGCCCAAGTGCACAGGAAAGAAGCTGAGCAACTACCCTTGTCACACACAAGACCAAATCAAATGGAGTGAACACACATACAGTTGGCAACTACAGAGACTTAGGTAGTAATCTTCATAGCTCAGGATTAAGCAATGACTTCTTAGATATAGCACCAGAAACATAAGATATTAATTACAATATAAATAAATTGGATTTATAAGAACGAAAAACCATTTGTATTTCAAAGGACCCTATGAAAAAAGTTAAAAAAAAATTCACACAATGGGGGCAGTGTGTTTGCAAATCATATATCTGATAAGAACCCAGTATGTAGAATATGTAAAGAACTTGTGTAAGTCAATAATAAATAGAAAAAACCCTCAAATATAAAGATGAAAAACATTTTGAATATATATTTATCTGAGATGTACAATATGTTTATAAAAAGATGTTTCAATGCCGTTAATAGAAAATGTGAAAGTAAACAACTACAAAATACCAATTTGCATGCACTGAAATGGATATAATAATAAAATGAACAGTGAATAATAAACATGTTGACAAGAATGTTTGGAAACATTCTGGAACACTCCTACATTGTTCTTGGGAAATTATAATGGTACCATTTCCTTAGGAAACAGTGTGACAGTTCCTCAAAAACTTGGAGATTTGCCTTATTCATCAAAAATTCCAATTTTAGGTATATGCATAAGAAATTTGAAAAATACCCACAAACAAAAAAATGAATAAGAATATTCACAGAAGTATGATACATAACAAAAAATAAATCTACAAAGGTCACATATTTGACAACTGATGAATGATAACTTTTTTGATATACCCTCACAAAGAAAATTATTTATACACAAAAAGGAACAAAATACTAAGATATGCCAAGGCATGGATGGACCTTGTGCTCAATGAAACGGCTGTGCCTTGAGCCAGCTGCCGTACAGCACCACAAGGAACATAATCACAACTGCCTTAGACAAAAGGCAACTGTGAGACAAAGGGGACTGGTGTTCATTCTCCATCGTAAGCAGAATATTGTCTGGAGCAGTGATTCTCAAAGGGGTCCATGAACCACCAGCAGCAACATTGTTTGGGATCTCATTACAAGCACAGATTCTTGTATCCAAATGCTTTTTCAGATTAGCAGCTTGGATTCACAAGGCCTCCAGCTGATTCTCCTGCATGTTAATGTGAAAGCCATTGGCCCAGAAAGAGGGTGCTGGCCCAGAAAGATGATGCTGGCCCAGAAAGATGGTGCTGGCCCAGGGAGGTGTGTGGAGAGAAGCACCTGAGGCCCAGGGAGGCAGGGAGGGGAGCCACAGACAGCATCCATAATATTGCTGTGGACAGAGGCACCAGGAAGAGATCTCTCAGGAAGGGACCCAGGATGGAAGATCCAGTCAGCGGAGCCTCTTCCATCTCCTGTGGGAACAGACCAGATGGCAATGGCACTTGTCTTGTGAGATGCTCCTTTGCCCCAAATGCACTCTCCTCTATGCTCCACTTAGAACCTTGGTAATGGGCACTCCTCTCTGACCTGCAGCCAAGCTGCTGAGGCACTTAAGCTGATAAATTGAAATTAAAGCTGTGGGTGGAGTCCTGTTAATTCTGCCAGGTGAGGAGGATTGGAAGGTCCTGGACTAGCAAAAATTGATGCCCACAGAGAAAAGAAGTCAGAAATCAACCTTCCTTTATCCTGTCTTCCTGGCACATCCCTAAGCCTGAAAACTCCCGAGCAGGTGATGGGGAGAAGGACAGAGGAGAAGGAAGTCTTACTAAAGGTGACTTCTGAAAGATCAACCTCCCCACTGTTTTGATTGACTGAACAAACATTTCTAGAGTATCTAGTTTGTTCTGTACAATGTCCCGTGGAGTTGGGGATAAAGTGACTAAAAGGCCAATATTATGTTTGCATGGAGCTTGATTTCTAGTTGGATGAGAGAAAGAATGAACTATGAAGAAATAAAAAGAAGAGCAAAGGAAGAAGGAAAGTGAGCTTGCTGTTTCACTCAGACTGCTAAGGAAGTGCCGCTCTAACCAAAAGGGCTCGTATTGATGAAGAAAGCTAAATGAAGTAAGATCCAGATGAATATAAACGTTCTGGGGACTGTGGAGTCCAACTTTGATCTTTGATTCCCTGGAAGATCAGTGGGACTAATTCTGTGATTTCTTTCAAGTGGAAAAAAAACCTAAAAAATCATTTTAAAATGTATTGGGAAATGGTAAATTTATTTTGTAATTAGTATTTACACAGTGTGGCTTTCTCAATAAAACCACTGTATATTACTAACACCTGCATCATTATAAGACAGGCTATTCTCTTAAAAAACACAAACACAAAAAGACTAGTCTTCTCTGCTGAGAGTTTTGTATAACTTTTATGACATTTATGCAAGAGGCATAAATATTTAACAATGCTATTCAGATCACATTTGGATACACTTTACAAAATGGTGCACTCATCAGTGAGCTCAGTAGGATGGTTGGCATGTGGGTAAAGAAATGAGCCTGATTTGGTTCACACTGCCAGGAAAGTCATTCCCAGTGAGTAGAACATTTAATAGAAGAAGCCGATGGCTTCACTCATTACAGAACATTGCTGCATGTCAAGGATCCTAGGTTATATTAAAAAAAAAATCAGGTAAGAAAGAGTAAGGTGTATTTCAGTACAACATTATCTCCACCTTTTAGCAGTTTACAGATATGATGCATGTCACAGGCACTTAGGTACTCATCAGATAAAAAGGACCAGTTGATGATACGAGGAGGTGAGTGGTCACAGTTCAATTAGGTATGTGCACTCAGGTTTTAAAAAGGTATAATTAAAGTATAACCAATTTAGAGGAAAAGTACATTCTTGGAGAAATTATATTTTTCAGTTTCAATTTCTTCAAAACAATAGGGGAGTAAAGTCAGAGATGTTCAGCTGTCTGACATAAGGACTATGGTCTAACTCTTTCCATGACAAGTTCACAAAGACCATATCACTGACTTCATGAATTTATAATACAAAAGTTACAGGAGGAAAGCTGTATAGTGAAGTGTTGAGGAATCAAGCAGTAGGCCAGGTGGCTCAGAATCAGACCCTAGCTGCTCACTTACTATAAAGTGCCTCCATTTTTTCATGGGTAAAGTGGGCGCTCATCATCACTTCTAATTCTCAAAGTCATTTTGAAGATTACAGGTGTTAATAGATGGCCTAGAAATTATGTGTAGAAGAGAGTCAATGTTCACTAAATATTTGCTCCTATAATATAATCAAGAAGTAACTTAAAATGATAATGAAGAGATGCATTGCAATTAAAACAACATTGAACTCTGATATGTGCTATAGCTGGTGTGCTATGCCTCAGCCACTGGTCCAGGTTGCTTAGCTATGGGAGCTTATGCAGAGTACTCCTCAATAATGATGGAAAATTCTACCCTCGTGTTGTTGACCTTTTTCTGTCTTTCTTACTCTTCCATGTCAGCAAAGAAAAAAAAAAGCAAATTTAAGCCTTACTTGATAGTTGTGATGAGCAAGTGGTGTCAGTAATGGTGGGAGGATCTACACAAACCCTGTGCTCCCAGAAGGTTGCATTTAGAATGAAGCCTGTCAGATATGGAGGGGCCAGCCCAGTGAAGAGGCAGGTCAAAATCTAGATGGGGAAAACTGTAGGTGGGCCTGAAGGTTTAAATGGGAAAGAAGAATGTGTCCAACAAAAAGTGTGAAGAAAAGGGCTGGTGGCTGCAGGTGGAGGGTGAGAAGCAGCAAACTTGGAAGTCAGGTGAGAACCTGGCCAGATTTGGAACTCAGGCCATCAGCTGATCTTTCCTAAGACGGCTTTGGCCCTGTGGGGACAAAAGTCCGACCTAGGCCAAACTGCAAGTGAGGGGCACAGAAAGGATGTGTGAGAGAGCTGGAGTGTCATGGTTTGGATGTGAGGTGTCCCCGCAAAGCTCATGCATGAGTCAGTGCAAGAAGGTTCAGAGGAAATACAACTGGGTTGTGAGCCTCATGACCCCAGTGGTGATTTAATCCCCTGATAGGGCTTAACTGAGTGGTCACCAAAGTAGTAGGGCGAGGCTGGAGGAGGTGGGAACTGGGGCGGGCCTTGGGGTATATATTTGTACCAGAGAGTGGAGTCCCTCTCTGCTTCCTGATCTCCAGGGAGCTGCTTCCTTCTGCCACACTCTTCCACCATGATGTTCAGCCTCATATCAAGCCCCAAGGAATGGAGCCGGCCTTGTATAGACTAAGGCTTCTGAAACAGTGAACGGTCCAATAAACTTTTCCTCCTTTAAAATTGTTCTGGTCAGATCTTTTAGTTATAGCAGCAAAAAAGCTGACTGAAACATGGAGGGAGATACAGTGGGACTGGAGCAGGAGAGGCTGGGGTACTGCATATGCAAAGGGGGGGTTATTCTTGGGAAGTAGAAAAGAGGGATTTGCCTGGCCTCCTGTGTGGGGGTTTAGGGGAAGGAAACATCACCTCCTCTGCCCAGATTGGTCTACCACACGCCTGGTGGTCAGTGCTCCTGAGGAGCCTGAGGTGGAACTGATAGTGCTGAGAAGATTTTATTGTACATATTCTATTAACCTATTAAGCCAACGCGTTCTTTCCTGTTTCTAAAATCTTCTATTTCTCAGGGTCTCACTTCCCATACAGAGATGCCACTGCCTGCCCCACCAGGAAGATAATGTCTGTTTGGCTTCACCTGAGGTAGTAAATTTGGAATTAAATATGTGAGGAAGGGGCTGGGCAAGGTGGCACATGCCTATAATCCCAGCTACTTGGGAGGCTGAGGCAGGAGGATGGCAAATCCAAGTCCAGCCACAGGAACTTAGTAAGACTTAGTGAGACCCTGTCTCAAAATTATAGAACAACCCCACAAGAGGCTGGGAACTTAACTCAAAGGTGGATCACCCTGGGTCCATTTCCCAATCACCCTGGGTCCATTTCCCAGTACTTTGTTTGGTTTTTTGTTTGTTTGTGTGTTTGTTTTGTTTTGTTTTTAGAAAGGCAGAAGAAAGGAGGGGAGAAAAAGAACAGGAAACAACAACAAAATAAAAAGGAAGAAGAGCAGGAAAGAAAAAAAAGAAGAATCTTATTTGTCAAGAAAAAACTATTAATTTAAGCATCTTTTCAATATGCCTTTTTGGCTTTTCAAGCTATTTTTATATATAAATTTCATATCTGTGCTTTTATAGTCTTTTTTCTTGTTGATTTGTAAAACTTCTTTATGTATTCTAGAATCTACATAGTAAGCATTTTGGAATCTTGTATGTCATATTTTATGAGGGCAAATATCCTCCCCTGTCTATATACTTGAAAATGTGATGTTTTGTAGGAAAAAAAATGTAAATCTTGACATGACCTAATTTATTCAGGGATGTGATAGTTGTGTTTCTGATATTTTTTAAAAATAAATCTTCCTCCAACTTAAGGCCATAAAGATTTTATCTTATTTCTCTTTATACATATTCCTTTCAAATTTTAATTTCATCTTTTCAGTGACTCACAAGAATGCTAATAATGTAGAGCCCTTTGCCCTGATGTTACCTGGGAATTAATGGTGGGTCCTTCCATAGAAATTGATGGGTTCTCCCAAGGGAGATGTCCGTGTACCGGAGAGTTTGGTAGGGGCCTAGGGAGGTACCTCCTTGCTAGTGAATTAATTTTATATGTGAGAGGAGTTACCACTGGTGTTTCCAAGGTCCACCATAAATATTAAAGACTCTATAAAGACGAAGAGGTGAGGAAGTCATGGGGTATGCCAGCATTCTAATGCCTCTCCACACTCTCAATTTCAAATACTGAATCACTGGTGTGATTTTTCTCACGGTTTAGCAAACATTAGTTTCTGTTATTATTATTGAACCTTGTATAGTAATTTTCACAGTTATTAATTATCTCATTTTCCACATTAATTAGCTCATTAAAGTCACCCATACAAAGAATTGCATTGCCTCCAGGGAAGCAGTCTCCTGTTTTTTCAAGCAATGGCTATTTGTGGTAAAACTGACATCGTATCTTACATTGTTTGAGCTTATGTTAAAAATTATTTTTACTGCATTGATTAAATTTCAATTTGATTGCTATATCAGAATTGAATGTGCTACATAATCAGAATCTTTAATGGAAGACATCATATTTATAACTCCATTAATATGTACAATATTATTTTTTATGTATTAAAATAATAAAGTGGGGGTTTTTTGCATTTTATCTTCAATTTCTAAAATTTTTTCTTTGACATTTATTTGTAAAGAAGGGACGGAAGTTCTGTCTCTTGGTTTGGGACTTTTTGATTTAGCAGATGTTTCTGTGGTACTCCTAATGTCGATCATGATTATTTAGTTTTATATGATTAAGAATTAAACATGGCATATTTCACTTATTATTCCTTAATTTTTAGTAAAATTGGCATATCTTTACGTAAAAAGTGTATATACATAATATGAACTTGAATGAAAATCTAAATCATTCAATTTGGGGATATTTTAGGAGTTCAAATTAAAAACTAAAAAAAATAAATACAAACACAGGTAAACTTCATTCTGCTGAAGGCTGGTATTGAAGAAGAAAAACACAGTGAGGATTCTGCAAAGGTGACAGTTATAATTGGAGTCTCCTGGTGGCCTCTGTGAAGAACTCCATCCATGTGGCTGAGCTCTGTCTGGTTATTTCCAACTCCTCTGAAGCTTGTGTACTTGAAAGCACTGATTGTCTCCTGCCCTTGTTTTCGGTGCCCTTGAAGCACTGATGGTGATGACATTCTGTGACTTCCACCCTACTTCTGCCCGGTACTATTCACATCCTCCATTCTTCTAAAAACCATGTCAAGTCTAGTCTTTTTGAGTTTTGGAGAAGACTAGAGAAGATTCTGACAGCATCTAGGAAGCACTGACTTTACCTACAGTATGGTGGCCATGGTTCAGGGCTGCGATGACTCATTTCAGCAAATTTTTGCCTCCTCCTTCTGTTTTTTCTCCAGCTTAAAAGC
Organism: Ictidomys tridecemlineatus; assembly: GCF_052094955.1. NCBI lineage: Eukaryota > Metazoa > Chordata > Mammalia > Rodentia > Sciuridae > Ictidomys > Ictidomys tridecemlineatus. The sequence continues at coordinate 82,636,654 of NC_135485.1, read as the reverse complement.
ACGGATGCCATGCAAGCCGCAAACAATGCTAGCTTTCCACGTTCCCTGCAGCTGGTGAGCTCATCTTTGAAAATATCAGGTTATCAAGCTTATAGCCCTTCAGTTCTTTTTCATTATCCCAGTCCTTTCTCTTTTCTTTGTTTTCCAGGAAAAATAAATAAATAACGCTTGTTTCTATTTGTATGGCTTAGCTCTTCACGCTATTGTTCTTTCCCTCAGATCATCACTGGTGAGTGACCTTGGAAGTAATTACATCCCAGTTGCTCTTCTGTCAAGGAAGCAGTTTTCAGGCTGGGGGCAGCTTGCCGAACATCACCATTGCACAGAACCTGGTCTTGCTGACACCCCTTGGCCTCTAGATGCACTTCCTGGGCTGCTCAGCCTGTCCAGTTAGTTATTCCTGCTAACATAGTGTGTGCACAAATTATGCATACCCCACTCCTCACACCACAGATCAACACTCAGCCCCTGAATTCCTCCAGATCACTTGTTTGGTCCCTGTTCTCAATCCTATAAAGCTTATTTCTGGTAACATTAATTTTACACTCAGGGATATACTTACAGGTGTATAGGATTCTGTGCTAATGGTATCCCAAAGCCACTAGAGTAAAAGTTCTGTCTAGACATCAATAGGTCCCCTAAAGCCAAGCTATGGGTAATGTACTTTTTGCAAGTTATCACTTGAATTTGGATTTAATTATAGCCAGAATGCATGATGTTTTTAATATCATTCACTCAGAAATAAACTTTAGATGTGAGTTAATAAATGACATGCCCAAGGCAGCATGAATTACCTCATCCTTCAGGCTCTGTGCAAACTTGCTCTTAATCCTATTTTATTGGGTTTGCCTCTTTATGCATCTGTTTTCCCTGGTGGGCAATTCAGTGTTAAAGGACATGGGACAGTTCTTATTTCTCCTCTTCATTTCCTCTCTTCCTCCATATCTCATTCCACACATAGGCCCACTGCTTGTATAAATTTGTTGTTAAGTGCTTCTTGAATAAATGATTAATTTAGATTTTAGTCATGAGCCTAAATATTTAAGTTCTCACTGTGTGTCCCATCTGTCACTCCTTTGTTTACCATTGAGAGAAGAGCCAGTCAGGAGCACATTTCGTATTAACAAACAGAATGCATCTCTGCTTCTCTCCTCACCAGGAAACTTGAGTTGGAGAAACTGAAAAATGATAAATGAAACTGCTGACAGTCTGTTTTTATTTCTTGTTTGTTTGTTTATTGTTTTCTTCTTGAGAATTGTGGATCCTACAGATCATCATCAGAATATGTTGTGGTTCTCTTTTTCTTTAACTCTCCTCCACTCTGTTTGAGGGGTGTCTGTCTTCCTAGGGAGGACAGATTGCCACTCACCCTCTGTGTCCTTTCATTCAAGTAGCAAATGCTTCTAGAATTCCTCTGATAGGTCAGCCTGCTGTGTGAGGCACACAGCAGCAGGCAGCAGAGCAGACAGGGCATTAGTCGCCACCGTGGTTCAAATGTCAGGCCATCGCATCACCCAACAAATGCTCAACAGGACAGAGAGTTTGAGAGCCAGCTTAAGCTTGTGCGTGGGCACTTTTTTTTCCCAATCTCCTCTCTCCTGTTATTGTGTTCTGAATTCTTACTCTAGTAGGTTTGTAAAGAACAGAAAATAAACAAACATCAAAATATCATGATTGAACACAAGGCTTTATAAAACACATGCCCATATTAATAGATATGGTAATACATCCACAGGCAGCACAATAATGGATCTCATTACAATGGTGTCCTGACTGAAGAAAAGCAATAATGTGTGTCACCTGCAAACAGGGCTTCAAGTCACCTCAACAGCACTGTGCTGTGGGTACTTTGACTCTTGTTGGCTGTCTTAGAAATTTTAGGGTGCAGAGATGTGAAGTAGTTTACAAACATTTATAAAGGATGACTACAGATAAGAGTCATGTACTATACAAAAAGCTACAGGACAGGGATCTGAAAGTTTACACCATCAAGAAAGGAGAAATGTATGAAGTAATATGTTGATCTCAATATAAACATTAGGCAACATGTGCATGTACTGTAGTATTGCATACTTCACCAATAACATGCACAATTTTATGTTTTATATATTTCTTTATATAAATTGAGGAAAGAATAACAACCATGTCACAAAACTTTTTGTGTAGGTGACATTTATCAGGGGCTTTCAGATGTGGGCTCTAGCTTATTTCATACATGTTTGTTTTTACTCCCCATTTCTCAGCCAGGTGTGATGTGAAGAATAGTTTTCTATGTGTTGCTAAAGTGTGTTTCCACTAAACTACTCAAAATGGAAATAATGGCAGGGTCAGCATACTGAGCAGCTGTATTCTCCTTGTACTTAAATCTATATATATATATATATATATATTTTGGTATTCAGTACTGGATCCGTTCACAGTAAATCATTCTCAATCAGAATAAAATATTTCATACTTTGTCAAATACATCTCACAACATTGTGACAAACACCCATATTTCTCTGAAAATTTTTAAGCAAAACAATGAATTAAGAAACCTCTCGGCATCATCTCTGCTCACAAATTCTCTGCATCTGCTCTGGGGTGTTGACACCAGGCAGCTGCTGCCCCTGCTCAAAATAGCCTTCCTGCTATTTCTTCCAAATTAAAACTGCTTCTCATTTCCATGGGATTCAGCAACTTATTTGTCATTTCTTCTGTAATTTGGATGAAAGTAAAAATGACCAAATGTTTTGTCACATTCTGTGTCTTTATTTGAGGTGGCAGAGTGAGGGGGTTACAACCTGAATCATGATACCTTTTTGTGAGAAGTCCATAGTTGGGCATGAGCCAAAAATTGTTTCCCCCCCAAAAAAAATCTTGACTAGTCTACCCAGATTTTGATTATATATTTTTCTGTTTTTCTTTACCTTTTCCTCATTTTTTTCCCTTCAAGTTGATCTTTTCCATAATGAAGAACAATCAGGCTACATTGAGACAATTCAGTGAATCTGAACATGGTTTCCAACTCTTGCCAATCCTTGTTTAGAATATACCTTCCACCTCTCAGTTCCTGTGCTTTCAATTGCCTGTACTCAAACTTATGGAATTTCTCCACCTTGTAACATATTTTATTGTCAAAGAAATTCCAATTCTATGATTTAGATTTTTGCGCCAACCTGTATGTCTGCCCTAAAGCCATCTCTTACTCAAACTATACTATTCACTGTTCCTAATGTTTTTCAATTCTTCACCTTTGATTTTTCTTTCCAAGTTGAAAAAATCTCATTTCATTCTGCATTTACATTTTATTTATTTTTCTGTGTTTTTCTCCTTTCCATTTAGATTGCAAGCTCTTCAACAAATATCATTTCTTCTTTTTGTATCCCAGGTCTTCCACCCTTAAAAAATCCTATGAGAAGTGTTCCTAACTGATATAAGTTAAGGATTCAATAAAGCTTCACACAAACTCACTGGCTAAGAATTCATATATAGAAATTCAGATGGAATTATTCCAAACTAAGCTACAGTCTCCTGACTCAGTGATGAATGGACATTTCAACATATTTAAGTGTGTATTGATACATATTTCACATAGAGAGGAAGATATATCACTTCAGCATATCACATACAGATTAATCAGAGAGATATACAATTTGCCAGGATTTACCCCCAGCTCTCATTTAAATAATATGACTACAGAGTATTTAATTACATTATATATGTAGTTGTACCACTGTGCGTGTATATGTGTGTGTATTTTTTTTAAATTTTTTTATTTATATATTGACAGCAGAATGCATTAAAATTCTCATTACATATAATAGAGCACAATTTTTCATATCTCTAGTTGTGTACATAATATATTTACACCTATCCGTGTCTTCATACATGTACTTTGGATAGTAATGATCATCACATTCCACCATCATTAATTATCACATGCCCCCTCCCTTCCCTTTCAACTCCTCTACCGTATCTAGAGTTTGTCTATTCTCCCCATGCTCTGGCTCCCTATCCCACTATTAATCAGCCTTCTTATATCAAAGAAAATATTTGGCATTTGGTTTTGGGGGATTGGCTTACTTCACTTAGCATTATCTTCTGCAACACTTTCCATTTACCTGCAAATGCCATGATTTTATTCTCTTTTATTGCTGAGTAATATTCCATTGTGTATATATGTCTCATATTTTTATCCATCCATCTGTTGAAGGGCATCTAGGTGTATTTCTTATGCTTCTATCATCCTGAAGTTTTGTACTTAAATTACTTCATTGAATTACATAAGAAAAAGCTATCACTCCTATCATTAGAAAAATGATAAGAAATAAAATCTGCATGTGTAAAATGACATTAATATTTCTTATTGTTGTTAAAATGGAATGCAATGGCTTCACCACCAGCATGCCACAGTATATTTTCATAGGAGGTATAATGAGTTCTGACTCAAACTGTGTCAGTATAAACATCCCGTTTAGAAATAAGCAGAACTACTGATGCACGCTCAGGTTGAAATACGGCGGACATGTCTGCCGGCTCTGGTTGCTCTTTCCTGTCCCATTTCAGTGCCATCAAGTGTGGAATAATGAAGCTTCGATGGTTTTGTAAAATACTGGGGTTTGTCCCATCTAGTTACAGGGACAAAAATTTTCAATGTTCTTTGTTGTCAGTCAACAGACATGATCTCTTTCACAATAGTAATTTGGGAATTTCTATTATTTTTCACTTATTTTCTCTAATTTTAATTTTGATCTCAGTTTAATCAGATATTTGAAACTTACTCCTCTCAATCAAGTTCGCTGTTTGAAATTCAAAGCACACACAGCAAGTTAAATAAAATCATAATTTTTGATTGCTTCAATTAGCCATTCTATTATTAATTTTTAAATATGAGAGCACAGAAATTTTAGCAGAACAAAAAATTTTGTTGGAATAAAAGCTTTCTTATTTAAGGTCTTCTCACAGATTGACTCCCCACACATTTGCTAGTATTTATGCTTATAAATGTGTCCCTGATTTATCACTGAAAATGCATCTAACATTTTGGAATCTTAAAATTTAGAAATCTAAAATATATGTTAAGGAATAAGAGATGGACAAAAGAAATCATGTAAATTAACTAATTGTGTACATTTTTATATTTGTAACTATTTTTATATGAATCTGCATAAATAATCATTTAAATATGTTATGGTTAATTTTGTGAAGATCAGAAAATTATCCATGTTGACTACTTGACATGAGATGGTAATATTGATATTTTAGTTATGTCAAGTTTTCATAGCAGCTGAATTCAGAATGATATTATACACTTATTGTCCTCATAAACATTATTACCAAAGAAGAAAATAATTTTGGCTTTAATTAGTTTAAAAATAAGCACAATTGAATAAGTCCTAAAATGATTCTTTTCCCTACAAAATTAACATCTATGTGCACATGTATAACATAAATAAAACAGAGTCACAGAAATAGATTGTGAAATGGAGTAGAAAATCAATGAAATTGTGTAATTCTGACCTCATTTGCATTACCCATATTCCTTTCTTAAAATAAATGTGACATCTTGGAAAGATATTGAATAATCTGTTTGCTCTTTGTGATCCTATGTTAAATTAAACCACAACTGATTTAAATATAGTACCTCTGTTTACTAAAATTAGCTTCATTAAGGCAAAATGTTAAGTAGGGTCTTTTAATTTCAAAGCAGAAATAAGTGCTCATTCTAGATAAATGTAGATAAACTCACATTATCTCAAAGAACAGCCTTATCAACACAAGCATTTGAAAGCGTTGGGAGATTAGAATTTATGTAACTATCATAAAACTTTGACATCTTAAGATGTTCTTTGAAGATAGGAATCTGAATTCATTAACTAGGTATAAGTAATAACATTTGAATCAGCTCCTATGTCTTCCTCAAAAGTTCGATTTAATAATTTTTTCTCTCTCTATTAAAGAATAACTATGATTAGTTTTCAGTGGAAAATTAGTTAGATTGGGGTGGATTTTGTCTTTTAGGTACATACATTACATAACTTATTAGCAGGAGAATCCTTTCATCTCTTCAATCAACTTCAAGTTTGAAAATTCTGAAAATGAATCAGAGTGGCAGATTGACTTCTAAGGAGTTTTAGCATATTCTCTGTAGCAGGGTAAGTTGAAAAGATGGTCATTCAGCAATGCTGCCTCCAGAGAAATATGCCCTGTTGGAAAACGTGTGCCTTTCCCTTCCAAACTGTGTGGCAGTGGGTCTGCCTTTATCAAAGGTGCAGCCAAGTCTGCTGCTGTCTCTGGAATTTGAAAACAGAAGGGTAGCATTCCAAGCCTCCCTTATCACTAGAGTGCTAACATGTATTTGTTAGGCTGCCTCTGCATAACTAGAGTTGAAATCTGCCTAATTTGAGTAAACACATTAAAAACTGGGTACCTACCATTTGTGATGTTTAAATTGTTCATGTACATCTTTGAATATTTATTTATCTATTTATTTATTGCGGTAATCTGGGATCTGAGCATAGATGAATAAGATCATTCATTCTAGGCTAGAACTGTACCATTGAGCTAATATGGCCAGCCCAAGTCTTTGCATTGACTAAAATAAAATATACAGTTCATATGGAGTCATTTTAAATTTAACATCAAAACACTGTGAGTTTTATATGTTCTCTATTTGTTTTTCTTTTTTGAAGGTTAAAAGCCTGTAAGTTTAAAACTCAGGAAATGTCCATGGTAATCCAGCATGCTTACTGACCAAGTTCAGTGGAACTCGCGGGGGAAGAAGTACACAGGGTGTGGAGATGATATACAGAATGTGTGTGCATATAGCAAAGAAAATGAGGTGGAGCTTCTGACTGTTTTAACTGGAGATTGGCTCTTTCTATATGGGGTATTATTATAATGAAGATCAAACAAAGAAAATAAATAAAGCTTAGAACACTACATCAATCTACATTGGAATCACCCAAAAAATTAGAACAAAATTTCTGCTGCAAAACTACCTATCCCCAGAGGTTCAGATTTAGTTGGTTTTGGTTGTGACACAGATACCAGTGTGTGTATGTGTGTGTGTGTGTGTGTGTGTGTGTGTGTGTGTGTGTATATATATATATATATATAATTATGTTTGTAATATGCATCCAGGATTAAGAACTGATATCTCATGAACTTTTTTTATTTTTCAACTACAACTGGAGAAATGGAACCAACATTTGACCCAGCTATCCCTCTCCTTTGTCTGTAACCAAAAGACCTAAATACAGCATACTACAGAGACACAGCCCCTTCAATTCATAATAGATAAACCTGGAGGCAACATATATGCCCTCCAGTAGATGAATGGATAAAGAAAATGTGGTATATATACACAATGTAATATTACATTGTGTATATAAATAAAAAAGTATAATCATGGCATTTGCAGGTAAATGGATGGAATTGGAGAATATAATGCTAAGTGAAGTTAGCCAATCCCCCCAAAACAAAGGCCAAATATTTCCTCTGATATAAGGAGGCTGATGCATATTGTGGTTGAGAGGTAGAGCATGGGAAGATTAGTGAACTCTAGATAGGGCAAAAGGAGGGGAGGGGAGGGGACATGGGAGTAAAAAAGTGGAATGAGATGGATATCATTACCTAAGAACATGTATGAAGACCTGAATGGAAGGAATATGCTTTGTAGACATCCCGAGATATGAATATTTGTGCCTTATATGTGTAATATGAATTGTAATACATTCTACTGTCAAATATAACAAATTAGAGTAAAAAATCAAAAACAATAAATAAAAGTATTGTGTCCATCTATCTTATGAATCTTCAGCTCTATCTGTAACATAAGGAAGGATGGGGCAGTTGGAACCAAACACCATCCTCTTTTCATGTCCCCAGTGGATGCACTCCTTCTCAGGAGCAGCACAGGAGCAGGTATGTCCCATGGGCAGTGGTGCTGTTCATTTCGCAGTGCTAAATCTGTTTACATCCTTTTCTCAGACACACACATAGAGAGCTTGGGTGATTGTGGCATTTGTCTACCGAAGAGATGTGGTCTAGACTGAGGGCCTATGACATGGTGGGCCATTATTCTTCATCCCTGAGAGGTTAGCAAGGTTTGAAGAATAAAGACGTACTTTGTAAACTTTAATATGATAGGAATTACCCTAGAAGCCTGTGAAAATGAAAATACTGACTCACTCCTTATGGGATGGAGGCTGAGAGTCTATTTCTAGCAGAATCCCAAGTGGTACAGGTTTTGCAGCGTCGTGGATCACACTGTGACAGGTAAAATGGTTCCTGAGCAAACAGACATGTGGTAGAATCGCTGCCCACATTCAATTCTGTGCTGCAACAGTGTGGTACTCACCGTGAAGTGTGCATCCACACTACTTAGTCATGTCATCGAGGATCTCCACATGTTCATGTGCAGATATGGAGCAGCCTGTCCAATACCATAGTCTCATTCTGATCAGGCACCATGGTGTGGTGAGTTTTGCATAGTCCTACAACCTAGGACGCACTGTCAGTGGGTAAAGCTGATTAATCTGATGCTCAGTGAGGAATGTGATTTCAAGAGACAGATACAGGGACAGGTGAGTGAATCAGCATCTGCCCCTAGATGACCCTGAATATCAACTTGATTTCTCTATAGTGTTAGAATGGAGGTCACACTCCAGGCTGTGTGGGAGTTGAAACCTGTGATGTGGAAGAGGAGTTCTAGATCAGGGCCTGAACAAATTGGATGCTTGCCAGGGACTGGTGACACACACTACATCACTCATGGTGACTAGATTGTCAGCTTCTCCATGTTCCTCATTCATCAACTCTTTGTTTTTCTACTATGAAAGCAAACACTGATATGATTTTTTTTGAAGAGAGCTTGGTAGGCTGTTTCTTCTCTACTCAAAGACGCTCTCTCTTTATCTCTCTTTTAAGCTTAAATGAAGTGCCAGTAGAATGGATGCTTCAGGAAAATTCATATTTGAATTGCTTTGGGTTAGCGTGTGGCCAGTCTCCAAGTGTAAACCTGAGAACAAGGGCTGTTGCTATAGGAGAGTTAAAAGTTGGGGCTTGAGCTTAGGCGTGAGCTGGGCCTGGAGGCAGGAGGCTGAATTTTCAAGTCAGGAACCTGAAGAGGAACATGGGGCAAATGGCTGACTGGATATCCAGATCATCCCTTGGCCTCGGAGGTACTGATCTGGTCAGATTGTTCCGTAGGGAAGCCAGGGAGTCTGAGCACAAGTCAGAGCAACTCTCCTTCCTGGAGTTTGGTTTGGTCACCTTCAGGAAATCACCCCTTCTCTCCTCATTGCACTGAGCTGGGCAACACAAAGTGGGAGGGACCCTCATAGAATAGGGGCCAGGTAGGCCTTGGAGGGGAAGGAGGGAGGGAAACCCAGAGGGGACACCAGCAGCTCCATTCACCCGCCAAGGATTGCTTGTGGCTGGGCTTGAAGGGCCCTGTCTTCTCCCCTACTGCCACCAGGGAGCCTCTGTGCAGGGACAGCTGGTTAGTAAACTTGGGCAAGGGCAGATTTTCAGATCCTCCTGTCCTATCTCGTCTCCTCCTCAGTGCACGGGTTGTGGCAACAAGCAGTATCTCCCAGCGATGACTTCAGTGTTCCATCTTTACTCTAAGGTAGTCTTTTCCAGGAAACAGTGCTGCGAGAAGGAAGCACAAAGTTGTCCTGTGGTGAAGGGGATGGGGGACCTAGCTGTTATGGTTTGAACATGAGGTTTCCCCAAAAAGCTCCTGTGCAAGACAATGGAAGAAGACTTAGAGGAGAAATGATCTGGTTATCGGAGTATTAACCCAGTCCGTGAGTGAATCCCCTGACATGATGAACTGAGTGCTACCTGAAGGTGGATAGGGTGTAGCTGGAGGAGGTGGGCATTGGGGGTAAGACTTTGGGGTATCTATTTTGTATCTGGTGAGTGGAGACCACTCTCTGCTTTCTGATCGTCATGTGAGCCTCTTCCCTCCCCCACACTCTTCCACCATGATGTTCAGCCTTAACCTTGAGCCCCAAGGAATGGAGCCAGCTGTCTCGGGGGAACTGAGACCTCTGAATCTGTGAGCCCCCAAGTAAAATTTTCCTCCCATAAATTGTTCTGTTTGGGCCTTTTAGTCACAGCAGCAAAAAAGCTGGCGAAAACTCCTCTATTTATATTTCTAATTTATGACCAAAAAGCCTTTGAAATATCAAGGTCTTTTAGTGGTATATGCAGAATAGAAATCCTTGTTTAATTGGAAATCTTTGTGTCAGGCATGAAAGTGAAGAGAATGTTCTTTATGTTTAAAAACATAAACATTGAAATGCAACACACCATGGGAAGTGAGTAATCCTTTTTGCTAATCTACTGAAACTGTTTCCTTCGATGAACTGTTAGTCCTTGATAGCCCACCTAATACTGAGACAGAAGTTTAGGGGTAGATAAAACAAAACACAGCAATAACAATGGCCTCTCCAAAGAATAAATATCTGTGTTAGAACATGGAACTGGTGGTGGCCTGTGAACAATCTGTGAGTCGGAGAAGGATTCGCAAGGGAAGGGAAGAAACCGGAATGTAAGGATGGACCAAACAACCCACTTGTTACTGAGTAACTTCCCAGTTCTCTCTAGGTTTTCTGGAATGTCCAAAGCAAAACAAACAAACAAACAACTAAAAAGTATCTCAGTAACCTGGTGATGCCAAGAGCCAACATTTGATAAGACCATGACCCTCTGGGCTGATCACTCCATCAACCACCCCATAGTGCTATATACTGACACCTACCTACCTGCCAGACCAGACCCCATGAAGGAGAAACAATATCTTGACAAATATCTCCCAATTCCAAAAAAGTCCAACCCTCTTGGATCATACATTTTTCACCTATATGTCCGCTAATCAGAAACCCAAACTGAAACCTGGTGGCCCTTCTCTCTCACAAGACAGCCCACATTCTGCTCTGGGAAAGCAACCTTCTCCTTTGCTTTCTCACAAAGCTCTTCCTCTGGGCTAAAACCTGATTATTTGACATCTGTCAAGACCCTGGAAAGTCCTAGTAGAGGTTTCCTCTGCCTCTGAAGAGATCTCCTTGAGACCTAGTGACAACACAGCATGATAAGACTTTTTTTTTCCTTTATCACTATTGTAGGATTCAAAATAAAATACAAACTCTCGTTTTCTGCAGGCTAAAAATTGGCTTTTATGTGTAAAATAAGTAGCTAATAAGAACCAGATCCTAATTACTACAAAGATGTTAACTGGCTATGGATGCCTACGTTCCTTACAAATCAGTTTCCAGAGAAGTTCCTCCTATATTTTGCCTATGAGCAAAGAAAGCATGTGATATGACACTTTTTTTTTTTACTCTTCTCCATTGTTCACCATGAAAAGAGGCTCCTAGAGTAGATCAATGTGATTGTTCTTTAAAGGAATGAGAGAAAGAATGTTAAACTTATACAATGTTGAATTTATCATATGCTAATTTGAATTCATTATAACTTCCATTACTACCTATAATAAAAATATAGGTTAAACCAGTTAAATCTGTCATGATTAGTAGTCAAAAGATGTACTGATAACTTTTACTACTAATTGTCAAGGAAGACTTTGGGCAAAACAGATTCAGCTATTTGTTAAATAAATAAATAAAACTTAATTTGCAATCTATTTGACTTAAAATACATACATACATATATATGTATATAAGTATATGTAAATATATATTACATATGGATAGATGCTGATTCATTGTTATTCAAATCACCTTTGAAGAAGAATTTAATGAAATTCAGTTTCCATGTTTTCCTCTGTGGGACATTAGGGGAAAATGACCTTGCTTACTCAACATCAAATTAAAATGCTAACAAAATACTTTGCATACCAACTGTCAATATACAGAGCAGCATGTATCTCTTATTTGGACCTTCTTTCTCTTTTTTCAATAGCTTCTAGAGATTTCATATTCTGTCATGGAGGATTCATTCCTGTGAATTTGGAGTCTATGACCTTGTCAGAAAGCCTTAGACAGGACTGAGAAGGAAGGGAGACACCACAGGGAAGGGATGGATCCTCACTACAACCTTCCACATTCCTCCAAAGACCTCTGAGAGTTTACTGAACACTATCAGACAGTAAAACTTTGATTTTTCTATAAACCTAAAACCTCACTATTCAGTCTCTGCATGACAATAGTCCACATCTAAATAAATTCATTTTGTGGTTTTCATTTATTTTTATTTTTTATACATAGCCATAATTCACCGGGGGATTTTTTTTTTTAATGGTCAGACAATGACATATCACGAGTAGTTAAGGACAGTTAATTCTTACTTGAATTCTTAACAATCACCAAGGTGTATCCTTATTAGACCCTAATGCTCATACTGTTGTGTTTTTTATTACCTAAGTAGTGAAGTACTGTGGTGAGCCGTTCCTGTGGACTGTGGTCGCCATTACATGATGGCGCTGACACGCTGTGGTCTGTGAAGGACAACTCCATATCAGAGAGAGTTGGCGTGTTGTTTTCTAACACCCTGTGAGATGGGTCCACGTGGCAGCTTCGCATTGGGGTTCGCGGTGCTTTATTAAGGCTGGGAGGGGCATCCGAGGATTATTAAAAAAATATCAAGGGCCTGAATAAACTGCTGAAAGAAGATTCCTGAGTCGCGTCTTCCTTGCGGGCAAGGGGGTCGTGACAAAGTACAAATTAGTTCATATCACAAACGGACGTGTGAATTGCTCTAAAGATTAATGGATCTTAGCTCAGGAAATAAGTATTTTGTTTTCAGAAAAAAAAAATTCACAAAGGGACATCTGTCAACTTAGTGACTAAAAGAAAATGAAGTGATCTGAAAGCGGATTACCAGGTGAATTACTGGGCTTCTTATTAGGTCCTGATAGGATAAATGCAGCAAGCGCTAAGAATGGATAGTTCCCAAAAATGGAAATTTAAACTTGGATATTGCCTTCCCCAAGGTTCTAATACGATAGGCATTTGTTGGAAGCCGACAAGTGGGTCACCTTGGCTCCTGGACACAAGGTGAGGCGAAAATGTATGTTTTCCACTTGTAAGAAGAGTCAAATGCTTAGGTTTGGCAAAGTAACCACAGTGAATTGCACTCATTCACCTTTCTTTGCGAAAGGACATTTTTTTTTTCTGGGTAGGAACCTGGCTCTGGATCTTTCTTTCAGCACTTAGAATAACCAAGCCTTCTTATGGCCGTCTTTTGCCATGAGAAACTCATGGCCTCTCAGATAGTTTGACTTTATAGGTCTTATTTTTTCTGTAGCTACTTTCAAAAGTTTTTCGTTTCTTCTTTATTATTAGATGTATAATGACGATTTTGTTGTATATTTCTTTTGGTTTTATTCTGTTTAGGAGGACAGTACCTTTTCTTGCATCTGTGGTTTATATTATCTCTGTAATAGCAAGAGGTTTTGGCATTTTTTTTCAAGTACTGTTTTACAATTCTTTCCTCCTTCTCTCCTTTGTCTCTAAGGAACAGAATGTTGCTATAAGAAATCTTACTGGCAGTCCCCATTCTGCTCCCAGTTGGGTCTCTGTTTTCTCTCTCTACTGTCCAGATTAAATTATTTCTATTATTTTATCTTATAATTCGATAATTTTTCCCCTAAGTGGGCTGAAACATAAACTGTGCTAACATTTTTTTTCTTGTTCTTTTTGGTTGGAAAAGAGCAGTTAGCACCTAAATATTTTCTGCCTCACAAGGCTACACTTTTCCTCCTCCTTGAGCAGAACTGGCCTTTATTGAAGCATTTTTTGTCAATGCCCATTGGACTTTCTGGTTGCCACTTTTTCCTAGTCCCAAGTCTGGGCAATGTGAGACAGAACAGCCACCACCATGTCATTCTAAAGTCCCAGGGTCCCTCCAGCCAGCATCCTACTTTTAGAATTTTTATAGTTTTCTTTTATGTAGGGTGTCCAGGGTTTTCACTTATTGGGACAAATGGGGACAATACATGCATTCTATTTTCATGGAAGATTAAAGTTCACTAATTCCTTTGATAAAGGAACTGCATTTATCATTCATTTATTTTCCCAATTCTTAAAATTATGCCTTTCTCATTTTCAATGATCAAAGGAAAGGGGAATCAATTGTTCCCCACCTAGGACATCCAATGGCTTGGAAATCAACCAAATAATCACATCTCTGATGATTTGTTTTGTATTTCAGGAACATGGCAGTAGGATTGACCCTACAATATGCCATTATATCCCTACCTAGTAAGATGTATAGGGAGGAATAATGAAATCAAAGTGTCCAAAATGTTGTTTCAGCATAACCTATGGGACATTTCAGAGTGCACAGGGCTCCAGGGCTGAAATTCTGGTGAGGCAGGAATAGAGGTGAGCTAAAGAGAGCAAGACTGAAAGTCACTGTTGTAGCTACCAATTGATGGTAAAAACGAAGTCTTCTCTGAGCTGTAACATTAGAAAAACTGAAAATCACTAACATTATTGTGAGCAATGTTTTACACTAGTTAACATATTAAAGCCAGGATGTGAAAGTCATATTCTTCATATTCCTAGACCTATAGGAATTTATCATGTGAAGATGAAAAAATAAAATATTCTTTGAGACACATTTGATGTTTTCATTTCTAAAAAAAATAATTTTATCTAAAAATTGAATTTTCTATGGATAAATTCTGTATAAAATGAGACACGTGCAAGAACATTGAGATATAACTGAGATAAATTGAATGGTATTTTTTTTTGTTACTGTGGTTTTGTTTTCTTTTAGGCACTGCACGTTACATGACTTGTTCAATAAGCTCTACAAGAATTTTTCAGACTCTAAACTATTGCTTTCTCAAATCTGCCATAACACCTTATTTTTTAAACAAAGACTTTAAAAGGTATTTTGCTCTTCCAAACCACTAAACAATATTGTCACTGTGGTTAAAATTCATATTCCATATACCCTTAAAAAACTGACTTATTATCCTGCAGGAAAGGGAAAACACCCAATAAAGTATCAGGAAAGAAATATAACTAAGTAGGTGAAATATCTCTACAATAAAAACTATAAAACATTGAAGAAAGAAATTGAAGAAGTTCTCAGAAGATGCAAGGACCTCCCAGTTTCATGCACAGGCAGAATTAACAGTGTCAAAATGGCCATACAACCAAAAGCATTATACAGATCCAATGCCCTCTGCATCAAAACACCCATGAAATTCTTCACAGAACTAGAATTAAGAGTCCTAAAATTTATCTGGAAGGAAAATATACCAGGAATAGCCAAAGCAATTCCAAGCAAGAGTGATGCTGGAGGTATCTCAATACCTGATCTCAAATTGTACTACAGAGCTACAGTAACAAAACAGCATGATATCAGCCTCAAAGCAGTCATGAAATCATGAAGACCCATGGATAGCAGACATAGAGACAAACTCATATTCTTACAAAATCTGATACTTGATAAAGGTGCCAAAAATATATGTTGGAGACAGGACAGCCTTTTTAAAAAATGTGCTGAGAAAACAGGATATCCATGTGCAGAAGAATGAAATTAGATCCTTATATTTCACCTTGTGCAAAAGGCAACTCAAAGTGAAACAAAAACCTTGGAATTATACCAGAAACTTTCCAACTTCCTGAAGAAAATGGAGACTAAACACTCAAACATATTGTCCCAGATATCAACAAGAATTGTAAAGCACAAGAAATAAAACTAAAAGTTACTCAATGGGACAACATCAAATTAAAAAGCTTCTGCAAGCAAAGGAGAAAAATAAGAGTATGCATAGCAGGCCTACAGAATGGAAGATCTTTGCCTGCTTTCTACAAAAGGGGATTAGTATCTAGAATATATAAAGAAGTCAGAAAACACCAAAAATCAATAATCCAATCAATAAATGGTTGACATAACTGATCAGACAGTTCTTAAAAGGAAAAATATATATGGACAACAAATATATGAAAAAAAAAAGTTCAACATTTCCTAAAAATCAGGAAAATAAAAATCAAAACTATATTTAGGTTTTGTGTCTCTCCAGTTTGGATGGCAATTATCAAGAACACAAATAATAATCATTGGTGGCAGGATGTGGGGAAAAAGATACACTCATACGGAATTGATAGGATTGCAACTTAGTGCAATTACTCTGAAAAGCAATATGGCAATTCTTCAAAAGACCAAGAATGGAAATACCTTAGGACCCAGCTATCCTATTCCTCAGTATTTTTCCAAAAGGCCTAAAGTCAGAATACTACAGAGAAATAGGAAATCAATGTTTATGCAGCACAATTCAAAATAGCCAAGTTATGGAACCAGCCCAGGTACCTATCAACAGATGAATGGATAAAGAAAATGTGACATAAATAAACTTTACCATAAGTTTTACTAAGCAATTTATTCGTTATTTCTTTTCCAGTCATTAGTGCACAGGGAAGTGTGAACACTTACCCTTGCTGGGGGCCATTGAATGTTGGCTAATACATATTGCCTTACTGTAGTTCTTTGAAAATGGGAATGAATCAAGATGACTTTCAGCCAAGTTGTTGTTGTTTGTTTTTCTTTCCCTAATGCTGTATCAGTAGATTTCCTATGTCCTTACAAATGACTTCTGATTTTCTTTGTGTCTGTTTTTATTCCTTTCTTAAAAGTATTGGTTGAAACAATTAGTTGTCTGATTTCCTTAGGTTTCAAAAAACATTCACATTAAGCTCTTGTAAACCTTTACAGAGTACAAAATCAATGTGGAGACTTTGTCAGGATTATTTTTCTGCTTCTTTTAAGTGAGCTATTGAATGCACCTCAAATTATCAAATGCATGTGTGAAGAGAAAAAACTAAATCAAAGCCCGGAGTATAGAGAGATGAGGGTGATCATTAGCAGACCCATAACAGGAAGCTGGAATAAAAGGCTAAGTAATTTGAAAAGCAGACAAGCATGAAGATCTAACACAAACATTCTGAGAAAGTAAACAACTTCTTCAGACAAAAAGGAAAGAAAAGGCATACACATAAAAAATTGGAAAGCTCAGAAGCACAGACAGACTAATTGGATTCACAGCAAAAAAGAAATCACTGTCATATTCAGTCATGACATAAAAAAAATGATGCTTGGAGCTGTGATGGGAAGATAGGCATAAAAGCAAGGAAAGTATCTGTGCCAGTCAGTCCTATCCTTTCAAATCGCACGGCTCCGACATAATCACACAAATTTAAAGCAAGTGCCAGTTACAACGGTGGAAAGGGACAATTTGGAGATCTCCATCACCTATAGGTGACATATTCACAGCTTCTAGATAGGGGATTATGCTGAGGGACATATCATAAATAAGAACGGCACTCCAACATGTCTCAAATAATTCAATCTTGGACACCTACACATAAAGGAGAAATGGTCCCATTGAAGAAAAGTAGATTAATAACGGAGGCAAAGAAGACGGAATTGACGGAGCAATCATGAAAGTCAAAATTGAAAGCGAAATATCGCCCAACTTGTCAAAAACAATGAAATCAGATAGGCCAAATCTGATTAGAAGCACTCAAAATGGTGTCCCTTATCTCCTTGAAACCTGCTGAAGAAGTTCTGCTAGACTGAAACCAAGCTTGGAGATGATGACCCCAGAACGGGTAACTCCTCTTTCTGTTTCTTGTGGCCTGTTTAACACATTTCAAAACACTGCGAACTATTTCTAAATACTACACTAGAGATATACTGGAAGATCACTAAGCTGGGAGGCTCTGCAGCCAGGGAGATGCAGGGCAGGCAGGGAAGTGATGCAGCCTGAAGCTCCTGCTGCTGGCCTTGCAATGAGCAATGTCAGGAGGCTTGGCCTCTTGTCTGTCTGTTTACCCAGGAATCATGAATTCTTCCAGCATCCATGAACCTGGATAGGTTAATTCATTGCTTGCAAATTGAATAAAATTTCAGATGCTTTACAATTTTAACACTTTTTTCTTCTTTCTCAGTTTTTAACAGTTAAAGCCTTCTTCTATTTTTAATGATTTTCTTATCCAGGCATATAAGGATAAAGTCAGCTTGTGCCTGGCATGGGGTAGCATTTATCTAATCTTCAGAGACTCCTGGAAGTGTAACAATGATCTCTGCCTAAGATAAGGATAAAATGTGCAATCTGTTGATTTATAACATGCTGTTTAATACTCAAAACTATGCAAGAGGCACCTTGGGCTAGTTTGGCTACCTTATTCTGAGAAGATATATAGAATAAATCTCCTTTAATTTATTAGATGGTGCAATTTTAGCTACATAGCCAGCAGGCTTGAAAATCCCTCAGAAACTTGACTTAGCTTCCCTAAAACTGAAGGAACTTACTTATTTCTTTGCTGTTCCTAATCTGAAGACACATTTCTTCTGCTTTTTTTTTTTTTTTGAAGCACCAGCTTCTCTTATAAGTCTATGGTATTGGGATTGTATACAGCAAGAGTCAGACCCTAGTTCCAAATATTTTTTAAAGGTTCCAGTTGCGCATTGTGCCTTGCTCCGTTCTTGTAAGTGCTTCTTTTTTTTTTATTTTATCTGCTTTCTTTTTTTTAAATTTTTTATTTTTTTTTATTGGTTGTTCACAACATTACAAAGCTCTTGACATATCATATTTCATACATTAGATTGAAGTGGGTTATGAACTCCCAATTTTACCTCAAATGCAGATTGCAGAATCACGTCGGTTACACATCCACAATTTTACATAATGCCCAATTAGTAATTGTTGTATTCTGCTACCTTTCCTATCCCCTACTATCCCCCCTCCCCTCCCCTCCCATCTTCTCTTTCTACCCCATCTACTGTAATTCATTACTCTCCTTGTTTATTTTCCCATTCCCCTCACAACCTCTTATATGTAATTTTGTATAGCAATGAGAGTCTCCTTTCATTTCCATGCAATTTCCCTTTACTCTTCCTTTCCCTCCCATCTCATGTCTCTGTTTAATGTTAGTCTTTTCTTCCTGCTCTTCCTCCTTGCTCTGTTCATAGTTGCTCTCATTATATCAAAGAAGACATTTGGTATTTGTTTTTTTAGGGATTGACTAGCTTCACTAAGCATAATCTGCTCTAGTGCCATCCATTTCCCTGCAAATTCTATGATTTTGTCATTTTTTATTGCTGCATAGTACTCCATTGTGTATAGATGCCACATTTTTTTATCCATTCATCTATTGAAGGGCATCTGGGTTGGTTCCACAGTCTAGCTATTGTGAATTGTGCTGCTATGAATATCCATATGGCAGCATCCCTGTAGCATGCTCTTTTAAGGTCTTCAGGGAATAGTCCGAGAAGGGCAATAGCAGGGTCAAATGGTGGTTCCATTCCCAGCTTTCCCAGGAATCTCCAAACTGCTTTCCAAATTGGCCGCACCAATTTGCAGTCCCACCAGCAATGTACAAGAGTACCCTTTTCTCCACATCCTGCCCAGCACTTGTTATTGTTTGACTTCATAGTGGCTGCCAATCTTACTGGAGTGAGATGGTATCTTAGGGTGGTTTTGATTTGCATTTCTCTGACTGCTAGAGATGGTGAGCATTTTTTCATGTACTTGTTGATTGATTGTATGTCCTCCTCTGAGAAGTGTCTGTTCAGATCCTTGGCCCATTTGTTGATTGGGTTATTTGTTATCTTATTGTCTAATTTTTTGAGTTCTTTGTATACTCTGGATATTAGGGCTCTATCTGAAGTATGAGGAGTAAAAATTTGTTCCCAGGATGTAGGCTCCCTATTTACCTCTCTTATTGTTTCTCTTGCTGAGAAAAAACTTTTTAGTTTAAGTAAGTCCCATTTGTTGATTCTTGTTATTAACTCTTGTGCTATGGGTGTCCTTTTCCCTATCCCTTTTCCCTTTTGAGCAGCATGTCAGAAATCTTTTCTGGAGTGATTGCAAGAATTGGGGTGAAAAGGGCCTTCATGCTGCCTCAGTTTTGCAGAAACCTTGTGTTCTATAACATCACTACACCTACTCAATATTGTCCTGAAAATCTGTGTAACTGATGTGATTCTGCACTCTGTATATGGGTAAAAATGGGAGTTCATAACCCACTTGAATCAAATGTATGAAATATGATATGTCAAGAACTATGTAATGGTTTGAACAATCAATAATAAATATTTTAAAAAATCCTAGCCAGGGCAATAAGGATAGAAACATAAATAAACAAACAAAAAAAATTCGACAGGTAAGAAACGGTCCCATTTGCCAACAACATGATCATGTACAAAATGCCAAGAAACCTAATAATTTTTTTAAAGCTCCTAGAATTAATGTGAACTCAGGAGGATTAAGTTATGTAAGGTCAACATAAGAAAATTATACTTCGTTTTCTGTAAGCCTCAGCTTCCTCATCTGTAACAAAGGGAAATTAATTAAATTTTCCCAAAGAGTTTACTATAAGAGATCCACAGTGATTGTGTGCAACCTGTTCAGCTGAGTTCCTTGCAAGTGTAAGTCAGTCCTTGGTGAAAGTTAGTAGTCACTTCACTCGTTAAGTATAGAAAGCTATGTGAAGCTGGGCTTGGTGGTGCACAACTGTAATCCCAGCACTTGGGAGGATGAGGCAGGAGGATCATGAGTTCAAAGCCACCTTTAGCAATAGGAAGGTGCTAAGCAACTCAGTGAGACCTTCTCTCTAAATAAAATACAATAGAGCTGGGGCTGTGGCTCAGTGGTCGAGTACCCCTAAGTTCAATCCCGGGTACCCACCTCCAGCTAAAAAAGAAAGCTGACGTGGATGCATATGAAGTTGATGTAAAAGAGAACTATGAATTTTATGAACTAAAATCTTGATATGAGGTCAGTGGATCTAGATGCCAAAAATAGCTAAGGCCAGTTTGGGACTAACTTCTGAAGTCTACAGAAAAAGGATCTATTAGATGTGTATCCAACCCCCAATTTGAGTTCTGTGTTTAGTTTTGAATGCCATATCTCAACAGGTACATTGAGAAATCCAGCCACCTCTAAGAAGATATGAAGCAGAAGGATAACAGTTTGGAAAAGGGTGACAGCAGAGTTTCCATTGTAATCATGCCAGAGTCACATGACAGCAGTCCACAAATATGTAGAGGTCTGTCATGTGATATGGAGATAGATGTGCTCCAGGGGACAAATGAAAGACCAGAAACTAGGAAGTATATATTTATTTAAACTTCATATTAGAAATAGCAATGAAAATTTCTCTCAAATGGGGTTCTTATCTTGTGGAATACATAAGGCTTCAAATATGAGTCCCCTTTTTATAGATAAGAAAAACAAAAGCTAAAATTAAAGTCCTTGACCAAGATTTCATAGTTAGCCAATTCAGAATCATGATTTAGATCTTGGTCTTTTGACTCTGCATGATGAGCTGCCATGGTTCTTTAGCAAGTCAGAAAGAGGCTTGGACTAGGGTCCACAGCCTTTGGCTAGTAATTTGGTCAAGCAGGCTGGGCCTCAGGAGTGAGGCTGAAGCCTTTTGGCCACTGTTTTGAAGTGATTCTGCTGGAGTTAGTCTACAGGGCTGAGTTGATGTACAAAAACGTGCAGAAATCTAACCATCCAGTCAGCTAGAGCTATCAGCTGAAAGTGGGGTAGGGTGACAGGGTGTGAGCAGATGCTATTGATGTTTTCTGCCATGTGTTTGAAACCCCAGTATAAATACTGATGCCAAGAGCTTGTTTGTAGCTCTTAGAAACAAACAGAAGATGGAACAGCCATTTCCCCCTCCATTCAGGATACTGTTAGCCAAATACAGAATTTCAGTTTGGTTAAGAAATGAGTCCATCACACACTTGCTCCTATTGTTCAAATGTGGTTGTTGATGCTTCGGAGAGTGGACGCTCCCAAAAAGGTGACACTAACCACAACATATAGCACTCCAGGCATCCAGACCACATGTGTGAGGATCCTTGTCCTGACAGCCAGTGGATGGATTTTTAAATGATTATTTAATCTCTTCCAACAGAACCTCATTAGCTAACGGTCATTGTCACCTTCTATCCTGCCAGTGAATTGGGTTTTCAGTTCAGTAGAAGCTTAGAATTTTCCTACTCATGCAGGCAGATTAAAGTGCTCAACTAACTCATGTGTAACCTATTTAATTCACCACCCAACTAATTACTGCAGATGCAGATAAACCAGGCTAACAGGAAAGAATCCACTTCCCAAAACAAAACAAAGAGCAAATAAGCATGTTTTTCAATACCCAGCAAAGGATGTGTCAGATGGCAGACATCTTAAAAAAGCAAACAAATGCTCCAATGACTCTGAAAATCAGTGAGTTTCAAGAGGAAGAAAAATTAAAACGAGTTCTTTGTGTATGTGGGGTCTACTTGGTTCGACTTTGAATGCCATTTAACAACAGAAGTCGAATCAACTGTTTCAGTCATGTGAAATTCGAATTTAGCAGGTTCTCACACAATTTCACTTTAAATACTAAGGGTTTTTTTTTTATTAGAACTGAATAAACTATGGAGACTGGAATTAAGGACATTGTTGTAAAGTGAACTCTCTGTTCTTCAAAGAGGTTAACTTTTAAATATGAACTTAATTGCAAGTCTTTTGCTCTAAAGAACATTAATTGGATGTATCTTATTGTGGCAAAAAATTATGTTTCAAAGGTAAATAAATAAAAAAATCAGATTTTTGTTTTGACAGGTGATTTTTCTCAAAAGGCATATTCAAGAAATCAGTTATTTGAGCATATAGCTTGAAAAGAATAAAGAATTAATCTTAAACATCCTCTTAATTCATTTTTTCATTTACAAAATTATGAACTAAATAAAAGGTTTTTTTTATATTAGCAGAAAATATATATTTACCTATGGAAGGAAACCTCTACAATATTTTTCCAAGTGACTATTACATTGTAATATCAAGTATTCAATACTCCTACTAACCCATTATGGTGAGATATTTTTGGAAATATTTCATGGCCTCATCATGCAATCTTTACAACCCATGCTGAGAAGTATGACCTAAGAGGATGAGCCTGGGCATTAGAGAAAAAAGTTCAAGTACTGGCACCCCATTCACTCTCTGTAACCTAAGTAAATCCCTCACTCTCAGGTACCCTCATCTAGAAACTGAACAGAAATTAGCCTTGACAAGCTAATTCCACAAAAATGACCAGAGTGTAGGAGCAAGACTTGCCATGAAAATCTTGATTCATTATCAGTAACCCATTCCGTCTGGATGTCTATGCAATGTGTAACAAAACACAAGGGCATGCTTGAAATTAGAATTTTTTGATGCTCACAAGAAGAAAGATGTTAAACTGAGTTTTCTTTTGTTTCTGTGGGGAGAACTACAGATTGCATCACAAACAATGAACCAGTTGACCTTCAATTCTTCCCCTCCACCCCCGACCCCATCCACACACCCCCGTCTGCCCCCCCACATTCCCCCGTTCCTCCTCACCCCTGTCCCTCCCATCTGCCCCACCATCTGCTCCCCCTCTCCATGCTCCCCATCCCCCCTTGTCCCCCTCTCCCTCTCATAAAATCTATAAGTTTCCTAGTCACAAAAGAGAGGAATAAATGTTTTAAAACTCTTTGGTACAAATTTACAGCCAGCTTGAAGAAGAAATCAACCATCAAAAATTTGTTGGCCTGGAACACAGATGCCATGAAAATTTTCCTGAGCAACCGTAAATCAGGACATCTCCCGAAATTTATTCTTCAGAACCAAATCCTAACAGGTTCATGAAGAAAAAGAAAAAAATAGGCAATGGGCTATACAGTTCAATATCTGGGAAATTTTACATACTTTATACTCCTTTTGGAAATTCTTAATTCCTCTTAGTTTAAAGGAACTTATATTTGCAGGAAATAACTGTTTAACTTTGAAATAACCTGGCATTTCACAAGCATATGTGACCTTGTGTTCATAGTAGCTATTTTAAAAATCTCACTTTAGTATTCCTCTTAACACACCTGGGAAATTATTGTTCCATCGATTGGTGCCCAGTATCACAAGGGCCACCTTTACGTAGACTTTAAAGAGATCAAATGAGAGATTCTAAGGGAAACATATTTTTTCAAAGTTGTAGTCCTTATTCATTTTACCCATATTGTGTTTTTGTGATGGTTCATAGCAATTTAAAAAAGGAAAGACAAGCAAAAAGAAAAGAAATCTACACCAAAATATGAAGACTCTTAACCGTTGTTGTGTATGTTGGAATTTTTTCCATTACAAGCAATAGTGAAACCAGAGTTTCAAGATGAAACCCTCAGTTCACTGCTTCTGCTGGCAGGTGGGGTCTGTACAAGCTGTGGCAGCTCTCAATGGCTGTATGCCCTCCAGTGTTGCAGCTGACCCCAGGAGCTCACCATCAATTTCTTCTTCCTTCAGGGTTCTTGTCTCATGAATTTGAAGAATGAAATTCATGAACCAGAATGAATAAATATAAGAATAGGATTTAACAAATATATTTTGAGTACCTAAGAAGTGCCAAGTTAAGTGCTAGGAAGTGATATTTGCCAAATTATATTGTTATATTGTGTGCATGTAAGAATATGTAACAACAAATCCCTTATTGTATACAATTATAATGCATCAATTAAAAAAATTAATTTAAAAAAAGGGGCTAGGGTGGTGGCTCGGTAGTAGAGTACTTGTCTTGCACATGTGAGGCACTGGGTTTGATCCTGAACACATAAAAATAAATAAATAAAGGTATTGTGTTCATCTACAACTAAAAAAATGTTTTTAAAAATGCATAAAAAAGAGGCAACAGGTATTATTCCATGTGCTAAACATATGTCAGTAGACAAAATACAAAAGTCCCTGCCCTCGTTTAGCTTACACTTCAGCACAATTTGCATTCAACTTTTAGGTCAACAATTTACTAGCTGCATAAACTCGAAATTTTGTCATCTGTAAGGAGATGACAACCCTTTCCTTAGAGGCATGCAGACATGCGATGAAGTGTGGCATCTAGGACACAGCCGACAGGCACTAAAGGCTGCTGTTGTTGCTATTATTCCTGTTCATACAAATGTTTGAATATCCACAAAAGAAATAATGTGTTTGCAATAAAATAGTAAGTGTAAAATTAGATATAAGAAATTATAAATGGCCTGCATCGTGGCCCACCCCTGTAATCCCAGCAGTTCAGGAGGCTACGGTAGGAGGATTGCAAGTTTGAAGTCAGCATCAGCAATTTAGTGAGGCCCTAAGCAACTTAGCAAGACCCTGTCTCAAAATTAAAAAAAATAAATAAAATAAAAAGGGCTGGGGAAGTGGCTCGGTGGCTGAGCAACTCTGGGTTCAATTCCCAGTACCAAAAAGAGAAAAGAAAGAAATTAATTCTCCCAGTAGAACAACAACAACAACAACAACAAGCCATTATGTTTCCTTATATTAGCAAGAATCATTATCTGATGGTGACATCCACTCTTGAGGACAGTTCTCAAACCTGTACCCAGTCCCAGCACTGTGCTCTGCAATTTCCAGATAATAAATACTGTGCGATTTTGGTTCTAAGTTGCTGTTCAAGAGTAAATTACCAGAGAACTCTAACTTCAAAAAAGGTATCTACTCAAAAAAAAAAAAAGGAGAATTGATACTCTAAGGAAACTGTTTTTCACGGCCGCATAACCCTAGCAATAGAGCAGTAATAGCGGTTAAATCCTAGCCTAATCCTACAAGTGAACAGATTATTAAAAATTTCAAAGTGGCAGCTTTGATTTGAAGATTCACCTCATTGACTATCTAATTCATTCCTAATGACATAATCATTGGTGAACAGTACACACAATTCAGAGGGTCAGAGCTCTCCTATTAGTCAGCTTTTATATCCAGAGTGCTGTTTTACTACTGAGCCTCATATTTTATTATTTAAAAGGAGAAGAAAGTATCCCTATTTCCAAGGTGATGATTATTAACATGCTACCACAAACAGCACGTGGTTATTACAGCACAAATAGAGAGCCTTTTGAAACACTCACAAAATATATTTAAATTTGTATCACCCCAAAAAAATTCACAAATAAAACTCAGCTAGAGATAAATTAATTACCTTATTATGTTCCACAAGGAAAACAAGTTTTAGGTACCCTGCTGCATTGTTTGTGGTACAAAATCAATATTTTACTGTCTAACCATATTTAACTTTATGTGTATATCTAAATCTCTTTACTACTAGGAATTCTAATACAATACTCTAAGCGTAACTCATGGCCATATTCAGGTGAATTAAAGATTCCCTGAAATACATCACACTAAGGAAGTCATATTTCATCTGCATCTGTTTCCCTTATTCATTACCTAATCTTTCAACCCCCAATTCTCTCTACAGTTCTTTATTAATTTAAACAAAACATGTTCGATTTGGACTTTTCTAGTAAGGTATAAATCTGTACATTTACCCTATCACAGTCCATTAATAAATACAAAAATTTTTGATAGAATGTGTACTTATATCAAAATAAATTTCTAAAATCATATATTATTAATTAAAGAATTGTTCTTGCTTTTACTAGACTCCTTTGAAAGGTTTGCCGGGAGCTCATATATTGTTCTGCTTTCTATATTCTGAAGATAGATGAGACAGGACTCTAGTGTTCGGGTTTGCAATAGTTAACCTGAAAGCCTTTTAAAAATGTGCCTGAGAAATTGTTGAGTGGTAAATTCAAGACCTCTTTAACCATGGGGCGAGGAATCTCCATGCCTACTATGTGTGGGTTGCTTTTTTTTTTATGCTATCAATGTCTCTATATTTCAAGTCTCAGCAAAGGGGCTCATACTTAAGAAAGGATTCTGATGAATGAAGGAAAACTACATAATGATGATAGATTTATTTCTGTATGTATACTAATGTAATGCATACTAGCGAAAAATATGGTAAAAAAACCCTAACTTTTGGGGTTATCCTGAAATACTGGACTTGATTTATTTTGTTTTACAGTTCACAGGATTAAAGAGTAATCCTCACTTTATGTGACACCTAAGGTTTAAACTTAAAAAACATTTTCATCTCCATGTCCATATGACTGCTATTTCCCTTTCTCAAAATTTCAAAGTTGAATATTTTCTTAGAGCTTAATTCTCAGTAAACTCTAAAACCTGTACCAATTTTGGGCATTCTCAGGAGTCACTAACAAAGTCTCAGAGAAAATCAGTGAGTTAATATCCTTTGCTACATCCATCCAAACTATGCACAGAACTCCTCCCCATCTCATCTGGAGAGATGCCAAAGAAGTAAAAGGCAGTGTTTCCATCTAATGGAACCAAGTGGACTTGGTACCCCAATATAAAAGCATTCATTAACCCAGACAGATTAGTAAAAACAAACAAGTTATTTTATAAGTAAGATATAATATTAATGATACTATTTTGTAACCCTCAGAAACAAGGACTGGTCCATTTATCAATGGGAAACTTTTTTTCAGGTTTTCACCAAAGGCATAACATTCTCAATGTACTGTTTTAAAAAAACATTTTATATCAAGGTGCTTTTATTGGAGAGGTTAGGGACAAATGCAGAAAATTGCCAGAGCAGGAAATCACTGCTTCTTTTTACCCATTTATAAAAAAATACAAGTACAGATTATGCAAAAAAAAAGCTTTCAGGAATAATTCAACCTCAATCCAACTAGGGAATACCAGATTTCATAATTGAAAAATAATTGTAACATGTAAAACTGAATTCTTCTGAAATATCAACTGTTGAAAGTTCTTAGAAGAGAAGTGACTTACCAGCACTATCTCATGCCATTGGAGATGAGTATTTGGCCCTTTATCTATTGTGTGTGTGTATGTATGTGTGTGTGTGTGTGCACACACACATATGCAGGTGCATACTTGTGCACATGTGTGGTGTTGGGAGTCTTGCACATGCTAGACAAGTGATCTACCACTGAACCACACCCCCAGTCACATCTTCATCTTTTATTTATAGAAAGCAATTGTTTAGTCACTTTGGCAATGAAGATCATAAATAAGGGGAAATGCATGGGTTAAATTGAAGCCTTTCCTCATTCTCTTCCAAAAAAGTCTCAAAAGTTGACCATATTCTATGGACTTCTCATACAAACCACATATACCACCATAACTCTACTTTTTTTTTAGGCTCCTACTCCATGTATAGCAGTATTTCCTAGTATTTCCTTACTGCCCAATTTAATGGCAATTAACTTCATCCCTTTGTTCTGCCCTGTCTAGTTTCATCCCACCTTGCCATTAAGTAAGGCCCAGAAAATGCCTGAGAAGTCACAATGAACTCCCCAAAAATCTCCAGGTAAAATCAGATGCATCTCATTTTAATCATTTTCACAGGGCTCAATAAAATAATGTTACACCACTGTCAAAATTATATCTCTGAGATACAACTTTGGTGCTCCATCCATATTCCCACAGATTTTTCAGGATTTTTCTTGAAGAAAAAATGTCCTCAAGCTACTAATACACATTTGTGTATTCTAATGGTGGGGAGGTTTAGGAGTAGGAAAGTCCAGCTCCTTGGTCAAAGGTTATATAAAAGGTGCTTTTGTAAAGCAAGAATGAATTGTCATAAAAAGGAACAGAGAGAAAGAGATTTGGGCTATTAAAAGTATGATTGCCAGGCTGGGTGCAGTGGGGCACACCTAATCCCAGTAACTTGGGAGGCTGAGGCAGGAGGATCACAACTGAGGTCAGTCTTCGCAATTCAGCTCAATCCTGTCTCAAAAAAATAAGAACGAATCGGAATGTAGATAAATGGTAAAGTGCTCCTGGTACCAAATGTTAGAATATGTATGACTGCCATAAAAACACTAAGAAAAATTACAAAGAAATGGAAAATACGCAGAGAACTAATTGAAAAGTTCCACAAATGCAATATAAGAAGAAATTAAGAAAAGGGAGGAAAGAAAACAATTGGAGACAAATTTTCAGAGCTAAAAAGAGACAGAAGCCTTTGAGATTGAAAGCAATCACAAAGTACCTAATAGAATGATCTTAAGAAGACTCATCCCTAGTGATGACTTAATGAAATTTCAGATCATTGAGGATAATATGAGGATCCAAAAATGGTGTTCAAGAAACAACAGGTTACCTTCCCTACACAGGAAGAAGAATCACAAAGCCATCAGGCTTCTCATCTGCAACATTAGCTGCTAGAAAACAATGGGGTAATTCCTCAAAATTATGAGTAGAAACTATTTTTAACTTAGATTTTTATTTCATGCCAAAATAGTAAAGGAATGAATATATTTTTAAACAAAAAAGTATCTCCATTAATCTTTTGTGTGTGTGTGTGTGTGAGTGAGAGAGAGAGAGAGAGAGAGAGAGAGAGAGAGAGAGAGAGAGAGAGAGAGAGAAGGGAGGAAGGGAGGGAGAGAGGAAGGGAGGAAGGAAGGGAGGAAGAGGAAAGAAAAGAAAGACTAACTTAAGGGCTGTAAGTTGACTTTTTACCAAGAAACAAGGCATGAAATCCTAGAAATATTATTTCTTCTTTTTTATTAATTTATTTTTTTATTAGTTACACATGACAGTACAATGATCTTGACATATCATGCATTTGAATCAAATGGGGTATAATTTCTCATTTTTCTGAGTGTACAGGTTGCCGAATCACATTGGTTATACAGACAGGTATATACATACAGCAATACTAGTGTACTAAGGCAGGAATTCAATGAACACATATCCCAGCAGGACAACTATGTAATATAACTCAACATAGTAATTCCAGAATAGAACAGAAGGTCAGGAGGATCTAAGTAAAATATCTCCAAGAAGAGAGTATTTCCTACTGCATTCATTTCAAAACAAAGAAGCAGGCCAAGCTTAACAATTCAATTCAAACATAGGTTTATTTTGTCATGATAGGGAGGGGGGAGGAACGTCAATTAGAAACTCCAAGAAAAAAATGGTTGTATAAAACAATGATTCAAATATAAAACAAGTGAAATATGGCACAATTTTGAGCAATTAAGCTAGGTGAAAACATTAAGATGGAAGGAAAATGTGAATGGTAGATATTCTGGTATTTCAACCAGTCACTGTCTTCAGGGCTGACTCGCTGACTCACCCACACCCTAGCTTCTGGAAATGTCAGATATTGGCCATTCATATCTTTGCTCTTGACTTCCATCTTGAGAACCCCCAGACTCCGTCAACTGTCTTGCCCAAGATCCTGTCTCCTGGAGGATTGTCTGAAGCCTCAGATGCAACCAACCCCAACCAGAACATCAACTTCTCCCTTCTCATACTGATTCTGCTTTTCTCACTTTGTTACAACATCTCCTTCCTCAATTCCTCTCCATCTTTCTTTTCTCACTTCTTTGTGAGTAAATCTCCCAAAAGCATTCCCCATGCAATTCTCCATCACAGACTCTGTTTTCAGGGAACCCAATTGAAGAGACATGTATAAGGGGCATTGAGCATTCAGAAAACTGCACTCAGTTCTCTCCCTGTTCCTGAGCTTAGGATTCATGCAGAGAGATAGGAAGAGAAGAAACTAAAAAACAGGTGTGGAGGCCAGGAAGTGAATAGATCTGAATACCCCAGGATGGAATCAGCATACAAAGGAAGCAGTATGCTCCTCATCCAACCAGTAACCTCTCCAACCTCATGTCCTAATTCCTAAAATGGGAAGGGAAAAAAAAAACTCTGGCTTCTATGAGAAAAATGGAAATAGTGTTCATGAAAATGCTTTGTGATGAGATTCAAATGTAAATATTAATAGACTTCAGTCTGTGATTTTTGTGCATAGCAGCAGGGCTGGTAAAGTAGGCAGGTAGGGCTCTATTTACAACAAAAACTAAGAGAACTCCATTCTGTGGGCAAAGGAAATCAGGTACACAAGCCAGGCAAAGAATAGTGATTACTGGGAAAAGGGGTGGTTCTGAGTTAAAAACTGCCATGTGGATTTGTCCATCCTACCCTTATTTCCACCTCCCTAATCCCAGCCCCATAGACTTTGAGTTTATGATGCTGAGCATGAGAAATGGGGTAAGAGGCAAAAGAATCAGGGAAGAAAATCTTTGAGTGAGAGAAGATCTGACTCTGTGGATGCTCTTTAAGTCAGTGGCACAATTAGCCCTGCTTTATGGTATGACCCAAATTTGGGAAAGATGTTCTTTCTACTTCTGCCAGGAATATGATGTGTCGCTGGCTCCCTGAGAAAACGCAAGAAGTGTGACACATAGTTTCCACCTGAGGAATTCCACAGAGCAACATTAGTGATGCTCAGCAAAAGAGGTGGAACCCATGGGGAAGAGCTCCGCTATGGGCCCTGGAGGCAATGCACTATCAGAGAAGGAGGCCTAAACAGAAAGAAACCAGATAGCTGGGTAAGAAAATGGGGGCTTAGGTTCTTCCCATCAGGAACCACATGGGACTCCAAAAGACAAGTACAGGATCTTTTTCTATAATTAGGAGGGTTTTAATCAGCTTTTTCACTACTGGGACTAAAAGACCCAACCAGAAAAATTGTAAAGAAGGAAAAGTTTATTTGAGGACTCACAGCTTCAGAGGTCTCAGTCCACAGACAGCAGGCTCCATTCCTTGGGGATCAAAGTGAGACAGAACATCATGGCAGAAGAATATGGTGGAGGGAAGAAGCTCACATGAAGATCAGAAGCAGAGGTAGATATTCCATTCTCCAGATACAAATATATATCCAAAAGGCAGAGCCCCAATACCCCACCTCCCCCCTGCCCACCCTACTTACCTCCAGTTACCACTCAATTAATCCCATCAGGTGTTAATTCACTGATTGGTTTAAGGCTCTCACAACCTAATTATTTCCCCTCTGAACCCTCTCAAATTGTCTCACATGTGAGCTTTTGGGGAATACCTTACATACAAACCATAACAAGGGATCTTGCAATTATAGACAAGATGTGAATAAAGAAATGTGTATGTTTACAATTAATGTCATACCACTTAACCAGGATTTATGGAACCTGGGGAAGTAAATAGTAATAACTATTATTATTTACCAGATAATAGCAATCTTAATAAGAAAAGTGTTTTTGTTTCTTCTTCATCATTGCCTAGGCTAACTCCCTGTGAATTGATGCTGAATAAATGTTGACTAACTAAATAATTAAATAAATATATGACTCCTTCATTTCCTGAAATTTGAACATAAAGGATATTATGTTAATGGCACATCAGATTCATTATCCAAGGATGGCTAGTGAATAAAATGAAAGTCTAAAGATTCTGGAATATTTCAAAAGCACTCACAACTTTTATGGGTATTGTCTGTAAGTGTATCTAAAAACTCCTCTGGAATTGATAATATTTTCCATCTGCAACAGCTCCTTGGGGTGGCAAATGTCATATGTTACTATCCTCTGAGTAAGAAGCATTTCCTCTCCCTGGGCCTGCCTGTCGAAAACTCTAAAGAGTGTTATTTTTCATCAAGTGTGTCTTTCCACAAGGCATAAACTGGGTTTTTACATTTGCTAATGATTCAGAGCATGCCCTGAGCTGTACTAAAACTTGAATCACTTTCTCCTACTCAGCTGTAGTGAGTTACAGATAAGGTACTTTCTTCTAACTGACCTTGTTGATAACAATGTGCTTTGAACCCAGTCTTTAAGGATATAAATCACAATAAGTAAAATCTTACAGTATAACCATATTCCCTCTGGAGTCAGAGGGCACATCAAATTATGTCTTTTATTGTAATTAAAGTCTTTGCCTGTCCCAAGTAGAACCTCTGCCAACTAG
This sequence comes from Ictidomys tridecemlineatus, assembly GCF_052094955.1. Taxonomy (NCBI): domain Eukaryota; kingdom Metazoa; phylum Chordata; class Mammalia; order Rodentia; family Sciuridae; genus Ictidomys; species Ictidomys tridecemlineatus. The sequence goes on along the minus strand of NC_135485.1, from coordinate 82,604,055 downwards.
CTCTAGTCCATATTCTTTTGGCTTGATCCCAGGATTCCTTTGGGTTTGAGCCCCCTCTGTTTAAAAAAAAAAAAGTGATAAAGATTTGGAGGTTTTTTTGGGTTGTTTTGTTTTGTTTTGTTTGTTTGTTTGTTTTTTGAGGGGGTGGGGGAAGTTTTAAAATAATCCTATGAACCAAGGATGTTTTTAAAATAAAACTTTGTACATCTTTTCTTTTTTTAACTGAGAGAAATCTTATTCATTTCCTCCCTTTGCCACACCTTGGCAAGGATATTCTAACTGATTTTATCCAATAAACAGAGCTCAACCCATTTTTCTTATCAGATTTTTTTTCCTCCAGCTAGATTTCCTTAAGTATGGAACAATATTAGCGTCCTCAACTGTAACATGATCTATTTCTTTGGTCTTCGGTAGACTGTTTATCATTTGCTTCTCTATTTCAGGTGGAATTAATCTTCTAAAAACAGATTACACTCTAAGATGTTTTACAGCTAGAAGTTCCATCAAGACTTTTTCACCACTTGTTAATGGAACAAAAAGCAGCCAGGTAACCGTGTTCCAGGTGCTGTAATAAATGCTTGCCACTACATTCGTTGAAGCCATCAATGTTGTTTCCCAGGCATCTAGGAAGCCTTTTTGTTTCATAAATCATTGAAATATTTCAGGACCTTTTACATGAGCCAGAGATATTCTTAGAGCGTTTAGCATCAATAACAATGAAAACCGGCATGACAACATCTTAGACAATCTCTGTTGTTTGGGGAGTTCCAGCCTGCCTGTCACTGAGGGCCTCCAATGTTTTACCACCTCTGCTCAACACAGGCACCACCACCACCACTACGGCCACTTATTACCTTTAGGGCTCATTTCTGCCTTTTGCTTTGACAAAGATGCTATCACTGGACTTAATGCCTAATGGAAATTTTAACTCTCAATCTAATTATACCCAATGGACATAAAACATAAATTAGTTGAACATATTATGCATTATGGGTCAATTCAATTTGGACTATTTGATGATGGGAGATCCTACTCAGTGACAGCTTTTTATTGGCAAAATGGTAAGTTCCTATCAAAAGGAAGTCATTTGGCCTTATTAAGACTCATTTCTCTTCTTCCAGTTGCTGTGGACAAACCTCTTGGAATCATCCTTGATTTCCCTCTTGCACATCCCACATCCAACCATTAGCAAACCCTGACAGCCCTCGTTTAATATAACCAGAATTCAGCACCTCTCTACCTCAACAGCCAGATCCTACAGTCTCAAAGCTGGTCTCCCAGTTTTCTTCTTTTCTTCTCCATTATCTGTTCTCCACCCAAAAGGCCAAATGATGCTGTAGAAACATCACCATATCACCTCACTCCTCTATCTCCAGCTTTTTAATGGTTTCCAACCCTCTAAAAGTCAAAGACCTTGTCATGGTCTAGAAAAACCCTTGCTGGCCTAGGTCCCTACAACCTTTCTGGCCTAATCTTCTTCTATCTTTTCCCTCATTTATTCTATTCTAACCACACTGGCTTTCTTTCTACTCTTCAGATAATCCAGGCTTCCACCTCCTGTTCTTGCCTTAAGGTCTTTGCACTTAATGTAATTTTTGTCTAGAATAAAGTTCCATAGGGTAGCCACATAGATGGTTCTCTCACTTTACATTTCTGCTCAAATGACACCTGAGCTGACCTCATATAAAAAAGCATATATACAGGACTGGGGTTGTAGCTCAGTGGTGGAGCATTTTCCTCATACATGTGAGGCACTGGGTTGGATCCTCAGCACCCCATAAAAACAATAAATAAAATAAAAGTATTGTGTCCATCTATAACTAAAAATAAATTAAACACATATACTAGATCCAGTTTATGTGTCTCCTCAGTTTCCATTCTGTCCTGTCTGTCTTCAGGCATCAGGCACTTTACATCCCAGATGCAGTAGCAATTAAAGCCCTGCAGTTCTTAGGATAAGGCCCTGGTGGTCACCATCATTTCCTCATCTCTTACCTGTGTTGGCTGAGTTGACTTTCCTGGAAGGGAAAGGGCCATCCCTCTTCACCCCAAAGTCTAGATCCACCCTAAGTGTATCTGAGAAGCTTCTGGCCCAGTAGCTATCCAGAGAGACCAGAAGTGGAAAACCCTGTTAGATGACCTTTGGCCAGTGAGAAACAAGAGATGGCAAGAAACCAAAACAAATTGTTCTCCCTTCCTCCCTCCAACACAGTTTTGAAGTACAAATTCCATATGGTCCCTCTGGAAATGTACTTAGTGACCAAGAATTATGGTTTGTTAAAGTTCTGGTTGCCAGCCTGTGATGTTGTGGGGAAGGGGTAGAAATTTTAGGATGTGGGATCTAGTGCAAGGAAGTTAGGCCACTGGGTCATGTCCCTGAAAAAGATATTTGGGATCCCAGCCCATTCCCCACCTCATCTCTTTGCTTCTGGGCCACACAGGGTGCAGTTTCCTGCATCCCACATTCCACACCAGGATGTACTACCTTGCCACAGGCCCAAAGACAATGGAGCCAACTGAAAATAGACTGAATCCGCTGAATCTTTGAGCCAAAATAAATCTTTTCCCCTTTTCAGTTGTTTAGCACACAGTAATGGAAAACTAACACACCAAGCAAATTCCTGTTTTTTTTTCGTAGGCTATGACCAGTTCAAAACTGTATCACCTTTTCTTCGCTTTCTTGATTTCCCTTCTTTATAGTCTTTATAAAGTCTTTAGACTTCTTTATAGTTTCTTTTCCTTCCCTTTTGATGATCTGGAATTGCACCATCCAAAATGTATTAGAATGTAAACTGTCTCTGGGCTCTGTGTTCTAGGGAATCTAATGCTTACACACACACACACACACACACACACACACACACACACACACACACACACACAAATACTTCAAACCCTGATCCTACTTTCTCTTCTTTATCACTTATTATTTTTTTGTAGCTGTATATAGGCAGAGTGCCTTTATTTTATTTGTTTATTTCTATGTAGTACTGAGGATCAAACCCAGTGCCTCACATATGCAAGACAAGCACTTGGCCACTAAGCTTTAGCCCCAGCCCTTATTTTAACCTTTTAAATTTAAATTTATATTTAACTGATACATAAAAAATGTACATGTTTATGTGTAAGACATGATGTTTCAATTCTGGCATCTACATTGTGTAATGTATCTTTGTGTCTATCACCAACCATAGAACATAAACCCCATAAACCAGTAACGATTTCTTTTGTTTGTTGCTGTTTCTCAATGCCTGGAAAACTTACCAACATGTATTAGGTCTTTAATAAATATATGTTTAAAAAATGAAAAATGAGAAGTTTCTATGCAAATATAGAGTTAAATACCATTTATGTTTTGGATGTGAGGTATCCCCCAAAAGCTCATGTGTGAGACAATGCAAAAAAGTTTAGAGGAGAAATGATTGGGTTATGAGAGTCTTAACCCAATCACTGAATTAATCTTCTGATGGGATTGAGTGGGAACTAAAGGCAGGTAGAATGTGGCTGGAGGAGGTGGGTACTTGAGGATATGCCTTTAGGGCATATATTTTTTATTTGATTAGTAGAGTCTCTCTCTCTCTCTCTCTCTCTCTCTCTCTCTCTCTCTCTCTCTCTCTCTTTCTCCCTCCTTTCTGATGATCATGTGAGCTACTTTCTTACCCCTATACTCTTCCACTATGATATTCTGCCTCACTTTGAACCCCAAAGAATGGAGTCTGCTGTCTATGGTTGAGACCTCTGAAGCTGTGAGCCCCCAAATAAACCTTTCCTCCTCTAAAATTGTTCTTGTCAGATCTTTTAGTTACAGCAGAGAAAAATCTAACTAAAACATAACCATTTTATGTTTGAAAAAGAAACACAGAAACTAGAGAAGCTTAGGTCTTCATGCATTACCTGTCTTTTGATATCCACGTTCCCACCTGGAATTTTTCCTGTTCTCACTCTCCTTAATTTAACCAAATTCATATCTCTTAACTCAAATTCAAAACCCAAACCTTCAACTCTTCTCAAAATCCCCTTCTCCCGATTATGCTTACTAGGATATAACTATTTCTTACCATTCCAGTCATTTTCCTCCAATTCCCCTAGACAGGACCCATACATACTGAGAATATATTTTATGCATTTTGTTCATTGTCATAGGATTACACAACATCCTAAAATAGGTTCAGGATGTCATTAACCCTTATCCCACCACAGATGTTTTATAGCTACACACAGGAGGAATGGCATGTAGCTCAATAGTAGGCACTTGCCTAATACTTGCAAGGTCCTGAGTTCAATCCACAGTACCAGAAAAAAAAATTAAAAAATAGAAATAAAAAACAAGATACAACAGGGATGTTCCTTCCCCTCATCCAAACTTATTCTGCTAATCCTCTCATTAATACTAGTCACTGATTGCTGAACAAATACAATGTGCCTGGCACTGTGTTATGCATTTAATTCTCACAACCCTGAAAAGAGTAAAACCCTCTTAAGACCCATCTATACTAAAGTTCTTGGGACTCACCATATTCTCCTCAGAGTTATTTGCCTGGATGAAGCTGACTTCATCAATAGAAATGAATCACTCTGGCACAACTTCATGCATCAAGGAGCAAGAGATTCCATGGGGAAGGAAAGGCTACTTTCTTCCCTGTGCTCCTCAATTTACAGTCCTTCCCAAATCATTGATTCATGGCTGTATAAGTATCCTGGAATTGCTTCATGAGAATATGTTCTGTCTCTGTGTAATTTAAAGCTCCTTGAAATCAGGCTGGTCTTTTATTTCTTAGATATTCCTAGAAAACTGATTGTTTCTTAACTTGATTCCAATCTCCAATCTCTCTCCCCTCTAACCTGTCTGTACCTCTACAGACCTGGTCTCTCAGAGCAGTGGTATTCAAAGCAGGGATGCACATGACCAAGAAAAGTGCAAGACAATTTCTTGGGGGTGAAGAAAAACATGAAAGTTCAATTACATTTAATATATGGATTCATACTGGCATCAAAACTTGCTTTTAAGTAAGAATGTCAATGGTGGCATCCAAAAACAGAGATGGCAGGATCCCTTCACCTCCTCTTTTAGTCAGATTTTTTGTTGCTGCAACTAAAAGATCCAAACAGAACAATTTTAGAGGAGGAAAAGTTTTTTGGGGGGCTCACGGTTTCAGAGGTCTCAATCCATAAACAGCAGGCTCCATTCCTCCAGGCTCAAGATGAGGCTGAACATTATGGCAGAAGAGTGTGGCAGAGGGAAGCAGCTCACATGATGATCAGAAAGCAGAGAGACTCCACTGGTCAAGTACAAATATAAACCCCAAAGCCATACCCTCAATGCTCACTTCTTCCAGCCACACCCAATCTGCCTTCAGTTACCACTCAATTAATCCCTTTAGGTGATTAATCCACTGATTAGGCTAAGGCTCTGGTAACCCAATGATTTCCTCTCTGAACCTTCTTGCATTGTCTCACATGTAAGCTTATGGGGACACCTTACATCGAAACATTAACACCTCTCTTGCACAGTCAGTGAATTGCAGTTTAGAATATCCAGGTAAAAGCAAAATTACAAACTGTAGAACTGAGTTTTAACTAAACTAACCCTGGCAAAGGGACTCCTGGCTTAAAGATTTCTGAAAAAAAAAAAAAACATTAATGCAAGATAATAGCAATTTTGCAAGCTCAAGTAAAAAAGAAAATGAACACCTTTGTCAGCAAATAAAGATTTTTTAACCAGTTTAAAACTCTTCCAAAGAAATTCAGTAGAATTTGAACCCATTTTCTAAAGATACCTGGAAAAACATCAATAATTGTGACTTTTGTCTGATGAAAACTGGGCTGCCATATGTAGCATGCTACCTCTCAAGTATTTTTTTAAATAAAAATAATGTGAATAAATACAATCTGTCCTTTCAAGGTGAAAGCAATATTTCAATAGTGAATAAGAAGAAAACGTATATGAGAGAAAGAGCATTTTGAAAAGATAACTTAAGAGATTTTTATTGTTATATGATTTAGATGCCAAAATAAGATAAGTGTGTCCATCATCTATTGAAATAGATTTTTTTAAAAATCTCATATCAGCACACTCCATTTTTAAAAAAACAGGTTTAAAACTCTTCCAAAGGATTTTAGTGGAATTTGAACTCATTTTGATAACAATGAAAAATAGTAACATTGTATTTGGTTTGCAAGAAATATTGATTGACGTCAGAAAAGATGGAAATCTACAAGTCAATTTTTAACAAAAGACTTTCCATATGTAGAAGAGGGACCTCAAGGGAAGGAGAAGGGAACTGGGGGTATAGGGGAGTGGGCAAGAAAAAGCAGAAGAGAAGATGAATATGATCAAGGCATGATACGTGCATATATATATATATATATATAAAGGTCAAAATGAAACCCATTAATTTGTAAAATTAATATAATAATTATAAATTATTAACACATAATATTAAATCATTTATTGATTAATTATATTAATAATTATAATTTGTAAAAATTCTAAAGATAATAATTACAATAATTATTATTCCTAAAAATAATGATAATAATTTTAAAATAAATAAATAATTTTTAGAACCTTTCCATAATTAGTTCAGGTAGCCAGTAAGAAAATTTTTCTATCTGGATCTCTATGTCTTCGTGGGATATATTTTTTTCAGTTGTGAAAGCCATTACACCAAAGTATTAAGAAACAAGTAGTTAAATGACTATATTACAAATTTTTAAACCAAAGTTTCCAAAATCAGTGAAGCATAGTCTAATGTAAAAATAATTTTAATGAGAACACAAAGAATTTTGTACTATTAATAATTAAAACAAAACAGTGATTGTTTATTTCATCATTAGCTCAGTCTTTGAGGGTTATGATTGGTTTTATTTAGGTTTATGATACATGTAATATATTGACATGGTAGTTTGTCTATAATTTGCAAATAAATGGATATATGTAGAGTGAGGGTGTGCATGAAAAATATTTTCACTAATAGGATCATGCACACAAAACATTTTGGAAATCCATGTGCCACAAGACTGCTAAACAGAGTGTATTCTGTGAACACACACCATCAGTGTGACATGTGGGATCCTTGGTTCTAGGGCTCCACCCCACACCTTGTAAATCAGATTATCTCAGAGAAGGGAACAGGCCTGATAGTTAGCTGCAGAACTGAAATAGACCAAGCTTGCCCACTTGGTATATTTCCCCCTATTGAAGATGTTACCTTGTCATGGAAAACCTGAATTCCCCTTGGACCTTTCACACACTTCTCTGCACATTGCATTTCTGTATAAACTCTGCTGCTTACTTAGTCATGGATAAAGTGTTCAGCATTAGAAAACAAATGATCAAAAATAAATAGCTCCTATATTTGAGGGCTTACCAGTGCCAGACTCTGTGCAAAGTGCTATATATGATTATTCTACTCAATCCTAACCAAAGTGTTAAGAATGTGGTGGGCATATTACTATTTGCCTCTTACCAGATGAGGAAACTAAGGTACAGAAAGGGCTAGAGTGGTAGAAGAAGATAAGAATTCAGGCTGGCTGACTACAGAAGCCTGTAGGACTTGCTAATGACACAAGATAATAATACTCCAGAACCAGCTTTATATTAAATCCAAGTTACTAGCTCTCATATGCCCATGAAAAAGCACATGCATTAGAGTCTGTCTTGAGGGCGATATAAAACTATGCTTTTACTCTGTATGCTCAATTTAAATCTAGATCAAAGAAATCTAAATTACTCTTCATTTGGACTATAATCTTATATTCCGAAGCTTAAATGTTTATAAGAAAGCTTTATCTAATTTAAGATTACTAGCTCAAATATAAGCACACAATTAATACTACTTTTCCTCTAAAGTAATCAGTACAAAGTGTTCTATTCTCCCATAGTAAAATGTCATAGAACTTGAGCTAGTAAGCAATCACTATCTTTTCTTTATAAGAAAAAAAGCCTTTGAAATATGTACCATAACCTCTGAAAAATACAATTATCCTCCCCAAGAAATGAGGCACATTTTTCTGACAAAAAAAAAAGATGAGCAATTAATCTATAGTTCTTTCCTTTCTCAAAAAAATTATTGTATATTGTGTAATGATCATTATAATTAAAAATTAAGATGGCTTGCAATAATTTCACCATTATTTGATTCAAAATCTTTATAAAATATTGGCATTTTCCAACATTTATTTTTCCTGTCTATGTTCCATTTAAGGCCAAATTTTCAAACCCAGCTGCCAAATTACACATATAATTACTGCATTTGCGCCCAAAAATGTGATAATTGCTTACACAATTTCAGAGGCCAGCTTGAGGCTCCTTTCCAAATTTGTTTTACATGTACAGTGCGGTGTATGTAGTTTTATATAAAAATGGGGGGAGTAGAATTCATGGTTCATCTGGGTGATGTGTGAGAAAGGGTACAAAATAAAGTCTTTCCGTAAATGCTTGTCTCAATATTTTCTCCCAATAGACCTTTATCAAAGTCTTATAGAATAGCTCAAACTTCAGCTCATGTTGCAGTAACAGCCATGGAAAGGATCATGCCTGGCCCAATGCCATAAATAATATAGGTGGTGATCTTGTTGGCGGACAGGCTATGAGTCTTTCTCCTGTCCATGAACTGCTTCTGTCAACCTGGGTAAGAAAGGACAAATGTTACAGAAGGCCCACTATCATACATGAGCCAATGTGACACAAGCCTTGGTGGGGTAGAGTGGCTGAGCACTAGGTAGCTAGGAATTTACCTTTCCAACCTTGCCTGACAGTAGTAACACAATTTGGCAAATATCCACAATGGACATAGCTCACAATGGTATTCCTGATAAAAGGTTTTGTTCCCAAAAGAGACAAATAAACAGGAACTATCATTCACAGTAGTGACACAATCTAAGGTAATCTTATTTCTGCACAGTAAGGATAGAAAACTGTGGCCAGTTCCATATAAGCCAATACCTATTCTATTCCTTAAAATCAAGGACTTTAGATCCCATCTCTGATTGTAGCCAGATATTAGACTATGGGACTGCCTAGAAGCAATTAGGTTAGAAGCCCATTAAATATTAAAGGAAGCTCTATTAAAGAATGTTCTGTGCATACAAGTGAAAACATGTCACTTAAACTAGGTTCTTAGGTGATATCACTCAACTAGATTAACCAATAACTAGCTCACCCAACCCGTGGACTTCCAACCACATGAACCAGTAAGTCTCCTTTTACACTTAAGACAATCTGAGTTTTGCTTTTTGTGAATTAATATACCATCTAGGGTATTTATAATAATAGGTATTTTGTTTTGTTTTATTATATATTGGGAAATAATAACTTGGGAAAGCTTTAATTTCTATAAAGTCTCCCAAGAACTTTGAGTTGGTACAAAGAATACTCATCCCCATTCCAGCCATGGGTGCTTCTTGTCCTATAAAATCCAGCACTGACTTGGGAGGCTCTACGGCAGCGTGGACTAGTGAGAAGAATGAAGGATTTGGCCAAACTCAATCCCCAGCTCTTTCACTAACTAGTTGGATAAGGTGATCATATTATGTATTGTGTAAATCAGGATATTTATGAGTCAAAGAAAGGTGATAAATACTCTTCCCAGGACAATTGTCATAAACTGTAACAGTGCCAGGAAAATCAGCATATATCTATAGTTGGATTGCTTTGGACACATCTTTGAGTGCTAGTTCATATATGAATAAAATGGAGCTTACAGGGCTTGTTTCAGTTGGTTGTTAGAGAATTCAAGTAGATAGTCAATGCATAGCAAGACACATAATAGGAGCTCAGTGCAGGAAGCATTGGTTTTATGAAGAAAAGCCCTCTCACTTCTTTAATCTAAATGCTTCTATACTGATAATTCTTAGTAATACTTTCACATATTTAAATGATTTTTTCTTTTAAATATAAATTAATTAAATAAATAAAAACAAGAAACTACTTAAAACACATACATTTTAATAATCTATTAAAACAGCATGTGTATATGGTAGACCACCAACAACAGGCAATTTTCAAGGGTGAAGGAAATGTTTCTTTACTCCCCATAAACTGCCTTCTTGATGTACGAATTCAGTTTTACATGACTGCAGCCATCTTGGGTTATAACCAAGATTATGCCAAGTGACCCTGGTCAGGTTTTCCTACATAGATTCCCAGCACAGTATACATAGGGGAAAAAAAAACATTAGAGTGCTATGTGAAGATTTAAGACTGGACCTTAGCACCAGGACTGTGCCTGACTCTTTGATGTTAGCTTGAAATAAACCAGGTACATTCCAGCTCAAAGAATAAATGCGGTTTGCAGCATCTTCATCTCAGTATCTTTGTCCTAACCACTTTATAAGACCCCATCTTCTGACCAAAACCATGAGTCTCCAACTGGTCTTGCTGCCATTGGTTACCATATCCTGTCAGTAAGTCCCCAGTACATTGCATTCTATACATTCAGATCCACCTGCCTATAATCTTTAGTCTCACAGAACCTGGAAGCTGGTTCTGATGTACAGGGATATTTGGTGATACCTAAAATTCTCCAACTCTTGAAAGTAGTTGCCATTGACATTTCTATAGCACTTTAGAGTTTATTACAATATAAATTTGAAATATCATGGACCATGCTCATAGCAGTGACCTTTGAGCTGGAGGAAACTTCAGGTCATGCTGCCTTGAGTTCTTCTACTCCCCTCCCAACATGCCCAACCTTGAACTTGGTATCCCTGTAGACCTCTCATTCTAATCACCAAACTCTCTCTTCCCAGCATGTGATTGGATCTTGTAATGTCAAAAAAATTCTTTCTCAGCCCTCACATTTGATCTTTACAACATAAGTTTGAAATCACATCAATACTATCAAGTACTTCTCTGGCACAGGAATATGGAACATCTATCAGTCAGGGTCCACTCAGAAGATAAAAATGCATTGGTGGGGTGTCCTTCACAGGAACAGACAGCAAAACTAGAAGACGATGAAGCAAGTCCCTTTTTCTTTTCTTTTTCTTTTTTTTTAATTGTTGGTTGTTCAAAACATTACATAGTTCTTGATATATCATATTTCACACTTTGATTCAAGTGGGTTATGAACTCCTATTTTTACCCCATATACAGATTGCAGATTCACATCAGTTACACTTCCATTGATTTACATATTGACATACTCAAGTCTGTTGTATTCTGCTGCCTTTCCTATCCTCTACTATCCCCCCTCCCCTCCCCTCCCCTCTCCTCTTCTCTGCAGTCACCCTTTAGTCCCCTTAATTGGCAAAATATAACTAGGATCGGTCACAAAGCAGAAATGTGGTTTGCAGAGTCTCCATCCCAGTACCAAAAGCAAAGGGCAGGTTTGGTGCTTAGAGATGATAATAACTGTCCCAGAGAAGTACATCTTTACTGTATGGAGGAGGAACTCACAGTCCCACTCTTAGAGAGGATAAAAATAATTCAGTTCCTACAAGACATCTCTAGTGCTTCCTACACCACCACCAATAAAAGTATTTTGAAAATTGTGATGTATCCATTTAAGGAAAGGTTCTATGAATATTATATCTTCTGGAAGACAGACTTAAATATGCAAGCTCTCTTGGCTGTGATATTAAGAGCTGACTTGCTGACATCCTAGCACCCATATTTGTAGATAGTTACCTGCCAGAAACATCGTAGTATTTCTGTTTCTACAAAAAAAAAAATGTGAATATGCTTTTTACTCAAGAAATATCTTAGGCATTGTGATTTTTTTCCCTCATGGTTATTTATAGAACCATCATTTGAATATCTCTATCTCCTCAGTGTGCTGAAGGAGAAAATATTGATTATGGGATATTCTGAAAATCATCTAGAGTGTATAAAGCTAATAAAAAGGCATACTGTGGTCATGGTAGAATTTTCAAAGAGGTAATGATCGTGGCTTCATGGTGCCTATGTGTTTGGCAGTTTTTCTTTTGTATAAAATGTCTATTCATTATATTACCCACATCTTTGTTGACTGAGTTTGCACAGATTTAGCGAAAGAATCTATATTCGTGTCTCATTTAAAAAATGGGTTTTTTTAGTTGTAGATGGACACAATACCTTTATTTAGTATTTTTTATGTGATGCTGGAGATCAAACCCACGTGCCAGGTGAGTGTTCTACCACAGAGCCACAACTCCAGCTCCCACAGCCCATTTGTGACAACCCTAATATATGTACAAGTCTTTCTGATGTCTTTCCTGAGGCCGGTAGATGCAATAGTCAACCACAATCAGTGTTCAGAAACTTCCTTAAACTCCCTTATTTTCAATGTTAGTCATTTAGACTTTGAAAATATAAGCGAGCTTATAATTTAGCTATGCCATAGTTTATCATTTAGAACACTCAATATATGACAGATATTCTTCTAAGCACATCACCTCATTTATTCCATATCATTGGACTTTCTTTGGCCAATGAAAATGTGCATGTCAGTGATGAATGCTCCTTCTGGTCCAAAGGATTAAAAGCCATTCAGCCTGTTTTGTTTGTTTGTTTTGTTTTGTTTTGTTTTTTCCCTCAGTCATGGTAATCATGGAAAGCAATTGCCAGTCTGAATCCCCTGGTAAATACAGTGAGCAGAGACCTATGCCTACAAAAACAAAACAAAACAAAACAAAACAAAAACCATGGGCATTTAATAGAGGCAAGAAGCAAGAAATAAACATCTGTTTTATTAAGCCATTGAGGCTTTGGGATTGTTTGTTATATAAGCACAACCTAGCTTATCTTGTCTGATACATGAAAATTTCAGGACATTTGGCCAACAGGAATTTTAGGAGGCTCTTTCATGTTCTGTTTGGAATTTCAATTAAAATCACTAAAAATAAACTTGAAATTGACTGACAAGTTTATGCATCCTTTAGCTCCTATTTGATCATAACTGATTATACTGAGACATCACAGATATTAATGATTATGCATGCTAGACAAACCAATCTACCTGGGTAGATTAGATATGAGGTGTCCCCCAAAAGCTCATATGTAAGACAATGTAAGAAAAGTACAGAATGAAATGATTATGAGATTTTTAACCTAATCAGTGCATTAATCCACTGATATGGATTAACTGGGTGGTAACTGTAGGCAGGTGGGAAGTGGCTAGAAGAGGTGGGTTATAGGAGGCCCTTGGAGTTTATATTTTGTCCCCGATGAGTGGTGCTTTCTCTGCTTCCTGGTTGCCATGTCCCTAGCTGCTTTACTCCTTCACACCTTTCCACTATGATGTTCTGCCTCACCTCAGGCCCAGAGCAACGGAGTCAGCTGTCTATGAACTGAGACCTCTGAAACCATGAGCCCAAATAATTTTCTTCCTCAAAATTGTTTTTAAAATATTTTGGGGGTCATGATAGCAAAAGAAACTGAATAAAATACTGGGTTTGATATTACTTTATAAAAACACATTCACTGATTGCTAAGATCTTCCTTCCATGTCTGCATCTGAGAGCAAAACTGACATTTGGAATGTTCTGATTCACCTCCCCTGAAATAGGAAGGGTTGCCATCTAGCCACAGCTGTGGAAATACCAATATCAAGGATGGGCCATGAATAAAAATGGAGATCCAGCAAAAGTTTTTACATTTCCTCCATTTAGGATTTCAGATGTATTGGCAAATCAGAATATCACATGGCTATAAAAGGTTGTATTCTCTGTTAAAATCTAGAGAACCAGAAGTCTGAGTAGCTTATTAGGATAATAGACATAAAACAGCTGTAGCTATTACTTACAATCACTTACCATGTGAAATGGCAGTACATTAACTGCTTTGCCCACATAATTCACCTAATCCTTACTTCAGACTTTTTGAAAGTAGGTATTTAGTAGTATTCCCATTTTACAATAGAGGAAACAGAAGCTTAGAAAGTGACATGGATATTTATTCCACCTTTTACATGCTGATGGGGTTATGTGAAATGCATAAGGCTGGCAGTTCTTGAATCACATAATCAGAATTTAAACTCAGGCAAGTAACTCCAAAGTCCATTTGTTTAACTGATAAGCTACACCTTCAATTCAGCATAACAACTATTAGAAGAACTGAGATGTACAAACATCCAAACACCTGCAGGAGCAAAGAAACAGTAAAGTACCTAGAGGAATCAAGGAAGGATTTGTTGAGTCTTGGATTGGTAGAAATTGGTCATATAGCAAAGGGGTAAGAACATTTGAATAAAAGGAAATTTATGTTTCTCCTGAAAAATTGACATTATTAATATTATATTCACTGTGACTCTTACAACTAACCATATTTCCACCTTTATATTGGCTTCCAGGGAATTCAGAGTCACATGTATAACATTCCTTCAGCAACCATCTACAACCTAAGGATAAAAGCACTTGTGTAGTAATCAAAACTTTATCAACATCCCATTTTCACTTTTCCTTTTGACCCAATAATTCAGTTTCCTTAGGTTTTTATTGTATTATTATTTTCTTAAAGATATTCTCAGATTCTTCTGGGAACATCAAGGTATATACATGAATTTGTTAACAAGAAATACATTTTTTTATTTTTCTAAAATAAAATAAATCATTTCCTCAGAATCATTTTATAACAGTAAAGCAAAAATGTGAATAATTAAAGGATAGTATCTTCCGCCATGATAGAACTATGGATTCCTCAAACATAAAGAGTTCAACTACGGTGGGCTTGGTGGTGCACTCCTGTAATCTCAGTGGCTCAGGAGGATCACAAGTTCAAAGCCAGCCTCAGTAAAAGTAAGGCACTAAGCAATTCAGTGAGACTCTGTCTCTAAATAAAATACAGACTAGGGCTGGGGATATGGCTGAGGGATCAAGTTCTCCTGAGTTCAATCCCCAGTAAACACCCCCCACCAAAGAAAAAAGAGTCCATCTATCTGGTTAGCAAAAATTCTAAAGTTTGATAACACCCTCTGATGGTAAGACTGGGGACAGAGGGACAGACAACCTCAAATAGAGCTAATAGAATTATAAGTTAATAAACTCTCATGGAAGACAATTTGACGATAGTTATCAAAAATTACAAAATCATAAAACCACGAATCCAATATGGTATCTACATACTGGTTTCCCAATGACCAACATACAATGCTATTCATTTCAGCCTCATTTCTAACAAAATAGACTGGAAATAAAATTAATGTCCATTAATAAAGGACTGGTCAAATGAATTATTTATTTCCACTCTCAAACATTTTTTAGATCTCTAAAATGCTCAGTCTATGGACACTGGGCTCATGATGATTGGTGATTTAATTGACCCCAACAGAATCTATCAGCATCAGTGTCCATTCCACTTTACCACAATGCTTACTCACACTGCCAGGTCAGTTTTCTCCTACCTGTGAGGGTCATTGAGAGCAAATGGTTTGCTAGTAAACAAATATCTGCACTGTTTTCATTTATTCATTGAAATCATTCATACCTAATCTATCAAATCATCACAGCATTTACTTTGTGTCATGTTCTGTGCCAGGCATATTTTAGGGCAGAGATGTAAAATGCATATATTTACAGACCACAGATATTCCTCACAGATAAGTGATGAGTCAGAAAATCTATGTTCCACATACAACCGTTAGGCATAAGAATCAGATGCAAGTCGAGCAAAGACAGAGATTTAATTCAAACTTTCTTTCCTTTCATGAGTTTAATGATGTAATTTGAGTTCATTCTGAACAGTTAGAAATTATGCAATTAATTACATTTGTCTTCTATTTCAATTACTAAGTGACCCAATGCCATTATTATAGCATTTGGAAGACATGACAATGGTGGTTGTCAAAAGCTAAGGCCTTAATGTTCTGCCAGCTCATGGGCCTCTTATAAATTCCACTGATATTAGGCAGGAGGTGACTAAATGGAATGTCCCCAGTCTACCACTCCCTGGGGGATATTTGACAGTGTCACAGGAGAAGTGTCATTATGCTTTCCAAATGGGAATGATTTGAATTCAGTTTATACTCCGATCAAGAATGGTTTCCCCTGCACTGAAGATTGCTCTAATTGCAGAGAAAGTATAACCACCCAAAGCACTGTTTGTCTTAAGGACAGCAGCTAAGTTTCTCCAACATTCTGCTGTGTATGTGTACCATGTTTTCTTTACTCATTCATCTCTTGATGGGCACCTAGGCTGATTTCATATTTTAGCTATTGTGAACAGTGGGGTTTTGACAGCATTTTAGTGGATTTAACACCTGAAATTCTGTCACTGATTTTTTTGATCAATTTTTATTTATTTCCTACTCTCAGGGACTGTACTGGGTAATGGAACATAGAGGAGTGAACTAAACAAGCTCTGTCCTTGCCTTCAAATATTCTGGAGTCTATAGTAGAGGAAGGGAAAGAAAGGAAGAGTGTTGGGGAATTAAATTGAGCAAATTATGTTGTGTCCATGTACAAAAAGTGTCACAATAAATTCTACTATTATGTATAATTTTAATGCACCAATAAAAACATTAATAATGTTTTATATTTAAAAAAAAGAATCCTGGAGTGTAATAGTCTGAATCTTTCCCTGCCAGGTGCTCTCTCTATTCTGTGATATGCCTGTATCAGCTACACAAAAAGCCATCTGTTATTAGCCCTTATTGGTGCCTTATACCCTGTGCAGAGCTTCATAAATGTAGCTTGGAAGGCTCATATTAGACCAGATGCTAATGTTCTGTCCAGCTTCCAATATGTCAAACCGTTTTACATAACACAATTGAAAATAATAATGACCACTGTGATACTTTGTACCCTGTGATAAACCAAAAAATGACAGTCTCCTAGTATTAGTTATCTATTGCTTCATAACAAATTATTCCCAAATTTGGAGGCGGCAGGTGGCAGGTACTGGGGATTGAACTCAAGGGGCACTCGACCACTGAGCCACATCCCCAGCCTTATTTTGTATTTTATTTAGAGACAGGGTCTCACTGAGTTGTTCAGCACCTCGATTTTGCTGAAGCTGGCTTTGAACTCCAATCCTCCTGCCTCAGCCTCCCAAGCTGCTGGGATTACAGGCATGCACCTCCTCAGCCGGCAAACTTAACATCTTAACTATAAACATTTTATTATCTCACACAGTTTCCTTAGGTCAGAAATGCAGGAGTGACTTAGGTGGGTGGTTCTTGATCAGGATCTCTCTTGAGGTTGCAGTTGAAATATTGTCTGGGACTGCAATAATATTAAGGCCTAACTAGGGCTGGAGAACCTGCTTTCAAGTGTCCTTGCTCACATGCCTGATGAGGTCATGATGGCTGTTGGAGGAGATCTGTTTCTCTCCACAGGGATCTTCCCTTAGGGGTGCTCGAGTGCCCCTATGACATGACATGACAGCTAACTTCCCCCTTGGGAAATGATCCACTTGCCAGCAAGGTAGAAGCTGCAATGTCTTCAATGACCTAATCTTAAAAGACACACACTATCTCTTCTGTCACATAGTATTCTTTAGAAGCAGTTCATAAAGTTTGGCCCACAATCAAGTGAAGATGAAGTAGGCTTCACCTTTTGAAATGATGTTTTCAAAGAATTTTCAGATATATATTTAAAACCATGATCATCTGGTGCACTTCTAGGCACCCAAATAATAAATCTTGCATAATTTCAGTAAACCTAGAATTCTCTAACAAAAATAATTGTATCTCCAACTTTGGCTATGCTGGTGTCTAAAAGTGCATCATGATATTTTGTGGATATAATAATCATATGAGCAAGTTGCTATTTTCACCATGAATAGATTAATCAGTTCTTGGGAACTGAGGATTTTGTAGTTTTTCATTTAAATACTGATTATCTTTTGCATTGCCCGGTGAGTCCTTCTGAAGTCTGACCCTCTTGCACTCTTTGCAAGTGAACTTCTCTTTTTCTTTTCTAGATACCTCATCTTGAGCATTCCTTCGGCAATGTTCAGATAGAGCTTTCCACCCTCCAATTCTTTCAGCCAACCACACAGGAGGAAGTTGTACAGAAATGGGAAATGAGATGGCCCTTGCAAGATCACAGAGCAGCAGGAGCATACAAAGCACCATCTCGTTCAGAGACTCTTCTCCTTATCACCTCGTTTATCTTAGCAAAGGAAAAGTGGGAATTGGAATCGGAACCCACAGCAGATTATTTATCATTCACTGGGCAAAATGTAATGAGAAAGCCTTCCAAGTTCTCATGACAAAGTTCTCAACAACTTTTGCTGACTTCAAAGTCAGGAAACTTTCCAAGAGTTACTATCTATTGTTATATATCCCCAGTAATTCTTCCCTGATTTTGGTAGTGGGGGGAGGACGGGACAACTAGGGATAACAGATATGTGACATATATATTCATATTCATCTCTCCTCCTTTAATAGCTTCTCTACATTTGGGGGAATCCCAAATATGAGTCAATGGAGTCAGAATTCAAATTCCAAGCATCCTAGCAACTAAGCTGAGGCAAATGATCCAGACCCCCTCAAGAGTCCACTCAACAGACACAACAGTCTTAGGTTCTAACCACGAAGTAGACAGGAGGAAAGAGGCTCTGCATAGAGCTTCAATTTCTGCTGGTAAGGTGGTGCTGGAAGCCTCTGTTCCTCAGTGATGGCAGCAACAGCAGGTGCTTAGTGTTTGCATAGTTGAGTGCCTGGCGCAGAAATGATGCCATGGAATGGCATCCGTGACAAAGAGCCAGGTCCCTCGATTGCTGGATGAAGCAGCAGCAGTGGAAGCAGTTTCCTTTTCTGGCCCTTCCTGCAGCACTGTTTTTGTCACTATTCAACACTGGTCCAGCAATCTTCACAGTTCCCCAGCAACTCAGTCACCTTTTGTAAGTCAACCTGCACTTGCTTGCAGCTAAGGATCCTAAAGAGCATGCTGAAGGTGTCCTCTGGGTTCATCGCTGCCATTTTTCACAAGGGTTCTATCATGCAATAAGGTAAGCACCCAGGCTGCATCAGAGCTGCTCACTTAATTTCCATAGGCCATTTACAAGACTGACTAAAGAACTCCAAATTCTCTGGGTCAATGTGACATCCTCTATAGCAACATCACAAATGGCACTTTCTAATACTTTAATAAGTCCTAAAACAATGCCCCAAAGCCTTGACTAAGAGCATGAAAGGAGTGGCCAGGTGCTTTTTCTTCCCTCAAAAGAAGACAAGCCCTACCTTCAGGGCCAGAATACACAAGCTTACAGTCCTACCAACAAAAAGAAGACTATAAATGTTACGAGAGACAAAGTAGGTCTGCCAGCACATCCATGCAAGCAGATTTTCAAAATACTTATACACTGGCATAACTTGGGCACATTCCATTCATGCACACCAGCAATTATAACCCCTACACTCACTCACTCTATCTTACTTTATGTTTATGCTCTATTCCTCTCTAGATTGTAAACATTAAAGACATATTTTAAAAGATATATTTAAAAAGGCAAGAATCATGTCCATTTTATGCACCTCCAATCCTTGACATAAAATCTGACATATTTAGACAATACATCACTGTTGAACATAAGAATAAATGAATGATTCCTTTGTGTAGCATAATGTTTAATGATATACAAAATATCTTCACATCTCTTGTGTTCTTTAATTCTCACAGCCCCTCTATGAGGTCAGTGTGATTTTGTTTTTTTTTTTCCTAATATGCAGAGCTCAAGTAGAGGCTCTGGCAAGGTTTAAGTCCAGCCTAGATGACACTTAGTGACAGCCCAGCTCTTCTGATTCCCAGCCCCAATCTCTTTCCATTACCATCTCTGCATTTCATTTTAGTTCCCTTTTGGATTGCTTTTTCCTCCCAAAAGTTCACTGAAGAAATCATCTAAATCCTTCCAGCTGCTGGCCTGGGCTCTCCCAACTAAACAGCTTTAGAATACAAGATGTTGTAGGAAGATAAGAGGATGCTCAACTGTAAAACATGTGTACAGGAGTCATGTGCATAATAGAAATCAGTATATTTTAAAACCAACTCTTTTCATGTCTAATTGCTATGGAGACTCAGAGTGTGTGTATTAATTAGGACACATTTTGTCTACAAGTAGTAGAAATTTAATCAAACTAAAAATATTTTTGGAAGGACATGGAACAGTTAACATGATTCATAAAGCAATTGACCAACCAAGCACAGCTGAACAGGTAACTGGTCTCTTTCTGTGTCTGCTGCTTTCCGTGGACCATCCTATTCTCTGTTATTGTAAAATGCTTCCTCAGCATGGCAAGAAAGATGGCAATAAAACTTCCTGTGCTTTATATCCAAACTTTAAGACATTTCATAAACCCCCTTTTCCTTTGACCCAATGTGAAACAATTGGGAACAACTCAGAGTGATAGATTGAATTTGTTGGCTTCAGTACTTCTTACCATGGTCTGAAAGAGGGAGAGCATACTATTCCCCTCCCCCAAGTGACTCAGCCAGGTGGTTTATAGAGTTCAGTGAAATGCAGGTGAAAGTGAAGTTATATGATTTCCAAACCTAAACCTTAAGTACCAGCATATGTTACTACTTCTCCTCTTGCCCTTCTGCTATAGCTTTGAGAGATGCTGTCCCCAGTGTCTCTTCCTTCAGCCTGGACTCTGGGAAAAAATATGCTTAGAACAGAGACCACCCCCCTCAGCCATCTTCAAAATTGTAGCACAAAGTGGAGGCACCCCCAACTGCCCCCAGACCAACAAGCGAGAATAACTGATGATTCTTTTAAGTCACCCAAGCTCTGGTATAGTATAATATGTGAAACTGTAAAAGCCAACTGATGAACCCCATTTTATTAATTGATCACCACCACACCAAAAATCTGTGACCAGAGTTGTGATCATGAAGGAAAACTCTTTCTTCTGCACAAATATTACATTTGAAAAAAGGAGGATGAAATGGTTCTCAGAAGAAAGTCTTGGCAGGAGTCAAAAGGATGCTAGGCACACAAGTCTGCCAGAATATACCAGAGTCCGGAATTCCCTGACTGATATTTCTAATCACATTGTATTGTATCATATCATATTCCTATTTTAAAATGTCCACTTTCCCCAAAATTATTCTTCTACTACTCAAGATTTTTCTTAGTCTAACCCCACATATCTCTCCAGTAATACTTTCCTTCCCTCCCATGTCCAGCCAGATAAATATGAGAGCTAGTGGCCCTCTCCATGTTCTTGATACCTGGAATATTCTTCTCTATCTGGAATATTCTTCCCTTTCTCCCCGTGTATCAGAATTTTCCCCAAATTTCATGACTCAGTGTAATACCTTTTTCCTTCTTAAAGCCTTAAAACTTATGTCAGAATACCCTGGACATGGCTGGTCAAGGAATCTGTATGATAGTCTGGTTTGGTCACCATGGACCCAAGTGGTGGCTTCTTCCTCTTCCCAATTCTTGAACCACCCTTTACTCACTGAATCCCTGCTGACAGTTATCACAGAGCTCTATCAGGGTGCAGTCTCAACTAAAAACTAATATGTTACCCATACATATATATTGATAAAATATGTGAAACACATTAAAATTGAAGAGCCAAGCCAGGATGTCCAATTTGAGGAGAGTATAATCTCCCATTGACTGTGGTCACAGTATGTTCTAGAGCTGTTCTATCAACTTTCCCAGGATTTCATTTTTATTATTTCACCTTCAGTAACTCATCTCATTAGCTGAATGAAATTATTGTGATTTACATTCATAAGCATGCAATTCTTTCTTAGACATTATTCCTTAGCTTCATTTATAATATAAGGAAAAAGAGAGCTCATCTTGAAGTTTAAAAAAGGGAGGAAGAGATATTCTAATGCTATCATGATTCCTTGAAATTAAAAAGAGGGATATAAGAATGGTCATAGATATACATATTTGTGTGGGTGAAGTGTTATGGCATCCAGTGAAGGTGCTGACAGTCTAAATATTCTCTGAGATACATATTACACCAGGGATACCCTAAGAATAAAATAAAAGCTTAAGAAAAGGGAAAACATGTTTTGGTAAATTGAATTGGTATGTAATTAAGAAAATTTAGGAGAGTTAAAGTTTCACTCACATACTAACAGGAAACAAAAAAATAACAATTATTGATCATCTACTAAGTACCTTACTGTCCAATCTAGCATCACAAAAACTCATTTTACAAAGGAAGGAGGGAAGGAAGGAAGGAATGGATTGAGGAAGAAAGAAATGGGGGAGGGAGAGAGAGAAAAGGAAAGAGGTTTCCTCTATAGAGGTTATGTAATTTTCCCAAACGTCATACAACCAGTAGTTGATGAAACCAAGATTCCAACTCCACCCTGGCTGGTTCCAAATTCCATGCAGCATTGTATTCAGAGCATCATAGCTGGAGACATGGCTTCACTCATATTTAGGTGGTGTCATTCTACTATTTTGCATTGTTGGTTGTTACCAGAGATAAGGCAGCCTATTTCTTTCTCTCAGGTGTTTCAGCAGCTATGCCAACCCCACCTGTGCTTATAGGAAAATCATCCTTCTCTACATCTACAAATGAAATGAAGTACAGACTAACTAACTAAGAAAATTAACTATTAAAGAGAGATGCAGGTGGTAAAATTTGATGGCATCATCTTACCCAACACCAAGTATTTTGTGGTTGCATTCTTACTAGCCTTGGAAAAAGTCTTCAAATAGATCTTTTTTTTTTTTTTTTATATAGACAGGGTATCTTCCGATGCTAAAAGATATCTCCTCTCTGGAGAGATATCAGCATGTTGTATATGTTTTTTTTTTAAAGGCTACCTCAAAATGCAAAGGCATATAAAGTACAGATTTATTTCAAAATTTGCAAACCTTGTCCCCAAGAAGTCTCAGGGTAACTAACTGCTTGATTAGTACTCTTTCTTAGGTTCTCAATAACCATCCAAAGAATGTCAAATGCCCGTGCCTAATTCAGGCAATATTTTTACATCAGCCAAGTTCACACCTCTCACAAATCTGTGCTTACAGAAGTTCAAAGATGCTGAAACTGGGCCAGTCAAGTTCTGGAAATTGTGGACCAGAGAAATCTTGGAACAGCCAATGAACAGAGGCGGGCAGCAGAGAGCTATTAGAGAGCTGCGCTAGTCAGGCAGCTTCCCAGGGGTCAGGTGGTTCTGGTCAACTTGTGGACATTGGCAGGAAGCACCAGCCTCTATATCAGTAACCAAGCTGAAGAATTAGCCCTGCTGAGATCCCTGACTAGAATGCACCAAGCACTCCATTTTCCTCACGTTGGCTAGAGATCTTTATAAACCTAAGTTGGAGCATGTCAACCTTCTAAAACCTAAAAATGGCACAATGGTGCCCCATTGCTTAAGCACTGGTTCCCAAATTTTAGTGTGCATCCACATCACTTGAAGTCCTATAAAACACTGGTCATTGGGTTTACCCCCCCGAGTTTCTGGTAGATATTAGGTCTTTGAGGGGCCTGAAATTTCGCATTTTCTGATGAGTTCCCAAGTGATAATGATGTTGATGTTCCAGTTCCTACTGGTGCAGGCACCACACCTGGTGAACAACTAAGTGAGCACATACTTGGGCTGCCCACCCAGCTCCTCTGCAGCCTCTCTTCTAACTACTTGCTACTATAGCATCCCTCACACCCCCCATCTAGGTGACTCCACCTGGGAACTTTCTTCAGCTCTAAGGGAGCCATGAGCCATGTTTTCCCAACCTCTGGGCTATTCTCATTTGCCCTGTCTGCTAATACTCTTCCTCCATCTCTTCATGTGGCTCATGCTTTCTTATCTTTAGGTCCCAAGTAAGAATCTTCCTGCTGATGAACTCTCATCATGCCCTGTATTTCACTTCCTACACTGTGTTGTAAATAACCTTGTGTGTTTATGTCTCAACTAATCTATCAGCCTTGTGAGCAGCAGCTCACAACCACATACACTATGACAAACTCATGGTCACTGATCTCATCTGGATGCATTTCTCTGATTGCCTCCCTCTTCTGTTCTCAATGACTATTTCTAACAAACTTTGCTTCCCTCAGATCTCTAACCTTTCCCGCCTCCTCTATCACACTCAACAGATGGCCTTGCCTACTCCTTCACAGAGAAAATAAAAGCCACCAGACAGAAATCTCTCAGCTTCCTGCCACTGAACCTACAAATCCAACAGCATCTGTACCCACCCATTCCCCTGACCTCCTGCTACAATAGAGGAGCTTCCTGCACATTCTAAGACTGTATAAAGCCCAGCACATGCTGAGGTTCTCCCTCCTCCTACCAAAAAAGAAAAAAATGAACCCCACGGATCAACAATTGACATGCCCTCTTTATGTGTCTTCCTATTTCTGCCTCTCCCCTGATTTTCTCCATAATTTAAAAAATATTTTCAGCCAGGCATGGTGGTACATGCCTGTAATCCCAGCAGCTTTGGAAGCTAAGACAGGAGGATCGCAAGTTCTAAGCCAGCCTCAGCAAAAGCGAGGCGCTTAGCAACACAGTGAGACCCTATCTCTAAATAAAATACAAAATAGGGCTGGGGATGTGTGGCTCAGTGGTTGAGCCTTGAATTCAATCCCTAGTATTAACAACAACAAAAAAAAATTCAGCTCTTTTCTATAAGGAATTATCTTCCTTCCACCCAAAGTCACTCTATAACTCCTCTTATTCCTGTCTGTTGTTGCCTAGCCAAGCAAGTATTACTTCATGATTTCCCTTTCCTCATTTCCCATTCACTCCACAAGCCACTCTTCCTCAAAAACTTCTCTCACAAGAGTCCTAATCACTTTTCTGTAACTAAATACCCTAGACACTTATCAGTTCCCACATGCTTGACCCAGGTGACTCCTTGACCTAAGTGACCACTTCCTCCAGCTTAAGGCTCTCTCTTCCCTTACCTTCTGGGACAACCAGCCTCATCTCCCCCTATCTGGTTGCTCTTCCTTTAATGCCTGGTCCTCATCTATCTGACTTGTAAATGCTGGTATTTCTGTGGGGCTCAATCTTAGACCATCTTGGCTAAAGTTGTACTGGATAACCTTGTCCTTTTCCGTCAGTTCATTTACTATACACACACCAAACACTCCCTAAAGAGGAAAGCTCTCCAGCCCTCTGCTCTCCAGATCCACATAACCAACTGCCCACTCTGTCTCTCCCACAGGTGTGTTATACCCAACTATACTTGTGATCTTCCCTCAGAATTTGCTCCTTCATAGGTTGTCCTTAATAAAGGAAATGACTTCTAGGAACACATCCTTGACACCTCCTACCATCTCACCAAGCGCACAGTTTTCAATTCCACCAGCCTCTCTTATCTTCTCCACTGCCATAGTCCACATCCCCATTCAATCTCTCCTAGACCACAGCTAAAACCTCCAGTCTCCTTGAAAGATCTCTGTCTCCCTCCAATCTATTCCCTCTCCCTTTCCAGAGGGATCTTAAAAAATGAAAAAGTCACTCTTGCTTACCCACCATGGCAATAATCTATCACTATAGGGATAAATTTTAATCTTGTCTTGCCTCCTCATCCACATTGGCCTTTCAGCTACTCTAAAACACCAAGCCTCTACCCAGCTCAAGGTCTTGTCTTAACACATGCTGTTCTTTCTCCTGGAATGTTTGCTCACCCCTTCTATGACTGGCAAACCTCCAGGGACCACAGTCTGAGAAGCACTGCAGTATATAAAGGATTTTTTTGCAAGTTCTCTCAATCCTTAAAAATACATCAGACCCTTTCTCTGCAATCTGCTCTTTTATAATAAATAATAGAAAAGTCCTTCAAGAGAAAAAATTTTAAATGCAAACAAAATGGAGCAGAGTTAAAGTAGTGATTCTCCTCTTTGCTTCAACCCCACTTTGTACAGGTTGTTGTATGTGCATCTCCTTTCAAAGAAATAAAAGTTTTTGCCTCATGAGATAATGTGTTACTGCTTATCCTGCTCATCTCTTAACAACTCTAAGATCAATGTTATTATCCCCAAGTTAGAAATGAAGAAACTGAGACCCTAAGAAGTTAAATCACTTATCTAAGATCATGAATGTAAACAGTAGATGAGCCTCAACTCTAAATCAGGATGGGGGGGGGACTCTAAATACTTTAACCTTTCTATTAATGGACCCTGCCTTTCATATTTCCATTTACCCTTTTGATTCTCCTAAATGTAAAATGTAACACAAAGTCATTTCTCCCACACTCGTATAGAAATGTCAACTGAAAAACAGATCTAAATCCATCTCTCCCAAAAATATGCTTTTAGTGTCTCTTCTGTTGTTTATTCCTTCTTTGAAGCTGGTTGCTATTCATTTTGGATGTATAATGAAAAAGCCTCAGGATAATAAAGCATCATTAGAATCTCTCTGAAAAGAAGATAGCACCTCAAAATAACCATGGTATGGTTTGTCTTTCTTGGACCATCCAACAGGACTGAATTTTATCACCTTCCTGATGTGGTTGAAGAAGCCTTTTAAAATTCCACTGCAGTGCTGTGAGACCATACATCTCCCAGGATTAATCACAAATATTTTATAAAGATGAAGTTTCGTTATATCTTTGTTCTTTGTATCTTGGCTTTTGTTAGCACATTTTAATTAGGATCTGGTATCTGCAATAAACAGTAAACATAAAAGCTTTGCAAAAATGTATTAGACTGTTTGTTTTCACACTCTAATGCATATTTGCACAATTTTACCATGAAAAAAGGAAAACATGCTAAGCTCTTGGGCTCTATCCCAAATGTCCTGGAATAGAATCCGGAAATTACTAAAAATGCAACCAAACCTCATCATATTCCAGCAATTAACCTAAGAAACAAGGGTCCATTCTCTGTATGAAAAAAAACATTTTTGAGGGGAGAAGTCTGTAGAGGAGAATGCTTCTCAATAACACATGTATCACATTCACCAAACCTGTTTTAAAATTTGGACTATTTCCCTTTCATGCTAAAAGAGCTTAATAAACAAATTAAGTTGGGCAATGTTTTATTTTCTTCTTTCTGCATGTTAAGAAAGCCTCTCCTACAAAATGAAGACTAGCAAGGCTGCTAAGCTTAAAACACGGCAGAAAATAATCGCATATGGTCTCATTTTTTAAAAGTAGCTGGGGATTAATAATCTTCCTGCTAGATAGGGATACACTGAAATGAATTATTATTAAAAACAGTAGTGTTATGGAGAATACTGATGACAAAGGACAGTATGGGATTTTTATTTGAATATATATTGATCAAAAATCAACAAAAACTTTAAAAATCTCCAATGTGGCTCTTGTGTATGATCATTTTTAATACAACACCTTGATAGTATTCAGATGCAAAGCAGAATCATAAATGTGTGAGCAATCTGTAGACATAAAGTGATTTTCCCTTCTATATCTATCCCTTAATATGTTTTCAAATAAAACACAGGATTAAGTAATTTATTTTGTTGCATGATTTATTTATGGACTAAAACACAGTAAACAACAGATAAAAAGCCATAGTCCAGGGCATCAACTTTAAAGATAAAAATCATTACATTTTATTAGAGGGAGATAAATAAAAATGCCAATATAAGCTGTAAAGAAAAGAAAAATGTTAGCTTAGAGGTCCCAAGTCTAAGTTATACTTGGTGTTTTTGACTCTCCTTTGGGGGAATAATATGCCTGAATTTAATTAGAAATCTTTTTTTTTTAAGATTAAAGTTGTGAAAAAGTTAAAAGGTTGAAATCACTCAAAAATAAAAATGGTTCTGAGGATCTTAGGGAATTTGAAATGGTAAACTTAGATTTTATTTCCTGTCAACTGTTTGCAAGAGGATTAAGAGATGTACAGGAATTATTAGTTTTAGATAAAAGCCAGCATTTTATAAAGCAATTAATTTTTCATTAGTTTCACATAATTTTGGAAAAAAGTAGTTTTGTTCCAATAAAACTATTACATTCCAAGAGGTTACACTAAAATATAGCCTTTAACTTCACATTAATTTAACCAGATTTATAATAGGCTAAAACTAGAGGCAGGAAAGCAGTAATAGTGTTTTTACAGAATATATTAGAATTAAAAGGAAAAAATTAAGATGAAATATAATTTTAAAAAACAGGTCATAAAACTTATAAATTTCTAAGTATGGTTATGCATTTATTTAAAAGACATTTTCTCATAACTTTTCTTAATCTTACAAAATGAATAACATGAAGTCCACCTTAAGTTTTGCATGGTGTAATCTTGGAAATATAGGAAATAGCTATTTTATTACAATAAACAAAATATACTTAAAAGGTTCAAAGCAGACTTATTAGCTCTGAAAACTTGATTCACAGAGCAATGAAACTATCCTTCCCAATGCTAAAACTACCTTCAATACATCCACAGAATGCATTACACCCAAATGGTCCAATCACTTCATTTTGGGGTCTTTAATCCTTACCAGAATGACAAAGAAATCCAGAATGAGGGATCTCAAAATTCTGCCCAGAAAATATTTTTTGTTTATTCCACTTCCAATGAATACCACTCCTCATCTCTACCACCATCAACTTGCTCCAGCCCTGAACTACCTCTCTCCAGCTCTCCACAGTATTCTTCTACCAATTCTCTCAAACTCCATTCTTGTCCCACCCATCTCTACTCAGATGCTACTATGTGAACCAGAAGGATTTGTTTAAAACGTAAATCAAGTCATGTCACCCCTAAGCTGACATCTCTCATTGGTTTTATTTGCACCTCAAATAAAATCTAGCTCCTTATGTGGCCTACAGAATCATGACCTCTATTTCTCACCTGAGTTACACTCTGCCTTGCAATCTACTCAGCCCACTCCTGTGAAGTTCCTTCAGGCATTCTCCCACCCACAGTCAGGCATCAGGTAAGTGCTGGATTCCAGATCACCATCATTTTGCTTAAGACATTTGCCTCAAAGCATTCTGGACAAAACTTTCTGTCCTTCCAATTTTCATGTTTGTTGATTGGTATTGTTCATATCTTTTGTACTTTGGGTGAAGCCCATAGTTTTCTCCTTCAAATAAGATCCTGAATTCCCACCCCCAAACACCACATTGTTCTATACCTTGTCCAACTTAATGTACACCAGAATCCTCTACATGAGCACTGTTCAAAAGGGAGGTTTATTTGCCTAATTTATGTAGCACATAGGTTAGCATTAATCTCTTCTCTAATGATTACTTGTGAACCTATAATCTCCCAATAGGCCATGATCCTTTAGGGCAAGTAATGCACTTATTTAAATCACATTAAAGTAATGTTGAGGGCTTAGCATATTTCATATATATGGGCTCAATTCAGGACATAGTAGAACCTCATTATTAACTAGCTCAGAGTAGGACATTAAAGTGGAACTAAAGGAAACCAAACTAGGGGGACAAAAGGTCATTTGTTCATTCATTCATTCAATCACCACCTCATAAAAACTTCTCTATTCTAGGAACTATGCAATGAGAACAATTATTAAAACATAGCTTTTTTTCCCTAATTCTCAGCTCTACATCCTTTTCTCTTTATGTATGGTATATGTGCATGGGGTATACACAAGCATGTGCACACTGTTTGATTCTCTGCTCCAGTATCTTTACATTTTTAAAATGTTTATTTTTTAGGTGTAGATGGACACAACACAATGCCTTTAATTTTTTATGTGGTGCTGAGAATTGAACCCGGGTCTCACTTGTGCTAGGCGAGCGCTCTACCGCTGAGCCACAATCACAGCCCCTACATTTTTTAATATTTATTTTTTAGTTATAAGTGGACACAATATATTTATTTTTTTATGTGTTGCTGAGGATTGAACCCAGGGCCTCACACATCCTAGGCGAGTGTTGTACTTCTGAGCCAGAATCCCAGGCCTCTTTATTTTTAAGAGAATAGTGGATCATTGTCTCTATAGGAAACCTAAGAGACACAATGGAAAACAATGAGAACTAATAATAAAATTCAATTAAGTGGTAGATTACTGAGAAAATGTACAAAATTCAATTAATTTCTTACATAAAAACAACAATCAAGTAGAAATTATTCCCATTCATAGTACCAATTAAAAGTACAAAATAGCTAAGAATAAACCTATAAAAAATATGTATAAAGAAAACTCAAATTTTTTGAGGCACATAAAAGAAGTCTTACGTACTTTGAATGGAACACTGTGTTGTGAGGCACATAAAAGAAGTCTTACGTACTTTGAATGGAACACTGTGTTGTGATATCAGAAACCTCATTGTAGATGTATCAACTGACCTCACAATGATTCACAAATATTATGTAAGGCCAGTTAAAATTCTCTTAAGTTTTTGGAATAAAATAAAATCACACTCATGTGAAAGTATAAAGAGAGAATAACATCCAAAAAAGCATTGAAAAGAATAATTGTATTAGTTATTTATTGCTGTGTAACAAATTAGCCCAAAATTCAGCAGTTTAAAACAACACATTTTACAATTTCAGCTTCTGTGAATCAGGAATGCAAGCTTTAGGTTGACACTTCTGGCTTACATTCTCTCCCAAGGCTTCCATCAAGGTCTCAGCTTGGGGCTGTGGTCTCATGTGAAGGCTTCACTGGGAAAGGATCCACTTCCAGGCACATATGCTTATTGTAAGATTTGTAAAGATTCAGTTCTTCCCAAGCTGTCAGACTGGGTTCTTTGGTGGCTGTTTCCTGTTCTTGCTTTCTGTTCCTGGTCACAGGAAGCTCTCCAAAGGTCAGCTCAGAACATGTTTCTCGTAAAGCAAGGAAACGAGAGAGAGAGAGAGAGAGAGAGAGAGAGAGAGAGAGAGAGAGAGAGAGAGAGAAGCCACAATCTTCTTGTAAACTAGTCTCAGAAGTGATATACCATCACATTTTTATTTTACCACATTTTATTCACTAGAGAGTCAGTAATCCAGCCCACACTTTAGGGAAAGAAATTACCCAAGGACATGAATTCCAAGAGGCAGGCATGATAGGAGGCCATTCGAGAGACCATCAGATCAGGTGCAGTGAGACTGTAATTCCAGCGAGCAGCTTAGAAGGCTGAAGCAGGAGAATCACAAATTCAAGGCCAGCCTCAGCAAATTAAAGAGACCCTAAGCAACTTAGTGAGGCCCTAAGCAACTTAGTGAGATTCTGTCTCAAAATGAAAATAAAATAAAATAAAATAAAATAAAAAGGTCTGGGGATGTAGATCAGAGGTCAATCGCCCTGAGTTAAATCTCCAGCATCTCCCACACCTCCCCCCCAAAAAAATCATTAGCAAAGGTAAAATTCAAATGGATAACTTGGGGGAAATACTTTCAGTGCCTATGACAGATGTAGAGTTCTTGCCTTCAACATCAGAGAGTGCCTTAAGATCACAAAGAAAAAGGTAGATGTATTAATTTACCCAATTTTAATTTTTTTAAATGGCAATTAAAAATGAAATTTGTATTTATTTCAAGTTTGCAAAGATTGGAAAAAGTATAGTATTTTCAAGATCTGGAGGGGAAAGAACTTTCATATGTCCCATGGGCGTATAAGTTGGCACAAATTCTGCAAGGACATTTTCAATACAGACCCACAAATGTAAAGAGATGCTTTCACATAGCAGCTTTACTTCTAGCAATTCATCTTAAGAACTAATTGGACAAAGATGTATCTATAAAGATGTTCATCGCAGCATTTTTTTTATTCTTTTTTTTATTGGTTGTTCACAACATTACAAAGCTCTTGACATAACATATTTTATACATTAGATTGAAGAGGGTTATGAACTCCCAATTTTACCCCAAATGGAGATTGCAGAATCACATCGGTTACACATCCACAATTTTACATAATGCCCAATTAGTAATTGTTGAATTCTGCTACCTTTCCTATCCCCTACTATCCCCCCTCTCCTCCCCTCCCATCTTCTCTCTCTACCCATCTACTGTAATTCATTACTCTCCTTGTTTATTTTCCCATTCCCCTCACAACCTCTTATATGAAATTTTGTATAGCAATGAGGGTCTCCCTTCATTTCCATGCAATTTCCCTTTTCTCTCCCTTTCCCTCCCATCTCATGTCTCTGTTTAATGTTAGTCTTTTCTTCCTGCTCTTCCTTCCTGCTCTGTTCATAGTTACTCTCATTATATCAAAGAAGACATTTGGTATTTGTTTTTTAGGGATTGACTAGCTTCACTAAGCATAATCTGCTCTAGTGCCATCCATTTCCCTGCAAATTCTATGATTTTGTCATTTTTTATTGCTGCATAGTACTCCATTGTGTATAGATGCCACATTTTTTTTTATCCATTCATCTATTGAAGGGCATCTGGGTTAGTTCCACAGTCTAGCTATTGTGAATTGTGCTGCTGTGAACATCGATATGGCAGCATCCCTGTAGCATGCTCTTTTAAGGTCTTCAGGGAATAGTCCGAGAAGGGCAATAGCAGGGTCAAATGGTGGTACCATTCCCAGCTTTCCAAATTGGCCACACCAATTTGCAGTCCCACCAGCAATGTACAAGAGTACCCTTTTCTCCACATCCTTGCCAGCACTTGTTGTTGTTTGACTTCCTAGTGGCTGCCAATCTTACTGGAGTGAGATGGTATCTTAGGGTGGTTTTGATTTGCATTTCTCTGACTGCTAGAGATGGTGAGCATTTTTTTATGTACTTGTTGATTGATTGTATATCCTCCTCTGAGAAGTGTCTGTTCAGGTTCTTGGCCCATTTGTTGATTGGGTTATTTGTTATCTTATTGTCTAATTTTTTGAGTTCTTTGTATACTCTGGATATTAGGGCTCTATCTGAAGTGTGAGGAGTGAAAATTTGTTCCCAGGATAGGGAGCCTACATCCTCGGAGCAT
Source organism: Ictidomys tridecemlineatus (assembly GCF_052094955.1). Lineage (NCBI taxonomy): Eukaryota > Metazoa > Chordata > Mammalia > Rodentia > Sciuridae > Ictidomys > Ictidomys tridecemlineatus. Next base: position 82,571,407 of record NC_135485.1, on the reverse strand, counting down.
TATTTTATGATACTCAATAAATTTGAAACAACCTAAGTGTCCAAAAACTGAAGGTTTTGTTAAATAAATGATGGTGGAGCAGCACATGATAGAATGTGATGCCATTAATGTTTCAGAGGTGTATTTACTGTCACAGAGGAAATTCATGAGGGTAAATGAATAAAAGGTATATTTAAAATGGCATAGATAACATTATCCAATTTTTTTGAAAGAAAAAAACCCGTAGACCATCTCTGCACAGAGCATATGTTAATAGTGTTAAAATGCTATGTACAGCAAAATGTTAATAGTGTCATCTTTAGATGATACAATTTGGGGCAAGTTTTATTTTCTTCTTTCTTTTCATTTTATTTATTCCTGCTTTTAAAATAAGCCCAAGTCATAAATCCTATGTTCATCTCTTCAGTGACCCCTCAGTCTTTTTTCTTTCCCCCTTACTAAGTGAATAAAGATCATAGAGGCTGGAACCTGCTATCAACAGTTTGTACTCATTAATCCTCTCACCCCTAGCACAGCCTCTGTAATTTGTATAATAAAGAAATGAGTCTGAAATCCCCTCTCCAGGGATCTACAGCCACTTTAATGAATATACCAGTGTTCTGATTTTAATCTCGAAGAACATTCATTCAGCAGCACATCTAAAATAAAGATATGTCCACATTTAAGGACAGAGATCAAAAACTCCATGAGTCATGAGACCTTGTCTCATGCACCTAAAAAGCTCATGGAAGCTTTTGCCAGTATAGTCTAACATTACTCAAAACTGCCTCTATGTCATTTTCCGCTGTCATTTTCAAGATAGTTGAAAATTTAATTTTGAATATGAAAAATTCTTAGGCTGTATACACAAGCCTATAATTAACAGTTAATTATTCATATTGAAAGTTAGCTAGGGACAAATAGACAATCCATTTATTTCTCTATGTTCTAATGGATTAATGTTTTTAATTAAATTAGCCAAATTCTGGCAAAATTTCTATCAAGAAAAACAGAGTCCAAGAAAACAGGTAATCATTTTCTTTTAATATTAAAAAAGCAGCTCATCTTAATATCAATATTTTTAAAAGTCAAAACAACTATATAAATTGTATAAAAATAATAAAATACATTTGAAAGGCGATAGCCAACATAAAATAATCACTTTTTAAAAGTAGAGTATTCCTGCAGTTAAAAAGGAAAAAAAAGCATTGCAATGAATAACACTTAAATGAAAGTGCTATGGTTTTGATATTGAATGTACCCAAAGGCCCATGTACTAAAAGTTTAGTCTCCAGTTTGGCCTATTGGGAAGTGGTGGTGGAAGTCTTTAAGAGGTGAGGCTTAGTAAAAAGTCTAGGTCATTGAGGCCATGCCCTCAAAGAGATATTGGGACCCCAGCCTCTTCTTTTTTTCCCCTCTCTTTTTGCTTCCTGGCCACCATGAGGTGAGCAGCTTTTTCCACCACATGCTCCCACTGCAGTACCACAGTCCACCATGATGAACTTCATAATACAAGAAAGCAAGAAAGCCAACTGATCATGGATTGAAAACCCAAAACTTAGCCAAAATAAACTTCTCAGTTTTGTGTGTGGTACGATAAACTTTTCTTCTTTTTAAGTGCATTGTCTCAGGTATTTTGTTATAGTAATGAAAAGATGACTACCACAAAAAGAAATTATAAATTTTAATTGGTAAGAAAGAAGAAGTGATTTTTGTTTTCTTTGCTTTCTGATCTAATAAAAATCCTACAAATTACTTTACTCTCATAAGGTAGCACATGTTAGATCAAAGCAATAAAAATTTACAAATATTTTAGAACTTATTTGCTTGATTTATTCATTTGGGAGAATTTAGATAGGTGACTTACTAATATTTTCCTATATTACTATTGATTAGCTTTGGAAGAGAAGTATTAGATGAAAGATATTTGTCCTTGTGGAACATTAAAGATTTCATCCTTTTAAAGTTATCAATTCCCACTGAGAACTAACTCCTTCAGTGGTACTAAATAAATAATAAGAATAAAGTTATAATATCCAATGTCTGATTCAGCACCTGGCTTAATGAGTTTTAAGGTAATGTTAAGTGCTTTGAAATCTTCAGAGAGTATAAAGGACAATACACTCTATCACCCATTTGGAACACAGAACAACAAGTGTCCTATTACAGATTAAAATTACAAATCCATATTTTATTTCAGTATTAGCACTTTGACCTCTCTTGCTTTGCCTACTTATATTTGATTGGAATAACTAGGTTTAAGGAAATACACAGAAACAATCAAATATTCTGTATGGCTCAGACATAGCTTGGAGGTGGTCTATCATTGATGTTTAATACAGGTTTACTGAATTGCATTGAATAATATAGAACTAGTATCTGAAAGCCACTTGTATTAGGTAATAGAAATAAGTTAATCATCAGGAGACTGGGGTTCTCACTGGGCCCTCTTTTCACTATCTGTGAGGTCACTGTTAAGTCATGTACCCTATCTGGGCCTCAGTCCTCTTGCTCCTAAAATTATAGCTAATGAAACAATCTCTAGCTCTGATTTTCTTAGAGTATGTTAAAGTACATTAGACAATAAAAGCATGCTGAGAAAGACCTGTACCTAAAAAATGTCTAATTACAATGGCTTGTGCTATAATAGAGGAGTATGTCCTTAGAAATCCCAACTTATGCGCCCTCGGTCTATGAGAACTCCAAGCTCATACACTGAGAGAACCAACTTCCCTTCCCAGGGAAGATAAAACAATCACCTTTAAATATCAATTCATCTTAGCTAATGTCATAATGTTGTTCGGGGTGCTTTTAGAAGCATCGATTTAGTCCAGAGCCTCCCCATCCTGAGCAAAGAAACTTATTATTTTTTAAGTGAACTTAAATGTCCTCATTTTCAGACTATACCTTAATCTCAAAAAAAGTATGTGGAAAAACAAAATAAGCAAAAGGTTTCAGAAATGACTTAAGACTAGCAGCCCTTTCCCTTTTCAATAACATGGAGAATTCATTTAGCAAAACTGAAATTGGAGACATTATTCAAATCCATTCTGATTTCATGCCCAGTAGGTTCTGCTCCCCTGAGATGAAAAATTTGAGGACCATTTCTTTGGAACTTGGTAACTGCACAAATCTTTGCCTCCCCTGAGGCATGAGTACACTTCCTCCTTCCTGAGGGTTGATGTGTAATTTATCATACATCCCTCTTATCCAGCCTGCCAAAAAGCTTAGACCCAAAGTGGAAACTCAGTCTCATCAACCATGAGAACAATTACAGTTAGCATGTTTCCCTCCTCTCTTTTTATTTACCCTGTTCTTCGATTTTATTAATATTGTCGCTAAGTTGTTTTTTAATAAATCATAGCAAATTCCTTTGGAAAGGGGTGAAATACAAATAAATACAACTGGAAAATAAGCATAACATGTAAAAATTACAGTCTATATCCAAAGAACAACATCCTTCACCTCTATTCAAGGATATTAAAATTAAAAGTGAAGTTATTTGGAAGTGAACAGCATAATATCAGCAAAATTTAGACAAGTAGTAATTTGTTTATTAGATGCTTCATCAAGTGTTTCAATCGATTTTGCTTTATTAATCTCTTAGGGAAAATTGAGACCTCTCTGAACACTTAGCATGCTCAATTAAATTAAATATTTTGTAAAAATACATGTTAGTCATTCTTAGGTGAGTATTTACCTTCAAAGTGGAACTAATTTTTTTTTTTTTTTGGAACTGGGAGCTCTGTGTTGTTACTTAAAGGAATGTTGGCTGCTGTATCCAACCAAAAATGTGTGAAGATTCAAATACAATGGAAGTTTACTTTTTGTTTGCCAAGTCTGAAGGAGTCTCTTCCTAGTTAGCAGGCCCATTGCCACTAGAGGGTATTTCAGGTGCCTGGGTTCATTCCATCTTTGGCTTCACCATCCCTTAAGGCATCCAACTACCAAAAAGAAAAAGAGAAAATAAAGCCCTTACCTGAAAACAATATAACACTCCCACACAGGTTCCATTACTAAGGACTAGTCTGATGGCCACGCCTAGAGGCAAAGAGAAGAGTGAGGGCCAGGAGGTTAGTAAGTTAGTGGGAGTTCGTGGCTGGATGTCCATTTTCCAACAATGATTCCACAGAAGTCAAAGAAAACAGGTGCTAAGAAAAGGCGGGTGAGCAGAACCAAGAAATAACAGAGTCAAGCAGCCTGAGATCATCATGCAATACATTCTCCTTCTATGCTGTGGAATCCATGGGACCCAAGTAAACTAGATATTCCAATTCAGACTCAATCTCATTTTCTTTGCATCAGGGAAGGCTCTCTATTCAATATGTTACAAAATATGATACATACCTCAGATAAGACTTTTTTTTAAGAATAAATCTACAAATCAGAAGATTGCCTTTGTCAAGCCATAGATTCTGATGTTTATTCAGGAAATGTGGTTATCAGCTGGGTTCCAGGCCCAGCTTAGCCAATAAATGGCTGTGGTTTTAGATAACCCAGTTTACCTCTATGGCACTCAGACTCTTCATGGGAAAAAAATAAATAAAGACCCAAGGGACTGGACCAGATGGTTGCTAATATTCAACTAAGATCCAGTGGAAAAACTCAGCAATTTGACTGGCAATATAAAGCTAATTTAACCCGAATACATTTTTAACTTAATAAATTATATTCTGGCATCAACAGTAAACCAAGTTATTGTAATAAACACATTCATTGACTGAATTTTAAGTAAGTAATTGCTTGTTCAATCCAAGTATTGCCTACAGTGGAGGGCTATCCTTTCCATATATCAGACTTCATCTAACCAAATGCCTAATTTACTGCTGCAGAATGAGTTAAGAGTTTAAATAGGCCTTTACCTTTTTAGAACCGTGACATTGCATTTAATCGAATCACATGAAACTTCATATGCGGCTTCTTAACCTAGTTATCTGAAAGGAAAGTGCACTGAGGTTAATTAATCAAAATGTTGTGTGGTAAAAGTAAATACTAGTCTTCACCCAGTAGGTGTTTTTCTAGCCAGTTGGAATGCCATTCAGTAAACAACTGAATGCCCAGTTCAGTGAAGTGAATCGTAATGAGGTTACCCAAATGGTAACTTCCCCGAGGGGCTGTCCTTAAGCAGTACCTGAGCCAGGAAGAGGGAAATGAGTCCCCTCCACCCAGTCTCCTAGAAGAACCACTTAGTAGAGTTTCTGCTTGGGGGACTATCCCAGGCATCTCTCCAGAACTTCCTCAGCACTCACCATGTCTCCCTGCAAGTAACTCATAAGAGAATTACCCAACACTGAAATCTCAGCTTGACCACTGAATAGCTAATTATCTGAATCTTGCTTCATTTCCAAAGCTCAATAAAGAAGTCTGATGTGGTTCCAGAAAATAAGATGGCAGCACAAATAAGGGAGAACTCCATTCTACCTATGCAGAGAGGAGTGGAGGAAGTTCAGAAAAGGCTTCATAGACCAGGTGACAATAGAACAGGTTCTTCAAAGACAGGAAGGTCTAGGAGGTTGGCAAGGAGGGATAATCTTTCTAAAATGCATGGACTAGAGATATAAACCAGGACCAGGTCATTAAGGACTGAGCATAGAAGGCTTAAGAATTTGACCTTCATCCTGTGGGGGACAGAGGATTCTAAGCATCAGAGTAACATAATAAAACTTCACATTTTGCTAAGATTGTTATTCTGGCAACAATGTGGAAGAAAATGGCCAGAATGGAAACAGGGAATGATCAGGAAAGAACCATGATGGTCATTATCATGCTTCCCACTATAACAAATTCTCAACGAAAAAAAACAGAACACCCCCACACCAATCCTTCAAAGGGTTCACAAGCAATGGTAAATTTCACACAAATGTTCCTAATCTGCACGTGGAGGAGGCTTCTAGGCAGTAATGTTTGCCAAGATGTATTTACAAAATATGTAGAGATGGGTGAGAATGCCTTCCTTTTTACTGATTACCTTCAATTTTACATTACCCGAAATAATCTTTTTGTCAGACACACCTGATAATTTAGATAAGTGCTTCTCTGTCTATGGGTAAGGATAAGGTGTTCTCTACTTTTCCCAATCTGTAACAGACTTATTGAACAAAATAATAATGAATTATTGGGAAAATAAAGTGAAAAGGCGAATACAAGACCCTTTTTTCATTTTATTCAACAAACATCAAGCAACTCCATTGAACTGCCATCCAAGTTTCTGAACAGTCACTGTTGATGGCCATCACAGCCCAGCAAGGTTGGCAGACTGGAACACATCTGGAACACATCCTCATGCCATATCATGAGTAGCACTGTTCCAGAAGGATATAAAAAAAAGCATGAGAGCACAGGAAAATAGACAACCTCTAAGGACGTCCCACACTATCCTCGTTCCTACTACTGAAAAAACTAAAATCACTAGGTAAAACTGGTCAGATCCAAGTTTTGTATCATGAAACTTTTTTTTTTTAAACAAAGCAGCATTTCTATGAGATTTGGGTCATTGGATGTTTTCTTCCTACATCATTTTGCTTTCAGCAACCACTGAGACCCATATTTGGACAAGTTAGCACTGATGAACAATGCCCCAAAAAGAATATCATCAAACCAGGTGACTGAATTAATAATTTATAGGCATATAAGGCATGTGGAATTAAAGTAGAAAAAAAAGACAAATCCAAATTAGAGAGTGCTCAATTAAATTAGGTTCCCCAACAGTGTTATAACTTCAGTTAAATCCAGTGGCACTACAGTGACATAAACATCCCTAATGGTAACTTGACTTGGAGCATATGTGGTATATTTGAAATACTTTATAAATTCTTAGGTGCATGCTTTCCTTAAACTTTATATGGTAGAAAGACTTCTTCCCAGGTTTCTCTTTAGAGTATAATTATAGGTATATATTGAGCATCTGTTACACCTCAGAGACTATCTCTTTAAATATATCCCTCAACAACCCTATAAAAGAAGCAATACATTCTCCTGTTTTGAAGATGAGAACATTGAGGTTCAGAGAGGGTATGGACATGTTTTACTGTATCCTGCCTGGATCATCAACTTTAATCAAGCTGGTCCAAAGACTGAAGATAACCTGGCTCAGGTTCTTTTTTCAACCTTGAATGGAAGAGAGATACACTAATCCTTGACCTTCACAGGGTAATTAAAACCCTAGCAAGGGACTGGGGTCTTAGCTTAGTGGTAGAGGACTTGCCTAGCATGTGTGAGGCATTGGATTTGATTCTCAGCACCACATATAAATAAATAAAATAAAGGCCCATTAACAACCAAAAAAATTTTTTTAAAACCCTAGCAAGGGGCTGGGGATGTGGCTCAAGCGGTAGCGCGCTCGCCTGGCATGCCTGCGGCCTGGGTTCGATCCTCAGTACCACATACAAACAAAGACGTTGTGCCCGATGAAAACTACAAAAAAATAAATATATATAAAAAAAACCCTAGCAAGAGCACAATACAAGACAGTCCTATTAGTGCACCTTTAGCCCTTTTAAAAACATTTCATTTTTCTGAATATGACTTATTTTATTTGAAATTATGAGAAAATTATTGTTTTCTCTCATGTGTGGATGCCAGAGGGGAAGAAAAGGGAAGCCATGAAAATAGAAGGGAGACCATTACATAGAAGGGGATGAGGGAGGGCAGAACAGATGGTGGGGAGGTATTGGGGAGTGAAATTGATCAAATTACATTTTATGTGCATATGAATATTCCATAATCAAATCCACTATTCTGTATACATACTATGCATCAATAAAAAGCATAAACAAATAATACATTTTTAGAAAAATGTTTTATTTTGAAATAATCTTATACTGGAAAAAATTTGCAAAAATGGTACAGGGATTTGCATATACCCTTTACAGTTTTCCTACTTTTGACATCTTATATAACCATGGTATCCCCATCAAAACCAGCAAGGGCTACAATACGATTTATTTATTTATTTATTTATTTATTTATTATATTTTTAGTTATTGATAGACCTTTATTTTATTTATTTATTTGAGATACTGAGAAACGAACCCAGTGCCTCACACATGCCAGGCAAGTGTGCTACTGCTGAGCCACAGCCACAGCCCTACAATACTATTTATTTAGCTGCAGATCTTGTTTAAATTTTGCCTGCTTTCCCATTAGTGTCATTTTTTTTTCCTGTTCCAGAATCCAATCCAGGATCCCACATTTGCATTTAGTTTCCATGTCCCCTTAGGCCCCTCCAATTTGTGAAAAGTCTTCAATTTGATTTGTTAGATGTTTTCTCATGATTAGATCAAGGATATGGTTTGGAAGAAAAACACCACAGAAATGGTGTGCCCTTCTCATTAGGGGACATATGTAGATAGCATGTCTTTCTCCTGGTGATACTAACATTGACTACTGGCTTAAGGTGCTGTCTGTGGGTTTCTCCACCATAAAGTTACTGGGTTTTTTTCTTCATAATAGTATTTATTTCTAATAAATATTTACTATAGGGGGAGATGTTTGGAGCCTTCTAACTCTGCCTTGGGATCTCATTAATTTTGGCATTTGCGACACTGCCTGAGGAGTTGGCACCTACGTAACTGCTCAGAAGAGGAGGGGCGTCAGTGCCATCAGAGAATGAACCTGCTCATCCAGGGGCCAAGGAAAGACAGCCTCTAGAGGCCCAGACGAGGAGCAGAAAGGAAAAGTGAGAATAGCTCAAATAGCTAATCTGAGAAGAAACAAAGCCCTGCAGGACCCAGAAAAGAGATGATGATGAGTGCAGCAGCGAGGGTCTCCGGGGCGGAGTAGTGTATGCCTGTAATCCCAACAGTTCCAGAGGCTGAGGCAGGAGGATGGAGAGTTCAAAAATAGCCTCAGCAATTTAGCAAGGACCTAAGCAACTCAGTGAGACCTTATCTCTAAATAAAATATTAAAAAGGGTTGGGGATATAGCTGAACGTTTAAACGCTCCAGGATTCAAACCCAAATATGGTGCAATATTCCCTCATTCCCCCACTTACCCTCAAGCTTGGACAAGGCATGTGGCCCTCTAGCTAGAAACCACACTTTCCAGCCAGACATGGCCTGATGACCAAGTTCTCTACGTGACATGTAAGCACAAGGGGCTGGGCACACTTCATTAAGAGCAAGTTTCTTACTCTCCACGCTGTTTCGATTTTTGCCTATGATTCTAGAATTGTGATCCTTATATCACATTTGTACCCGTCTGACATTCTAGCTATTCTTCCTCAGAGGTGTTAGCAGAATGATGTTTTAAATGTATACAGGTACAATGGATTATAAAGGACACCAATCAAAGTGAAATACAATAATAAAAAATATTTTAAAAACAAACATATGACAGTACTCTATGTACATTTTAATTGATATATTTCATAGGGAAATCTAGTAAGGGGTTTTAACAAAACATTTTTAAATTAGTAATGAATATAAACAGAATCTTGAGATAATAACTAATGTGTTGTTAGTTACTGGAAAGGACTTTCATTGTTGAGAATATCATTATTTCTACTAACACTGCTGTGGTTTGCTGCCTGTAATTGAAGAAAATGCTACCCAAGTTCATTGACATTCTGAACTCATGGACCCCATATTAAGAACCCATGACCTAGAGGATGTCAGAGAAATACAACAGAAGGATCTAAGACCCTGAATGACTCATAGAACAGAATCACCTGCCTGCCTTGCACTCCCACACTGTTGACCTCTGAAATGTTACTGAATAAAGAGAAAATTTCCATATTGTTAGAACCACTTTTTCTGTATAAGTCTCTTGGTTACCATAGCCAAACTGTATTCTAACTCAGTGGCTCTCAAACTTTTTGCTCTTAGGACCCCTTTATAATCTTGAAAATGATTGAGGACCTTAAAGAACTTTGGTGTAGGTAATGTGTATCAATATTTGCCCCATTATAATTTAAATTTGAGACATTTTTATTTTTTAATTCATTAAAAATAACAATAAAACTATTACATGTTAACATAAATAACATTTTATGAAAAATTGCTCTGTTTTTGGAAATAAAAAAATTAGTGAGAAGAATAGGCATTGTTTTACATTTGTGAAAGTCTCTTTAGTGTCTGGATTAATAGAGGACAGCTGGATTCCCAGATCTGCTTCTGCATTCAGTATGTTTTGCTATGTTCTTTTGGTGAGAGCATATGAAGAAAATCTAGCCTCACACAGATATGTTGCTGAAAAAGGGTAGAGTATTTTAATAGCCATTTTAGGTGATTTTGGATATTCTTTTTTATATTATACTAAAACTCAACATGTGGCAGTTATCTGTAATGTAGAATATGAAACCATATCAATTAATTTTCAATACTAATGCTAACATTAAAATTCATTATTTTATCTTAGAGAGTCTGAATGGGCCTTTTATCCATGCACAATTTTGTAACTGTTGTGAATTGGTCATTTTGAAAATCTTAGCTCACTAAGTTATGCAGAACTTTGAAATATTGACACATTTCATTATATAATGCAAGAAATTCATATTGGTTAATAGCACCATAGATCTCATTAAAAAGTTTCTAGTATTGGGAAACTGTCAATCTCATGGTGGATACAAGTCTTCCAAAATTATAATTTTCTCTTGAAAGCTCAAATGTTATCATTGGCAACAAATACAGTCAGTTTTGTCTTCCTTGAAGTGACAGGCTTGCTTACTTCATTTTTGAGGAAACGTCTGCCAAGTGCTGTAGCCTGTCTATCAGTTGTTCTTTCAAGTAAAAATGGTTTTCCACAAAAAAGTAGCTAATTCAGTTCTCAGCTCAAACAATTGCACAAATAGTTTTTAAAAATTTTTTTTTAGTCATTGATAGACATTTTATTTATTTATGTGTGGTGCTGAGAATGAAACCTAGTGCCTCACACATGCTAGGCAAGCACTCTACCACTGAGCTACAACCCCAGCCCACACAAATACTTTTTATTAAGACAACCACTGTACTTTGCTATGCAGCAGCAGAACCTTCTGTGCACTTCCTGTTTTGTCAGCGTAACACTAAATGTACTCAAGATTGAAATTTAATTAATAATTCCTATTGCTTTATCAAGGACTTACAAATGAAACAAGATTTCTGTTCCCCTTGTGTGTCATGGCCATGAAGAACACAAACACTACTAGTACTTAGGTATTCACTGCCTTGATTTGTGCTTTTACCTACTGTCATTTTTTGCACCATTTGTTGCAAATGTCAATACACGGGAAAAGACAAATGAAGTCATAGAGTTACACAGAAATAACTGAACCTGCAAAACACCTGAAAGATCCTCAGAGACACATAAGGGCCCAAGGGCCTCACTTTGAAAACCTCTATCTACCCAATCCAACCCAACCCAACCCATAGTGCCTAAAGCAGGCAATCAACTGGTTGTTGAGACCACTCCAGTAAAAGGACCATGAAGTAACAAGAAATAAGACAATGTGAGTGTGAAAGCCCTAAACCATGACCGCAGGGCTAGGTCAGTTCCTAATAGAGAAAGAAGCTTGATCCTACTGGCTGCCCCTCAGCAGATTGCCAGCTGGGACTCACTAACCTCTCTGGCTTCTGTGTCAAGGCCTCACCACACTGGTAACTGCTTTCAGGTTCATGGTGTGGAAAATTGGCCCTCATTTTTCTTATTTTTTTGTCCACATAACATTCCCATCATACCTCACTCCTTCCCAAACTGACTATACTTTCTGAAAGTATTCTCCTTGCCAATTCCGTCTGGGTGGTCTGCAATGGGATGGTTAAGATTATAGCATGTGAGGACACAGCATTCGTCCTCTTCAGAAGATCAGCAGCACATATTCAAGCAAAAGCCAGGCCATCACTAGATACTGAGATTACCAGCACCCTGATCTTGGACTTCCCAGCCTTCAGAACTGTGAGGAAGTAATTTTTGTTGCTCATAAATTACCCAGTCTTAATTTGTTAAGGCAGCAGAAACAGGCTAAGTCAATTTCCTGTGACCATCAAATGAGTTCTGCAGAGCAGCTTAGCACAATAAGTGGCACATGGTGAACACTTGGTAAATGGTGATCATGGTTCTTATTTCTTGTTCCTGTTATGTTCACATGGTGATACTCTGTAGAACCAAAGTCATGATTCTGGACCCTTGTCTATATTGTTTCTTTTCCTCTGGATTTGGCTTTTGGCCTTGAATTGTCCAGGTATAGTATCTCATACACAAATAACTTCTCACCCCAGTTCAGGCTTTAAGGGACCTAGCTGATAGTTTCACCAGGAGTAATTCAAATGTGCAACCATAGTTGCTGACTCCATCAAGGGTTGAGATTACATTATGAGGTAATCTCATAATCTGATCATTTTTCCTCTGAAGAGTCTTATATTGCCTTACATGTGAGCTTTTGGGGGACACCTCATATCTAAACCATAACACCACCAAATCTTTATCTCTGGACTTTTTCACCAGACTCATGCATGGCATAAGTTGTTCCATAAGCATCTGGAAATGAAATGCTCCAAATGGAACTCCCTGTTCTTACAGTGCAAATTTATTTTTCCTCTTATGTTTAGTATTTCGATACATAACCATGTAGAAAAGAACTGTCATGGAAGTGGATCCTCCAGGCCCTATCAGGACTGTAGTTGACACTGCACCAGCCAGCATCTTGAGTGCAACCTATGTGAGACCCTGAGCCAGGGTCCCTTAGTACCTAACCCACAGAAACTGTGTGCTAATGAATGTTCATTGTTTTAAGCCATTAATTGTTTAGGGACTTTGCTATGTAGCAAGACACTGCGGTAGGCACTGTGATAAGATGATTAAGATGAGAAATAGAATCCCTGACTTCACTGGGATTGCAGGCAACCTATGCCCTAGTAATTTCCCCCCTTTCATCAAAACATTGGCATCTGATTCCAGTCTCCTCCTCCACACCAAATCTTGCATTGCCCCAAAATATCACTGAAGTGGGATCAGTCAATATTCCAGCCTCACACCTCTTTAACCTCCTTAATTCCTGTGACCTGTATCCTCTCTGTTTTATCAGCCTGTTCCTGTGATCATGCTGTGCTCTTGTCCTAATGCATACCTGGGTCACCTATAAAAATTTCAACTCAAATATACAACTTTTTTTTTTTAAACCACAATGACTGGTTTCTCCCACTTTGTTATTTCCCTATTATAACATTCTTAAAAGATCCAAATCTAAGGAGTCTCCTTTTTCCCCTCAGTCTATCAATACCTTCCTGATTTTCTCTCTTTCTTTATGTAAATTAGACCTTATAGTTCACCACCTCAACCATCTTTCACTCTCACCCTTCCTTTATGTCCCAGACTTGGATATTTCTCCCCCAATGCACATGGCTAAGAACACCTATCTGCCCCGCCCATCCTTCCAGCATTTGCCTCCATCCTCCAGAGATTGCCATACTTCTTCTCTGTTTGAGAAATCTCACCTATCACATTTGACAATCCCATCTGACTTTCTAACCCAGCAGCAACCGAATTAGGCTTTTATCTTAATATCTTGTTCACCTCGATGACCTGAGCCTGCACATCAGCCATCCCTTTCTGTAACTACTACCCCAAGACTGGTAGTTAGCATTGTGATAGCAATGCAACTAGAAATCATATGCTAGCACACAAAAATAAGTGCAAAAATAATAATAATAAAAGTTTATGTTTTCATTTTGACTCCAGCCACCAGGAATCTCAAAATTAAATTTGTGTTTCAATTTAGTAACTGCCAAAACTCCTTATCCTTAGTGTCTATAAAACTTTGCTCTTATTTTCCATTTATAGAAAGTCTTTTTTGGACTTTCCTCCTAGTATATTAATTTTTGATTGCTGCTGATCAAATTACCCCAAGCTTTGTAACTTAAAACAGCATACATTTATTTCTTCCATTTCTATGGGTCAGGAGTGTAAGCACAATTTAAATGGCTCTGATAGGGGTCTCACAAATTTTCAATGTAGGTATCAGCTGGACTGTGTTTCTGGAGCTTTTTGGAGCAGGGGGTCAAGCAGTTGTTGGCAGAATTCAGTTCTGTGCAGTTGTAGAGCTGAGGACTCCACTTTCTTGCTGGCTGCCAACAAGGGGTGGATCTCAGTTCCATGGAGACTCCCATGGCTCCTTGCCACTTGCACCTCAAAATCTGGAAGCCACTTCTTCAAAGCCAGAAGGAGAGTCTCTCCAGTTTGCAAAGACAGAACCTAAGTTAATATAATGTGATTATCTTATCATTATTCTATCACTTTCCCCATACAATATAAACAAATCGGGAGAGTAACTATTCCATTATATTCACCGATTCTTCTTGTACTCAAAGGGAGGGAATTATAATATGATATAATATACAATGAGGGGCAGAAATCTTGGGCCTACCTTAGAATTCTGCCAACTATGTATAACCTAAAGTTTTTTATTTATTATGTAAAAAAATCTACGATTTATGAAAAATGCATATTTTCATAAATGTATCAAATAATTTGGAGAACAAATTATATAGAAAATTAAGAGAACATCTTACATCATAGAGTATATTTATTCTAAAAGCAGTCCACCCCAATTATTTTCTTCCCTGTCATCACATTATGCAATGTGACTTTGCTTCTCATGCTAAGGAGTCTCTGATGGTCTATGTCTTGCTTTGGCCCATAGAATGCATCTAAGGTAATAGTGCGAGAGTTCCTTGCTTAAGCCTGAAGAAAGCTTGTGTGTTTCTGTTCTCTTTGTCTTGGAGCCATACCATTGCCTTGGTAATGAACTCAAGTGTGCCTGCTAGAGTATGAGCAAAGATACTTGTGTGGTGCAAAGACATGCTCCCATCCTGGCTGCTACTAGGCCAATCAGCCCCCAGCTGACTCAGGCCCATGAATAAACCAAACCAAGTTCAGCAAAACCTGTTCCATGTCAGAAAAGCCTCTCTGTCAATCAATAAACTTATAAGAAATAATAGATGATCGTTGTTTTAAGCTATTAAAATTGGGGTGGGGTTGTTACATAGCAACTTCTAACTCATATAGGTAGGAAAGTGGAAGTAAAACAATGAATAGAGCGATAAAGAAAGGAATCAATAGCAAAACAAAAAATTCTGCTGTGTTGATTCAGACACAGCTGCTCTACTAGAGAAATGTGTAGCTTCTACTTTCTTTGCAGTTTTGCAGTACAGAATTACTTTAAACTAAATCCCAATGAAAGCAGTAATCAATTGTGTCAAGAAGAAAACCAAAGTTGGATCTGTAAAATACTAACAGAACCTAACATTTTGGAAATAAATTACTGTGTCAGTCCTGTGGCAATATTATATCAAATTGCTTAAAGATAAATTGTACAATCAACTCTAGGGTCTCTGCGTGTACATTATCAAAGGCAAACATTTATTTCTCTGTTATTGACCCTCTTTCTATTCACATTTTTTTCTCCTGTATACTTCTCAACCACTTTTCTGTCTACTATCTGTCACAGTATGCTGAGAGAACAGAAATGTAGTGTATAATCCACTTATTCTGCATCAAACTAGTATCAGGTATTTGATCTAAACAAATTTCCAAGGCAGGTATCTTTGCTTTACAAAAAGAAATTGTAGGGCTGGGGTTGTGGCTCAGCAGTAGAGTGCTCGCCTAGCACATGCAAAGCCCTGGATTCAATCCTTAGCACCACATAAAAATAAATAAAATAAAGGTATTGTGTCCAACTACAACTAAAAAATATTTTAAAAGAAAGAAAGAAATCGTAACCATTCTGGTATAACTCTTCCTAAAAATGTATTTCACCTTTTTGTTCTTTATGAGATAGTGTGTTATTTATCCCTTAAATACATGTTTATTGTACAGGAGCTTTGACAGATGTTTAAAGGGTGCCAAGTTGAATCAAAGCTGGATTCCAACCTGAAGTGGCTTACAAGAGATGGAGGTAGCAAGGATAAGTATACATACAGAGTAGTAAGGATCATGAGAATAGCAAGGAAAAAGTCACATATGAATCTGAAGAAAACACTGAATTCACTTAGAGATATAAGAGATGGTAGACTAGGGCTGAATCTTGAAGATAAGAATTTTAGGTCTAGGAAGAAGCAGGGGAGTAGTAATCAAGAAGCAAGAGCTCAGTAATCAAGATTTGTAAGACTTGGATGCATTACTCTTAAAACTCAAAATTTTTGCAAAAATATCCTTGAAAAACAAGATGGCAAAATTTTAAATGAAGACTGGATCAGTAATGGTACCATTCTAAGCCATATTAAAGCCTGAAGCAAGATGGGGGAAAAAAATCAGTAAAAGGCTATTTGGATTGCTGACTATGGGAGTCTGCTACCTGGGAAGTTCCCATTTCTTAAAATTACAGTTTATTGTGAAAACAATAATGCTCTACTGCAAGGAATGATCATTTTTGTCATTGCTTGACTTTTCATAATCTTGTATGCCACACACACCCCAGACTAGACTATTGAAGAGCTAGATTCCACATCTTTTGATGCTTAATAGGAACAAATATTGGCCTCAAACACTTTTTCTCCTAACCAGTTAGAATTTAGTGGAATCTGAATCCTGATACCAACCTTAAAGTTGTAAATCAGAATGTTGGGCCAGAATCATGCTGCTCTAATAATAACATTAATGTGTTTTTCTCTACAGTTCTCTCTAGGCAGCCTGAGGCATCCATCTGCCTTGGGGGGAATTAGGATTGTTAAATAGAAATGCAAAGAGGGAAAGCTATAATTTGGCCTCCTACTTGGAAAATAGGATTTTTAAATAGGCAGCAAGACTTAAAAGCTGGATTTTGTCAAAGGAAAAGGGATTTCTAAATTCTTTTATCCTCCTTTTCAATTTATCCAGAGAGAAACAGACTCAGTCACAGATCGTGTCCAACAGGGAAAGTTAATATCCACCCACCTTTGGCCAAGCACAGGGGGGAAGGATGCCCTAGGCAGAGAGGGCCTGATATATAGGAAGGGAAATGCCCAACACTTCCTGCTTCTGATATGAAGGGATTTAGGGAGGAGAAAAACAAAATAAGAAGGAGATGAGCTCCTCTAGGGGCAAGTTTGAGAGTTGAAGGAAAAGATCAGTAAAGAGTTTCCCAGTACAGGAGGGGCACTGCCTCACATACTCCCCCAGGTCGAACTTCAGGGAGACAATAAAGTCAAATAAAAACTGGGTGGGCAGAGTGAGAGACTGAGTTTAACTTTCCTCAGACCAAATATGTATGGAGAGAACCCCAAATTTCTCCCATCCCATCAAGAGGAGAGGGAAAAGGTAACTGAGATGAGAGACTGAGGGGTTGACAAGTTCCATAGCAGAGACCATGTGGTAGACTGCCCAAGCCATGACACATGGACAGCGTGGTAGAGAATTGAAATGCCAATGTGAATCATGGTAAGGCCACGTAAAGAGGTATGCATATAATTACACAGACGACACAATGCAGAGTCACATGTGGAAGACCCTCCAACTCAACCAAGCCAGGATAGATAGATTTCTAAGTTACACCAGCTGCCATCCTTCAGTAACTTGTGTAATTCAGTGTATTCTCTTGGCCGACATGGTAAGAGGGGCCCATGTAGTCAAGGGAAAATTCTACAAAGACCAGGAGAGCCAAAAGACATCACAAGGTGGACACTGTCAACGCTCTGCCCAGATTCCTTGGATCATTTTCCCCAGGTTCTCTGTACACCAGTCTACCCCCACCTTCAAGTGTGCTTTTGCCTCCAATGCTTACACCTGAAACTACTTTGGAGATGTGCCTTCAATCTACTGGGGCAGCTTTAATCCATCTGCCACCTGGAGTTAGAAGGGTCCCAGGAGTGGCCCTTAAGCAATGGGTGATAGGGAGTAAGTTGTGTGGAACATAAAGGAAAACATAATCTCTCACCTCAAGTCCTCAGTCAGATCTATTTGGGGGTAGTAGGACCACAGCATTTCCCTGCAGGGTCAGATTGAAGCTACCATTACCCCTGTCTTTGCCTAACACTGTTGCTAGCCTGCCTCCCTTTTTATTCTGTTACTGGTTCCTCCTGTTTGTTATTTTTGCTCTTGTTCTTTCTGGGCTT
This sequence comes from Ictidomys tridecemlineatus, assembly GCF_052094955.1. Classification (NCBI taxonomy): domain Eukaryota; kingdom Metazoa; phylum Chordata; class Mammalia; order Rodentia; family Sciuridae; genus Ictidomys; species Ictidomys tridecemlineatus. The sequence goes on along the minus strand of NC_135485.1, from coordinate 82,553,425 downwards.
CTTGAGATGAATGCTTCATTCATTTATTTTTATTCTTTTCAATGCAATAACATTTAAGTCTATGAATTTTCCTCTGAGTGCAGTTATAATGTAACACTATGAGTTTTAATATAATGTTCACATAGTCATATGTTTCTAAATATTCTATAATACTGTCTTTTTTAAAGAGAGAGTGAGAGAGGAGAGAGAGAGAGAGAGAGAGAGAGAGAGAGAGAGAGAGAGAGAGAGAGAGAGAGAGAATTTTTTAACATTTATTTTTTAGTTATCGGCGGGCACAACATCTTTGTTTGTATGTGGTGCTGAGGATCGAACCTGGGCCGCACGCATGCCAGGCGAGCGCGCTACCACTTGAGCCACATCCCCAGCCCCTATAATACTGTCTTGAGTCCCTCTTTGAACTAAGAGGTAAATTGGAAGACTATCTTATAATGGCCAAGTGCTGAGATTTCTATTTGGCTAAGTATAAATTGATAGGAAAACAAATATCCACATAAATCCTGTACATGAATGTTTGTAGCAGCATTACTCATAATAGTCCAAAAGTGGAAACAATACAACTATCCACCAACTGAAGAATGGATAAATAAAATGTGATATATCCATAGAATGGGAAATCATTCAGCAATACAAAGGAATGAAATAGTGATACGTGATACAACATGGATGAACCTTGGAAACAATAACCTAAGCGAAAGACACCTAGCAGAAATGATCACATATTTTATGATTCAATTTATATAAAATGTCAAGAATAAACAAATCCATAAATACATAAATTATATTAATAATTGCCAGAGCTGGAGGGAGGAGGGAGTGGGGGAGTGACTGGTAATAGTTATGGGATTTCTTCTGGGAATGATGAAAGTGTTATGAAATTATATAGTGGGGATTATACAATTCCCACTATATTATTCTATGACTATATAATTCTATGCTTGTAATAAAATTCATGAATTTTACACTTTGACAGTGAAGTTTATGCTAGGTGAAATGTATCTCAATAAACTGTTAGTAAAAAACAAAAGATACTGTTGTAGCACAAAAGAGTTTTGAAATTGCTCCTCATATCTTTATGATTTGAATGAAGAAATAACCATCGGGAAAAAGGTAGATTTTTTTAAAAAGACATGTGTAGTTAAAAGTACACAAGTGATATGTGCAACTTGATGAATTTTCACATGATGAATGCACCAGTAAGCAACTAACTAGATCAAGATATAGACTTTTCCATTACCAGTACTCTAGAAGTCTCCTGAGAACTCCCTTCCAGGCACTGCCTGGGAAGATTTTCCTTAAAGAAGTTTCCTCTCAAACACTATGAATAGAAGGATCCCTTCACCCTGCCCCCACCCCAAACCTCCAAAACCATTTTTGAAAGAGGAAGAGAAGGAAATCCACAAAGCAATGCTTTTACCCAAGAGAAGTATAATCAGAAGTTAAACTCTGAATATCTTCAAGGATTAAACTGAAAGGAGATGACTGGAACTGAAATTAGTGTCACAGCTATCCTCAATGCAGGGGGACCACAGGAAAGGTCAAAGCAGTTATAGTGAAATAAAGCAGCTACCAGTTTCCTGCATATCTGATACCACGTGAGTTCAGGCAATCTTACCAGAGAGACACTCTGTATAAGTAAGGAACTCCGTGACTGCCAAATAGCCTTGCCCACTGAGGGGTGGTTATTCACCACCATCTTATACTGTACTCCCAGAGAAGCAATTTAACCTCTGCTAGCCTTTGAGTCTCCAACTATAAAGGAGGAAAATGCTGAATTGCATGTGGGTTTCACATCAATGGTAATCTTATTGTAACTGATATGAAGAACTTCCACTCTCACATCAGTAAAGGCAAATGGACATCCCTATACATAACCAGCATGCACATACTCTGGCCCTAGAGGGGCTCTGATGAAGTCCCCTGTCACAGGTTTCCAGAGGGCAGAGAAAGGAGTCAAGTTCCCCTGAGGCCATTAGTTGCTTAGGAATATCAAGATGATCTCTGAGGAGGTATATCCTATGTCTATGGAAGACTATGCTCAGCTGTCCCTTTGACAATAAACTAAACCCCTCATCCCATGAACAAAACTCGGACATTGTCAGCTACAAGCCTGCTTGAAAAATCTGATAATCAAGTCAGATGCAGTGGTGCACACCTGTGATCCCAGCTATCTGGGAGTGAGCAAGGAGGACTGCAAGTTTGAGCCCAATGTGGGCAACATAGGAAGACTGCATCACAAGAAAGAAAGAAAAGTTTAAAAAATTGTTAAGAATCTGATAATAGAAGATGTTACAGAGAAAGGGATAGATAGGGTACTGAGATGTTTTCTACAGTTAGTATTCAGTCTTGACATTGTCAAATTTCATGGGACCGACCTCAATAGAAGGATGCATTCAGAGTTCCCTTGCCTAGTAGTCAAGATCATTCCTTCTCTGGTTCTTAATTATCATTCCAAATCATTTCCCACCATTTCTATTGACTATCAGGTCATAGAATATTGCCTTTCTATTTCTCAAAAAGACCTCCTTGTTTTTACACCTGCTATTCTCTATTCCAGACTTTATATTGACTGTATACAAGAATTCCTATAAGAATAGGAACAACTTTTAAAAGTTAAAAGTCAGATTTGCTTAATAGCCAAGTGAATTGGATCCTGTTTTTTTTTTATTAAATACAACTATAAAAGACAGTTTGAGGGACGAGTGAGGTATTTGAATATGGCCTGGATATTAGATGATAGTAGGGAAGTATTGTTAACGGTATTACACTCACATAGGATAACGTCCTTACTTTTAGGAAATGTACATGCATGAATTATTTATGATAGAATTCCTGATGTCTGTAACTCACTTCCAAATGGATCAGAAAAAAAAATATAGGGACAAGATAAAGCAAATATAGTGAAGTATTAACAATGGTTGAGTCAGAACAATAGGTGCTTGGGAGTCCGTTGGGTCTTTCTAAACTCTTTTTATGTTTGAAAAGTTCTGTAATAAAATTTGAGGGGGTAGTAGAACTAAAGTAACTCCCTAGAATTATCCTAAACCAAATAGAAAGTAATAATCAGATTTTTTTTCCAAAAGCAGTTTCCTCAGCGGCTGCACCCTGTAGCAGTGCAGGGCATTCTTGACTCATATGCAGCAGGATAATTTGTCAACGTATTGCTCAAGCTTGGTTTTCACTAATTTTTCTCTCCTTTGCTTCCCAAAACCAAACAGGACCCAGGGGAGCTTGACTCAAAGTGCTAAACTTTGGGGAAAATGGCTTGTTGAATGTTTATTAGAAATGTATTTCATCAAGTTACTGGTGCATAAAATGACTTCTGTTAAAGTTCAAAACCTAAAAGTAGTGGAATTTTGGATGATTATGGCTTTACATCAAAAGTGGAGAACAAGAGTTGGGGTTGTGGCTCAGCGGTGGAGCACTTGCCTGGTGCATACAAGGCCCTGGGTTCGATCCTCAGCACCACACAAAAATAAATAAATAAAAATAAAGGCATTGTGTACAACTAAAAGAAATAAATATTTTTTTTAAAAAGTGGAGAAAAGAAGTACTGTCCAGTGAAATGCAGTTTTGGGATTGGGGAGAGGGTATTCCTGGTAGGGTAGATGGTTTGAATGAATATGGGAAAGTCCGAATGGCCAATGTCCACTTGCACAGCAATAAATAGAATTCATTCATTCAGTCAACAACTATTTTTTGATACCCACTGTGAATAAAACAAGTGCCAAGAACTGAGGCTATAACAGAAAGCCACATAAACAACATCTGATGTCCTAGATCAGTCATTGCCAACCCTCAGGGCCATGGACCAAATACTGCCTACCACTTATTTTTTAATAAAGTCTTATTAAAACACAGCTGCATTCATTCTTTTACATCTTGTTATGGCAGCTTTTGTTTATGGGAGAGTTGAGTCATTTCGAGCATCTAAAATATTTATTATTTGATCTTTTGTAAAGAAAGTTGCTGACTCTTGCTCCAGCGCATAAAGCATTGTGGGGATCTTAGTTAAATAATCATAAATAAATTAAAAGAGCAATGTGAAAAAGAGATGCCTGCACTCCAATGTTTATTGTAGCCATAGTCACATCAGCCAGGATATAGAATTGAACTAAATGTTCATCAATGGATGAACAGATGAATGTGTGTGTGTGTGTGTGTGTTTATACATATGTATCATACTTTCTTTATATGTGTGTGCATTACTATGCAGTCATAAAAAATGATGAGATCCTTTTTTATTTGTAACAATATTTGTGGACCTGGAGGACATTATCATTAGTGAATAAGTCAGGCAAAGAAAGACAAGCACTCTGTTCTCATTCATATGTGTAATCTAAAAACTTTATCTCATGCAAGGTGAGAGCAGAATGGTGGCTACCAGATACTGAAGAGAGTAGCAGGTTAAAGGATGGAAGACATTGGTCAAAAGGTAAGCGCTACAGTTAGGAGGAATAAGTTCTGGTGTTCTATGGCTTAGTAGGGTGAATAAAGTTTACAGTAAGACATAGTTTATCTCAAAATAGCTAGAAGAGAAGATTTTTTTTGCAGCAAATACTCTGTAAATGTTTATAATTGTTGTTATTATTGCATATTGGAGTAACATTTTTATTAGTGTATTGTAGTTATACATAGTTGTTGAGTTCATTTTGACAAAATTATTTACACATGGAATCTGATTTACTCCATTTCAGTCCCCATTATTCTCCACTTTCCCGCCCCTCCTCACTCCCCCCATTCTCCTTCCTATATTCTACTGATCTTCCTTTGGCTCCTTTATTTATTTATTTTTGATTGGTGATTTCTTCATATACATTAAGGTGGAATTCCCTGTGGTAGATTTATGTGTGTGACTTTATTTGTGTGACTTTGTTAAATTTATTCCTCATTTCCTCCTCTTTCCCATCTCTTTTCCCTCCTTTTCAATCTCCTTCTACTCCACTGATCCTCCCTTTATATCTTTAGGATATCTTATCTACCCTAATTTTCCCACTTTCTTTGCTCTAGTTTTCATGTATGACAGAAAACATTTGATCCTTGATTTTTTTTCTGAGTCTAGTTTATTTCACTTAGCATGATATTCCCCATTTCTGTCCATTTAACAGTAAATGTCATAATTCCATTCTTCTTTATGGTTGAGTTAAACTCCATTTTGCACCTATCCCACATATTCTTAACCCATTCATCTACTGACAGGTATCTGAGCTGCTTCCATAGCTTGGCTATTGTGAATTGTGCTGCTATGAACATTGATGTGGCTGAATCACTACAGTATGCTAATTTTAGTTCTTTTAAATAAGTACCAAGGAATAGGATAGTTAGGTCAGATGGTGGTCCCATTCTTAGTTATTTTTGTAAGAACCATGAAAGACAAATTAACAATGGATGAATGAGTGGTAAGGAAGAGAACCAATGTGTACATTGCTCTGAGCTCCATTGAAAACTGCACTGTAGTATCTGGATACCTTACTAACTTTAAGTTATAACTACATTTCCCAACACTCTCCTCCCTCTATCATTCCAAGTTAGCGATGACCACAAGAGACATTTTGTGTGGAATTAGAAAGGCCCCAGAGTGTGTGGTGAACACTGTCAACCCATGTACATTGTCACTGATCTGCCAGGGTTAGCACCTGATTCCTAGCTCCCCCAGCTGCCACCAACATCTTCCATCAGCTTCTCTAAGTCCTGGCCCAGGGCAGTGTAGCTTCATGGCAAAGAGCACCAGCATCCCCCGCAGGTCACCCATAGCAGAGCCAAAGTTGGAACTGGTGAGATAGACACAGGTTCCTGTTTATTTTCATAGATTTCCAATTGTCCTTTCTCTTGTCCATATCTGTTTCCTCTCCTCACTGCTGCTCTGGTTAACTATAACTAACTGCAGGCTCAACTCCATACTTAGAACATCAGTTTCCTGGTGCATCAAATCCTACAGCTGCGTAAGGGTGAACACCTTACTAAGTCACACACAGAGGTTGTTTCTCCCATGGATCCTGATAGACCATGCATCTTAAAGCCTTTTATGTGATGACACAGCACAGCTTTAATGTGTAAGGTTTTCTCTGCCATTTTAAGAAATGTTCTTCATTACAAAAGAAAGGTATTCCCAAGTATATTTAATTTTTGGAAATTCACAGATATGATTAGGAAATCATGCTCATCCACTATTGTGTGTGTGTGTGTATATGCATATATGTGTGTGCCCGCATGTGAGTATTCTTTATGGTTGAGTCAAATATATATATTCGCTTAACTTTTCTCCTATGAGTCACAAAAATAGTTCCAGAAGAAATGTCTAAGGCCTCACAATGAGTCTAACCAAAAGCATAAAAAGTGTAATGAGGGGCTGGGGTTATGGCTCAGCGGTAGAGCATTTGCCTAGCGTGTGCAAGATTCTGGGTTTGATCCTCAGCACCACATAAAAATAAAATAATAAATAAAAAATGTAATGAACTCCTGCTTCCTAGTCAGGTTTGTCTCTCACTGTAATCATAGTCCTCTAGATTTCACTTTGGAATGTGGCCCCAACCCTGAATTTCTAGCCTTCAATTAGAAACAGAAGAAAGATGGCCAATTTAAATACTGATTTGTACTTCTTTTCCAGGAAGCTCCTATTTTACTCACTCTCTGGATGCCCAGTGTCTCCAGGTTGTTCCAGTTCCCTATCATCAACACCAGTGTCTCACACACTTTGTTTTTTCCAATAAAATGTACAACGAGCATGGTTAACATGCCGCTTATTCACCAACTTGGTGTACAATACCATCCTACCACCTTCACATTGGTACCTTGAAATTTTCATCTGCCAAATTGGAAGAATCTAATTATTTCCAGTTATTTTCTGATATGGGCAAGAATTTATTCATATTCTGGGTATAGTCCTGTGGGGGTCTCTGATCACTTATTAATGGGGAATAAATCCAAGTATCTTACTAAGAAGTCTAATGAAATGATTTTGACCAAGATGTGGAGAACAGGAACACTTCAGACATGTTCAGTGAGATGGCATTCTGGGACCTCTATCTTGGGCAAGCACAAAGAAGAGAGGAGGGAGGTCGTCCACAGCTACGGCTGTTGGGAACAAGCCAGCTCCAGACTCCAGTGCTGGTATTTCAAAGAGAGTACTCTGAAGTTGAATCCCAGTATAAAAAAGCCAGTCTTGGGCCCATGATGGTATTCAGGGAATCCAGATGAGCAGGTAAAGATGCAGTAATAGGTTGATGTCAATAAGACTCAGTCTGAGTCCTATCCATTGTTGAGTATGGTCTTCCAAAAAATATCACTAAGTTTGATTCAGTTTGCTTTAGGAATAGTGCTAGCTCGACCCCGCAGACTGAAGGCCTTCAGTATCTTCTGCTAAGTAGGCATACTGAAGGCAATATATGAGGCTACAGATAATGATTTTTCTGTGATGATTTAGGCTATAGTTAGTTCTCTTGTGAAGGAGATCAATGTTCCAAAGCCAATCATTAGGGAAAGTGCAGGTTCTCAGATACGGAAGTAGAAATGTGAAGTTTTCTCTAACTTTTCTGCAACCAGACATTAAAGAGGGAAGGTTTGTGAGCATGTGATTCTGAGTGTTTTATGCTAAAATGAATGTTTTTTGTCACCTGGAGTAGGGCTAGAGGAAGCCAAGCTTAGAGGAAGTCTGCAAGTTCCAAAGAATAGGCCATGTTTCAGAGATCAGTTATCTGGTTTCATAGTTATCTTTGCTTGTCTTCTATTGTGATAACTAAATACCACAGACTAGGCAATTTAAGTAAATCAAATAGGGGCTAGGGTTGTGGCTCAGCGGTAGAGCACTTGCCTAGCATGTATAAGGCACTGGGTTTGATCCTCAGCACCACATGAAAGTAAATAAATAAAATAAAGATATTATGTCCAGGGGCCGAGGATGTGGCTCAAGCGGCAGCGCGCTTGTCTAGCATGCGTGTGGCCCGGGTTCGATCCTCAGCACCACATACCAACAAAGATGTTGTGTCCACCGAGAACTAAAAAATAAATATTAAAAATTCTCTCTCTCTCTCTCTCTCTCTCTCCTCTCTCACTCTCTCTTTAAAAAAAAAAGATATTATGTCCAACTACAACTAAAAAAAACCTGGAAAGTTTAAAATAAATAAATAATATTTATTTATTACAGTTCTGAAGACTGGGAGTTCAAGGGAAAGCTGCCTATGGTGAGAGCCATCTTGTTGGTAGGGACTCTCTGCACAGTCCTGAGCCTTCCTAGGACATCTCATGGTGACACAAAGCAAGCTAACTAGAAATAATTCACTTTTATAACAAAGCCACTATCCTGCAAAAAGGCTTAGACCCTAGAGAAAAGGTTCAGGATTCTGGAGGTTGAATAAAGATGTGAAGCACAGCTGGTATTGTAGAATGCTTTATTTAAAGGAAGCAGCAGCCTTCTGAGTCCTTCCAATAAGCATTTTTAATATAGAGGCCAAACAAAGAAGGCACAGTGCCAATAGATTACATAAGTGAGCGCATGCACATGGACAGATATTTATAACCTTGAGTACATATGCTGAATTGGCATTCATGACCTTGACTATATATTAAAACGTAGCAGGCTATAAGTCTCAGTGAGGGAGCCTAACTATAGTTATCTTGGGCCTATCACACAGCCACTCCCACAAGAACTCTTTAATCTATGAACAGATTTATTCATTTATGAGAGCAGAGCTCTCATGAACTATCCCAAAAGGCTCACTTCTCAAATACCATTAACATAGGACTTTGAGGGTTAATTTTTCCAACACATGAAATTTGGAGAATACAGCCCTTTTTATGTTTTATTTTGAGACAGGTTCTCACTAAGTTGCTATTTTAGTCAGCTACTCCACCACTGTGACTAAAAGATCTGACCAGAAACACAGTAGAGGAGAAAAGTTTATTTGAGGGCTCACAGTTTCAGAGGTCTCAGTCAATTGACAGCTTTATTCCTCAGATTTCCAGGTAAGGCAGAACAACATGGTGGAAGAATGTGGCAGAGGGAAGCAGCTCACATGATAATCTGAAAGGAGAGAGAGGTCTCTACTTGCCTGGTACAAATATATACCCCAAAGCCACACCTCCAATTTTCACTTCCTCCAGCTACACCTTACCACGTCAATTACCCCTCAGTTAATCTCTATTAGGAGATTAATTCACTGATTGGGTTAAGACTCTAACAACTCAATCATTTCTCCTCTGAACCTTCTTGCACTGTCTCACACATGAGATTTTGGGGACACCTCATATCCAAACCATAACAGTTGCCCAGGCTGGCCTTGAACTCACCATCCTCCTGCATCAGCCAACTGAGTCACTGGAATTACAAGTGTGCACCACCACATCCAATTTGAAGTGGTTTTATTGAGACAATTAAATGAGGTTTTGGTGGATAAATATTTTAGAGTCCCCCTTTCCCAGATGAAAATTTTCCCTTCATTGTTAGTTTTTGAACCTATCAATTAGTAGACAGAAATTTTCTTAAAATAGCAACTCCAGGAAAACAACTAAATTTGTCTTAGTAACCCTATGCTAATATATTTTTGAAAATTATTTCCACCTAGAGTTGTCAATATATTAGTGGAAATATATCTAAGTTTTGTTTTCCTAAAAGCCAGAAATAATATTTAGAGATTGGGGAGTAGGTACCTCTTCAAACCATGCCACCTAGATAGTTTGTGTAGTTAGGTAAGACCAGCTCTATTCTTCTACATTTTCCCTCTGAAATAGGGGCTTATTTGTAAATTATTCATTCATAAGCAGAAATTCTCAGTTTAAAAATTCATATTGGCTATAGTTCATGAAATGAAAGATTATGACATAGAGAGATTGATACTTTGTTTCATTTTTAAAATCTTTGTGTGCTTCCAAGTATCTCCTGATGTGAGCTGCTAGGAAAATAGTGAGGGATTTCCCTGTTGTCTTTGAAGACCTTTAACAAATAAAATATTTATTCAAGAACCCACTGAAACAAAAAGAAGCAAAAAATTTAGAGACAAGTAGTTCTAATGATTCATGATAAAAAAAAATTAGCCAGATGTTGTGGTGCATGCCTGTAATCCCAGTGGCTTGGGAGGCTGAGGCAGGAGGATTGCAAGTTCAAAGCCAGCATGAGCAACTTAGTGAAGCTCTAAGCAACTCAGTGAAATCTTGTCTCTAAATGAAATATAAAAAGGGCTGGGGATGTGACTCAGTGGTTAAGCATCCCTGGGTTCAACTTGTGGTATCAAATAAATAAATAAATAAATGTGTGAGTGTGTGTGTGTGTATGTTCAGTGCATATGTTTAAGATTCATAACAGCATGTCTTAATATACTTTACCTTGCTGTATGAAAAATCTTAAGAGTTGTATTTTATAGATGGAGTCCATAAATCAATTAGATTCTTTTTAAATTATATATTTTGGAAATATTTATCTGATCATAGCAATGGTGCATTAAAACATTTTAAAAATCAACTTCTTTATTGATTTAAAGAAACATGAAAACTCTTACACTGTAGACAAAAAGAAACACAGGAATAGATTTTTTTAAAGGCCTAAATTTAAGAACTCCAATTATAATTTTTTTTTAAAGAGAGAGAGAGAGAGAGAGAGAATTTTTTAATATTTATTTTTTAGTTCTCGGCAGACACAACATCTTTGTTTATATGTGGTGCTGAGGATCGAACCCGGGCCGCATGTATGCCAGGCGAGCGTGCTACCGCTTGAGCCACATCCCCAGCCCAATTATAAAATTCTAAGAAGAAAACATAGGGGCAACTCGTCATGATTTCAGATTTAACAATGGTTTCTTATATGTGACAACAAAAATACAGTGAGCAAAAGAAAAATTAGATAAACTGGACTTTGTTAAAATTAAAACTTCTGTGTTTCTTCAGGATACTATCAAGAAAGCAAAATGAGAGTCCTCAGAATGAGAGAAAATACTTGCAAATCACACATCTGACAAGGGTTTAACATCCAGAATATCTAAGAACTCTAGTGACTTAATAAAAAGACCAATAATCCAGTTTGAATATGGGCAAAGAATTTGAACAGACATTTCTCCAAAGAAGATTTTAAAATGACCAATAAGTACATGAAAAAAGGCTCAATATCATTAGTTATCAGGAAAATTCAAATCAAAATGACAGCAAAATACTACTTTATACTTATTAGGATGGCAACAAATAAAAAAACCACAAACAACAGAAACTATCAAATGTTATCAAGAATGCGAGAAATTGGACCCTTGAATATGGATAATGGAAATGTAAAATGTAGAGCCACTGTGGGAAACAAAAGACTAAACATGGAATTATCATGTGACCTAGCATTTCCATGCTTGCAGTTCAAAAGAACTAAAAACAAATTCAAACAGATCTTTGTGTGAAAGCATTCGTTGTAGCATCATTCGCAATACCCAAAACATGGAAACAACCCAAGGGCCTATTGACAGACAAATGGGTAAACAAAAATAGTATATCTATACAACAGAATATTATTCACCCATAATAAGGTATGAAATTATGCCACATGTTACAACATAAATGAAACTTGAAAAAAATTATGCTAAGTGAAATGAGCCAGATGCAGAGGTAGATATTGTTTTATTCTACTTACCTGCAATCTCTAGAATAGGCAAGAGAGAGAGGGTTGGAGGAGCAAGTTATTTCTTAGTGGGTTTAGAGTTTCTCTTCAGGCTGAGGAAAAATTGGGGAAATAAGAAGTGGTGATTGTTGAACAACAATGTAAATGTAATTGCTACCACACATTTAACATAAAATTGATAAAAAATGGCAGGTTTTGTGCTTTTTTTCTGAAAGAATATTTTTTTTAAAGATTCATGAAACCAACTCCTTCATTTATTATCTTCTCAAAATTCTGTCAGATAATGTCACAGAAATTAATGGGGGGAGGTCCTTTAGTTAAGCACAATGAATTATTAACTAGAAAACAAGTACAGATGTTGTTATAGTATAAATATTACCAACATGTGGCATTAGTTTCCATGACACTCAGGAGAACACAGTGAATCCAGAGCCAGGTTTTATAAATCAGTGCTGTAGAAGAAAATGTATTAAGGAACTTACATGCACAGATTCTAGAAAAAAAAGATTTCCTTTGACTTCTGATTTAATTAAGATCCTCTTTAAGATAATCCTATTTTGTGTGGATTTATTAGCTCAAGATTTGTTTTTTAAAAGAAAATAAATATTAAAGGTAATGTGATCTTTGAATAAAAATATCAACTTAATTTGTCCTTATAAGAACTGTTGTTTTAAAGGAAAATCACATAAATTCTTGCTCTTTTATGTTTCTGTATTATGAACCAGGTCATGAAAATACAGATTATTACTGGGCACAATGGTGTATGCCTATAATCCCAGGGGTTTGCAAGGCTGAAGCAGGAGGATCACAAGTTCAAGGACAGCCTCAACAATTTAGTGAGGCCCTGTCTCAAAACAGAAGAAAGAGAAAGGGCTGGGAGTGTGGATCAGTTGATAAAATATTACTGGATCAAATCCCCAGTACCCCAAACAATAAATAAATATTATTTAAATACTGCCAGTAGACCGGTAAAATTCTGAAACATAAGAATGCAAGTAACATTTTTTTTGAATCACTAGTCTTTCTTTATATTGAATATATATTTGAACATGTGAAAAAATATATTTAGGAGCCCATTAGAAATTCAGATGCAAAAATTCTTTTTATCTGATTTTGTAGGAGTAGATTAATATGGATAATATGAACAGAGAAAGATAAAAAGACATCATGTTGGTTATTCAATAATCCATTAGTCTAAGATAAAAGTTTTCTAATAGCCATTAAAAGGGAAATCAAAGAATATATAAATTTTAATTTAGCATAACATTGCATCACATCACAGTTTATGAGAGACTTCCACAGCATCTAGCAACAGATGGATTACTGGTCATTTACTAGGAATTTGAAAATGCCAAAAGTAAAGAAAATTACAAACTCGCAAAGATTTTAAGTAGAAAGAAGTTAAATTCCTTATAATAAAAACCTTATGGAGAAATGTTATGAATTTAGGCACTACTGAATAAAACTGCAGTTAAGAAAGCCAATTATTTTTATAGGGAAAATAAATTTTTCTATAATAATTCAGATAAAGCTGATAAATGGTTAACTGCCTTAATAAAAGAGAAGGAGAAGGCTCAACATAACAGCAATTTATCCAAAACAAGGTGTAATGATTAGGAAAGAGATAAGGAATCTTTTAAAAGCATATTAGGAATGAATATAAATCTGAGAACCTGATAAGAGTGGTTTAGATTTAGAAAATTTAGAGGAAAGGAATTGAAATCTAAATTTCTCTTAAATTAAAAAAAAAAATTTAAAGAGCAAATTGACATCAGCACATAGTATAATAGGAGTTTCCAATGTAGTCTTCTCATAGAAACTTCAATTTGAACAACTATCCACATAAAAAATAATACATTCACAATAAGTAAAGAATCCCAGTGAGAGACTACAGAACCTGGGTACAGCAGAGAAATAAGAATGATGCATTGAAATGAGAAGAAAGAACAGTTTCACATTACCCATGTCACCCCTCCTCTAAGGCCACACAGCACAGTGTAGAGAAAGATACCCTCTGTGTGAGAGGAGAGTGAAGCCAGCACCAGACTTTGATGCAAATGAAAGCAGCAGGACTTCCCTGGAGAATTCTGTCCCCAGGCCAGAACCTGCAGTTCTAGATTCCAGGTCCACCCCAGCATCAACTCTTTCTCAAAAGCCTCAGATTTCAAGACAATTTCAGCACCAAGCTAGCATGGCCCTAGCCTGCAGGTTCACCTCTGTAAGCCCTGACATCAGGCTTGCCTCAAATCCAGGCTGCACCCATATTCCAGGTCCCAGGCTGGTCCTCATGGACCCAGGCTCCAATGGAACTAGGCTCCAGGACTACTTCATGGACTCAAAAGTCTAGAACTTCCCCTCAAAAAACCCTAGGTCAGGCCACCCCTGTGAACACAGGATCAGCCTCATCCTCATGAACTCAGACACAAAACTGGCTTCAGAGACAGGTCCTCCCCTATGGACTAAGACTTCAGTCCATACTAGTGGACTCTTGAACTAGGCCAACTGCCATGGATCCAGGCCCTATCCATAGACCCAGGCATCTGGATGGTCTTTATGGAGCCAAGTCTGTCTTTCCACTAACTCGGGTATCAGGCCAACCTGAAAATTCCTGAAATGCTGATAGATCACACAAGATAACCCTCTCAGAATCTCTCCATGGATTGATTAATAATATTTTCCCCACCAAAGCTTGTCTATAAAGACTAGAAGAGATGCCTAATTCTTCAAATGGGCAGGCACCAATATAAGGACACAGGGTCATTAATAATCAGGCTAGGGCCACAGTGGCTTGGTGCTGGGATTATCTTGAAACCCGAGGCTTTTGGGGATGGCTTGATGCTGGGGTGGACCTGGAATCTAGAGCTGCAAGTTCTGGCCTGGGGAAGTCTGCAAATTCTCTGGGGAAGTCCTGCTGCTTTCATTTGCATCAAAGTCTGGTGCTGGCTTCACTCTCTTCTTACACAGAGATTACCTCTCTCTACACTGTGCTGTGTGGCCTTAGGGGAGGGGTGACATGGGTAATGTGAAGCTGTTCTTTCTTCCCTTTCAATACATCATTCTTATTTCTCTGCTATACCCAGGTCCTGTAGACACTCATGGGATTCTTTACTTCTTTTGAATGTATTGTGTGTGTGTGTGTGTGTGTGTGTGTGTGTGTGTGTGTGTGTGTATAGTTGTGTAAACTGATGTTTTTGTGAGAAGACTATATTGGAAACTGCTATCATTCCATGTGCAGATGTTACTTTCCTTTTCAGCTTTAATTTATTTTAATTTAACAATCAGACATGACTAAAGGACAAAGTATCAGCAATCAACCCTAAAGAAATGAAGATCTACAACTTCCCTGACAAAAAATTTAAAATAATAATTTTAAACAACCATTTAAAATAATCATTTAACTATAAGAGAAAACAGACAACTAAATGAAATCATAAAAACAATGCATGACCAAATTTAGAAGTTCAACAGAGAGAGATAGAAACCATAATACACACACACACACACACACACACACACACACACACACACAAGTGAGAGAGAGTGAAAAAAAATGCTGGAACTAAAGAACAAAAAAATTCTATAGAGAACTTCAATGATCAGATTCAATCAATCAGGAAAAAAAAAGAAGTTCAAGGGCAAGTAATTTGAAATTACCTAATTAAAGGAAAAAAATGATAAAAGAATGAAGAAATCCTATGGGACTTATTAGATACATCAACTTAAACAATTTTTGCATTGTGAAAGTCTAAGAAATAGTAGAGAAAGAAAGAGTCAGAAAATTAAAAAAAAAGAAAAAGAAAAAGAAAGAAAGAAAAAGACTGAAAAATTCCATAATCAGAGACTCATGAAGCCCAAAGAATCCCAGATACAGTAAATATAAAGAGGACCTTACTTAGATTATGATAAACTCTCAAAAATGATAGTAGTGCAAATATGTGAACAGAATATAGTCTGATTAATAAAACAATAATTGGAGGGACTGACACTAGAAGAGAGGGATCTCAGGGCAGGTCTCAGAGGTCTACTAAAACAGTCTAAATGAAAAGTCATGAGTAAGTCACTTGAGGAGTCACTGAGAAGATAGGCAAATAAGAACAGTTGTGGAAAATATTAAGAAGCAGGACAGGGGCTGAGGTGGTAGCTCAGTGGTAGAGCACTTGCCTAGCACGTGAGAGGCACTGGGTTTGATCCTCAGTACCACATAATAAATAAGTAAATAAATAAGTAAATAAATAAATAAATAAATAAATAAATAAATAAATAAATAAATTAAAGGTATTGTGTCCATCTACACCTAAAAAATATATATATTTTTTTTTAAAAAAAGAAAGTAGGACAGGTCTTGGCAACTGGCCAAGGAAAGATGCTACCTGAGTTATAGGGACAGGTGCTAAAAGGAAAACAAGACTACTAACTGAACCAGGAAAGGGAAGAAATAAAAGCAGATTTTATAGGAAAAGAATAGCTTGGTATATCTAAGTTTGAGTTGTCAAATAGAAAATCTTAGGGTAGAAGACCAGGAGAGAATTTGGAAACACAGGTACTGACTTATAAATAGTCTTCAGAGAAGGTGTAGTAAAGTCAAGAAAGTTTACCACAGATAGGAAGTAAGGAAATAAGGGAAGAATGAACAGGGCAAAGGACATAAAAAGTACTGGCAAATAGAAAACACTGCTCTCTTGTTTCCTTGATCTGTCCTCATCAGTCAAATGAGGAATAACTGTAGTACTTACATCATAGGGCAAAATAGGATGGCAAATGCAAAGAACTCTGAGTACTGCCTGGAACGTGGTGAGGATACAGTGACTGTTGTTGTCCTGGAGAATCAACAGAGTGATGGTTCTAATGACTGTGAGTAGCTAAATAAATAATTGTACATTCATATGACAAGATATGATGCAGCTATTTAAAATTAGGTTTTTGAAGACTAGTGAAATGACTCAGGGAAATGCCTTTATTTTAATAATATGAGGCACATTAAAAAAAAAACATGGTAGGACTGTGGTTTTAGCTCAGTGGTAGAGCACTTGCCTATAATATATGAGGCACTGGATTTGATCCTCAGCATCACATAAAAAATAAATAAAATAAAGATATTGTGTTCATCTACAGCTAAAAAAATGGCAATTTTACAAGGTAGAAAATGCATACACACACTGAAATATTTGCAGTGAAAAAAAGTGTTCAAAATGTTTTTCTCTAGATCACAAGCATAAAAAAATGTGGATTCAAGTTTTTTTTCTTTATTCTCCACTGCATTGTCTTTATTTTATAATATGCATATAGTTGGAAAGCCATTTCAAACAAGGAACATTTGACCAACAGCATTAAATAGTGGAAAGTTTCAGTGGGGAGACATTGATCTTGGCAACTAGATGATCATGGATGACAGTCATAGTACAATAATGATGACAGGATCTACTTTTAAAAATGTTGTAAAACAGTTCATACGTATAAGATACTTAGAACTATAAAAGTACCAATATGGTTGAAACACCTATGTATCCCTAGTTACATTTTCCTTCCTTGCAGGAGATAGAGATTATTCAGAATGCTTGTGCTTAAGGCCACCTTTTGGAGAGATGTGTAAACAAGTGGTGAAAGAATGGAGGCTGGGACTCAGTGAAGCCCTTCATGATTTAGTGATAGGGTGGAGGAGTACGGTAGGAAGATAGACTGAGAGGGAAGCTTCCAATTTAGAAAAGAGCAGAAGTAAGTGTGTTTCTGGAAGAAGAGAAGGAGGCTTAATTCTGGGAGAGATTAAAAATGCAAGAGATGGGAAGCTGTGACAAAGACAAGTCACTCTCAAAAGGCAGGAATGGTGGAAATAGGCACTTTGGGGTGAAGTTCAACTACATCTCTGAATGATCCATTCCAGTCATTAAAGCCATTCCATTACTCAATTTAATGTGTTTATTTTCCTTGTCCTTTAGATATTCCTTCAGGGTAATATATATGTTACATTAGCATAAACCTTGTTTAAACAGACAAATCCCATTGGAAATTTTACAAAAGAAAAAAATGGTTAAAACTCAACAGAAATTTGTAGAATATACAGAGAAAAGAATGCTGCTACAATCCCTTAAAGAATTGGACCTTGTAAAAGAGATTTCTTCATTTTTATTTCAAATAGTGACACAAGCGTAAATCAATTTATGGTTCCATTTTTACATTATTACTGAAAATGAATAAAAAGAGCTACTTGGCTGTTCAAAATGTTACTCTATTTTCCTCAACAAGATTATGCAATAATACTCAAAATTTTAACCAACAGAATGAGTTGGATTAGGGAATAAGTTATTTATAGAGATGGGACTCGCTTCATAAAAGGTAGATTCTTGTGAAACAATGTGAGCAAGGACTGAATATTATTAGTTGCGTCCCAACTAATTTCATTCCCAGTTCTGATGATAGTGAAATATGCTGAACAAGTATTTGATAATCTTAAAATAGCTATTTGCCATGTATAACTAAAAAGAACGAATAATTTTTTTTAAATGGCTATTTACTTTTGAAAGATATAAAGTATCTGATTTAAAAAAACATTTACAATATTCGATTGGTATCCTTTCCTTATATACATCTTTGAAAGAATTTATTAAAATTAATCAGCATTCATTTGAATTCTTATTTAAAGGCTAGGTTGGTCCAGGAAAGCCTCTCTGTAACTTTGTTTGCTGATGTTAAGTTGCTTTTGTAAATGTTTTAGGCAAAATAATAATAAAGTATTATAAAATTAGGCATTATTTATCACTGAAAATTATTTGCAAGTGAAAATTATTTTTAATTTTCTTTCATCTAAAACCCATGAGCAGTAAGTATATTATGTTTTGTTTCTAAGAAAGATCCCATTATCACATATACATATATTTGAGTCTAAATATTTTATGATCAAAAAAATAAGATTAAAGGGCTAGGGATGTAGCTCTGTGGTGGTCCAGCCTAGCATGCACAAGGCCCTGGATTTGATACAAGCACTGGAAAAAAAATGTGTAAGAAAAATAAAGTCACAGAACAGGTCTCTAAACCTGTTTGCAAAATGTCCCATTTAATAAACAGCTGATAATATTGCTGTATAATTTTCATAGGACTGTGTATCATTAAAAATGAAGTAATACCCTTGTTCTCAAATTGGGAACATATATTAGTGTTTTTACCTATGAATAACATTTGTTCTTGGGTAAGTTATTTAACCGCAGAACTGTCACCCACACAGAATTCTTATCCATGCTATCTGTCATATATGAGTAGGTCCCAGAGTCCTGCTAGTAGATCATCACACCCATAGGAAAAAACTTAGTTATCATTGGCATGAAGGACTGCCTAAATCTACACTGAAGGCCAGAAATCATTAAACTCTATTTTTCTTAACCCATAGGATTACCTAAAAGATTAGAAAATATAGATTACTTTCACCAATCCCAGAATTTATGATTTCAGCATGTCTGGGGTAGGAACCAAGTATCTGCATTTCTAAGAAGTTCCCAGATGATGCTGATATTGCTGGTGTGAGACCACACTTGGAGAACTACTGATGTGAACAATATATTTAAATGTACACAGCTCTGGCCTGTATATGTAATGACAAAAACATTCCTTCCTTCCATGACGTTGCCTTTTGATTATTTCTCACCTTTAATTGTAATCACTTTTCCTTTGAGTATCTTGTCTTCTTGGATGTGTGTTTTGTTTATTTGTTTGTTTTGCTTTTTTTTTGTTGCTTTGTTTTTTGGTACTGGAAATTGAACCCAGGGGCTCTTAACCAATGGACTATATCCCAATCCTTTTTATTTTTTGAGACAAGTTCTTGCTAAGTCGCTTAGGGCGTTGCTAAGTTTCTGAGGCTGCCCTTGAACTTGGATCCTCCTGTCTCAGCCTCCTGACTCACTGAGATTACAGGTGTGTGCCACTGTGGCTGGCTTGGATATATTCTATTATTCATATCATCCAGGATCAACGACATCTTAGGGATGCCCTGAAAAACTTAACAATTTAAGGTAGGGTACCTGTTGTCTCACTCTCTTCTATGCAATTGATCCAAGTCCCTGAATAAAGCCAGATGTGACCCAGCCTCTGAACACAGGGTCATCCTGAATGGGGTAGGTTTGTCTCTCTCTTTTATAGGTAAAAATTCATGTTCATTGAATGTGAACTTAACAGCATTTTCCACAAGGGGATTCTTTTACTATCTTAATATGAAAGAAAATTGTGAGCCATTATTTAAACAAAAAGAATGACAGTGAAATCACAAATACAGTGAAATGAATGGGCTAGGCAAAACTTTTGTGAAATGTGATCTTCTTATCAGTATCTGAAGGAAACACAAATAATCCTAGGTATTTTACATAGAAATGAATTTCATATAGGAAACCAGATAGTTGCAAAATCACTGAAAAAGTTGTAGTACCTAGCACCAGGACACTAAAACACCACATATGGCCTCCTCAACTCCCAAGTTGCAGCACTGGAAGAGACATCAAAGATCACCCACTACTAGTAAGTGGCTGAGTACAGAGTAAAATCCAGTTCCACCATCCCTCACCTTCATACTCTTCCATAAAGCATGCAAAGTTGCCACTGAACTCTGTATACTGTTCCTTTTAGGTTCTTTACAGTTATCCCTTCTTTTCTACTTGTACTTTTTTTACCATCTTATCTCTTCAGGTCTCCCTCATCTTAAATTTAGATTCAAGGGAGACTCTAAGATATTTGCCCATCTCCTGCATCTCTCTCCTTCAAGCCACTCCATATTCTGTGGCCCTCTTTATTCTCCTGAAAATACTTCACTACAGACAGCATCCCTTACTCGGATCATTAATATAGCTTGATGTTGTTGATAGCCTAGAATTCAGCACCCTAGTCTGGCCCATAAACAGCCAACCCCCATTGTCTTATTCAATTTTTTTGTCTTATATGAGAGAATTGGGAGACTCTTAAAAAAATACACAAACACACACATACATATGTTGTATTTGGACACAATACCTTCCTTTTATTTATTTATTTTTATGTGGTGCTGAGGATCAAACCCAGAGCCCCACACATGCTAGGAGAGGGCCCCACACGTGCCCACTGAACCACAACCCCAGCCTGACTGGGAGACTCTTAATGATAGGGTGTGTCCTTCGAATTACTAGGATGAATCCAGAATAAGAAGTGGTTGAGTTTTAAACTAAAAATATAATTTGGGACAGATTTAAGCTTCTGTTTGATCAAGAAAGTCTGCCAATCAAGGTATGTGCAAACTTGGATTAAGATACAAATTATTCCAAATCTTTCTTAGCAGAGTCAAAAAAAAAATGAATGTAAACTCGGCAATAACTGGAATAATAACAAAAATCCCAAAATTTTTTATGAAAAAGCCTAATTTTTCTTTCAAATCTCAATACCACTTTGGACTTTGAAGCCTATTATTTAACATCATGAAGACAATTTTCATCTACATGAGTTCAGGAATAACTATGTGGTAAAAATGTTGTTAAAAATACATAACATGCAGGTATTAAGCATTCATTCTTTTTATTATCCTTCATTCTGCAAATATTTATTGAATATCTATAATGGGCCAGGTACTGGTCAAAGTGCTTTTCAGGTGTGGTGTTTTTCAAGAGTATTGTGAGAAAGCTGGGCATGGTGGCACATGCCTGTTATTCCAGTGACTCCGGAGGCTGAAGCAGGAGAATCTCAAGTTCTTGATCAGCCTGGGGCAAAAAATAAAAAATAAAAAAGCCTGTCTCAAAAAATAAATAAATAAATAAAAAGGGGATGTAGCTCAGTGGTAAAATACCCCAGGGTTCAAAAAAAAAAAAAAAAAGCACAAGAATACAGTGCAAACCAAAATATATCAAGTCTTGACCTTATGGAGCTTACAAACTAGTGGAAGAGGCAAACAATAAATAAATAAGCATAAGTATAATTAGATAATTACAAACTGGGATGTGTGCCATGAAATTAAAGGATAAAGTGGCATGAGAAGGACCAGCAGGTGGAACCTAATTTAAATTGAGGTGGTCAGGGAAGACCTCTCTCAGGAAATACCAATAAAACTGAGGCATGAAGGAGATGAAATTAACTAATTGAAGAGTAAACAAAGAGTGTGACCAGTAAATGCTAATTATTTCTGCATCTGCACTGGGAATGCATGGTATTGCCTTTAGTTATAATTAGATGGAAATACAGAAGACAATACCAGAAATGCTGGCTGAAAGAGTTAATAATGGTTGGCCTGAAAATGAAGAATGGGAAAGACAGTGATGTTCTGGAGCTGGCTCACACTGGCTTGCAAAAGTTGGCAGTACACAGCTCTTCCCAAATGTGTATAGTGACATCATGGTTGTAGCTTGATTACAACATTCAAGTCAACATTCATTACAAATGGAGGCTGTTTTCTCCAGAAAGCTGCTTATTGAACATTGACCAGCATGCCACCAAGCAGGAGCCTGTTATGCTATTTGATAGTTTGTTTTATGTCCTTTAATAAGGATAAAAATTTAAAAATAACATGAAAATTTAGACAATGAATTAGAACATGAAATCATTTCTAACTATAGGCAGTGGAGCAGTCAAGAAAACCAAAACAATGCTAAGTATTTCAAACAGAGAGTATTTCATACAGAGAATTGTTACACAGGAATTGGAAGGTTGAAAGTTGGATGCTGAATAATGTGGAGATTGAAAATGCCAGAAAAAAATATATTACCATCAGAACTAAGAAAAAAATAGGAATAGATAGTGTTCCCAAAACCTAAAAGTTCTGCAAGGTTGTAAGACGGGAAAAGCCACATTCATGCAACTGAGGTGTATATCTCTGAGGTGTGGTGTAGCAAGGTGGGTACTGGAGGGTCAAGGAGACAGGGGAATACAATGGGGATAGTGTGACTGATGTTAGGATAGCTGATGCAGGGTGATTGTGGTGGGGCTGCTAATCCAACAGCATGGCCCTATGTGCACTTCTAGGGGTGGCCACAGAGGGACTTTGGAAGTACCAAGCGATACCTGAAGCAATAGTCATATCAGTCCTCTTCTGGAGAGAGGCAAACCTGAGATAGAAGCCAGGAGAGGACCCACTATCCTCTCTTCCTGCCTTTCAATCTCCCATCAATGCATCCTGGAATATCTCTGAGAGTGACCTCCATAACGTCAAGACTTCATATATTTTGCAGTTTTGGAGTCCCAGGCCCAACACCACAGAGCAACAGCCTATGGGTAGTGGAGCTGAAAAAATAGGCTAATAGCTGGAAAAGTAGGTATATAAATTTTACAATTTATACCTGAAATTATATTACAAGTAGATACACATACATGTATGTATATGTGTGTGTGTTATCTGCACATTATGAGACACTGAATCAGCGATACCTATTCAAACTACCATAGCAAAGTGAATGTTACTAATATGGTGCCTAACGTTTATAATGTTCACTGAACTGCCCATTAGGGATGGACAGGAGGATTCCTTGTCATGTAGAGCCCCAGGAGGTCGCTTATCATTCCAATGGGAAGGAAGCAAAATACTGTTTCTCTTGTCAGGGTTTATGCAAGATGGTAAATAACAAAGAGAAAAAGCACAAAAAGAGCTGACCAGAGGATAGAGAAGGAGCTGAACAGGAAGGAAAGCTGAAGCATCTTCGTCTGGTACCTTGCTACTCAAAGTGTGGTTCATGGACCAGAATTGTTGGCTTTGTTTAGGAACTCATTAGAAATGCTGATCTCAAACCCCATCCCAGTCATCCTGGATCAGAATCTTCCTTATAACAAGGATGGCAGGTAATTCCCATCCATATCAAAATTTGAGATGAAAGTTTGAGAAGCATAGGTCTAGTCAACATATTTCAAGTGGGCTTATCCAAGTCTGAAAGTACAGAACCAAGTGTAAGCCTCAGTCTTTTGTGGGGTGCATTTGAATACATAATAAAGAGAAAGTTGTTGTTAAAAGTAATAAAATAAAACTAATATGAACTTCTAAGAATCACTACAGCATCGAACAATAATCAAAGAGAACATTTTAAACAGTGTTTCAAATTGGGGGATGACACCTAAGAGGGGATTGTGCAATCAATTTAAATCTGTGGTTCTCATCACTGGCTGCACCTTAGAATTTTTAGGGTTGCTTTATAGCATCCCAATGCCCATGTTTTTTTTTTTTTCCAACTAATTAAATCAGAGACTTTGATGGTGGGAAGGGACAGGAGCTGAAGGATAGACTCAGTTATCTATATTTTTAAAGCATTATAAGTGATTTTAATGTGTAGGTAATTTTGAGAACCACTGATTCAGAAGGTCATGACTAGTAATTATTTTCATAAATAAAGCAAATAGAAAGGATAGAATATATCAGAGTGTACCATATGCTATCAGGATATTATTTTGTGAGATTTTTATTTATATACATCTATGTTAGAGAATTTTATAATGGGTAATACTATAAAGAATATTTTTAACTGTGGATCACTGCTAAGACAAATTAAAACTAACATTCTAAAGCAATTGTTGAACAAGCACCTAATCAAAGATGAGGGAAATAGTCACAAATGAAAGTCTTGGTTTTTTTTTTAAAAAAGGTTGCATTCTAGCACAAATCCAAGCAAGACAAGAATAGTTTCGAATACACACAGAAAAATATATGTATCAATAGATCTAGAATAGCAGAAACCAGAAGAATCTGTATTGGATTGGCTTAAAACAGATAATTCCTGTTTGTTCTATGTATTCAAGCATGGGTAAAGATGGAGGAAAATATACATCATGAACTTTCAGTGGTGAAGGATCAATCACTCTTAATCTTCTATGTCCATAAAATCCTGAGGTAGAAAACCTTTTTAGATATTCTTAGAAAGCT